>NC_141685.1:683862717-685062717 GCF_964263255.1 Lissotriton vulgaris | reverse complement strand
TATCCCTGTGAGCATGTCCCGCGGTGTGGGAGTGCAGCAGCGCTCAAATTGCGCCTCTAGGCATGGGCGATGATGTCACAGGCGGCAACGTGGCTGAGGTGTCTCTGGGCGTTGGAGTCCCCTGCGGCGCTGGCTGTTGGCAAGGCTGGAATATCGATGGCCGTTCCCCTGAAGGCAAGGAAATGTCCCAGTGAGAGCGTCCCACGGTGCGGGAGTGCAGCAGCGCTCTTATCGCGCCTCCAGGCGCGGGCGATGATGTCACGGGCGGCGCCACTGCTGTGGTGCCTCTGGGCTTTTGAGTCCCCTGCGGCGCTGGCTGTTGGCAAGGCGGGAATATCAATGGCCGTTCCCCTCACGGCAAGGAAATGTCCCTGTGAGCGCCTCCCCGGGTCCTACACGCTTGTCAATTGAAGGCTTAAATCAAATCTGACATAAAGCGACACAGAGCCTTGTAAAGTAATGCGATATACCTGAAAGTTTCATCAGAAACAATGTTGAGTGACACAAGGCCCCACAAAGCCTTGCACACAGCCGAAAGCGTCATCAGAACAGACACTGAGCATAGCAAAGACTAGGAAAGCCTTATCGGAACCAACGCTGAATGATCAGAAGCCTCGTAAAGCAATGCTGCGCAGTCTTCGCACCAAGAAGATGAATTACAATCCTCAGGGGGCCAAATTTGGTCCTGTGCCTGGCCTGTGCCCCATTGCAGTTGACCTGCAGCGTGACTACGCACCCACAACTAGTACTTTCTGCTTCTTGGCGCTATTTTTGCTTATCTCCGGTGCTGCTGATAAGAACATTGTCATTCTAGTTTCATGTTATTTATTAAAATATTTCCGATTTTCATGAATTGGATTGGGATTTTTCTTAAGTTGTGTTATCACTTTACTGCTGCATAAATATTTAACAAATTGCCTCTAAGTTAGCCCTGCCTGCATTTGTGCCAAGCTACTAGGAGGTAAGGCTCAGCTTTGTTTAGTGACTTTTGTGGTTCACCCTGACAAGAATTCTGGTTTGAGAAGTGTTTTCACCTCCCGCAACAAAAAAACTAATTTCTTACACTGATTTTATACAAATTAAGCTATGCAAGTGTCAAACAGACTTATCGGTGTAACTGGTAAGTAACCTAATGGTTAATTAGCAAAATGTTTTACTGTCTATAAATGAATTAAATAATTTGTGCAGAATGTTTTATATTGCTGCACTTTTGTTGAGGTTAATAAACATGGTGTATTGGTCATTCTGTACAATGGCACATGACTGGCATGGATTCCTCTTGCTAAAAATTACAGTAATACTAACAAATATTAGAAGACTGAAAGATATAACATTCTGGCCTCCTAGACTCAGAATACGTGAGTACAGCATTCCTAAAACAATGATCCAAGGGGGGGGGGGGCTGCAGAAATATGTTATGTTATAAGATTTTATTAAGTGCATATATCACTCAAGGGTCTCAAAGCGCTTTCCTAAACCTGAAAATAGTAGAGGAGAAAGAATAAAGGGAGCAGACAGACAGAAGAGAGATCAGAACAGCTAGGTTTTTAGAGACTTATGAAATATTCAATGATCGGTCTTCATACGTAGATGCAGAGGGAGTGATTTCCACTGGGTGGTGGAAAGATACAAAAAAGATCTCCCGCCATTCCTGGTGGTATGAATCTTGAAAGGGATAAGAAGATGTTTGTTGGCGGATCTAAGGGTTCTGGTGGTGTTATACCTGATCAGTATTTTTAACAAGATAGTGTGGTCCATTCCCATAAATGGTTTTATGGACCAGACAGTTGATCTTAAATATTATGCATTTCCTGATGGGAAGCCAATGAAGAGCTCTCAAACTTGTGTTTGAGGGGGATCGGGAGGGTAGATTTATTACAAATCTAGTGGCTGTATTTTGAAGGAACTGTAGTTTGGTAAGGAGCTCTGCATTAATGGAGGCCATTAGGGCGTTTCCATAGTCTAGCCGACTAATGATTAATCCTTGAACCAGCGGCATCCAAGATGCCAATGGAACCCATTGGAACATCTTACGAAGACTGTGCATTAGTTCATAGCAAATAGTAGCCACATGATCAACATGATCAGTCATGGCGAGGTGATTGTCAATCAGCATCCCAAGATTATGAACTACTGACTTGTGAGTTGGACAGGACCTAAGATTAGGAGACCACCAATCACTCGACCACAAGGTTTGAGCTTTGCCAAAGAGGATGATTTCCGTCTTGCTGGCATTAAGTTGCAGATGATTGGTTTGCCCCAGATATGTATTTCAGACAAACACTTCATTAATCCGAGTTTGGCATCTATTGGATCTGGGCCTAGCGTGATTAGTAGTTGTGTATCGTCGGCATACGACACAGCGTCGAAGCCATACGATTAGATCACTCTAGCTAGGGGTGCTACGTAAAGATTGAAGAGCTTGGGACACTGGGGGACACCCTTATCTATTGATTGCCTACAGGAGACAAAAGTAACAATGTGTAGTTTAAAAGTTCGATTTGTTAGTTAGCTCCGAAGCTAGTTCAAAGCATTGCCCCTGACACCCATCTCCCACAGACGATTCACAAGCGTACTGTAGGATATGGTATCAAAGGCAGCCGTCAGATCATGTAAAACCAGAATGGCTGCCTGACCAGCATCAAGAGAGAGTCTAACGTCGACTACCTCCTACAGAGCGGTTTCCGTACTATGTGCAGCCCGAAACCCAGATTGGGAAGAGTCTAGTAGACTATTACTCTCTAGAAAGGTTGTAAGTTGTTTGTTAATTAGCAACTCCAAAACCTTTCCAGAAAGAGGGAGATGGAGTTCTTTAAAATGGACTTGACCATAGCCTCTTTCCATTTAGTAGGAACCGTTGATTGGCAAAAGATAGGTCAAAAAGCTTGGTAAGGCCAGTGAGAAGGGCTGGCCCAATACTTGTAATAACAACATTGCAGCCCTCAGGGTTTGGGACTTTAGTTTACATTACATGGTGTGCAGAAATGAGAGTCCCGTGTTTGATTCAAGAATTGGAGTGATGCCTGAATAAGCAAACCCAATGAATAATGCAATTGTAAACATCTTTCGCCATGTGAAATAACATCCTGTTTTTTTCTTACAAAGCTGTTGTGCCACAGTGGTTTTCTGGTTCTCCCATTTTATTTTCCTTTAACGTGCTCCTCCTGCCTTTAAGGCTGCATCAGCACATAGTGCAGTGGGGTACATTCTGAAAGCACTTCCAGCAGTACTACATGTATGCGTGCATAAATGACTAACCTGCAAAAATTATACATATCCAACAAAGCAAAACTTCCATTGTGATTAAGTGATTTCTTTTCTGGTTTTATTGTTTTTCATTTCATGAAACCTCTAAAGGGCGTGACTATCACAGTTCTTTGCACGCTGACTGCTTGGAATTTATACGTGTGCCCACTTATAGCACTAGTTAGCTGACTTGCCAGGGCACACAACTCATTTGGGTAATTGTGCAGTACACCTTCATTTCACTTCAGGCATCCCCTTATATTATTCTGCACATGCCATAACCCCATCCTTAAAGTTTGTCCACTAGCTTCTTAAAGTCAAGAGTAAAAATCCCCCTTTACATAATGAATGCATTAGTGCATGCCTGTTGTGAGCCGGTTCTGCAGTAACATTAATGTTGGTATAGGGATACCACCAGTGAATCTAGAATGCAGTCTGTGCATGGAAATAGACCCAATGCGTACCAAGGGATCTCACAGAAATCCCCCATTACCTGTTTGGCATCTGAACAAGTTGCCCACAGCAGAACTCCGAAAGTGCTCACTTTTGGAACATTTGGCACCTCTCTGAATGTACTCTTGTGTCTATACTTTGATAGCATATGATGTGAGGGAAAGCATTAGTTATGCTAGCTAGAAAGAGTGTGAATTAACCTCCTAATTTGAAGCATATGGTCCTCTGTTTACAACTTTCCAACTACTAGCTCAAGGTTAAAATATGATATTAGCTCAATTACCTCTTTCAGCTTCCTCAGTGGGACTGTTATATACAATGATATTATCAGGGGTTCTGAGAAAAGAGGTTTAAGATTAAGTTTAAGTTTATTGTTATTAGTTAATAAAAACTGTCACAATATTTTACAATGAATACAAATTAAGTGTGCATATTTAAAATGTAAATCCTTTTTTTTTATTTAAATGATCAGTTTTCTTAAACGCATTGGTTAATCTTGCCACAAAACAGGAAAATATATTGGTCTTTTTTGCAGCGTGTTATTATAAAATTCTTTCACTTCATAAACATTAATACGTTTCTCAGTTATTATAAATAGGCACGTGCATCAGTATGAAATTAGCTACTAATTTTGTTTATAAAAATATCTGCAGCTCCAAATGTCAACAACCTACAGTTGTGTCAATATCATATCAATGTATTTTGCTCACAATATATGCCATGTTTATTATACTGATGTAAGCTGCATGGAGTTATGTTTAACTGCTTTATCGTGTAATTGTAGAAACTTCAAAGGTTTGCAGTTTAGCTGAGGGTCTGTGGGGTGCAGGCTTCTCATGATGGCTGTTCTGAGAGAGGAGGTTCCAGAGATGTGCCTCCAACAAGTGGTATCCCGCTTCTCACAGGAGTGCTTACTTCTGGAGGAAGGACCCTCTGTTTTCCCTACCATCTCCGCCTTCTTGCATCTTTCCCACGTATCTCACTGTGCCCCCAAGACTCATAGAGTACTGCAGTGCCCTCCAGTTCATTCCCTGGCACTAAACAGGTTAGGACTATTTTGTCTAATCTCACTGAGAAAATCTTTGATAGCCCCAGGCATGGACAAGGGTCAAGAGGAATCATGAGTTCTCCCAGCCAATGTAACTAAATATACACAGCTGTGACTCTGCCACTAATTGACACCCACAGAGAAACGGATTCATTTCCCACACTGTTGCTTCATGAGTGGTTAGTAAGATTACCTGTGATGGTGGCCTGTAAGAGAACCAGATCCATACATGCCTCATCACCTGTGATCTGCAAGGTTGAGAAAGAGAAAAAATAGAAGTGGAAGACGTCACTGGTTGACTCCTGATGCCAGTTTTCAGTTCTCTTGGGTTAGAGAAGCCAACATTCACTGTGAGTTGGATTTCATTGGAAACAGTCATCTTAGGGAAAGAGTGGTATGTAAGGAATATTGATAACAAAAATGCTGTCTCAGCCATAAAAGTGAATAAAAATAATAATCACATGGGACAAAGTATACACAACTATTGAAATATTCTGAAATATAGATGTATAAAATACAATACAAAATACCAGTAACGTATTAACTAAGCATTGTTCTATATGCTCGTGTAACAGCCTTTAAAAAAGAAACAAGACTAAAACTCACTTCATCATTGTGCTAACGTGATAATAATCTAAGGGAATGTCTACAATGTTTACAGTCATAACAATACTTCATTAAATTTGGGCCTAAGAGGCAAGATCGCGGCTGTGTAAGTACTGCAGGAGCCACCGACCTACCGCGCCATCGCACTCCGGATGATATGAGTAAGCATGAGCGCAAAATCCGTTCCGCTCGCGGATTTTGCGAATTTTCGGTAAATTCGCGATCCGCGAACTCCCGCAAATTTACCGCGAATTCGCAAATCCGCGAGCGGCGGATTCCGGGGGCAAAAGTTGAAGCCTGGCTGGCCTGTCAACTTGTAACTATTTTAGGATGGCGCCGGCAAGCTGCCAGCGCCATCCTAAAATAGTTACTAAGTTATCTTCAACAGGAAGCTCTAATAGATAAAATAAAGCAGGTGCTCGCACCTGCTTTATTTTATCTATTAGAGCTTCCTGTTGAAGCTAATTTAGTAAGTATTTTAGGATGGCGCTGGCAGCTTGCCAGCGCCATCCTAAAATAGTTACAACATGCCCTAATCGTGAGCGTCGTCGAAGCAGGTGTGCCTTCTTCACAAATCTACCGTGGAAAATAAGCTGTGATGCTGGATAGAGGCTTTTGCATCCTTGACTTTCACGAGCGCAATACCCGTGCTGTTTCTGTGACCAGGAGCTTATTTCTCTTCATCTGCTGAACTGATCTTTCTCTGACCTTTTATACACACAATAAGCATGTGTGAACTCGCATGGTAGCCCTGCCCGTTTGGCCCCGCCCACACACTCGCGGTTTGCACCGTCTTCCCGCCATTCACCCACTATGATGGACAGCTCACTCAAGGGACCCCTGCGCCCTTCGGGGCGATTGCATAGTAACACACACATGGTCGCTCGAACTAGTTGATGCTCAAATTCAGTGACTCATTCATTAGCCCAAAAACAATCGTGAGCGTCGTCGAGGCAGGTGTGCCTTCTTCCCAACTCTACCGTGGAAAATCAGCTGTGATGCTGGATAGAGGCCTTTGCATCCTTGACTTTCACGAGCACAATACCCGTGCTGTTCTTGTGACCAGGGGTTTCTTTCTCTTCATCTGCTGAACTGATCTTTCTCAGACCTTTTATACACAGAAGAAGCATGTGAACTCGCATGGTAGCCCTGCCCGTTTGGCCCCGCCCACACACTCGCGGTTTGCACCGTCTTCCCGCCATTCACCCACTATGATGGACAGCTCACTCAAGGGACCCCTGCGCCCGTCGGGGCGATTGCATAGTAACACACACATGGTCGCTCGAACTAGTTGATGCTCAAATTCAGTGACTCATTCATTAGCCCAAAAACAATTGTGAGCGTCGTCGAGGCTGGACAGGTGTGCCTTCTTCCCAACTCTACCGTGGAAAATCAGCTGTGATGCTGGATAGAGGCCTCACAAGAGGCATGTGCACTCGCATGGAAGCCCCGCCCCCGCCCCAAATCCGCGGATCCGCAAATCCGCAAAATCCGCGGATTTTGCGGATCCACGATCCGCAAATCCGCAAAATCCGCGGATCGTGGATCCGCAAAATCCGCCCATGCTTAGATATGAGGAGTTTCTGCTAAAAATAAACTTCTTCGATGATCCTTGTGAAAAGACCATCCACTTGGAGAACGAAATCTGAGGAAAAACAGACACGTTTTGGAAAATTAACTTACCTGCTAATCAGCACCGTCTGGAAAAGCGTGGCCGGTTGGCTCAAGGTCGGAGATCAGTCTCTGCACAGCAGTATGCAACCAAAACAGCCTAAGCCCCAGAGGGACTTGCTCCTCTGGAGCTGCAGGGAATCTACATGCCCTCCCTACTGCCCGGAAGATCCCTGCCACAAACTCTCTCGTGTGGCCAGGCGCAAAGAGGTGGAGGCGGGGAAACAGAAGTCTAAGGATTGGTGAATACTGAGCCTGCCCCCATGGATGCTGTATGTACGGGACTGGCCACCATAGCCAAAAGCGATGTAGTATTGGGGGGGGGGGGCAGGCAAGGGCAACGCTGTAAATGACTTAAGCAATATTAATAATAATAGTGAGGAGGAGGAGGAGGAGAAGAGAGAGAAGGCCCCAGAGGGGGCTTCAGCAATCAATCCCAATCTGTCCCACACTTTATGTAAGGTTGGGGGAACCCCGAAGGGGGGATTTTTGCTCTCTTAATAAGGACTCTGGCCTGTCTAACATCAGTGAGATTGATGTATTGACCCAGATAATTCAGATGCTGACTCTGACAGTTTACTCTCCAATCGTAGTACCCAGAAACGGTTGTCTGCTCAAAGAAGGAGAACGAGGAATAATGGTAGAAAGGAGACGTAGGTAATACAATCGGATTCAGATCATAGTCTATCTAGCCAGCTGAAATGGGATTACTCCTCTATGCATTTTTTGATTGACAAGGAGGGACCAGGTGGTGAGGACGGTGCGCCATTTGGCATCCTTGGCCCCAGCGAACTACATTGCCTTGGGGTACTCAACACTGACGTCATTATCCGCTCAGCCATCCGCTATGTTACTGGGATTGACGTAACACCTGCAGTGTGGGCTTTTTTGTGGGATGATAGAGATAGAGTGGTGGCAAAGAAGATGTAAGACCTTGGGAAGCTAACCCTTCTGAAGCCTCTGGCCAATTATTTTGTCCCATGTGAGATATGAATCGAATTAGGCAGATGACCCCCCCCCTCACCCACACACACACACACACTGTCATAGGTTGTGGCTGCCAGTAGGAGAATCCATCACACCAATTGGTCAATAAGTTTACCATCTGTGATGTGAGTCCCTTGCTAATTGCACCATCAGGATTCAAGCAAGCCGGGCCGATGACGGCTGAAATGCCAGAAACCGGTCCCCGGAAGCTTGTTTCCTTCCCAGTGAAAGAATTGGCTTGGTAGTTTGGTTTGCCCTGTTCCCATGATGCACTGGGCCAGGGACAGACTAATTTGCATATAGCCAGGTTCTGAGCTGGGATGGTGCAGTGAGCTAAAAAACGGTGTTGGATTAAGCCCTGATCTCTTGACTGGGTGAGAGTATACTGCTTAATTCAGAAACTCTGTCCATCACCACCCCCTGTTGTTTAATTATTTTGTCCACCATAAGCGTGGAAAGGTATACTCAGACGTGAGTCCCTTGCTCATTGCACCATCAGGATTCAAGCAAGCCGGGCCGAAGACGGCTGAAATGCCAGAAACCGGTCTCCGGAAGCTTGTTTCCTTCACAGTGAAAGAATTGGCTTGGTAGTTTGGTTTGCCCTGTTCCCATGATGCACTGGGCCAGGGACAGACTAATTTGCATATAGCCAGGTTCTGAGCTGGGATGGTGCAGTGAGCTAAAAAACAGTGTTTGATTAAGCCCTGATCTCTTGACTGGGTGAGAGTATTCTCCTTAATTCAGAAACTCTGTCCATCACCACCCCCTGTTGTTTAATTATCTGTGATGTAAAGCATAATTTTAGTGACTGACAACTGTTGTAGGCTGAGGCAATACATTGCAATGCCAGAAACCTAGTAAAATAATTGCAGTGGTCAGCCAGGAGGTCCATCATTGTTGGTTTCCAAGAAGATTATTATGGGACATAAAGAGATGAGTGAAGAGTGTCTACTGTAGTTCCAATTCCATACTCATAGAAAATAATCAGTAACACATGGCCTTCAATCCCTCTGAGGCATGCTTTTCTGTCAAGCCATTATTTCTCCCTTATCTAGCACAATCATACTCATTGTTATCTCTGTAGAAAAATGTCAAGGCCAGAGTTAACACCTTTCACTGGTATTTCCCAGTGAGGTAACTGGAATGCTAAGTTATTTCCTCGAACTGAAGGATAACAAACAGACCTAGGAATACCGGGTCCAATAACACCTGTTTTTCTACCGAAAAGTTACTTGTAGCTGCCACTGCTCCACTGTACCCTATGTCTCTGGACCCAGAATGATCAGATCTGTAGTTTGTGGACATGACAATTAGGGGATCGAAAGACATCAGGATTAATGTAGTGGCCTGTAGCGGCATTCCCGTACCCAGGGTTATCACTCCTAACAACTTGAGGGGGCGTGGTTTGGACACCGACGGGAATGGCGGCGTGAGCCTGTAGCTCCGCGTCTGATCCCGACAAACATCCTGAGGATTCCCCCTGTGCAGCGGGCTGGACCTGGCGAGCTGGGTCCCTATCGCACCAGCATCGTACGGCCCCAAGACAGGTGGCAGCGGGAGCTGGCGGAGTAGCCGGGAGGAGGATTCCCCTAGCTGCGCTGGATTGAGAGTGACGGCAAGATGGCGGCAGTGCCTATCTGATGAGGAGACCCTGTGCAGCGGCGCCCATCGGACATCGGCTGTGCCCCGAGCACGGGTTCGCTGGAGCTAGGGGGCCTGCCTGTGCCCTACGCTCGGGAAGGGAGCAGGGGAGGCGAGCCTGGGGACGGGTTCCTGGTGAGCGGTGGCGGCCGTTGGCTGGACCCTGTGTGTGAAGATTACGGTGCGGCGGCCCTGCGGCTGATGGTTGCTCTGCGAGGGAGGAGCGGAGGAGCTGGCCTCCTCCGCCTGCCTGGATGGCGGTTGCTAGCCGGCGCTTCCAGCGTAGTTCAATTGGGACCTGGGATGTCCTGAGAGCAGGCTGAAGTCGGGTGCTGCGGATCGGGGATGGGGATCGAGTGCCTCCGGGGCTGCATACCATCAATGTGGAGAGGAGAGGACTGCGGGCAGGCCCAATAGTGGAGCCCGGATTAGTGCTGCGGGGGCGCAGTGGAGGCCTGGTAATTGAAGCGGCACGCTCCAGGACGGGCTGAGTGGCTGAGTGTGGTGAGCCACGAGAGCAGAACTGATCAGCTGTAACGGATGGAGGTGCGTGGTGCGGGCGTCCCCCCTGATTCCCAGGCATCAGTAAGGAGAGTGTGGGATGACCTGGTGCAGCTCGCTTTGGGAGGCAGGGTTGCTATGATGACCCCAAGTGAGCCCCTGAGTGCAACGGGATAGCACTGGGACAATTGTTTGAATTTCTAGACGGTTGGGGCCTTGTGCGTAGACAACACCCTCATAACTGTGGTTGGGACCTGGCTGGCTTGAGAGAAGTGGCCTAAGTCTGAGCGTTCTGGAGCATTCCGCGAGGTCTCTGTTGTATTAGGCCCATCCGAAAGCTGGTGCTGCAATTGGAGGAGCGCTAACCCGTAGTACCCCCTGCGGATACCGACAGTGCTGCGGAGGAACTGGTGTGGTGACGGGCCTGGAGACACATTCGCGAGGGGCCCAGCGCTGTCCACGGGACCTCTGGGGGGGTGATCTGTGACGGCCCAGGAGGGCTTGCCTTCTGCTGGGCGATTAGTGGTAATTCGGATTCGGAGAGGCCCTGGAGAAAGCACACACGTAGCGCACCCCGGGGATTTCGCTTCTGGCTGAGATGAAGCCCAAGGGGAAGAATGATGAGACTATGGACGCGGATGATGCTGGTGGTGCGGAGCAGGGTTCCTCTGAAGCGATCCCTGAACGGGGGCTCCAACAGCAGTTTGATAGGACCCTTGAAGCAATAGCCGCATTGAAGGAGGCCCTTCAGCAAGACATAGTGCAGGTGGCGACAGGGCTGGGGCTGTGCGGGCGGACCACTCGAAGTTGGTCGAGAGAGTGAAATCGAACGAGAGTGCTCTCCGGGATCTGAAGCCAGCCCACGAGGACATGGTAGCCAAGATGGCAGATGCTATGGACCGCATAGCGGCATTGGAAAGGAAAGCGGAGCATTCCGAAAGCCGTAATAGGCAGAACAATATACGCGTGGTGGGCCTCCCGGAAAAGGAAGAGGGGGCTGACATGATCGCCTACTTAGAGAACTGGCTTCAAACAGTGGTTGCACCGGAGGGACTGTCCACCTTCTTTACCCTTGAAAGAGCACATAGGGTTCCGGCACGGCCTCCGCTGCAGGGCCGTCCTCCCAGTCCGGTGGTGGCGAGGTTGCTTCATTACAAAGACAGAGATCTGCTCATACAAAGACCCAGAATGGCAGGCCCCTCTGTGGTGGGAAACAGCAAGGTCACGATCTTTCCGGACTATACGCAGGACATTCAACGGCGTCGTGCCTCATTCCTAGGAGTCAAGAAGGAGCTCAGGGAGGAAGGAATCCAGTATTCGCTGATTTTCCCTGCGAAGCTGAGAATTATTCCGGATGCCACAACACAGTTTTTTCCCACTCCTGAGGATTCGTGGTCCTGGCTGGAAACATATAGAGCTGGTATGGATCGTAGAGAACAACACCAGTCGGATCCGCCTAAAGTGCAGCGGGTGCGCAAGTCCCAGAGGATACAAAGACGAAACAGGAGTCAGAGGTCCCAGTCGGTGTCGCAAACAGCGGCGGAGAGGCAGGGGGCGCTGGCGGCGGCCGCCGCGATCACTTGTAGTCAGCAGTAGGCACAGACACTGAGGAGGATAAACTGCGTTCAGAAGCCGAACAATCGGAAACAGACAGCAATAAAGGCCCGGTGGTTACACCCGGAACAGCGGAGGGCATGCTTAATGAGTAGCATTCCTGGTTGCCCGCTGGAGGTCGCCTCACGGACTGGAACAAGTGATGTGTATGGCTGTGATTGGGGCTGCTGTATGGGGGGATATTTTTGTTAATGTAGTGGAGGATCATGGGTGGCGGTGTGTGGGGCTGGCGCAGCAGCCTGTTGGGACAGTACTACCACCCGATCGCCCTTAAGGCGGGCCTGTGGTGGCTACTACAGGAGTTTGTTGAACGCCTAGCAACATGGTTTGGATGGGGGCTGATAGTTTATTATTAGGTCCTGTTCTGGGGGGGAGGTGGGGGGATGGTTTTTGGGGTGTTGTTGATTGGGGTTGCGACTTTGGTGTGGGTGGGCCTTTGATGAGAACCGGGGGGTGGAGATCAAGTCGGCATGGGGACGTTACCTGAACTGCGTTGTATCTCATGGAACGTATGAGGTCTGCATAGTATGGCACGGCGACACAAATTACAAGCATATTTAGTACGCAGAGGTGTCCAGATTGCCATGCTTCAGGAGACCCATCTTCTTGGGGCGGAAGGGCAGGCGCTGCAGCGTAGATGGAGAGGTCAAGTATTTAGCACGTCGTTCTCGGCGTTTGCAAGAGGGGTGCTCATCTGGGTGAGGGCGGGTGTCCCCTTCCAGGCCACGAATCATGTTGTAGACACAGAGGACAGATATGTAGCAGTGGAGGGGAGGCTACATGGTAAGGATGTGGTACTTTGCAGCATTTATGCTTCAAATGTGGACTAGGCGCGCTTCCTGGACCGAATTTCAGGGACTTTAGCACATTATCTAACTGGCCCAGTACTTGTGGGTGGTGACTTTAATTCCATAACGGACGTGGCTCTTGATAGATCACATCCCCCATTGGTGGAGTCTCCAGTCCACCGTTTAGCTAAGAAACGGTCAGCATGGCAGAGTCATTGGGGTTTAGTGGACGTGTGGAGAGAACGCCATCCTCAAGATAGGGATTACTCCTTTTTCTCAACTTTACATGAATTACATGTCAGAATATATCCGATACTATATTCCCATTCTTTGGCCTCCATGGCAACCTACACTGAATATTTAACTAGGACCATCTCTGACCAAAACCTGCTGTTACTGACTGTTCACTGGATGCAGGAGAGGTCGTCGATACCTACTTTGCCGCTTCGTCCTGAGACCTTGGAAGACCAGGTTTTTCAAACGGAGGTCAAGGAGGGCGTTGAGAGATATTTTGAGGAAAACCAAGGGACGGCCTCTTCTAGAGCAGGAGAGTGGGATGCCTTTAAAGTTGTGGTTCGGGGGCTCTGCATTAGTAAGTACTCAGGGGTCAGGAAGACAATATTAGACGATGTGACTAAGGCGGAGGCGCAACTAAGGGACGTGGAGAGGCGCAGATCAGAGCAGCCTGCACTGCAGGCGACACTTGTTGAGGCAAAGGAAAAAGTAGCGGTTTTTGACTATAGGAATTACACGCTGAAGGTCCATGCGGAGCAGGACAAAGTAGGGACGCTGCTGGCGCGCTTAGCAACTTCTGTTCGGGGAGAAGGTCTGATCATGCGGATAGAGACATCTGATGGGGTCATGGTACACACACAGAAGGAAGTGCTTTCCCAGTTCTTAGAATATTACGAAACTCTGTACCAGAGTACTCTGGGCGTCGAAGATACGGACATAGAGGAATACCTGGTGGAGATACCACTCCCGCGCTTAGAGGACGAGCAAGCGGAGGAACTGGGAAAGGATATCTCGTTATCGGAGATCAGATGTGCAATCAAACACATGGCCCGGAATAAAACCCCCGGCGTGGACGGACTGCCAATTGAATTCTACGCCCAATACGTGGATATATTGGCGCCTCGCTTACAAGAAGTATATGCGGAGGCCAAAGAGTTGGGTCGGTTGCCGGAATCCATGCGGGAAGCATTGATCATCCCCCTTCTAAAGCCGGGCCGCGATGATGCGGATGTGGCCTCTTATAGGCCGCTGTCTATGTTGATGGCGGTCTACAAGATCCTGAGTAGGATATTGGCGACCAGGTTGCTGCCGTTCATGACAACATTGGTGCACGCTGATCAGGCAGGATTTATTGCGACTAGGAATATGGCCTCTAATATTTGAAGGTTAATCTAGGTTCTCGGAGGTGACCATAGGGATGCGCAGCTACCAGCTGCCCTCTCGGTGGATATTGAAAAGGCTTTTGATAGTCTGGAGTGGCGATTTCTCCACCAAGTGCTAATGCGGTTCGGCCTGGGGGAACAATTAGGCGCATGGACGAAGATATTGTGCTCGTCTGCGAAGGCCAGGGTAAGATTGGCGGGCGGTGATCTCTGCTCAGTATTTCGTGCTGCGGGGAACGAGACAGGGGTCCTCCTTGTCCCCACTGTTGTTCGCTCTGGCGATGGAGCATCTAGCTGCGCAGGCTAGATCAGGGCGGACCATATTTCATTATACACCGATGACCTGCTCCTGTTCCTGGATAACGCAGAGGAAGCATTGCGGGGCGCGGTGGATCTATTATCACGGTTCGGTGCACTTTCCGGCCTTAAGGTGAACTGGCGTAAGACCTGTCTATTCCCGGTACGGCCTTGTGCGCAACCGCCCCCGCTTTGTAGGGAGATGAGATGGGAACCGGTATGCTTAACATACCTGGGGGTTCGGGTTTACCATGATGTCGCTAACATGTTGGAAGGAAACGTGGGGCGCTGTATTAGGGCCCTGAAGGGCAGTATGGAGTTTTGGTCCACCCTCCCTCTTTCCGTGGCGGGCAGGGCTGCCCTCCTCAAAATGGTGGCGCTACCCCGACTGCTTTATTATTTCCGGACCTTGCCAATCTGGATCCCACCGCGTCTATTTAAAGAATTGCGCTCACTGACCACTTGATTTTTGTGGGAGACTGGACGAAGGAGAGTAGCGCTGACAACCTTAATGAGACCGAAGGCAGAGGGTGGGATGGCAGTGCCCGACTTTGAGCTTTATTATGCAAGTACTCACACAACACGCAGCGGCGGAGTTTCGCGGTCCGGAACAGGGACGAGGCGTAGGCATTCAGAGGCATGTCATTTCTTTCATAGTTATGCAACAGAATCTTATTTCAAGGGAATTAACGATGGAAGAAAGGACCCAGCGATTGTGCTGGAACAGGAGTCAACGCAGAGCGGGAGTGGCACACCCATATGCTCCGGAGATTCCGCTGGGAATGCTCACAGCACTGCCGCACAGTGGAGACTGGTCCCCTCTAATGGAGTGGGAAATGTTGGGTCTCCAAATGGTGGGGGACCTCTATGAGGACGGGGTTTTATTGCCCTTCCGAGCCCTACAGGAGAGATACAACATCCCCGACGGTGGCTTTTTGCTGTATGCCGCGGTGTTGGCGGCAGTTCGGAGGCATTGAAGGCTGGACAGGAGGAACCGGTGACTACCATGGCGTGCCAATATGTTGTGATGGCCGCAGGGACTCATAAAGCAGTCACGTGCCTTCAGTCTAGGATGTTGAATGAAGGGTTGAGGCCATTAGCGGCTCTGAAGCTCAAATGGGAGGAGACCACTGGCAAGCCTATACCTGATACGGCATGGGCGCAGGTTCTTAGGAGGACGTGGAAAGGTACTAGAAACGCGCATTTCCAACAGGTGCAATTTTTTATACTACACCGAGCTTACATGACCCCTGGGAGGATTAAGAAATATTTTAGTGTTCATGATGCGGCGTGCCCTAGGTGCCTGGAGCAGGGCATAGAACTGGAACATATGCTTTGGGATTGTACAGTGCTGGGGCAATATTGGACAGACGTAGGGGGGCTCTTGAACACTAAAACAGATAGACACCTACACTATAATATGGCAGTCTACTTGTTGCATTGGTTCCCGCACACGCCTAAAAGTAAAATAACCAGTAAATTCATCGACCTGGGGCTTCTGCTAGTAAAGCGCGAAATCACCTGGCACTGGAAGTCTAGAGAGGGGCCCTCGATCAAGAGATGGAAGGCTGAACTTTATAAATGGGCTTGCAGCGAGAGTACCGTTAGATTCCGACAGGCCAAAGGCACTACAAACGACAAGATGTTAGATATGGCCAGAGCATGGGAGGCGTTAGTACAGGCTTTGCAGGATTCGCAAAGGGAGAATGTGGATTAATGTATACGGTATGAACATGTGATAATAACTATGCGCAATTACTATGACCAATGTCCATTTGACTGGCGCCAAGTCGATTGTTGACCAATTGGAAAGTACCCACACCAACTGTTATTTTGGAGGGCGGGATCAGGGTTTTTGTTGGAACATACAGTGGAGACATGTTTTGTTGTATAAGGATGAAACGTATTTTGAGATGCTTTGTATGCTGATAAAACTTAATAAAATGTGTTTTCAAAAAAAAAATCACTCCTAACAACTTGAATGGGATTTCTATGTCTCTTACTCTTTTTTGGAGAGGTGATGAAGGTAACATAATATACATTAGAACCCCAGTTACATGCTGCTGTAAGTGAAGAAGGTGTTATTGGAGATTAATGATTCCCTTGGAGGCATATTAAGGCCACCATGGACCCTAAGACAAGCAAAGAAAATCGGTTTGTACCTGTATTTCTGGTAATGAAAGAAAGCCATAATAGCAATGCAGCAAGCCCCTCTGCCCCTTGCCCAGGAGCATTACACATGGTTTACTTTTTTATCGCTACACCATCCGATGTGTTGAGAAGTCACTTTCCTTACCCTGTTTCACTGAAGGATGGACTGCCTGTGAGCTTAGGACACAGTTTCTTGACTCTCTTCTTGGCATAGACTACTTTATTCCACTTCCCAGTTGTGCAGTGTACTAATGATCCTTAGTTAATACAGGACCCTACAGTTTCAGAGCAACTAAAATGAATGACTCTTTATAAATGGCATCACTTCCAGGGCTTCCGTACATGCTTCCCCAGGTCTGGAATCATAGACCACCTAGGGGTGAGTTGGTTCTGTGTGTGCCATATCCATGATCATATATTCAATTGCAAGTATTAGAATGAGTAAACCATTCCTTCCTTGGAGAAGTGTGGCTCACTGGTTAGAGGAGGCAGACCTGGAAGCAGAGGTCAGCCCGGGACCAGGGTTCAATTCCTGGCTTGGCGGGGTCTTGAGTCCTAAAATATCAATGGACTCGACAATTCTCGCTCCGGTGCCTACTTGATTCACGGGTTCACACTCTGCGACTCTGGGCAATAGCTTCCTTAATCTCCACAACGGCCCCTCGCGGCGGGATGCCTGGCTTTCACCTTGCGGATACCCTGCAGGGGTTATCTCACAGGGGAATACCAGGACAGGTTCCCTAAGCAAGCGCTTAGAGACCGGTTGGTGATTTGCGCTATATAAATTCCTGTACATTTACATTCACCCCATTTTATCGGTTTGGCCAATACAAGCATTGTCACGCAGCACAGTGCAGCACAGAGCAGCACAGTTCAGCAAGCCATCTTGCAGCGCTGTGCTGCATGATTGGGTAAGGGCAGGAATGCACCATATTTAACATAATGCAGCGCAATCCTGTCCTTTCCCAGCGCTGGTGCACAATGTGCTGCCAAGCACCAATTCAGAGACCCAAGCACCATGGTGCACGAGTGCCTACTTTTTTCTGCACAAAAACAATCCCCTGAGGCATTTTCCTCTATGTAGCCCGCAGAGTAAACACTAAAAATGGGGAAAAATAAAGATATTTCTCCATGTTATGCCTCCTTTGGGGATGTGTAGCATTTTGATGCCTTCCCAGGTCACCCAGTAATGGCAAATCTAGGAATGCGCCTTAATGCATGGTTGTTGCGTTGGAACACCCATGCGCCATCCATGGAGCACCTCCCTGATGCAGAGTAACATAACGCTGCAATTTCTGCATTACTCTAGATTTATCAAGTCACTCAGGGGCACGCCAGGGGTCTTGCGTGGCTTGATTATTCCAATTTATGAGTTGCGTTGCTCCTGTCCCCCATTGTGTGGGGCAAAGGCGATGCAACTTACTGGTACAAATGTCCCATAGCATAAAAATCGCTTACTCCAACCTCTGTCGTGGAACTCTACAATCCTATTGTTTGTTTCTAAGCACTTTAAACAATAGGATTGTAGGGTTGCCAATTGACTGTTTTTTTTATTTAACAACCTCACAAGGATGTAAGAGTGACAAGCAATCACAAACTTTATTCCCATTAAGCAAGAAAGGATCAGGTGCCAAAGGAAAGATGGCTCAGAAAAGCCTACCTTCTCATCCAAAGACGTTCCTGTTGCCTCGCCCAGATCTGAAGCACAACTGACTCTCTCTTAACACCTATTCAGGGTCAGCACTGTCAGCTTTCCTTAGTGCCTGAGTGACAATGACTACATACTGCTCGACGGCCCAATCAGTATATTGCCTCTCCTCCAATCAATACTAATACACCATTTAAAAAAAACACGGCCCCACGAACACCTCCCCTGAAACGACTAACTCTTGAACCGACACTCACTAAACACAGATTTCTTAGGTGGGAGAGACCAGTCGAAAGAATTGAAATCACATCATTGGAAACACAAGGGAGTTCATGGAACAGGCTGCTTGATTGTATACCAATACACAAGCTGTGTGTCTTCAGCTGTTCAAGCACTCAAGTTTAAGTTGTATCTTCTTTCTGAGAGTCATTTGTATAATTTTAAGTTAAGTTTGAATAATAAATACACAATGAAATGAAGCTGAGTTACACAAGCCTAAAGCAAAGCTCATTTATAAGTGTAGCTAGTGTACTGAAACTGAATTGCAGAATGCTAATAATGGCCGCTTTAATGTTTCTTTTTATTCTGACACATGCAGTCATTTACAGCAATAAAAGAGATAATCATAATCATATAGTGGAAATTCATCTGTCTATAAATGTCTGCCGCGTGTACCAATTCTAAAAGCGCTTCTCCTTTGAATCTGTATGCAAAGTGTGTTCAATAAATCAAAGAGCAACTGTTGCATTGTTGTGTGTTACTTATTGTGGCTATGAGCGAAACACAAGCCCCTGGGTTTCAGATGAACAACGCCCTGGTGTGGATCTCAGTGAGTGGCAAGTCTGAAATTGTGGGCCTTTTTTAACAGTTGAAAGAAGAGAGATTCTGACTATAGAGGACACAATCTTTACTTTACACAAAAGAAATTCAATGAGTGAGAGCGCAGACGTTGTGGCCATTCCCTCTGTTGCTGCAACCGCATGGGAATAATGATAATGGGAGGGAGATGTGAGAGAAGTGTTACCACTTCACTCACCCACATTGTAGACAAAGGATGAGTGGACGTGCCTTTGATGCTTCCCCCCCCCCCATGTGGCTGTATGGATGAAGCAGGAGAGATTGTGGCTCTTGTCCCACATGGGAATCACTGGGCTAGACAGAATGGTTTGCAGACCCTACAACAATGTAACTCTCTAAAGGAAGGGTGGGGGTCACAGATTCAACAGCTTCTGGTGCACTGGGCAAGAGAGGAGTCGTTTTGGATATTTACCCACACTGGACTCGCTGCAAGGGAGAGAAGGGATTGAAGCAATGTGACCCCTTTTTACTCAGTTGATGATACAGGAGGGTTTGAAGACACTTACTCACATTGTAATCTGCATCAAACAGTGTGCAGAAGAGGATGCGCTGGGACAATGTCACTAGACCACACAGGGACCGTGGTGATTCCACTCCATGAGCTACGAAAGAAAAGTATCATGGGAGCACTGCGATCACTAACTGCACTTCCCATACTGCATTCCACTTTGATAAAAGGCTCAGCAACAGAAAATGCATGACGTAGAAGGAGCGATGACTCCCAGAGGCACAGAATGAATGGCAAGAAAATGGACAGTCTGCACAACTGAAAACACCATCAGTGGAGAAACATGACCTGCTGAGCCCGGAAGAATCACATACAAAGATTTCTACAGATTGTTGTTATAAGTGACAGGGAGTAGACGTGCAAACTTCCAGTATAGAAGGCACAAGAACAGACTGTGGAATTGCTTAGAAACGGAGCATGCAGAGTACAGGCAGCCGCAGTGTAAGCGTCCCACATAAACTGCACAGCTACAGCAAGAGTCCATGTTTACCTTACAAAGAGACGAGGCATCGCACAGTCAGCAGCAGATGAGGGCATGCTTCTCACTCATGAACGCATTCATTTTTGTCGTGTGAATACAGCTGGTAAGACACCTCATCTGGTCAATAGGCCTGCTGCAGGTAGAAAGTTTAAATTCAAGAAACAGCTGAAGAACCTGATAAAATGTTCATCATTCTGATGCGAATTACATAGGAACACCGGGACTGGAGCACTGACAAGGGATAACTTTTATATAGATATGATACTTTCATAGCCTAATGTTCATGATAGTTTAATTCTTTGTAGTGCGTTTAGCACTAAATTAGCATGCAGCCGGCAATCAAATGTATGACCTTTTGATATTCTTGTTACTTTGTTGTTGATACTTGTTACTGACAGGCCACGTTGTGAAGTAAATGATCACCTTTTCTCTCTCTGAGTGACACATCACTCTGGGAAATGCATAAGCTGCCACGGGGACACTATACACAGAGATCTATAAATAAGAAATAGTCATCTTATTAAGAGCAAGGCCAGAGCTCAGGACTCTTAACGCACCTTCAGAAGCAGAATCAGACTCCGGGATGCAATGGTAAACATGAAGCCAAGTAAAATGTCATGAGATTGCTGAAATTGTAGAAACTGAGCAAAAACTCCATCACCAGGCTTGAATGAAGATAAAATACATTTTATTCAAGAGAAAGAAGACATGCACGGGGCCTCGAAAATCATCAAGAGAACCCGTAAGAAAAAGTACAACAGGGGTATGTATATATAGCTGAAAACGACAATAATCAATAATTCCATAAGTCATCCTGTGCATCCTTTACAGAAAATGAAGTGGAAATCTACCCAGGCATACACCGCAACCCCTCCTATCTAGGTTACAGCAATCCGGTTATTTCCAGAGTTAAGAATATATAGTAATACCATAGGACATTCCAAAATATCTTAGCTTCATATTAGATATGTTTGTGGCCTAGCTAGGTCTATTGCTAAAGCAAGCGTTGCTGACTACAAGTATGAAAATGTGTTCTTTCGAGAAGCCTTGCAGGTCTGCTACTGTACTGGAAATGTACAAACTATCTACCAGCAATGGTAAAGGAGTTCAGAAAGGGTTATTCATCTCGTGGCAGCAGGCCTTGTCATCATTAGATGCATAAGATAGCATAACTGAGCTTCAACAAAATAAACGCATGGGTCACAGAAAATACTTTGTGAGTCTAAAACAGGGGCAGAATCACCTCCCTCAATGGGGTTGATTTATTCCACCCTCAAGGAAATGCAATTGGAAGCAAGATAGGAGCACAAACGGGCCCATCTGGCAAGAAAGACGCTTCAAGGTGCTATTAGGAAAGTTAACAAGACGTGCCCAGAAATTGCAGAGTGGACAACTGCACTGGAAGAGTGTTGGCTATGAAGCCGGGAGGTGAGGTTACTGTACAATAGGCCGTGGCCAATGAGAACATGATGGTGGATGTCATGTGGAAGCTGCAAGACTTCAAAAATCATCAACGGTGCAATAAGCTCAGACTTTTGGGTGTACCAGAAAACGCGGAAAGGAGAGGACATCAGGGGATTTGTGCTACGTCTGCTAAAAGGGGGTTTCCCAGAGCTGGCCCACTGGGGTTGGGACACAGAGGTGCAAAGAGTGCACCAGTTTCCACATATGCTAAAAAAAAATAGAAAGGACAAGAAATCATTGAAAGGCCTAGAGCTATTTTAATATTTTTGGTAAACTTTCTCCTCAGGCAAGTGGCATTTCATAAGGCAAGCCCTGAAGCAAGGCGTTCGGCAGAAGGATATACCTTCTTTGTAAGACCAGACTTCTGCCACATAACTGTGGAAAGCAGGTGGAGGCTCTGACAATCATGCCTTTTCACAAGTTAGGGTGTGAGGTTTATCTCCTTGGCCCTGCATGTCTTAAGGTTATTCACTATGGGGTTATACGAGTGTTCTCCTCAGAAATACAAGCACAAGATTATCTTCAAGAGATTTCTAAGAGAGGGAAATAGAAGGAGTTTAGAGAGAGGCAGAATTACGCCAGTCTATTAAGGCTTTTTGGTCTGATATCTCTCTCGTGGTTGCCTTTTTCTCTCACCTCTACCTGTACTATATACTAGTGGTTATTTATTATGGAGGGTTCTCTTTTTCTTTCTTGTTGGTTTTTGCGGAGTGATGGTGTGTGGCGGTGTGAAGTAGCATTATACAGGAAGCATCACAAGGGTCCTTGGACATATTTTGCCTTGCAATGGGGGTGAGGATGGAGAGTGGGAGGTTGTGGGAGGGAAGAAGTGGGGGGCAAAGGGGTTCCAAGCATGGTCAGGGTTTTTATTTTGTGGTCGGTAACTACCAAGCAGTTATACTTTGGTTCAAAGAATGAGTCATTTAAGAACTGCCTCAGTTAATATATGTGGCTTGAAAAATATTCGGAAAAGGCAAAGGGTTAATATTGACATACAATATTGAGGAAATAGAAATTTTACGTGGCCAGTGTGTCCCCTACATGTACCCTATGTATGTACATATACCCCATGTATGTCCATGTCACCATGCAAATTCCCTTCTCATGCCTGTAATAATAATGTCTCTGCATTTCCGTCCAATGTTAGCATGTCAGTTACCAAGCCCTCCATGAAAGAAACGTTAATTCTGCACTGAGGCCTATCTTGCCAATGCATTTACATGGTGCACGTTTAAAGGTCGAGATGAACTCGTTTTTGTGGCTCAGCTGAGCCAGGACCCGAATTCAGGCTTCATGCCTCCTGACACTCTGAAAGCTGCAGTTTAGCTATGTATCCCTGACCTCTCACATACTTCCTGCTCAGCCGAGAGGTGCCCAACTCGGCCTGCCAAGACAGTATTTTGCCTACAGTTA
This sequence comes from Lissotriton vulgaris, assembly GCF_964263255.1. Taxonomy (NCBI): domain Eukaryota; kingdom Metazoa; phylum Chordata; class Amphibia; order Caudata; family Salamandridae; genus Lissotriton; species Lissotriton vulgaris. Next base: position 685,039,945 of record NC_141685.1, on the reverse strand, counting down.
TCTGCTCTGCTCCACAGAAACACATTCCTGCCTAATGAAAAGGGTAAACATATTCCGCCTGCAGAAGATAGGGCCTAGCCTTTCTGTCTCCATTCAAGTGATTTACAGAACCCGCATCCATAGAAGGCCCATGGCCCCACGCAATGCACGAAGAAATATATGCACACACTAGCATTTAGTGATGAACAGCCTTTGCTCGAGCGACCTTTAAGTCAGATAATACATCCTCCAAACTCAAGATATCAGATAATACCAGAAGTGCAGGTCGTCCTGACATCCAAGACTCCTCTACTAGCACGAAAGTCAGCTCCCCCCAGCTTCCCCCAGTTACACGTCAATTCCACGTCATGACCAAATTGCACACACAAGTAGGGTAAAGGTTCCTGCTGACAATGCAGACCCCCTCCATGTATCCACCCACCTATGACACACCTATGACTCATCAAGTGAACACCCACGTGTACGCCTTCTTACACGCCCATGTGCTCTTATCTCTCTCCTACGCTTGCTCCGCCTGGAGCGCTCCGCCTGGAGCGCTCCGCCTTCTCTATGCAAGTTAATGTATGTTTTAACTATAAATAATGAACTCTGTGAATAAAGTTCAGATGACGATCCTTCCTGATCCCTAGTGGTGATGGAACCCGATTCTCCCTTAACTCGAGTTACTGAATTAAAGCCCTTTTGAATCGGACACCACGGACTCTGCCTCTCATTATATGCATGATCCTTGTTAATGTATAGAAATTCCGACAGGGTCATTATTTTATTTACCACAATATCCAAAAGCCGATATACTCTGTATCCAGGAAACACACGATGAAGGATCTCAGAAACATCTATTGGGACCTACGGGGTATCAAGTTATTTCTAGAATGCTGCAAGGCACCTGCAGGGGAGAGGCAGCGATACTCGCATGTAAAGGCAAGGTTAGATTTATGAGATCCAAGGCGGATAAACTTGGGAGATGGGCCATTGTAGAATGTAGATATGATGGAGGGGGGTTTACATTCAGCTCTGTATATGGCCCTGTTACCGATGATCCTGCACTATTGGACTGGATTAGTGTTGAATTGGTGGGGTGGCCCATGCCTCTAGTAGTATGTGGAGACTTTAACATTAATTTAAAAATGGAGGCCTTGATATTAAGTACAGCAATGCATCAAGGGCGAAAACGAGCACTAGCCCAGCTGGTTAATTTACACAGGCTTCTTGACATATGGGCTGATAAAGGACCATTAGATCCAGTCTACAAGTATTACTCCGCCCCTCACCAGGTTCACGTAGGCCTGGACTACTTTTTTATTTTCAGTAGACTGGTCTCTGCCTCTCTTATATTTAAATACCCATGGGTGATGTCCAACCCTGACCCCCTTTTATTAGAGATTGATATCCACACAACTCTACAACCCAAAGTGGGATGGTCATTTGCAAGGGCTCTGCTGCTAGATGAGGAGTATATTAATTGTATCAGAGAATGGATTTTGTCGTTTATGGCTGAAAATCTAGGGACCTCTCCAATTAGGTAGTGTGGGACACTTTTAAATCCGGGATCTGTGGGGAAACCACAATATACTGCTGTAATAGGCAGAAACAATCAAAACGTTGTCTGCAGGGACTCTACCAGGATCTAGAACAAGTGGAGGCTGGCCTGGTGGATGCTGTTATACATGGCCTTGATATCGAAATAGCCCAACTCAGGTTAGAAAAGCTAAATCAGCTATAGGGGATATCTCAGCTAAAAAGCGTCCGAAAACTACACAGTATGGAAAAATAAAACTTACAAACTGAGTGAAAAGGTGGGGCACAACCTAGTATTTCAAGCTAGACAACATACAGCAATATCAAACTAATTCTAGAACCTGAGCTGGGCCCTATCTCTGAAGCAGGGGGCATACGCTCCGCCTTCCAAAGATTCTACCAGAAACTGTATGCTGAGGAGGAAGTGGACTTAGAGGGGATTGAGTCATATCTAAATCAAGTGGCTCTGGATAGTCTGGCAGGGAAGATCAGGAGCACTTAGATTTACCGATTTCAATTGAAGAAATCTCAGCTGCAGTGTCGGGATTAGCACCTGGAAAGGCCGTTGGGACGGATCATCCCCCAGGGGAATTTTAGAACATTTTCACATCTACTCTTATACTCTTATTATTTATACACTGCATTTTTGGCCATCCAGAAAGGTAACCCTCCTCCTGACTCATGGGCTTCGTCTAGGATGGTAGTATTCCGAAAAAAGGGGAAACCAGTGAATCAGCTTGGATCCTATCGGCCTAGCCCATTGATTTATTTAGACACTAGGGGCCTGGTGTAGGTAATTCTAAATTACCACTCCTAAAATACCGAATCATACCGATTCTGTATTTAAGAAGTGGTAAATTAAAAGGGGGGAAATGTAGGTATTTCAGATTCGCTAAATACCGAATCGTTAAGATTCGGTATTTATCGATTCTGTAAATACCGAATCGGTAAAGCCCATTGATTCCTATGGGCATTGCAGCCCATAGGAATTAATGGTCATTAATTTTTTTTTGCAAGGGTGCAGGGGGGGTCACTTTGACACCCTCTAGCACCCTGAATTCAGGCACGCGTGCCATGTGGCACACAGACATGCCCTAAGGGCATGTCTGTGTGTCACATGGCACTGGTGTGCATGCACACATGTGCATGCACACCTGTATTCGGTATTTTACCACCCAATAAGATTGGGTGGTAAAATACCGATTCTTAAAGCCCTGTGGCACCATGACTTGTGCCAGCTACATCTGCATTTACAGAATCGGTATTTTACCGAGTCTGTATTTACAGATTCGGTAATTTTACCGAATCAGTAAATACAGAATCGGTAAAATACTGATTCTGTAAATGCATGCCCTACCTCTGGAAACCGTAATACCGGTCCGAAACGGCCGAATTCGGCCGTTTCCGACCGGTATTAGGGCACCTACATCGGGCCCTAAGCTCTTTGCTAAAATCTATGCCTCTAGACTATCCCAGGTTATCAAAAACATGTGAGACCACATCCGCAGGGTAATCACTCATTTCAAAGTATCTAAAATCTAAGGGGACCCTATGGCGCTGTGATTATTATATGCTGAGAAAGCATTTGATAGGGTCTCCTGGCCCTATCTATGGGCAATATTGGAGAAGAAGGGTCTTGGTGCGGAATTTATTTCATGGATGAAGATGCTGTATATCAAGCCTATGGCTTAAATTTCTCTAATGGGGAGAGTTGGAGTTGGTTAAGATCCAGCAGGGCACAAGGCAGGGTTGTCCGTGCTCCCCCTTATTATTTGCCCTCTATATAGACTCTTTAATCCTTCTGCTCACTACGCCACCCCAGTTTGGACCCAGCCATATGCGAATCAGTCTTGACCATGTTCCTAATGTGAACCGTCCACCCTGAACTGCCAAGCCAGTGTCTCCATGTACTGTAAACAAGCATCCTGGGACCGGTTTTGGGGAATCACCCCTCATCAGCCGGGCTAGCTTGAATCCAGTGGCGTAGGGAGCATGGAACTCACATCTGGGCATACCCATCCCACTTAGGGCGAAAAGTCAAACGCAAACAAGTAATAGACGGAATGCTGACTAAATCGTATATTTACTGCCAGTCAAAAGATCTGGGTTAAATCCATTCTTCTTCTGCTCGATAGGCCGTCCCGGTTTGGACCCAGCCATATGCAGATCAGTCTTGACCCTGTTCCTCATGGGAACAGTCGAGCCGGAACTGCCAAGTCAGGTCCTCCCTCGACCAGAAATAAGCATTCTGGGACCAGTTTTGGGGCATCACCCCTCATCAGCCAGGCTAGCTTAAATCCTGGGGTGCAGTGAGCACGGGACCCACGTCTTGGTATACCCATCCCACTTCGGGCAAAAAGTGATACGCAAACCAATGATGGACGGAATGCTGACCAAATCATACATTCACCCCCAGTCAAGAGATCTGGAATAACCCCAGTTTGGACTTAGCCATATGCAAATCAGTCCAGATCCTGTTCTTCATGGGAGCAGTCCAGCCTGAACTGCCAAGGCAGGTCCTCCCTGGATCGGAAACAAGCATCGGAAACAAGCATCCTGGGACCTGATTTTGGTGGCCAAGCAGGTTACTGTAGGATGAGTTGCTGACATGCTCGGAGTATTCACATTATTCACATTAAAATCTCCAGGCAATCAAAGGTGAAGTGAACGTCCCGTAATGACAATATTACCCATTAAGTTATGAATACAATAAATAGGGGCAGAAACTTTGGATTGGTAGTGTTGAGAAAATCGCAGTTATAAAATGTTTAAATATAGAGACTGAGGGTAGATCTATTCCTACGGCTTGAAAACCATCTTCATACGTCTCACCGGCCTTAACAGTACACCTAATGTTAGTTTTTGACCATATAGCCATCCCCCCTGAGGCTCGCCCTCTGTTGGAGGGCATTGTAGGATAGAAAAACAATGGTACCCATCAAATTGAGTCAGCAATGTCTCCCAAGTTTCCTGCAATAGGATAATGAATATGGATTATAGGATTATGAATATGGATCTTTGATTTAAGGCCTGCCACATTCCAGCTCAAGATTCTCAGTATAGTATTACAAACAATAGCATTGGTTGTATAGGAATTAGATACTCATCCCCTAACCCTGTGTCCATAGCTGTTATTGATGTTTGATGCAGATGTTGTTGCAATATCTTCGGGTAAGTTTGTCTGGTCGATGGCTGATCCAGAAGGGCCTGCCCTTGACCGAGCTTCACCGGGGCATAGCCTGAATGCATCCCGGGCTGCGGGATGCAGCAGCGCTTTTCAGCATGTACTCTGTTACGGCTCCCTTAAATAGTGGTTGGCAAGCGCACTTCCTGGCGCCTTGAAAACTGGACACTGTAGTCCAGAGGGGTGCTGTGGGGCAGTGGATATCAGAAACCTCCAAAAAGTGCTTCTGAAAGTCCTCCATAAATTGGTCTGGGATTTTTCTTATGTTTTGTTTTCACTCTACTGCTCTTTGTATGCTGCATACATATTTAACACACGGTCTCTAAGGTAAACTTGCCTACTTAAGTGCCAGCTACTAAAGGGTCATGTTCAGCTTAGTTTAGTGACTTTTGTGGTTCACAGTGATAAGAATTTGGGTTGTTGTTTGAGAAAGATTTTCACCTCCCTCAACCAATAACCCAATTCTGTATACTGATTTTATAGGTAAGCTATGCAAGTGTCAAAAAGTCCTATCAGTTTAACAGTTAAATAGCCTAGTGTTTAATTAGCTGAATGTTTTACTGTTACCTGTAACTGAATGTAATCATTTGTGCAGAATGTTTTATATTGTTGCAATTAAATTAAGTTGAATAAACAGGGCGCATTGGTCAGCCTGTGAAAAGGCGCATGACTGGCATGGATTCCTCTGGCTAACCTTAAGTGAGAAAGTGGCTAGAGACCAATAGTTCCTTCTGTGAGCTTGGTGAAAGCCAATGTAACATGGTTGACAACAATAAATTACAGTAATACTGAAAAATATTAGAAAACTGAAAGATATAAACCTTTCGCCTCCTAGACTCAGAATAGGTCAGTTGAATAATATCTGTGTGTGTTTGAAAGGTATTGGTACAGCATTCCTAAAACATGGACTCAAGGGGGCTGCAGAAGTACTTGTAATAACAATGTTGCAACCCTTGGCACTTTATTTCACACTACATGGTGTGCAGAAAAAAGTTTCTCATGTTTTATTCATGAACTTGGGCATTGCCAGAATAAGCAAACACAATGAATAATGTAAATGTAAACATTGTCTGTCATGTGAAAGAACATATTTTCTTACAAAGCTGTTGTGCCACAGTGGTCTCCTGTTTCCTCAGCTTTTACTCTTAAACAGGCCCTTTTGGGTTTAAGGCTGCATTAGCACATAATGCAGTGGGGTATATTCTGAAAACACTTCCGGCAAAGCTTTTATTCCATCTATGGGTACCAAGGGCTGGGCGACAAAAATTCTGGCTTGCGCAGAAGATCTTGCGATAGTTACCCTCACTCCTATTGATGCAGTAAGGGAGATTAAAAAGGAGGCTGACTGCTTTGCACACATCTTGGGGTACAGACTTAAAAGGGGCTAAACCCAAATTCTTATAAATTAATACATTAAGTTTGAGGATACGCTGGTGGTCCTCAACGCAACATACGTTGGCGTTAATATTAGCGCTGATCCAGATGATGTGGTCAAGGGCAATTTTGGCCCACTAATTCACAAAACCAAAGTCGAGTTGTCAAGTTGTAATAATGTTAGACTCTCCCTGATAGGAAGGTGTAATTTAATCAAAATGATGTTCCTTCCAATAGTGCTGTATTTCTTCAGGGCTATACCCCTTGAGGTAGATAATTCTTGGTTCAAGGCTATGGCTAGTATGATTGGGTGGTTTCTCTAGGCATATGACAGGCCACGGAGGGCCCTGAAGTTCCTCTACCTTCCCAGGGAACAGGGCTGGTGGGCTGTTCCGAACTTTTAATTGTACTACTGGGCCTAGGCACTACAACAATTAACACCACTGCTGCTTGATTCGCCACATGAAGAGTCCAGCCGAAACATGGTCCCCTCATGCTTCAAATTAACCATTGAGGTTTCAGTCCGGGGCTTATTGTTCTGGTAATTAGAATTTGGCCATTTTAAAAAGGTTACGTTAAAGACTCTTATATATGTTTTCAGAGTATGGACTATCATTAGGAAAAGACTGAGGATCGGTTGTTTTAGTTTTCATACCCCTCTTTTTGACAACCCTCTATTGCCTGATATATTTCACAACTCATATATTAAGCAATTGGGGACACATTTAGGTCAATTTATTTCTGGGGATTTCTTTTTGGGCAATAGTTTTACTACTTTTGAAAATTTGAGGAGTAAATTCTCTTTAGGGAATAACAAATTCTTTAAATTCCTGCAAATTTGGGATTTTATAGGGAAGTAAAGGGGAGGGGTTTAACAAGTGTCAACTTGTAGTGGGGTGGAGATCTTTAACATATAAAATAAATAAAAGTGAGGCCAACATGCTGTCGTGTCTGACACCACAGTCAACCTTTATGTCTAATGAAACCTGCCTTTCCTAGCTAATGCAGATCTTTGCCTTCCTCCCCTTATATTGTTGGGCCATAAAGTGTACCAAAACAATTTCAAGTCCCTGTGCAATAAGAATGTGTCATAATTTTTCTCTTTTGACAAAGTGGAATGCTGATGTCAAGTCTACAAATACTAGGTAAAGCGGAGAGTTTTTTAGCCACTGTTTATTTACCTAGCACCAGTTGAAATTGAGGCATTGTTCGATGGTTCCCACTTTACACCAAAATCCGTACTGACTGCTTTACAGTACAAATTCTCTGTCCACCCACTCAATGAGCCTGCTATATATGATTCAGCCCTGTATTTTGGCAGTACTGTCTGTAAGGGAGATCGGTCAATAGCATGATGGTGATGTACGGTCCCCCTTTTTAAATATAGGAACTATAACGGATGAGCTCCAGGTGTTAGGCAAGGCCGCTGAAGATGTACGAAAAGAGTGGGGCCCAAAGTGGTATATTATATTTAATAAGATCAACTGGAACACCATTGGGGGATGGTGCCTTACTGCCTATACTTTGATGGATCATGTGATGAACCTCCGGCAGGGTGATATGGAAACGTGAAACAATCAACTGATGAATTTGAAAACTTTAAGCTAAATGTGGTGCGGCATAGATTGCCCTGAATTCTTCCTCTCATTGACTGCTGGAAATATGACATTAGATGGTAGTAGAGGCCCTAAAGCTAGTTTTAAGTTAGAAATGATAGACAAAAATGTCTTACTACTACCCTGCTAAGATGCATTGAGGTTCCGTGAATTCTGAACCCGTTTCATAAAGGTCATGGTATTGTTACGAATTTGGTAGTAGCGAACCGTAAATAGCGAGTGCGGCAAGTACGAGTGTTTTCGTCATGTTCGATCGATGGATTCACTACGTATTTAGGGATTTCGTTCTGAACCCTCGGGTTCCATTTTGTGTACGGCAGCCATTTTGTGGTTGCCCTCACATAGGCTGATGACTACGGCCGAACGAGTCTTTGGGACACGTACACCTTTAGCTGACTTCTAGATGACCTGAGCGAACTGACCTCGTTGCCTGAAGCTAACCTTGCTAAGCCAGTTCCTTGTCCGGTAGCTGGTTGAGATAGAGATCAAAGAGCAGGACACTGTTGAGTTTATTGTACACGCACAAACCCCTTTATCTTGTTTCGCATCTGTTTCTGTTCCTTCTTTTATGGTCTGTTTATGGTTTGGGTTGTGGTCTTTTATTATGGGTTTGTCCGGCCTGTCCGAGCAAGAATGTTGGGCTTGCCCGTGTAATTGATGGTGGGCTGGACAACTGAAAAGTGGGTTTGTTGTCATGCGATACCTTTTGCAATGTTACCTATGATTGGACAATTCGTAAATAATGGGTGTTTGTCAGGAATGTGATTTTTAGCATAAAAGACGATGTCTCGCAATACGAAAATTGAGCAGTCTCTAGCGAACCTACTTGTGTCGTACTTCGTAGACTTCCGTTCCTGGTTGCAGCGAATAAATTTGATCTTTGACGTCACCGAGAAGTATCCTGTGTCTCTGTATTCTAAGACAGGTGAACCCGAAGACATTGGGCGTGCCCCTGGCGCCGCTGGGTTCTACAACCCGGTTCTTCAGCATGTATGAGGGTTTCCCAACGTACAGTTACGATTTCTTGTCGGAGTCTATTAATAACTTGATTATGTAGTTTGTTCATGCTTCACACTAAATTGGTATCTCTGGGTTTAAAAGTTATTGCAGTTCAGATGGCCCTGTGAACTGCAGAACACTCTGTATTAAACCATCTTGGAGCACCCACAACATGCTTAGTTGGTTTGAGTAAGCCTACCTTAATTCTGAGACATAGGTCAGAAAAATCCTCCACCACTTGAGAGCCATGATCATCCTCGGAGATACACATATGCACCAGCTCTAAATTAGCCCCAAATATTAAATTAAAAAAAATGATTGGGATGTGGCACCTACGCCCATCCTGAATTTCCCCCTAATATGGACTGCCAGTGAAATATTAATAAGGTTGTGATCACTAAAAGATGTTGAGACTACCAGGCCTGCTTGAAACTGATCATTTGAACTATCAGTAATAAAAACAGTGTCAACATCTGAGGGACCCCCTCTGCCTTTAAATGTAGGAACCTTGCTATAACTAGATTTTATTATGGCAATGCATTAATCAAGCCAAATGAGGCAAGAAAAGCAAGCAAGTCACATCCATAAGAATCGTTGCTGGTATTGGTGGCGGGTGATATGCAAACAAATGATGGATGGAATGCAACCAAATTATACATTGACCCACCAGTCAAGAGATCTGAGTTAAATCCATTGTTTGTCTGCTGTGTCCTGGCGCTGACCTTGTTTCTTTTATATGTGAATGACTTGGTTGAACATCTGCAAAAATCTTCTCATGACTCACCCAAACTTGGAGGTAACCATAGTTGTGCTCTAACATTTGCGGATGATACTATCCTCTTGTCCCAAACTCTCAGTGGTTTACAAAACTTACTTGGCAGCCTCAGCAAATACTGTAAAGTAAATGGTCTTGGAATTAATCCAACTAAAACGAAATACATAAGAAATACATGAGACCACATAGTAGTTTTAAGAATAAAATAACTTTGAATAGGGCAATTCTGGAACGAGTATCCAACTTTGTATACTTGGGGGTCACCCTTGATTCTAAACTCTCTTGGGCTCCACAAATAGAGAAATCAAGGGCCATCCTAATTCAAAATTCCTTCCCCATTGTAAAAAACAAGCTGCAATGCTCATAAAGCTATCAATCCCTCTCTGGACATATATAAGACCGGAGCTCAAACCACTGCCCTGTATGGTTCAGAGATATGGGGAGGCGGAAATCTCATGCCCCTAATTATTGGAGAAAACTACATTTTGAGAATGTTTATGGCCCTTCCTCAACATACCCCACTAATTCCCCTGACGTATGACATGGGCATAAAACGCTTGGAGCACTTAGCTATTTGGAGAACGTTGTCATATTGGATCAGAATTTGGACAACAGCGGAATTAGTAACCTATAGAGAATCCCTGAGTGTGCTGTTGGAATTGGAGGCGCAAGTCACTTTCCTTTGGCTGACTCATATCAGAACATGGTTCCTTGATCTAGGTTTGAGTAGATTTTGGACAAACCTGAGTCTGCTGATACCTGAATCAAAACGTGAGATCAACCACATATTCTGGAACTTCCTCAGGTACAAAGTAATTTCAAATACTACACTGGAGAGACTAACTACGCAATTCCTTCTTTTCAAAATGATTCGTTGTTTTGAGCCATTCTTGGATGAAATAGAGCCACAATTGGCAACGTGTTTATGATATCTGAAATTTAGATATGAAATACTCCATATAAACACTTTCACCTCCATATGGGTAACGTCACAATCTAAGGAGAGGAAGTCCCAGTGTAGTCTATGTCAATTGGAAGTAGAGGAGGATATTGCCCATGTTTTGTTCTTTTGTTCAAAATGATGGGGGAGTGCAAGGGACACTTGCACTACTTCCAATGGCACACCTGTAGGAGTACGGACTCCTGTTAAATACGTTCCTTTTAGTAGTCAAGGTACAGAATACAATTAGAAGGTTTTCATTTGTAATCCATTCGAGGATGAATTTATTTAATGAACCACATATTACATCATAGTGGCCTTGTAGCTGAACGGTGCATTCAATTCGGGTTACAGCAACATCCAATTAGTCATAGATTATCCCTATGCATTTCGGGACATAGCCCTTCGTCAGGGGATGCATGACAATCTAAAAATAAACAAACCAGTATCAGGAAGGAGAGCCGACTTCCACAATGTGCTTATGTCACTAACAAAGTTAACTGTGACCGAACCCCATGATGAAGCATGTCACCTCTAGGGTGAGTGAGGGTTCTTTTAGAAAATAAATAATTTTTCATTTCCTCGCACATTACTTAATGACCATTCACATTTAGGTAGGTTTCACCTTTTGTTCACTGTGATATAGGGTTTCACTCGTGTCTTACTGGCGCTCTTTTGTTGATAATAGGTATCAAAATAAGGGGTGGGAGAGTAGCCGTTATTCACTTCCTCTCTTGTTGTATATACACAGAAGGAAATGGATAACACGGATTGGTAGGTGTCTGAATGTCAAGAAATTCAATGAAATGCTGCAAATATTAAAAACAGACAATTCACGCCTCCTTGTATTTTGGTCTCAGCAGATTCCTAATGACCACCAATTTCACAAGGAAAAGGAGAGGGCAAACATTCTAAATAGCAGGACAGGGGGTTGACACTCGCACATAGTGACCACGGAATATTGCCTTGTATTAAGTGGCCCAGCTTAAATTTAAAACAAGCGGAACAGACACTTTAAGAATGTATTATACTGATGAGCTCGAATCATTTTTATTATGAATGTAAAAACAGTGTATACCTGGAAAAGGATGACTTGACATGTACTGGCTCTTTTAAGAATCGTATGATGGTATATAAAACGGCCAAACAACTACTTTTTTGGGGAAGGAAAATCGGATATGCCATTGTTTAAGTTCATATAACACTGATATCGAAGCTGACAGTTTTTGTCCATCAACTAGTAGATTTTTATCTTTTACGTATTTTATATGTTTTTTACATTATTAAGAAATACTTTGATGATCCCTTGAAGTGATTGGAATAGTTTAATATGCACATTTTACGGAAGTAAATTTTAAGAGCAACGTAAATGCCATTATCCCCGCACCTTTTGCATATGCACTTTACCATAACTCATAGTGATAGCCGGGCTAAATGGACTACTGTAATGACCTTGCCATTCTCCATGTATTGCACACCACTTTATTTGAACCCGATGCTTGGGATAAGCGAAATACTATTGTGCTGCTCACAGATTTGTCGCGCACCTTGTAGACCACTATGGTACCAGGCTAATTTCCGGCCTGTCGAGGTAATCTTGTGGGACAGATGATAGTTCTACCTAAATTTACTGTGATTTTTTATTAATCAGATGTATCCTGGTGCCTTGCATTGAGCAAAGAATGACTGTATCTATTATTTTATTTCACATGTATTGCATTGTATTTGTTTCTTTACTCTTATGGCCTTATAGGCCGAAATAAAGTTTTGAACTGAATTGGGTTAAATCCATTGTTCTTCTGCTCACTACGCCACCCCAGTTTGGACCCAGCCATATGCGCATCAGTCTTGACCATGTTCCTAATGTGAACCGTCCACCCTGAACTGCCAAGCCAGTGTCTCCATGTACTGTAAACAAGCATCCTGGGACCGGTTTTGGGGAATCACCCCTCATCAGCCGGGCTAGCTTGAATCCAGTGGCGTAGGGAGCATGGAACTCACATCTGGGCATACCCATCCCACTTAGGGCGAAAAGTCAAACGCAAACAAGTAATAGACGGAATGCTGACTAAATCGTATATTTACTGCCAGTCAAAAGATATGGGTTAAATCCATTCTTCTTCTGCTCGATAGGCCGTCCCGGTTTGGACCCAGCCATATGCAGATCAGTCTTGACCCTGTTCCTCATGGGAACAGTCGAGCCGGAACTGCCAAGTCAGGTCCTCCCTCGACCAGAAATAAGCATTCTGGGACCAGTTTTGGGGCATCACCCCTCATCAGCCAGGCTAGCTTAAATCCTGGAGTGCAGTGAGCACGGGACCCACGTCTTGGTATACCCATCCCACTTCGGGCAAAAAGTGATACGCAAACCAATGATGGACGGAATGCTGACCAAATCATACATTCACCCCCAGTCAAGAGATCTGGAATAACCCCAGTTTGGACTTAGCCATATGCAAATCAGTCCAGATCCTGTTCTTCATGGGAGCAGTCCAGCCTGAACTGCCAAGGCAGGTCCTCCCTGGATCGGAAACAAGCATCGGAAACAAGCATCCTGGGACCTGATTTTGGTGGCCAAGCAGGTTACTGTAGGATGAGTTGCTGACATGCTCGGAGTATTCACATTATTCACATTAAAATCTCCAGGCAATCAAAGGTGAAGTGAACGTCCCTTAATGACAATATTATCCATTAAGTTATGAATACAATAAATAGGGGCAGAAACTTTGGATTGGTAGTAGTGAGAAAATCGCAGTTATAAAATGTTTAAATATAGAGACTGAGGGTAGATCTATTCCTACGGCTTGAAAGCCATCTTCATACGTCTCACTGGCCTTAACAGTACACCTAATGTTAGTTTTTTACCATATAGCCATCCCCCCTGAGGCTCGCCCTCTGTTGGAGGGCATTGTAGGATAGAAAAACAATGGTACCCATCAAATTGAGTCAGCAATGTCTCCCAAGTTTCCTGCAATAGGATAATGAATATGGATTATAGGATTATGAATATGGATCTTTGATTTAAGGCCTGCCACATTCCAGCTCAAGATTCTCAGTATAGTGTTACAAACAATAGCATTGGTTGTATAGGAATCAGATACTCATCCCCTAACCCTGTGTCCATAGCTGTTATTGATGTTTGATGCAGATGTTGTTGCAATATCTTCGGGTAAGTTTGTCTGGTCGATGGCTGATCCAGAAGGGCCTGCCCTTGACCGAGCTTCACCGGGGCATAGCCTGAATGCATCCCGGGCTGCGGGATGCAGCAGCGCTTTTCAGCATGTACTCTGTTACGGCTCCCTTAAATAGTGGTTGGCAAGCGCACTTCCTGGCGCCTTGGAAACTGGACACTGTAGTCCAGAGGGGTGCTGTGGGGCAGTGGATATCAGAAACCTCCAAAAAGTGCTTCTGAAAGTCCTCCATAAATTGGTCTGGGATTTTTCTTATGTTTTGTTTTCACTCTACTGCTCTTTGTATGCTGCATACATATTTAACACACGGTCTCTAAGGTAAACTTGCCTACTTAAGTGCCAGCTACTAAAGGGTCATGTTCAGCTTAGTTTAGTGACTTTTGTGGTTCACAGTGATAAGAATTTGGGTTGTTGTTTGAGAAAGATTTTCACCTCCCTCAACCAATAACCCAATTCTGTATACTGATTTTATAGGTAAGCTATGCAAGTGTCAAAAAGTCCTATCAGTTTAACAGTTAAATAGCCTAGTGTTTAATTAGCTGAATGTTTTACTGTTACCTGTAACTGAATGTAATCATTTGTGCAGAATGTTTTATATTGTTGCAATTAAATTGAGTTGAATAAACAGGGCGCATTGGTCAGCCTGTGAAAAGGCGCATGACTGGCATGGATTCCTCTGGCTAACCTTAAGTGAGAAAGTGGCTAGAGACCAATAGTTCCTTCTGTGAGCTTGGTGAAAGCCAATGTAACATGGTTGACAACAATAAATTACAGTAATACTGAAAAATATTAGAAAACTGAAAGATATAAACCTTTCGCCTCCTAGACTCAGAGTAGGTCAGTTGAATAATATCTGTGTGTGTTTGAAAGGTATTGGTACAGCATTCCTAAAACATGGACTCAAGGGGGCTGCAGAAGTACTTGTAATAACAATGTTGCAACCCTTGGCACTTTATTTCACACTACATGGTGTGCAGAAAAAAGTTTCTCATGTTTTATTCATGAACTTGGGCATTGCCAGAATAAGCAAACCCAATGAATAATGTAAATGTAAACATTGTCTGTCATGTGAAAGAACATATTTTCTTACAAAGCTGTTGTGCCACAGTGGTCTCCTGTTTCCTCAGCTTTTACTCTTAAACAGGCCCTTTTGGGTTTAAGGCTGCATTAGCACATAATGCAGTGGGGTATATTCTGAAAACACTTCCGGCAAAGCTTTTATTCCATCTATGGGTACCAAGGGCTGGGCGACAAAAATTCTGGCTTGCGCAGAAGATCTTGCGATAGTTACCCTCACTCCTATTGATGCAGTAAGGGAGATTAAAAAGGAGGCTGACTGCTTTGCACACATCTTGGGGTACAGACTTAAAAGGGGCTAAACCCAAATTCTTATAAATTAATACATTAAGTTTGAG
The DNA here is from genome assembly GCF_964263255.1 of Lissotriton vulgaris. Lineage (NCBI taxonomy): Eukaryota > Metazoa > Chordata > Amphibia > Caudata > Salamandridae > Lissotriton > Lissotriton vulgaris. The sequence goes on along the minus strand of NC_141685.1, from coordinate 685,024,933 downwards.
GATACGCTGGTGGTCCTCAACGCAACATACGTTGGCGTTAATATTAGCGCTGATCCAGATGATGTGGTCAAGGGCAATTTTGGCCCACTAATTCACAAAACCAAAGTCGAGTTGTCAAGTTGTAATAATGTTAGACTCTCCCTGATAGGAAGGTGTAATTTAATCAAAATGATGTTCCTTCCAATAGTGCTGTATTTCTTCAGGGCTATACCCCTTGAGGTAGATAATTCTTGGTTCAAGGCTATGGCTAGTATGATTGGGTGGTTTCTCTAGGCATATGACAGGCCACGGAGGGCCCTGAAGTTCCTCTACCTTCCCAGGGAACAGGGCTGGTGGGCTGTTCCGAACTTTTACCTGTACTACTGGGCCTAGGCACTACAACAATTAACACCACTGCTGCTTGATTCGCCACATGAAGAGTCCAGCCGAAACATGGTCCCCTCATGCTTAAAATTAACCATTGAGGTTTCAGTCCGGGGCTTATTGTTCCGGTAATTAGAATTTGGCCATTTTAAAAAGGTTACGTTAAAGACTCTTATATATGTTTTCAGAGTATGGACTATCATTAGGAAAAGACTGAGGATCGGTTGTTTTAGTTTTCATACCCCTCTTTTTGACAACCCTCTATTGCCTGATATATTTCACGACTCATATATTAAGCAATTGGGGACACATTTAGGTCAATTTATTTCTGGGGATTTCTTTTTTGGCAATAGTTTTACTACTTTTGAAAATTTGAGGAGTAAATTCTCTTTAGGGAATAACAAATTCTTTAAATTCCTGCAAATTTGGGATTTTATAGGGAAGTAAAGGGGAGGGGTTTAACAAGTGTCAACTTGTAGTGGGGTGGAGATCTTTAACATATAAAATAATAAAAGTGAGGCCAACATGCTGTCGTGTCTGACACCACAGTCAACCTTTATGTCTAATGAAACCTGCCTTTCCTAGCTAATGCAGATCTTTGCCTTCCTCCCCTTATATTGTTGGGCCATAAAGTGTACCAAAACAATTTCAAGTCCCTGTGCAATAAGAATGTGTCATAATTTTTCTCTTTTGACAAAGTGGAATGCTGATGTCAAGTCTACAAATACTAGGTAAAGCGGAGAGTTTTTTAGCCACTGTTTATTTACCTAGCACCAGTTGAAATTGAGGCATTGTTCGATGGTTCCCACTTTACACCAAAATCCGTACTGACTGCTTTACAGTACAAATTCTCTGTCCACCCACTCAATGAGCCTGCTATATATGATTCAGCCCTGTATTTTGGCAGTACTGTCTGTAAGGGAGATCGGTCAATAGCATGATGGTGATGTACGGTCCCCCTTTTTAAATATAGGAACTATAACGGATGAGCTCCAGGTGTTAGGCAAGGCCGCTGAAGATGTACGAAAAGAGTGGGGCCCAAAGTGGTATATTATATTTAATAAGATCAACTGGAACACCATTGGGGGATGGTGCCTTACTGCCTATACTTTGATGGATCATGTGATGAACCTCCGGCAGGGTGATATGGAAACGTGAAACAATCAACTGATGAATTTGAAAACTTTAAGCTAAATGTGGTGCGGCATAGATTGCCCTGAATTCTTCCTCCCATTGACTGCTGGAAATATGACATTAGATGGTAGTAGAGGCCCTAAAGCTAGTTTTAAGTTAGAAATGATAGACAAAAATGTCTTACTACTACCCTGCTAAGATGCATTGAGGTTCCGTGAATTCTGAACCCGTTTCATAAAGGTCATGGTATTGTTACGAATTTGGTAGTAGCGAACCGTAAATAGCGAGTGCGGCAAGTACGAGTGTTTTCGTCATGTTCGATCGATGGATTCACTACGTATTTAGGGATTTCGTTCTGAACCCTCGGGTTCCATTTTGTGTACGGCAGCCATTTTGTGGTTGCCCTCAGATAGGCTGATGACTACGGCCGAACGAGTCTTTGGGACACGTACACCTTTAGCTGACTTCTAGATGACCTGAGCGAACTGACCTCGTTGCCTGAAGCTAACCTTGCTAAGCCAGTTCCTTGTCCGGTAGCTGGTCGAGATAGAGATCAAAGAGCAGGACACTGTTGAGTTTATTGTACACGCACAAACCCCTTTATCTTGTTTCGCATCTGTTTCTGTTCCTTCTTTTATGGTCTGTTTATGGTTTGGGTTGTGGTCTTTTATTATGGGTTTGTCCGGCCTGTCCGAGCAAGAATGTTGGGCTTGCCCGTGTAATTGATGGTGGGCTGGACAACTGAAAAGTGGGTTTGTTGTCATGCGATACCTTTTGCAATGTTACCTATGATTGGACAATTCGTAAATAATGGGTGTTTGTCAGGAATGTGATTTTTAGCATAAAAGACGATGTCTCGCAATACGAAAATTGAGCAGTCTCTAGCGAACCTACTTGTGTCGTACTTCGTAGACTTCCGTTCCTGGTTGCAGCGAATAAATTTGATCTTTGACGTCACCGAGAAGTATCCCGTGTCTCTGTATTCTAAGACAGGTGAACCCGAAGACATTGGGCGTGCCCCTGGCGCCGCTGGGTTCTACAACCCGGTTCTTCAGCATGTATGAGGGTTTCCCAACGTACAGTTACGATTTCTTGTCGGAGTCTATTAATAACTTGATTATGTAGTTTGTTCATGCTTCACACTAAATTGGTATCTCTGGGTTTAAAAGTTATTGCAGTTCAGATGGCCCTGTGAACTGCAGAACACTCTGTATTAAACCATCTTGGAGCACCCACAACATGCTTAGTTGGTTTGAGTAAGCCTACCTTAATTCTGAGACATAGGTCAGAAAAATCCTCCACCACTTGAGAGCCATGATCATCCTCGGAGATACACATATGCACCAGCTCTAAATTAGCCCCAAATATTAAATTAAAAAAAATGATTGGGATGTGGCACCTACGCCCATCCTGAATTTCCCCCTAATATGGACTGCCAGTGAAATATTAATAAGGTTGTGATCACTAAAAGATGTTGAGACTACCAGGCCTGCTTGAAACTGATCATTTGAACTATCAGTAATAAAAACAGTGTCAACATCTGAGGGACCCCCTCTGCCTTTAAATGTAGGAACCTTGCTATAACTAGATTTTATTATGGCAATGCATTAATCAAGCCAAATGAGGCAAGAAAAGCAAGCAAGTCACATCCATAAGAATCGTTGCTGGTATTGGTGGCGGGTGATATGCAAACAAATGATGGATGGAATGCAACCAAATTATACATTGACCCACCAGTCAAGAGATCTGAGTTAAATCCATTGTTTGTCTGCTGTGTCCTGGCGCTGACCTTGTTTCTTTTATATGTGAATGACTTGGTTGAACATCTGCAAAAATCTTCTCATGACTCACCCAAACTTGGAGGTAACCATAGTTGTGCTCTAACATTTGCGGATGATACTATCCTCTTGTCCCAAACTCTCAGTGGTTTACAAAACTTACTTGGCAGCCTCAGCAAATACTGTAAAGTAAATGGTCTTGGAATTAATCCAACTAAAACGAAATACATAAGAAATACATGAGACCACATAGTAGTTTTAAGAATAAAATAACTTTGAATGGGGCAATTCTGGAACGAGTATCCAACTTTGTATACTTGGGGGTCACCCTTGATTCTAAACTCTCTTGGGCTCCACAAATAGAGAAATCAAGGGCCATCCTAATTCAAAATTCCTTCCCCATTGTAAAAAACAAGCTGCAATGCTCATAAAGCTATTAATCCCTCTCTGGACATATATAAGACCGGAGCTTAAACCACTGCCCTGTATGGTTCAGAGATATGGGGAGGCGGAAATCTCATGCCCCTAATTATTGGAGAAAACTACATTTTGAGAATGTTTATGGCCCTTCCTCAACATACCCCACTAATTCCCCTGACGTATGACATGGGCATAAAACGCTTGGAGCACTTAGCTATTTGGAGAACGTTGTCATATTGGATCAGAATTTGGACAACAGCGGAATTAGTAACCTATAGAGAATCCCTGAGTGTGCTGTTGGAATTGGAGGCGCAAGTCACTTTCCTTTGGCTGACTCATATCAGAACATGGTTCCTTGATCTAGGTTTGAGTAGATTTTGGACAAACCTGAGTCTGCTGATACCTGAATCAAAACGTGAGATCAACCACATATTCTGGAACTTCCTCAGGTACAAAGTAATTTCAAATACTACACTGGAGAGACTAACTACGCAATTCCTTCTTTTCAAAATGATTCGTTGTTTTGAGCCATTCTTGGATGAAATAGAGCCACAATTGGCAACGTGTTTATGATATCTGAAATTTAGATATGAAATACTCCATATAAACACTTTCACCTCCATATGGGTAACGTCACAATCTAAGGAGAGGAAGTCCCAGTGTAGTCTATGTCAATTGGAAGTAGAGGAGGATATTGCCCATGTTTTGTTCTTTTGTTCAAAATGATGGGGGAGTGCAAGGGACACTTGCACTACTTCCAATGGCACACCTGTAGGAGTACGGACTCCTGTTAAATACGTTCCTTTTAGTAGTCAAGGTACAGAATACAATTAGAAGGTTTTCATTTGTAATCCATTCGAGGATGAATTTATTTAATGAACCACATATTACATCATAGTGGCCTTGTAGCTGAACGGTGCATTCAATTCGGGTTACAGCAACATCCAATTAGTCATAGATTATCCCTATGCATTTCGGGACATAGCCCTTCGTCAGGGGATGCATGACAATCTAAAAATAAACAAACCAGTATCAGGAAGGAGAGCCGACTTCCACAATGTGCTTATGTCACTAACAAAGTTAACTGTGACCGAACCCCATGATGAAGCATGTCACCTCTAGGGTGAGTGAGGGTTCTTTTAGAAAATAAATAATTTTTCATTTCTTCGCACATTACTTAATGACCATTCACATTTAGGTAGGTTTCACCTTTTGTTCACTGTGATATAGGGTTTCACTCGTGTCTTACTCGCGCTCTTTTGTTGATAATAGGTATCAAAATAAGGGGTGGGAGAGTAGCCGTTATTCACTTCCTCTCTTGTTGTATATACACAGAAGGAAATGGATAACACAGATTGGTAGGTGTCTGAATGTCAAGAAATTCAATGAAATGCTGCAAATATTAAAAACAGACAATTCACGCCTCCTTGTATTTGGTCTTAGCAGATTCCTAATGACCACCAATTTCACAAGGAAAAGGAGAGGGCAAACATTCTAAATAGCAGGACAGGGAGTTGACACTCGCACATAGTGACCACGGAATATTGCCTTGTATTAAGTGGCCCAGCTTAAATTTAAAACAAGCGGAACAGACACTTTAAGAATGTATTATACTGATGAGCTCGAATCATTTTTATTATGAATGTAAAAACAGTGTATACCTGGAAAAGGATGACTTGACATGTACTGGCTCTTTTAAGAATCGTATGATGGTATATAAAACGGCCAAACAACTACTTTTTTGGGGAAGGAAAATCGGATATGCCATTGTTTAAGTTCATATAACACTGATATCGAAGCTGACAGTTTTTGTCCATCAACTAGTAGATTTTTATCTTTTACGTATTTTATATGTTTTTTACATTATTAAGAAATACTTTGATGATCCCTTGAAGTGATTGGAATAGTTTAATATGCACATTTTACGGAAGTAAATTTTAAGAGCAACGTAAATGCCATTATCCCCGCACCTTTTGCATATGCACTTTACCATAACTCATAGTGATAGCCGGGCTAAATGGACTACTGTAATGACCTTGCCATTCTCCATGTATTGCACACCACTTTATTTGAACCCGATGCTTGGGATAAGCGAAATACTATTGTGCTGCTCACAGATTTGTCGCGCACCTTGTAGACCACTATGGTTACCAGGCTAATTTCCGGCCTGTCGAGGTAATCTTGTGGGACAGATGATAGTTCTACCTACATTTACTGTGATTTTTTATTAATCAGATGTATCCTGGTGCCTTGCATTGAGCAAAGAATGACTGTATCTATTATTTTATTTCACATGTATTGCATTGTATTTGTTTCTTTACTCTTATGGCCTTATAGGCCGAAATAAAGTTTTGAACTGAATTGGATTAAATCCATTGTTCTTCTGCTCACTACGCCACCCCAGTTTGGACCCAGCCATATGCGAATCAGTCTTGACCATGTTCCTAATGTGAACCGTCCACCCTGAACTGCCAAGCCAGTGTCTCCATGTACTGTAAACAAGCATCCTGGGACCGGTTTTGGGGAATCACCCCTCATCAGCCGGGCTAGCTTGAATCCAGTGGCGTAGGGAGCATGGAACTCACATCTGGGCATACCCATCCCACTTAGGGCGAAAAGTCAAACGCAAACAAGTAATAGACGGAATGCTGACTAAATCGTATATTTACTGCCAGTCAAAAGATCTGGGTTAAATCCATTCTTCTTCTGCTCGATAGGCCGTCCCGGTTTGGACCCAGCCATATGCAGATCAGTCTTGACCCTGTTCCTCATGGGAACAGTCGAGCCGGAACTGCCAAGTCAGGTCCTCCCTCGACCAGAAATAAGCATTCTGGGACCAGTTTTGGGGCATCACCCCTCATCAGCCAGGCTAGCTTAAATCCTGGGGTGCAGTGAGCACGGGACCCACGTCTTGGTATACCCATCCCACTTCGGGCAAAAAGTGATACGCAAACCAATGATGGACGGAATGCTGACCAAATCATACATTCACCCCCAGTCAAGAGATCTGGAATAACCCCAGTTTGGACTTAGCCATATGCAAATCAGTCCAGATCCTGTTCTTAATGGGAGCAGTCCAGCCTGAACTGCCAAGGCAGGTCCTCCCTGGATCGGAAACAAGCATCGGAAACAAGCATCCTGGGACCTGATTTTGGTGGCCAAGCAGGTTACTGTAGGATGAGTTGCTGACATGCTCGGAGTATTCACATTATTCACATTAAAATCTCCAGGCAATCAAAGGTGAAGTGAACGTCCCGTAATGACAATATTATCCATTAAGTTATGAATACAATAAATAGGGGCAGAAACTTTGGATTGGTAGTGTTGAGAAAATCGCAGTTATAAAATGTTTAAATATAGAGACTGAGGGTAGATCTATTCCTACAGCTTGAAAACCATCTTCATACGTCTCACCGGCCTTAACAGTACACCTAATGTTAGTTTTTGACCATATAGCCATCCCCCCTGAGGCTCGCCCTCTGTTGGAGGGCATTGTAGGATAGAAAAACAATGGTACCCATCAAATTGAGTCAGCAATGTCTCCCAAGTTTCCTGCAATAGGATAATGAATATGGATTATAGGATTATGAATATGGATCTTTGATTTAAGGCCTGCCACATTCCAGCTCAAGATTCTCAGTATAGTATTACAAACAATAGCATTGGTTGTATAGGAATCAGATACTCATCCCCTAACCCTGTGTCCATAGCTGTTATTGATGTTTGATGCAGATGTTGTTGCAATATCTTCGGGTAAGTTTGTCTGGTCGATGGCTGATCCAGAAGGGCCTGCCCTTGACCGAGCTTCACCGGGGCATAGCCTGAATGCATCCCGGGCTGCGGGATGCAGCAGCGCTTTTCAGCATGTACTCTGTTACGGCTCCCTTAAATAGTGGTTGGCAAGCGCACTTCCTGGCGCCTTGGAAACTGGACACTGTAGTCCAGAGGGGTGCTGTGGGGCAGTGGATATCAGAAACCTCCAAAAAGTGCTTCTGAAAGTCCTCCATAAATTGGTCTGGGATTTTTCTTATGTTTTGTTTTCACTCTACTGCTCTTTGTATGCTGCATACATATTTAACACACGGTCTCTAAGGTAAACTTGCCTACTTAAGTGCCAGCTACTAAAGGGTCATGTTCAGCTTAGTTTAGTGACTTTTGTGGTTCACAGTGATAAGAATTTGGGTTGTTGTTTGAGAAAGATTTTCACCTCCCTCAACCAATAACCCAATTCTGTATACTGATTTTATAGGTAAGCTATGCAAGTGTCAAAAAGTCCTATCAGTTTAACAGTTAAATAGCCTAGTGTTTAATTAGCTGAATGTTTTACTGTTACCTGTAACTGAATGTAATCATTTGTGCAGAATGTTTTATATTGTTGCAATTAAATTGAGTTGAATAAACAGGGCGCATTGGTCAGCCTGTGAAAAGGCGCATGACTGGCATGGATTCCTCTGGCTAACCTTAAGTGAGAAAGTGGCTAGAGACCAATAGTTCCTTCTGTGAGCTTGGTGAAAGCCAATGTAACATGGTTGACAACAATAAATTACAGTAATACTGAAAAATATTAGAAAACTGAAAGATATAAAGCTTTCGCCTCCTAGACTCAGAATAGGTCAGTTGAATAATATCTGTGTGTGTTTGAAAGGTATTGGTACAGCATTCCTAAAACATGGACTCAAGGGGGCTGCAGAAGTACTTGTAATAACAATGTTGCAACCCTTGGCACTTTATTTCACACTACATGGTGTGCAGAAAAAAGTTTCTCATGTTTTATTCATGAACTTGGGCATTGCCAGAATAAGCAAACCCAATGAATAATGTAAATGTAAACATTGTCTGTCATGTGAAAGAACATATTTTCTTACAAAGCTGTTGTGCCACAGTGGTCTCCTGTTTCCTCAGCTTTTACTCTTAAACAGGCCCTTTTGGGTTTAAGGCTGCATTAGCACATAATGCAGTGGGGTATATTCTGAAAACACTTCCGGCTTTACTACATGTATGTTTTTTATTTCACAAAACCTATAAAGGACTTGACTATCACAGTTCTTTGCACACTGACTGCTTGGACTTTTTTACTGGTGCCCATTCATAGCGCTAGTTAGCTGACTTACCAGGGCACACTACTCATTTGGATAATTGTACATTATACCTTCGTTTCACTTCAGGCACCCCCTTATATTATTTGCCACTTGACATAACAGCATCCTTAAAGTCTGTCTACTAGCTTCTTAAATTCAAGAGAACAATCCTCTTTACCTAAGAAAAGTATGAGTGCATGCCTGTGGCGGCCAGCTTTTGCATTAATGTTGCTATAGGATTACTACCAGTTAATCTGGAGAGTAACCTGTAGATGGGAATAGACCCAAGGGGCAGCAAGGGATCTCATAGAAATCACCCATTTCCTGTTTGGCAACTGAACAAGCTGCCCACTGCAGAACTCCAAAAGAGCTCACTTATGGCACATTTGGCACCTCTATGGATGTACTCTTGTGTCTATTTTACAAGACTTTCATAGCATATGATGTGAGGGAAATCATTAGTTATGTTGGCAAGGAAGAGTGGGAATTGACTTCCTAATCTGTCAAATGGTCCTCTAATTACAACTGCCCAATTACTAGATCAAGGTTTAAATGTGGTATTAGCTCAATTACCTCTTTCAGCTTCCTCAGTGGGACTGTTATATACAATGATATTACCCGGGGTTATGATAAGTTCCGAAAGAGGAGGTTCCAGAGATGTGCCTTCAACAAGTGGTATATCGTTTCGCACAGTGCTTACTTCCCGAGGAAGGACCCTCTGTTTTCCCTACTATCTCCGTCTTCTTGCACCTCTTCCCCATCTCTCACTGTACCCACCAAGAAGCATAGGGACCTGCATTACCCTAGAGTTCATTCCCTAGCCCTAAGGGTTTCAGGGTTATTTTGTGTCTAATACCACTGAGCAAATCTCTAATATCCCCAAGCATGGCAAGAGTCACGAGGAATCCTGTGTACTCACAGCCAATGTACCTAGATAGGGACAGCGTTCACTCTGCCAATACTCAGTGGCCACCCTCAGAGAATATGATTCATTTCCCACACTGTTGCTTCATGAGTGGTTAGTAGAACTACCGGTGATGCCGGCCTGTCAGAGAAACAGATCCACTGTTTGGGAGGTTTGTGAGGAGCACTCCTATTTAAACTAAAGTTTCAATGTAATCAAACGGTGCAGCAACTAATCAGGTTTGTCACGCCTGTCAGGGAAAATGCTAGTTAAGGTGAGATGTAATCTCATCTAGTTGCGCACAGTGCACCTGGTGTGATCCCACACCTTAAGCATTTATACAATTTCAACTCAAAATATAGTAGTCAATCAGTTATTTTAATCTCATATACTGATTCTTTCTTTTTGGTTAATCACTACATAAAACATTCTGTAGTTGTGATACAATCATGATTTCACAGTTCATCACATTATTTGTCTTAGTACAATATGTTCTGTATAAATTTTCTACCACTCATAATACATGACATTTCACTTATATGTTTACTCATGCCCAATGCATTTCGGCACCAGATAGTGCCTTCATCAGGGGCTGATCTGAAATAAAAATGAAAACAACAGGAAACTGTAAGTGTACCTTGATAGACATGTTACATGGGGGTGTGTGTATACAATGGTCACATTTCATACCTTTAAATGTGGTGAGTATGTTCAATCAGCTAAAAGATGAAAAACGAGAAGCCAATGGTATCAGATATTGACGTTATGACGGTATGTAATCTCAAGTTAACTACATGAAGAACAGTGTGAAGCTTGCTTACCCTATGCTTTTCTTGGGCTTGATGTCCTATAAAAGGAGAACCGTTCCAACCCGGACGTTAGTCATAGTCAAACGAATTTATACTTCAAGTATCATATATGAAAGAATCCTACCTTAACTGGGTGAACTGTAACGACCTATCAACATATAATGTAATGTTTAGATATTGGGATATGATCTCATGCAGATATAAGACTCTGTCCTCCAATGCCAATTAAACATACCTCTTGAGTGGTGTGTTTTCTCCTGTGATTGAAAAAACGGATTTAGTTTAGGAACATCTTAGTGCTCAAAATTCGGGTAAATAAGTGATGTGCTAATCCGGCTATCTAAAGTACCTTAATACTCCACTGCCGAGAAACAGATCCAGACATACATCATCACAGCGATCTGCAAGGTCGTGAAAGAGGAAAAATAGAAATGGACGATGTCCCTGATTGACTCCTGATGCCAGTTGTCAGTTCTCTTGGGTTAGAGAAACGAACCATCATTGTGAGTTGGCTTTCATTGCAAAAAGTCATCATATTTAAAGCATGGCATGCTAGAATATTGCTAATAAAAATGCTGTCTCACTTTTCAGGTTCAGATAAAAAAAACTTTATTTGGTTGCTTTATAGATGCCATATAAGTGAATCACAAAACATAATCACATGGGACAAATTATAAACAAATATTAGAATATGCCGAAATATAAATGCATAAAATACAGTACAAAATAGCAGCAACATGCATTAACAAAGCATTGCTCTACATGCTCGTGCCTTTAAGAAAGAAACAAGACCAAAACTCACTTCATCATTGTGCAAAAGAGAAAAGATTCTAAAGGAAGGTCTACATTGTTAATAGTAATAACAATACTACTTTAATATTGTGATTATAAGGAATCTGGTGTACAGCATATACAATTTACAAAAAAAGGTGAAATGCAGCATTGCTGTTTGGATTTATCATTACATGGACAGGTTAAACATTTTAAGTTGCTCACTGTAGCCTAGAGAAAAACATACAGAGAAACTTAACTGTGTTAGATCTGAAGCGGAGTAGCAGGGAACGCTCCAATCTGCTAAAAGCAGTCAAGATATAATTGGTAATGTAATCTGAGTCCCATGTGTCCAAATACCTAGTTACAGTAGATCACTCTCAATGGCTCCTGAAACGTTGGGATTCCTCAAGCTGGTAGAAAGCTTCCACCATCCACCTTTTACTTAAAGAGATGCAAGCAAGGGTGTCAGAAAAAAAGGATTCCATCCCTCTGAAACAATATACGGATTTTACATAGTTGATCAAAAGGATTTGGCACCCCTTATCCAGGGAGAGACAATTCAGTATTATCTCCTTTATTAGAACAAACTCAGAGTTCTTCCAAATCGACACCCAGAGCATAGCCGGCCGCCCACCAATCAGGTCTTCAAGGTAGGGTAGCCCAAGTACCTTATGAATAATATAATTAGCAGCAGAAATGGGAAGAGCAATCACTCTCACAAGGAATCTAATTTCTTCTTGTTGAATAACCTTACATTTTGAGATTCCCCATATCTCTGCACCACACATGGCAATAGCAAAGCAGTGGGATTTATATAAGTGCATCAGTGAAATTATAAAGCCGCCCCCCTGGGAGTTGGGGTATGCTGCAAAACAAACCAGGAGAAATATTGTGGTATCAGAAGATTTGGGCGGAAAAATAGATTCCTAAGTAAGGAAAAGTGCTGGTGCTAGTCAAACTATTGGGACCAGTGGACAGCGTTGAAATGGGCCTACACTTTGGGCCAAAGGAAATAACGTTATGCTTAGGTAATTAATCCAGAGATCAACGGGAAGCCATAAAAGTTTCAAAAGCATCTACTAAGAATTGCAGTACTTTTGGGGTGCGAGCTATGAGCGCTGCTTCTTCCGCAAAAAGGAGAGCTGGCAATGGTTTATCCCTAATTACTGGCATATCTTGTGTGACACGCAAAAGTGAGGAGTCAAAATTGTTACGATATAAAATTAATAAAAGAGGGGCCAACACAAAGTCAACCCTGACAACACAGTCAATCTTTGTGTATCCTGAAATATCCCCTTGCTGGCTGATGCCTTCAGAAGGTTAATCTAGAACAGGTTGGTGACATGTTCAGAATTTGCATATTAAAATCTCCAGCCATGCAAATGTGAAGCGTACGTCCTGTACAGACTATATGATCCATTAAGTTAATAAAATTAAATAGGGGAGGAAACTGGATTGGGAGTGTTGAGAAAATTGTTGGTATAAAAATTACAAACATAGAAACTGAGGGTAGATCTTCAACTATGGTTTGAAAACTATCCTCATGTGTCTCAATAGCCTTAACAGGGCCCCTAATGTTGGAGGGCCTTGCAGGATTAGAAAAACATTGGTACCCATCAAATTGAGTTTTTGATTTCTCCCATGTTTCCTGCAATAGGATTATATCATATTCCCTCATGAAAAACTGCCACTCTGTTATCTGGATCTTTGATTTAAAGCCCGCCTCATTCCAGATAAAAAAATTCTGAATAGTATTACAAACATTAGCATTGGTTTAATAGGAATCAGATACTCGGCCCTTAACCTTGTGTTCATTGCTGTTCTTGATGCTTGATTCGGATGTTGTTGCCAAGTTATACTGTTCACTTCCTCAATTGGCACACAATGCTATTAGTTGCCAGTCAATCCACACATACCAGGTTGTTCAATACAAAGAATGGAAATGTATTGTGCTTGAGGCAGGGGGCCATACTGAGATGCCGATGGCTTGTAGAAATATTCTAGTGGTAACGTGCCAATATTGGTTATATTATACGAATAAAATTCTATGGCACGTAATATTCTCTTTACATTTGCGGGCCTTTTGAAATTTATAACCACACGATCGCCCTGGATGTTCTTCTTAGAATAATCCATCCAATTCACCATTCACATTATTGAGATCTTACTCGGGTCCTGGCTTTCGAAGTTCCTGTATTTATCCAACCAGGGCTTAACCTTTCACTAAAGCGGATCCCACGACATTTGCTGATCCATTTCAGTGCAGGTACCCCAGGCAAAATTAATACATAGGGGCAAGCCACGCGAGGGAGATTCAGAATGTCTTTGCAAGGGGCAATAGCAGGATCATCATGATGTTGAACTGGCAGCTTACTGCATGTCATTGGAAGCAGTGTTACACTGTTGATGCCTGAATATGAGCAGTGGAATTAGTGATAGGCATAATCTTTGGCATATTATTCTGATGGACATTGCCTGATCCAACTCTAAGATTTCTTTGATTGTTACATGAGGCCAAATAGTTGGTCGCAATCCCCTGCTGTATAGATGAGTCAACGTGTGTATGGATAAGAGCAGGTACACTAGAGAGTGTTTTATTTGCAATTTCGGAACCCCTCAGTGTGTGCAAACTGTCTAATAAAACATTCCAAGCAGCCTATACGATCAACCAACGGTTTAAGTTTTGCCTCCACAATCGTCACAATCTTTGTACAGAGCTTGTCTAGTAAGTAAGTGTCAGGTGACATGGGATCCAAGGTCTGAGTCACTGAAGACTGCAGAGATACACTAGGAGGGTCACAAAAGGGTGGAGGTGTTTCAATCCAAGAGAGAATATTTTTAGAACATTGACTTGCTTGAATGGGCTGCTTTTCTCAGTAATTGTGGTTTTATCTGGATATCTCTTGTGTTTGATAGCAGCAGTTGGTTGAGGTGATCGTGTTCATGAGCATTGCCCAAATCGGTCAGATCAAGAGAGGTGTTAGTTACAATAGCATTTGTTACATTCACAGCTTTTGAAGATATTGGGTCCTTATTAGTGACCATGTTTGTAAGGTGGCTGGTATTAGGCCTGGAACTGGCATCAGACGTTTGGAGAAGTGGTACCCAATGGTCAAGGGAAAGTCTGTGGTAAGTCAGGTCAATCTTGGCTGTCACAAGCCCAATGGCTCTTTAAGCATACTCTCAATAGAGACTGAGGGACGCTCTTTTATATTACCTCCCCCAGACTTGTGTTTTCCTATAGCTTCTGTTTCTTACCTTTAAAATAACCTTAAATTAGGGCTCCAGGAGTCCAATACGTTGAGCTGCTCATTCTCTCAAGAAAAAAAACTAACCTGGCATTGTCTGGTCGATGACAGGTGCAGACGAGTCCGATCTTCACCTGGGCTTCAGCTGGGCAGGGCTAGAGGCAGGAGAAGCCTGCATTTATCCCACACCGGGGAATGCAGCAGCGCCTTTCAGCGCGTACTCGGCAATGCCCCCCTTTGAATTGGTGTTGGCAAGCGTGCCTCCTGGCACCTTGCCAACTGGACTCTGTAGTCCACAGCGGTGCTGTGGGGCAGTAAACATCAGCCCCCTCCAAACAGTGCCTGAAAGTTCAGGCGCCGTGGGATGTAGCAGCACTTTTCAGCATGTCCTGGGTCACACCCACCCGTAAATAGTTGTTGGCAAGTGCACCTCCTGGCACCTTGCTAACTGGACTCTGTAGTCCAGAGTGTTGCTGTGGGCCAGTGGATATCAGCTCCATCTAAACAGTGCTTCTGAAAGTCCTCACACGCTGCAGGATGCACCCGCGCTTTTCAACATGTTCTGGGCCACCTCCTCCTTGAACCGGTGTTGGCAAGTGCACCTCCTGGCGCCTTGCAAAGTGGACTCTGTAGTCCGGAGGGATGCTGTGGGCAGTGGATATCAACCAACTGCAAACAGTGCCTGAAAGTCCTCACACGCCGCAGGATACACCAGCACTTTTAAGCGTGTGATCCGCCACGCCCCCCTTGAAAAGGTGTTGGCAAGCGCGGCTTCTGGTACCTTGCAGCCTGAACTCTGTTGTCCAGAGAGTTGCTGTGGGGAAATGGATATCAGCCCCCTCCAAGCAGCACCTGTGTCACTTATATTGAGGACTTAATTTTTTTTTATAATGCTAATTTAAATGCACATAATTTATTAAATCGAAAGGGGAAATATCTGTACTATTTTTATTACAAAATATTTTTGTCAGATGATATTGAGGCCACAATATGCTGGTACTATAACCATGGAGAGGAGTGCACAGTGGCTCTAAGTCTGATCCTGTGGTTAGGAACAAATGGTGGCTTCACTCGATAGCCTGCGTTGTACTGCAGATCCAGAAGTCATGGAAAGAGTGGAAGGAAGGATTAGACTTCATTAAAAAAGTAAATCTTGCTACTGTAACCTCTTCAGCTCACTGTTTGGTGTTTTACCCGTTGGCCTGTGACATGGACGTGAAATCTGGGAAGACTATTACAAACAATAAAGGTCATAATAATAATTTTTTGTGTGCAACATATCATAGCTTCCAAAGCTGCTATGCCAAATTGTGCAAGGGGGAGAAAGCAGCACTGAGCCATGTTTATTCAAAAATAACCTCCTGCTGTCCCTCTGCACAGGAGCATCTGACGGATGCCTCGTGGCAAGTTCGGCTTTTGCACAATGGTCCATTGGAGCAAGGTCAAGACTGATTTGCTTATGAATGGGTCGCAATAGAGGTGGCATTTTATGCAAAATAACAATAGTCTGGGCTGTGGCCCCGAGTAATTACCAATAGCTCATATTAATTCAAGCATTCCAGACATTACTTTTTTGTATACTTTAGTGTGAAGTCCTGGGTGGGATGGGTTTACCAATACATGGGTCCCATGCACACTGTGCCACTGGAACCAAGCAATACCCAACTGATGAGCCCTAATAAAGACAAACCAGTCAAGTTGCTTGTATTCTGATTAAGAGAGGTCCTAGCCTGGCAGTTTAGGATGTACTGTTTCATTGGAGCAGGGTGAACACTAATTTACATATGGCTGTATCCAAATTGAATTGGCATGGTGTGCAAAATAATGATATACGGCCCTGAGTAACTACCAGTGGCTAAGTTTAATTTAAGCATTCCATCCAGCACTTCTATGCATACTTTCACTGCGGACTAAATCATCCCCATCCCAAAGGCAGGAAAGAGGAAATGTAGATTCTTTTGGGTGTTATTGTTAGAAGGAGCCAGCAGAGTTGGGCTATATCCCAATACTATCCACCTTGCCACGCTGAAAGGCCCCACCTGGGTGAGTCTACCAAACCAAAATGTTTCTTAAAACGACCACAAATATGCAAGGGTCAGCCCTTAAACATGGGACTCTAAATCTAAAGAAAAACAAAGGTTCCCTGTAGGGAAAGTTACAAACCTGAACCTCCCAGAACGGTTGTATGACATTACAACGCATGCTTTTACTACGCATGCCTTTACAACGCAAGTTGTACAACGCATACTGTTACAACGCATAGTGTTGAGGGGTGCTGGATAGTGAATAGTTTAATTTACTATTCCAACTCCAGTCCCCGTGGATAATAGGGAAGGTGTTGGATAGTAAATTAAATTTATTCCCTATCCTAGAGCGCCCCCCAGCGCAATGCTTTGTAATGACATGCGTTGTAAAACTTGCGATGTAAAGGCATGCGTCGTAAAAGTTGCGTTGAAAAGGATGTTCCCCTCCCAGAACCAAAATACCAGAAAACAATCTGTATAAATTGAACAGATGATTTAATTCTACATAGCAAACTGCAATGCAGGTGTAGAGTGGTGCATTGGTGCTCTACATAAAATAATAAATATATACAGTTTTATGTACATTGAAAATTTGAGCCAATAACAGATAGAATAGATTCATTTTTGTGAGTCTCCAAATCAGGGTCCATCTTAATTATCATAGCCAATTGTATCAGTTAGGGGTGGGCAGAAGAGTTGTAGGCCCATATGCATCAAAATTTGATTTAGTGATTCTGAAATAGCGAGAAATAAGGAATCGCTATTAAAGATTAGTTAAACCGAATGCACCCAAAAAATCTGTAAATATTAGCAATTTCTTAAAAATTGCTAAAATATTTACCGATTACTTATTTACCGAATCTGTATTTGCGAATTCGCTATTACAGAATCGGTAAATGCAAAAGCGCCAATCGTCTCATGTAGATGACATCACAAGCAGGAAGTGATTCCCAGATTCCAAACACCTGTGCACAGGTAGAGACTGAGACGGAGAAAGACTGTTGGTGCTTATCCTGGAAAACACTTCTTCCTGCAGCTGAGACAAACAACACCATGGAGACAGCAAAAAAAAACTGCAAAAAGGAGAAGGCAGGAAGAGGAAGATTAAATTCAGCAAGAGTTAATTGGAAATACTGACTGAGGAAGTTGTACAAAAACATGACCAGCTGTTTGGTAAACTATCCCTGCATGTTCCAGAGTCAGTGAAGAGGAAGATCGGGTTTGGGATACAAGCCAGGGTACATTCTGTGGGGGTAACACACCATGATATCACCAGCCTACAGAAGAGAAGGTGTGACCTTTGCAGGTGGGCAAAAGAGAGAGTGGCACAAAGGCTGGCCTCTGCAAGTAAAACAGGAGGGGGAACATCCACTCAGTCTGCAAACACACCACTGGACGACCTGGTGGAATCCAGAGGCAGCTGTCGGGATCACGCAGATTGACACCTCAGGACATGCGGGGACCTCTCAAGATAAGAGCACAACTAAGCATTTTTTCATAGAATTGTAACCCAAACTTCCACAAATGCAGACCCTGCGTAATGTAGCAGACATGAGTCCAGTCCATCTCTTACTTGCAACCCCCTAATGCATTGTGGGAGTTGTATGCATACAAATGTAATTGCAAAGCATGGAGGGAGTAGCACAGCTCAACTGCATCAAAGTATAGCAAGGCATTGACAACAGTAGACTTTCTAGAACACAAAAGTCAATTTATTAGACCCCTGTAAGCGCAATATCACAAACATGTGCAAAACAATTTTTTAATTTTTCAAAAAAAAATGATCTTGAACTGTTCCCCTCACAGATGCAGCACAGGATAGCGACGTGCCAGATGTCCACGATTCTGAGGGACATACAGTACAGCCAGATGTGGAACTAGAGATGCAAGAATCCTCGCCCCTACGTGTTCCCACTCATCGCAGGAGAAGAGTCCAACCACTGCCAGATTTAGATAGTGCTGAGGCCACCCAGACAAGATCGCAGCCACAGGACACTGCCCATACACCACCAACCCCAACACTAGAGGGAACAACCCCAAAATGTCACAGTCCATTCCGCAAGCGAAGGCCAAATGCATTTCTGACGTCTGCTGGGGTTGATGGTGAAGCTGCCTGCAGTGTGCTGGAGTCCAAGATGCTGAGGGTCCAGCTGTGGTTCTGTAAATTCTGAACCCTTGGGTTCCATTTTGTGCATGGCAGCCATTTTGTGGTTGCCCTCACATACGCCAATGACTTTAACTGACTTCTGGATGACCTGAGTGAACTGACCCTGTTGCCTGAAGCTGACCTTGTTAGACCAGTTCCCTGCCCAGTAGCTGATCAAGATTAAGGATCAGAGCACAGGAGATTGTAAAGTTTGGTATGCACATACACACCCCTTATCCTACTTCTCATCTGTTTCTGTTCCTTCCTTTTATGGCTTGTTTACGATATGGGTTGTGGTCTTTTATTATGGGTTTGTCCGGCCTGTGTAAGAAGGAATGTTGGGTTTTTTGCATGCTTGCAAAAACTAGGACTGCCCCTTATTTTTATGCTGAGTTTTGTAACCCTAAGCATATAAAAGGCCTGTGTTCTCTGTATTCCTCAGACTACCTGATTCAGTTGCCACGGCTTCTGTGTGACGTGGCCTCACTTAATTAAGTTTAATAAAGATGTCTTTTCATTTTCCACTATGTCTGTGATGCAAAAACTCACTGAGGTGATCTCACGCCCCCTCATGCAGATCTGCAATACTGCATTTCAGACAGGCCAATTTCCTAGCATATGGAAGAAGGCTGTTATAAAACCCCTTCTGAAAAAACCCTCCCTAGACCCCACAGCCGTCGTCAGCTATAGACCCATTGCCTGTCTACCCTTCGCCGCCAAAGTATGCGAATCCATTATGAACAGACAGCTTTCAGAGTTCGTTGAGACCCACCAACTTCTCGACGAAACGCAGTTTGGCTTCAGGAAAGGGCATGGGACAGAGACCGCCCTGATTAAGGCCTCTGACGAGATCAGGGCAATCATGGATCAGGGGGGGGCGGCTGTCCTCATCCTTTTGGATTTGTCAGCGGCTTTTGACACGGTCGACCATGCCACCTTAGTCGACCGTGTCACAGCTCTGGGCATAAACGGTCCGGCCAAGGATCTCATTTCATCTTTCCTGGCAGACCGTACCCAGACTGTAAGGCTGGGAGATTTCTATTCACCCATCTCTGCACTTCCTTGTGGAGTCCCACAAGGTTCCTCGCTAAGTCCCATGTTATTTAACATTTATGTAGCGGACTTAGCGAGGGTAATAAAGGAATATGGAATACGGTTAACATCTTATGCAGATGATACCCAGCTGGTCCTGGGCATCCACAAGGACGGCTGCACAGTGGCAGCCAACTTTCAGAAAGCTATGCTTGAGGTCAGTACCTGGATGGCCTCTAATTGTCTTAGACTCAACTCGGACAAGACCGAGGTTATGACCTTTGGAAAACTCTCTCCAGAATGGTCGACTAACTGGTGGCCGGAAAAGCTCGGCCATCCACCTGTCCCAGTGGAAAAACCCAGAAACCTGGGAGTCATTTTTGACAGCAAGTTGGTCTTCGACCTGCATACAAACAAGGTTGTGTCGTCTTCATTCTTTATCCTGAAAAAGATTAAGAAGCTGCTGCCTTATCTCCCTCCCTCAGCTGGGAAGACTTTGGTTTCTACCTTAGTCTTCTCCAAAATGGATTACGGAAACGCTCTCCTTCTCCACACCCAGAAGCGTGTCATAACAAAGCTGCAATCCATTCAGAATGCGGCAGCCAGGATTCTCCTGAGCATTCCCCACCGCAATTCTACCACTCTTGGCATTCGTCAACTCCACTGGCTGAGAGTTGAGAGCCGCATCAAATTCAAGGCCCTCTGTATTGCATATAAGGCAGTACACAACATAGGACCCAGGTTCCTGACGGAAGCCTTTCAGCCATATACTCCTAGACGGCAATTAAGATCGGCCAATACCAACCTCCTCACTGTGCCACGTACAAGAACCGCCACCTGGGGAGATAGACATTTCTTGGTGGCCACCCCAAAACTCTGGAATCTTTTGCCACAGTCCATCAAATCTGCCCCTAACCTGATGAGCTTCCGCAGGCTCCTAAAAACTTGGTTATTTAACCAGTAAAAGGATGACTGACCCCAGTAGCTCCACAGCGCCGAGACACCCCAGGGTATTTGTTGCGCTATAAAAATTACGGAAAAAAAAAAAAAATAATATTTCAGTTTCTGTGCCAAGTTCTTTATTGATATTAGTAAGACCCCTGAGAATGAAGATTTTTTGGATTTCCTCACAGCATTACATATATTTACCTAGAAGATATCCTTCTCCAAACTCCCCTGCAAGTAGACATCTATGTATACCACTGTGCACTGCCAGGGTAACTTGCCACTATGTCAGTGATGATTGTTTTCGAGTTGCGTGTTACCGGTATGTTGAGTGAATGGTACGATTTCAGGTTGCGGTAGATCAACTCATTCACTGCAGGGGGACATATGTGTATATGCGTCCCATTGATACAACCAATCACATGTGGAAACTGTGCAACGTGATAAAAATCTAATTTGGTTTGCATCAATTCCTGTGGTGTCGTGGGGAACCTGATGTGGTGGTGTATCCTCTGCAACATAGCATTTAGGAAACTTTTTTAAAAAGAGCAATAATGCACTTTGGGAGACCCCTCCAGCTGCTGCAATTACTCCCTTGAAGGTCCCTAAAGCTAGGAAATGCAGGGAACACAGGACCTGCACATGGGTGGGTATGGCATGTGTCCTAAGCGTCTACCGCTGCAGTATAGGGTCTAACTCAGCAATTAGATCTAGGATAGCTGCAGCATTCAGCCTATATTTGTCATAGATCTTGTCCTCCGTATGCCCTAGAAATGTGACACGCACTCTAAATATTCTCTCCTGGATCCTCCTTCTCCTGTGTGCTGCTGCTCTCAGCCTCATCCTCCTCGCCACGACGCAGAGTGCTGCCATTGTGGATCACTGTGATGCATTCTGAGACTGTTTAGGTAGTTTGCTGATGATTTCCACCTGTTTTTGCTTATGTGTAATTTTTACCACCTGATTTGATTTCTTCTAGTTTAAGGAATGCAAATAGCCGATTTTGGCTAGTTCTGTATTTGAGAAGACGTGATGCATCCCATTTAGCGAATTCTTAATTGTGCTTCATAAAATACAGAATCGGTATTACCGATTCTGTATTTTATGAAGTGCTAAAATTGCGAATTACACAGATTTTGCGAATTTGCTTAATGCATCAGAACTAGCTATTTTGCGATCGGAAACGGCATTTTTTACCGATTCGCAATGTTTCCAGTCGCAAATTAGCTTGATGCATGTGGGCTTTACTCCACGGAATTTTGCTGAATTACTTAAGAACTCTGTGACATTCCGCAGAGTTCAGCCCACCCAAACCTAACTAGTCTATTGCTAGGGAACGGGCCATGATGTAAGCAAGTTTGCACTCCCAGACACTATAAAGTTCTCCCTTTGACCAGCTAGCATTACGGACAACCTGTAGAAATGCTGCATGTTGGGAACAACGTGTTCTTTACAGTGCAGCTTAGATATTGAGTCCTCTCAGCAGAACTTCAATCAGACAAATAGTGGTCTCACTGAAGCAGAGTGCCTCGATAGCAGGGCCTTGAAAAGCACCGTACTGAGTCCACTTGGAGCATGTCATCTCCTATATGGTCCTTGAGTCTGCTTAGAAGTTCAAACAGATATATGGCAGCACTTAGTTGTGGGAAATAATTAACTTACCTGATTGTTTGGAGACTCTTATACACACGCATGTCGGGTGCCCGTGTGGATAGTAAGGGTAGCCCAATGCCTGGCCCTCATAGGCGGAATCCCAGTAGGGCCATTTGACAGATGAGTGGAAGCTGTGCAGAGGATATTGGCCTTGCAGCAAAGGGGCACTTGTTCTGAACTCAAGAAAGGCAGCCTTGGAGTAGTCCAAGCCCAGAAGGCTATTGGTCATGAAGCAACTCATGCAGTGCAGTGGCCTGTGAGTCTGATAGACTCCATGGAGAGCTCTACAAACCGGCTGCTGCAGCCTTGCACCTACTAGGGAACTAGAATTCCCAGGCATGCACCTCTAAATGTAGCTTGAGCCCAAAGAACTGAATGGCACTTGTTCAAGCCGTACTCTTTGGCCGACTCACCACTTGTCCCCGGCTGAGAGCCACACCCGAGGTCTTATCGGAAAGAAGCAATGCCACTTATATTGCATTCCAAGTCTGGTGGGCGGTAAACTCTTCCATGTAGCAGTTGGCAGAGTTTTGAATGAATGAAGCAGAGCACTGATATGGCAAAACTGTGCGAATTCTGCTGGCCGATCGAAGTTTACTGCCCACCCCTAGTATCAATCCAGTGGTATGAATGGCTATGTTTCGCCCCAGTTAACCACAATTTGTCAAGGTTATTGTTCGATTTGGGGGTCTCTAGTTGGCATAGGTAGGTAACTGTCTGTGACAAATAGGTAGCCTTGCGTCTAGTCAGGATAAGGGGCTACACTCCTAAAATAACCCCTGCTCACCCCCTTGGTTGCTTGGCACGAGCAGGCAGGCTTATCTCAGAGTCAGTGTGTAAAGCATTTGTGAGCACATACAGTAATATAGTGACAACACTACAAATGAAAACCACATAGGTTGTATTATAAAAATAGGTATTTTTATATAGACTTAACACAAGACCAAACAAAATAAAATCTACAATACTGTACTCAAAAATAGACTTTAAATGTTATAAAGTAGCTCAGTCCTCTCAAGTTGCAAGTGCAACACTTTAGTCTCAATGTACCTTAAATGCGTAACGCAAAGAAAACAAAAGGGTTGCAGGGAAGGGGATGCATTGGTTCCCTACATGAAGGGTAGTGGATGCGTTGGTTCCATACTGCTGTGCAGGGGAGTTGATGCTCGCTTCCTTACTGTGTGGGGAGGTGATGTTTTGGTTTCTTACTGCTTTCCGGTGCGATGCGACAAGATGGCACCTCAATGCGATACTCTTCTCCAGTGATGCGACAAAAGGACGTCTTGTTGTAATGCGACAACGTTGGTGTGATGCATATATGCCCAATGGCCGTGCTGTGACTCGATGATCTTTGGAGCCGCAACAGGCCCTGCGATGCGCTTCTACGGTGATGAGAAGATGTCCTCTGTGGCAGCGTCCCGCTTCTCTGGCGGTGCGCCGCGCTTCGGCGATGCAATGATGACAGCGGCGGCTCGCTTCCTCTGCAATGTGATGACATCGGCTGCGGCGGCGACACGCTTCTCATTGTTGCATCGCACTTTAAGCTCCCAGCAACACGCAGTCTCTCAGAAGGTTCAGCCCAACAGCAGGCACTTCAATTCCCAGCAAGGGAACTCAGGGGCGAGCTGGTTGGCGAAGTCTTGTGTTGTAAACGTATCTAGGACCCTAATTAAATATCCCCGATTTATGCCCTTATGTGGTCATAACAAATCATATCCTTATAAAGGCATAAGAATCATATCCATATTTAGTGATAGCCAATGCAGTCCAAATACGGCAAGGCTACTTCCTTAGACTCCTAGAAAGTACCACGAGTTCTTTAAACAAACCAAACCTCCAGCAACCTGGGAATTCCCCCATGCTTTTGTTTTGATTTGTCCTAGAACTCCTGCTGAGGAAATATAAATTTTATGGTCAAGAAATGTTCCCTAATGTGTACCCCACCGTCTCCATGTACCAGCTTAAAGTGCATGTAACTTCCCTCCTGTGCCAGCTATGAAGACGCAAATACATTTGCGTCCAACGTTAACATGTCCTCTTTCAGATTCACCTTAAATGGGTTGAATATTCCGTTTCTAAATATGCCATGCCAACGTCTTTTTGTGGTGTACTTTACACGTTTTTCAGCTCTGGCGAAGTAGGCCCTGAATTCTGCCATCGAGCCTTTTCCTGCCTTCTGACTCTGAACGCCTCAGCCTGGGCTGCCTCTGTACCCGTGACCTCTGCCTTACTCCCTGTGCGGCTAACGGCGCTTAGCTCAGCCTGCTGCCTGCCAAGACTGTATTCAACCTTCGAATTATCTGTTCCGCTCCTCAAACATACATTCCTGCCTACTAGTTCAAGTAAACATCCTTCCAGCTGCAGAGCAAAGGGCCCGGCCTCACTGTCTCCGTGCAAGTAATTCATAGCCTCTGTTACCATGGTAGGCCCATGCCCCCTCGCATCTCATGCAGACACTTAGACGCTTATACACGCACTCACAGTCAGTATAGAACAGCCTCTGCCCAAGAGACCTTTCCCTCTAGATAATATGGTTCCCAAACATCAGATATCAGATATGATATAGGTACGAGTTGATCTGACATGCCAGACTTCGGTCTCTTTCCGCTAGCGTAAATGTCAAGTCCCCATGCACCCTCCAGCTCCACGTCAATCACACGTCATGCAGCTGCGTGCGCATCCAGGCCTCAGATTTCTGCTGACATTGCAATATTCTGCTTTGTACCCACCTACTTGTGACACTTACATGTGACGTTTCTAACACACACCTCTATGTTCACGCCTAGTTCACGCCTTTTGATTACGTATTGCTAACACGTGTATGCTGTTATCTTGTTTCTCTCAGCTGTTACGCCTACTGTATTGGTATTCACTATATGGTTTAAGTATAAAAGTTATGTCTTGTCAATAAAGTATGCTCTATCCCTTCCTGCACCCCAGTGGTGTTAGGAACATGATATCCGGTACCTGTACCATTCCTTTTTAAGGAATAAAACCCCTAAGAACTCTAACACCACGGACTCTGCCTCTTTCTTTCCGATTGAGTTATTTTTGTTTAAATACTTACCTGCATAGAAATTAGGACGGTAAATCAAATATTTACCACATTATTTTGGCGCCCGAAAAGGGACCCCTCCCCCACCTTACGCGCCGGTTGGTGCGTTGCAACCTTTGCCCCCTGCCATAAGTCAAGACGGACCACTACGCGTACCCGCAGGATTTCCTGTATCTCCCTCTGGCCCACGGAGGTGACGGAGACTGCGATCAGCACCCAGACGAGGCGGTAAGGAGTGCGGAGGATCCCGACCAGAGCCTAGCCGAAAGAAGCAAGGTCCGAGGTGTCAAGAGGCCCACCAGTTTCCGAAGTATCCACGTGTCGAGTCGAGTCGAGTCCAGTCCGGTCCAGTCCAGTCGAGTTTTCCGAGGCCTTCTGTTCCGTGCTTCCCGGTGAGTACCATTGCTCGGACGTATCTAGACGGGTGCATTATTATGTATCCGGTAAAGACGTGTTTGGGTACACAAACGCGGTCTGCACTGTTTTAAACAGTGTATCTGTACTGTTTAGCAGTATATCAGTTATTCAAGTTCTTGCACTGTCCTCGACAGTGTATCTGTGCTGTTTAGCAGTACATCTAGTATCAAGGGTAGTGATATATGTTCAAAATGTTTTCATGTGATTAATGTCGTGGTATGAGTGACTGTTTGATGTACATTATTGTGTTTTTGTGTAACTAGCTGTGTTCAGAATAAGTAACCTGTATCGAGTATCCAGTACTAAGTAACAAGATGCCGTTCTTCAATAAACTAAGACAGATAGGAACTAGGAAAGGGATGCTAGAGGAAGAAATTCCTATCCCCCTAGGGACACTCCTGGAAATTTTATGTACCATAAGCATGGCTTAGATGCCATATTGTATCTAGATTTATGGGCCGATTATACTAAGCATCTAGACGAGAGACACAGATGGCCTGTTACAGGAACATGGGATGCCGAGTGCATCGTGAAGGTAGAAGAAGCGCTATGGAAAAAGAAAGCCAGACAATCTCAGAAAGACGCCATAGAATTTTGGCGTAAAGAATCGCATAAACGTGCTGAAAGAGCGCTCCGTAGAGAAGACAGACATAGAGAAGAGTCAGATAGAGCCCGAGAGAACGAATTAGTTACTGAAGGGATCCGAGTAAAATCAGAACAAGTAGACCGCGTGCGAAACAATCTTGTAAATGGCATGTACCTTGTGGCCAAGGGTTCGCCTGAAGCCACTTCAGAAATACCGAAAGATCTGCCACCACCATTGGTTCCGACTAAAGTAAATCACAGGGCCACCAAAGACATATTCCTTGCTTCCTATCTAGACGATGTAGCACCCGCTTACACCAATCCACGTGCCCGCGTCCCGCCTACTGACGGTGACGGAGGTGGCAACCCGCCTCCAGACCATATCCCGCCATTACCGCAACAAGGTTCCCCCGTTCGACAGCCTGCTCCACTTGTTCCTCCACCTCCACCACTTCCCGCACCTAAAATTAATATACCGAATCCGACTGTGCCTGATCCCAGTAAGAGACAAGTTCAGATACACATACAGACGCCACAGAGAAATACTGCTCAAGCCTCTGGCTCAGGAGGTGCGACAGGGGGTCTCCAGACCCCACCAACAACACACAGATTACACCTTAGAGACATGCTGAAACACTATACACCGCAATCACCCCGTCTCGACATACTCAAAGAACCCCTTCCAGTTTGCAGATACGACCCAGTACCCGGTAAAGAAGATAGGATGTTGATAGCATCACTACGCTTGCGACAAGCTACAGATTACCTAGTGTTATTCCCAGGGATGACTGATCACCTAGATAGAATATATCATTTTGTCCAGACTGGAGAAAATCCCGATAGTATTAAGGAGGCCCTGGCACACCAGAAAGTTGATACTCAAGCATATATATTACGTTTTTTCATAAATTGCTTAATAAGAGACCGAGACAGGCCTGGGGTAGACCAGGATGAAATCGAATCACTAAACAAGTGGGGTCAAAATATAGCCGAAGGAAAGCACGATAAAATGAATTGCATAGCAAGTATGTACAAGAAAATCAGAAAAGCGGTAATAGAAATACACGAAAAAGAAAAAGAAAATGACAACTCCTCCGAGGAGGAGGAAGGACCTGAAGAACCAGAAACGACTACAGATACAATAGCGTATATAGGTAAGGGAAATTACCTTAGGAAAGGCATTCGTCCAGAAAGCAAAAGAGTTTTTCTCTCTGGCATATTAAAACCAAAATCGCCTGAACATCTGTTTCAAGTTACCGATAAAATGCTTCAAGAACAAATGGGGTACCATGTACTCAATTCTATGGATGAACAAGAACTAGCCCGGTCAGCAGTACTATGGGCTGACAATTCTAACACGTACAATGATGATACAGTAGCACAGACATTTCTGAACCTTTCCCCAGACGAGCAGAAATTAGCTGGTATATACATGATTCAGCATCTCATCACGTTATACAGACAACAACATTCTGATCCAGGTCCCTTACCTGATACATTAGAAGCACTACTTATGAATAGATGGAGAGGCCTAAGTACCAGATTAATTCAAATAATTCTAGAACAACGACGTAAATATAACGCTTTCTTAGGCCCACAATATGTTTCAGCTCAGCCATCAGAAAGAAAAATGTGTCATTTTGAGCATTTCGACAGACAGAATCCGTTACGAGAAGTACATCCAGTTATGGGTACCGATAATACCCTTAAACGTGTGTATGTATACACACCTCTGACTAAGTTAGAATTATTAGAAATGAAGAAACTAATACCCTGTCATGATAAAGACCCTGCAGGTTTTCACCGAGAACTTAAAGACATGTTACTCATGGGAGATTACACATATACTGACATTATGAAATTGTTAAAGGTACTGCTGCCCACCGGCATCTACGAGAAACTGAAAGAAAAGGAATGGGAGGTGGGAGATAAAAAGATAATATGGACAGAAATAGAAGACGAGGAAAAAATTCGTACCCCAGGGCTAGGCCTTGGGGAGAAAACTAAAGCATTACCAGGTTTAATAGTACAGGTCTTGCCAAGATTATTGACAACTAAAAAGGAAGACTGGGACGCAATCTCAGCCTGTAAACAGAAACACGATGAAGATACCAGTGACTTCTATTCAAGATTCGAGAAATGTTTCATTATTAATAGTGGCCTAAAACCAGGTAGCGAGTCGTACCCGCATCTTTTTGTATCGAAGTTAGTCGAGAATTCCCTGACAGCAGTTAAAAACCGTGTATATAAAGTTGAAAGTACATGGCAAGCAAATACGCCATCCCAGATGTTACAAATGTTACAATACCACCAGAACAGAATTAGAGAAGAACAGGATCACGAACAGAGACGTATGAAGGACACGAAAATGAAAATGTTAGTGGCCCAGTCGGTTCCAGCCGACGGCCAGAGAAAGGGTACGACCCAGACAGGTAATGCAGCAGCTCCTGTTAAAGGGACATGCAATTATTGCAAGCAGCCAGGTCACTACGTACATGAATGTCCAGTCCTGAAACACAATATAGCAACAGGTAAAACTAAAGAAAGACCGCATCCGCCTAGACAAGACCAGGTCCAGCAACAGACTTCACAGAATTCCCAACCTATGCATGCTCCACCACATACAGCACAGACCGCAGCGGTATCACAGCCACAGCCACAGCCCATTGCCGCGACACAGCAAGTCTCACGACAGATGAACCAGTATGCCCAATCTGATTATCCCGATTATCAGCGATACACATGAAACAGCCTAGAGAGGGAGGTTGGCTTGCCTCTTATTGAGATTCCTGTAGATCAAGAGGGTCCTTATGTACACAGTCAAGTATTGGGAAAAGACAGAAAGTTTTTAATCGACACAGGGGCAAGCCGCACAACAATCAGCCATAATGAAGTCCCAGGGGCACCCCTCTCAGGCTCACAGAATGTTTCCCTTGGTTTTTCAGGACAGCCTATTGTAAATGAGGTATCGAAACCAGTCCCCCTGGCTGTGGGTCCATTATCACGTGTTACAGACTTGTTACTAACGAAATCATGTCCAGAAAACTTGTTAGGTATCAAAACATTGAAGGCTCTAGGAGCTGTGATATGTTGTTCTCCGGAAGGAGTTAGACTTTTTCTGCGTGACTTTAAGGGTCACTATGTATTACGAGAGTTTGATGACAGATTGAAAAATGTACCGAAACACCTGTGGGCACAAGGCCCAACCGATGTAGGCTGCATGCACATTACACCATACCGTGTTACACTTAAACCTGGAGTTGTTTTACCGAGAATCAGACAATACAAGTTACCACCCGATGCTGTAGTGGCTTTACTGGAAATCATTGAAGAGCTCATTGCCCAAGGAGTGGTCGTTGAAACCGACTCCAATATCTGTAATTCCCCTGTCATTCCGATTCTTAAACGTACTGATCCCAATGCACCGCCAGTATATCGGCTGGTGATTGATTTACGAGAATTGAATAAATGCATTGTTCCACAGTACCCTGTGGTCCCCGACATCTCTTCCCTATTGACTGCTATTGATTCAGAAGCAACGTTCTTTACTGTAATTGACCTCAAGAACGCTTTCTTCAGTGTGCCCATTGATCCAGAGAGCCAATACCTCTTCGGATTCAGTTTAAATGGACGAAGTTTCAAATTTTCACGCGCACCTCAAGGATTCACAGAAAGCCCCAGCATCTATAGTCAAGCACTGAAAAGACAACTTGATTGTATCCAAATGCCAGTTAACACCGCCTTACTACAGTACGTCGATGATCTGCTGATCACCGCACGAAGTGAACCCGAATGTGAGCAAGCATCACTGACAGTTTTACATTTTCTGGCCGACAAGGGATACAAGGTGTCTCCTTCGAAGCTACAATTCTGTGTTCAGCAAGTTGTGTACTTGGGTCACTTGCTGTCCAAAGTGGGGAGACAGCTCACTCCTGATCGCATCCAGTTAATTGTAAACATGCCACAACCCCAGACACAAAAGGAAGTGCGGGCCTTTATAGGCCTCACCTCGTACTGCAGACAATGGATTCCTCAATATGCATTTCTAGCTAAACCACTCATTCAGTTGACAACACAGGAGGCAGCGACTTCGATTGCCCTTCCTTGGACTCAGGAACATACACAGGCCTTTGAGGAATTAAAGAAAGCTTTATGTCAAGCACCAGTTTTAGCGACACCATGTTACAGCAAACCTTTTACACTTTTTGTTACAGAACGTGATGGTACAGCGTTGTCTGTCCTCACTCAAGATCAAGCAGGTTCACATAAGCCTTGTGCTTATTTTTCAAGTACATTGGACTCAGTAGCCCAGGCACTCCCTGCGTGCTTAAAGTCAGTTGCAGCGACAGCCCTAGCAATCAGACAGAGCGACTCAATTGTCTTAGGACATCAATTAACAGTACAGGTTCCACATTCGGTAGAGGTTCTTCTGAATCGAACCCAGACTCAACACTTGACTATAGCACGACTGACAGGTTATGAATTGACGCTATTCCAGCCACACATAGAAATCAGACGCTGTAACATCCTGAATCCAGCAACATTGTTACCTTCGAATATGACAAATTCAGCCCCGCATGATTGTATAGAGAAATATTAATGCAGTAACAAAGCCCCGACGAGACTTAACAGATGTTCCACTGACAAATCCAGACCTGACACTTTACGTGGATGGTTCATGTATGAGAACAAACACAGGAGAATTAGTGGCCGCATATGCAGTGACCACTGAAACTGAAGTTAAAGAAACATATCGTATTGATACACTGTCCGCTCAAGCAGCAGAGCTCATCGCTCTGACCCGAGCCTGTATACTAGCCAAGAACAGAAATGTTAACATATACACAGATTCACGTTATGCTTTCGGAGTCGTACACGACTTCGGAGTGTTATGGCAAGAACGAGGTTTCTTGACCTCTCACGGTGCCAAGATCCAACACGGTCCCCTCATTCAAGCACTATTAGAAGCAATACACCTGCCTTCAGGCATATCCATCATGAAGTGTAAAGCACATACTAAAGTTACAGATTCCGTTTCCCAGGGTAACGACCTGGCAGACCAAACAGCAAAACATACAGCATTGACTCACACCCAGACAACTGATGTGACAAAGACAATATTGCCGACACAGTGTATGACAGTTAGGGATCCCACACTAGATGTAATCGATATTCAGACACATGCTACTCCAGATGAAATAAAGAAATGGACTGAACTAGGAGGGATCCAGACAGATCAGGGATGGATGACGAAGGGAAAATCTACATGTATTCTCCCCGACTCTATGGTTCAAGTCATAATAAATACAGCACATAGTCCAGCACACCTAGGAGAAAAAGCTATGTTAGACAGTTTACAGAATCTCTGGTACAACAAACATTTATGAGCAGCAGCAAAACAGAAAGTGCGTACTTGCATGATCTGTTGTCAGTTCAATCCAGGTAAAAGCGTCCCTGTAGAGCAAGGTGGATTTCATCCTCCCGATCACCCTTTTGAAGTCCTCCAGATGGATTATATCCAGATGGACCGTTGTCGAGGATTCAAGTATGTCCTCGTAGTTGTTTGTGCACTTTCCTGTTGGACCGAAGCATATCCAGTCCCAGATTACACTGCCCCGACCACTGCCAGGCAGCTGGTTCGAGAATTCTTCCCACGGTACGGCTTGCCTCGTATCGTGTACTCAGATAACGGACAGCCATTCTCGTCCGAGCTCATGAAACAGGTTTCCCTTCTGCTAGGATATCAGTGGAAATTCCACTGTGTCCGACATCCCGAGGCCGCTGGCCTTGTAGAAAGGCACAACCAGACACTGAAAACACGCCTTGCTAAAATCTGTAAAGAGAAAGGGGTCGACTGGATAGTCGCCCTGCCAGTTGCACTGTTCTATATGAGAATGGTCCCCCATTCGAGATCAGGACTATCCCCGTATGAAGTGGTCTTTGGCCGACCACCGAATATGTGGGGGACGCCCATGCCTAAGAAAATAACCGATGTTGATTGTAACATGCTGACAGATTACCTTGCCTCCTTGATGTCTGCACTCCAATCATGTCGTTCACAGGTTGCCGCAGCCTTCCCCGACAACACTGATGTAAAGCCGCACGATGTCCGCCCCGGGGATACTGTGTTGATTCGCAACTTCGACAGGAAAAGCCCGCTGGAGCCCCGCTGGAAGGAGCCGAAGATCGTCCTTCTGACCACGAGGACGGCAATCAAAGTGGAAGGACGAAAGGGGTGGATCCACACGAGTCATATTAAAAAATGTAATGAACTGTTGCCAGAGACTGACTCGTCCACCCCCTCAAAGGACTGCCTAGATACTAGTGACTTTAAAGTTCCCAAAAGAGAGAACACTCCCCAAGAGGAGTACAAAAAGAAATTACGATCTAGCAAGTCAGACAGTTTAATTGTTTAAGTCCTCCCCTAGGTGAATCGGTTAAATAGTTTCTGACATGTATCCCCTAGATCGAGATAGAGAGAGAGAGAGACAATTCAAGAAACATGCATATTGTAAATCACTCCGTAGTCACTGTATAGTGACATTATTGGTTATGTTTTTTCTAAGTCTTTTGATTATTGTTGCTAGTATACTACTGCCTATATATTACCCTATCTTCAAGCGTGAACAACCTGCTTACAATGTCACTGCCGAACATTCTTTTAGTGAACTACCCCCTCATGAATTATCATACAGACTTGCGCTGCGCAACAACACATTCATTAGTATGTTACATCACTCCCATCAGACTAATAATGCTACAAACTGTTGGATATGTGGCCGACTCCCTCCCTATCAGAAATACAAGGGAGTTTAGGATAATTAATTCCTTAGATCCTGATATTGCTGTTTTCGAAGGAAACTGGATTTGGGGAAACTTGAACTTAGTCCTGCTTAACGCCTGTTATCCCGACAAAAAGGGAGTTCCCACTAGAATAGGAACTGATCTAGAAAATGAAGTATATGGATTAGGAAATTATACAATTAACCTTATGATTCTTACTGTCAAATCCGAAGCTGCACCAGTTCTCCCTGCTATGTCAGTATTACCAGTCACAGGTGACTTATGTGTCAGAAAGAAGGGTTCAGTACACTTAGGTCATAGTAAATGTACTACTGTAGTCGAATTCAGTGATCAAGGCAAATCCTCCTTTAGAGCTACTTGTCATTCCTACTTTGTTTGTGGTCATACCGCATACATACGCTTACCTCCAGATTGGGATGGTACCTGTTACATTGCATTCCTTCTGCCACCTGTTTTTCTAGCCCCTCCCGATTATCACAGAAATACAAATCTAGTAAAGAATAGACTCCGAAGAGATCTCCCGATTGTCGACTATACTGAAACGGCATGGGAGCAATACACAGATTTCAATAAAGGATTCTTTTTCTTCACAGGACCCGTCCAAAACAGTAAACTAATACGTAGATTAACTAGAACACTCGAAGCAGTAGTGAATGAAACTACCTCCGCTCTAGGTAACTTAACAAGGGAGCAATCTGCCATGCGGGTTGTTGTTCTCCAAAATCGTCTTGTTATTGACGTCATCCTAGCAGATAGGGGCGGAGCTTGTAAGGTCATCGGGTCAAGTTGCTGTGTTTTCATTCCAGAAAACGCGCCAACAGTATATAAAGCTATCACACGTCTTCATAAAATTGCAAGTTTGATACATCAGAATCCAGGCACCTGGACTTGGTCCGGTTGGTTCTGGACAACATTGACCGCTTGGGGATGGAAGATCCTATCCTTCCTAGGTATTGCCCTTGTTATAGTATTCAGTTGCTGCCTGTGCCTACAGTGTGGGCCAGCGATTTGTGGACTGTGCGCCACTTCATGTATTACACATTCCAGTTTTCACTCAAAACGCGAAAAGAAGAAAGAAGAGCAAATGATGTTACAAGAACAGACTGATCGGTTCATGAGGATCGATATATCATGAAGGGTCCGTAGGGAACAAGGAGGGAATGAGGAAATATAAATTTTATGGTCAAGAAATGTTCCCTAACGTGTACCCCACCGTCTCCATGTACCAGCTTAAAGTGCATGTAACTTCCCTCCTGTGCCAGCTATGAAGACGCAAATACATTTGCGTCCAACGTTAACATGTCCTCTTTCAGATTCACCTTAAATGGGTTGAATATTCCGTTTCTAAATATGCCATGCCAACGTCTTTTTGTGGTGTACTTTACACGTTTTTCAGCTCTGGCGAAGTAGGCCCTGAATTCTGCCATCGAGCATTTTCCTGCCTTCTGACTCTGAACGCCTCAGCCTGGGCTGCCTCTGTACCCGTGACCTCTGCCTTACTCCCTGTGCGGCTAACGGCGCTTAGCTCAGCCTGCTGCCTGCCAAGACTGTATTCAACCTTCGAATTATCTGTTCCGCTCCTCAAACATACATTCCTGCCTACTAGTTCAAGTAAACATCCTTCCAGCTGCAGAGCAAAGGGCCCGGCCTCACTGTCTCCGTGCAAGTAATTCATAGCCTCTGTTACCATGGTAGGCCCATGCCCCCTCGCATCTCATGCAGACACTTAGACGCTTATACACGCACTCACAGTCAGTATAGAACAGCCTCTGCCCAAGAGACCTTTCCCTCTAGATAATATGGTTCCCAAACATCAGATATCAGATATGATATAGGTACGAGTTGATCTGACATGCCAGACTTCTGTCTCCTTCCGCTAGCGTAAATGTCAAGTCCCCATGCACCCTCCAGCTCCACGTCAATCACACGTCATGCAGCTGCGTGCGCATCCAGGCCTCAGATTTCTGCTGACATTGCAATATTCTGCTTTGTACCCACCTACTTGTGACACTTACATGTGACGTTTCTAACACACACCTCTATGTTCACGCCTAGTTCACGCCTTTTGATTACGTATTGCTAACACGTGTATGCTGTTATCTTGTTTCTCTCAGCTGTTACGCCTACTGTATTGGTATTCTCTATATGGTTTAAGTATAAAAGTTATGTCTTGTCAATAAAGTATGCTCTATCCCTTCCTGCACCCCAGTGGTGTTAGGAACATGATATCCGGTACCTGTACCATTCCTTTTTAAGGAATAAAACCCCTAAGAACTCTAACACCACGGACTCTGCCTCTTTCTTTCCGATTGAGTTATTTTTGTTTAAGTACTTACCTGCATAGAAATTAGGACGGTAAATCAAATATTTACCACACTGCGAGTCCTGAAAGAACTGCCAGTTCCTAGTGACGGTTCTTATTGACGTCTTATGTCCAACCTTACGTCAAACACTGCAGCTTCCAGGTATAAATATACCAGCATTTGCCTTAAGCAACACACAGTGGTTTGGAGCAGAGTGGCTATCTACTTACCCAAAGCCCAGCTGATGCGAGTGCCGAAGGAAGCCGTCCCTCCCATTTGACACACTGAGAAAGACGCTGTCTTTTTTCCTGCCGAGAAAATCCAGCTCCAGTGTTTCCAGTCACCCTTGCGGGTTACTGGGGTAGAGTGTTGAGAACGAGATACAAGACCTCCTTCATTCTAAAACCAAGGTAAGGAGCGGATTAGACCCTTAGAGAATTCTTGATTCAGACTCTTGGCAAAACTAACTTAACTTAAACTGCAGCTCACTTACTCCTTCCCACGTACTAGGCTTAGGTTAGGTACACCGGGGTAGGCGTATTTAGAAGCACCAGTTGAGTACGTTTAGTCAACTTTTATCATTGTATGTAATTGTATATATTTTATCCATTTTAAGTATCATATGGCTCAGAAACCATATCAATGCTTTTACAGTATTATTTCATAATACTCCTTTTACTGTACACACTTTACTTTATGACAAGTATTGCAATTGTGGCAATTCACTTCTCTTGCATGAGAAAGAAGACTGCTCAATAAATAACACCTTTTATTGAAAACGCCGTCTCTCTATTTCTCTGCACTCTGGTGAAACTAAGTATGCACGATTGACTGAGTGAAATAGCTATCTATTGTTTTCACACGACTCTGGAGATATACTCCTTATTCTGGAGGGAGCAAAGTTGTCATGTTTATGCGGTTGTCAGAAGCTAATCCCTTCTTGTCTAATCAGGGAAGTTAACTCCTCCCTGTTCTTTCGAGGAAGTTTCTAGTGACCTCTGAGCTAGCTGGCATACCTAATTAAGTCTAACATATTCAGTAGAGACCTAGTCGACCTCAGTCCTACGTCTTAACTGCAGTTGATGTTATTCCAATGCGCAGAGTCTATTGGGAATATAGGAACTACACTACACTTGTATCCCTGAGACTTCAGGCAAGAGGCAAGCTCTAGTTCAAGCCCTTTGAGATTCTTCTTCAAGTTGATAGAAAGCACAGTCCTTTTCTCCCCTCTTTGGCAATGAAGCAACCACTACAGGCTAACCCCCAAACACACAGCACAGGGGTAGTCCCCTCCTTCAGCTTCCTCGTTCGTTTTGATTCCAAGAAGTGATCTAAAGTTCTGGGGTCCAGGCCCCCTCTTATATACACCAAAATCCTTTGTCTCGGAAGGCAGAGAGTGTCTGTACCCAACCCAAACCAGTTCTGGCCCGTCCTGGGGCACTTTGTTTACAGGACTCCTTCTCTTCCTTTGACAGTGTAGGCCACCGACATCAGACGCACCACAGGAGGAGGAGCCAGCATTGTGGAGGGAAGGCCCAGCCCTATTCAGGTCGCAGGTGCAACTCCTCCCTCCCATCTGCATGCAGATCTCTCTATTCAGCACTGTGCTGACTCGCCCAGTCTCCTGGAATCCCTCAGCCCTGTCACTCAAACTCCAGACAGGAAATACACAACTGAGCAGAGGCAAGCTTGGATAGTTAGGCAAGAAATACCTAATTTCTAAAAGTGGTATTTTCAAACACAGAATGTTAAAACCAACTTCACTAAATGATGTATTTTATCATTTTGAGTTCAGGCATACTAAACTCAAATTTCTACCTGGTTTCCTGAGTCAGTTAGGATTATAGGTTGTAATAATCTAACGCCCCATTCTGGCCTATGGGAAACAGTTAGCCTTGCAATGGTGAAAAACAAAAATGGCTGTAATTCACTATCAGGACATGTCACCGACATCAGGGCATGTTCTACCTTTTACCTACAATGCACCTTGCCCATGGGCCTACCAGAGGGATGACTAATATGTATGAAAGGGAAGGTTTAGGGACCGGCAAGTGGGTGCACTTTCCCAGTCAACATGGCAGTACCAGACTGCACACAGGCTCTGCAATGGCAGACCTGAGACACACTTTACAAGCTGCTACCATAGGTGGCACAATCAGTGCTACAAGCCCACCATTGAATTTACAAGCCCTGGGCACACGCACTGCACTGTACTAGGGTCTGATAAGTAAACCAATCAAGCCATTCATGGAGTCACTAATCCATACATGAGTTTACCATAGGGAGCACTTGTACTGTGGCACTGAAGAGCAGTGGCACAGTGCCCAAAAGCATCTAAAACCAACAAAAACATAAGAGGCAACAGCAGAAAATGGAAGGGAGACCCACGCCAATGGTGCCAGCTCTAACAAGTGTCCCCTCCAGCTGAAATGTGGGGAGAACTACCCTACCTCCTGGGAGTTCTCATCACTAAGGTGGAAAAATCTGGACAGACCATCAGCATTGGCGTGTTCTGTACCAGGGCGGTGTTCCGCCGTGAAATCCAGCCCCTATAGGGAAATTGACCACCTCAACAGCTTTGGATTCTCACCCCTCATCTGCCTCAACCATTTGAGGGGCCTGTGGTCTGTCTGAATCCAGAAGTGAGTCCCAAACAAGTTTGGTCTCAACTCCTTCAGTGCCCAGACCACAGCAAATGCCTCAAGCTCAATTGAACTCCACCTCCGTTCCTGTGGAAGTAACCTCCTACTGATGAAGGCTACAGGTTGGTCTAGGCCCTCTTCATTAATCTGTGATAGAACAGCCCCCATACCATGCTCTGAAGCGTCTGTTTGCACAATAAATTATTTTGAGAAGTTGGGTGCCAGGAGCACGAGCGTTGTGCACTTGGCAGTCTTAAGGGCATCAAAAGCTCTCTGACAGGTGTCAGTCCAAATCGCTCTCTTGGGCTGCTTCCTGCAATTCGACTCTGTCAAGGGTGCAACAATGCTGCCCTACCCCTTGACAAACCTCCTGTAATACCCGGTGAGTCCTAGAAAGGTTCTCACCTCTGTCTGGGTCTTTGGGGGGTTCCCAAGCCAGGATGGTCTCAATTTTGGGCTGTAGGGGTGCCAACTGGCCGCTCCCAACCTGGTGTCCCAAGTACACCAAGGAACCCTGCCCGATCTGGCCCTTACTTGCCTTGATAATGATGCCTGCCCTCCTCAGCGCCATCAACACTTCCCAGAGGTGGAACAGATGTTCTTTCCAACTGGCGCTGAACACTGCAATGCCATCCAGGTAGGCAGCACTGAACTCATACAGTCCAACCAACACCTACTTGACCAACCTCTGAAAGGTGGCAGGGGCATCTTTCATCCCAAAGGCCATAACCCAGAATTGGTAGTGCCCATCTGGTGTGAAGAATGCTGACCTCTCTTGCCCCATCAGTCAAGGTGATCTGCCAGTACCCAGACATTAAATCAAACGTGCTGAGATACTGGGCAGCCCATAACCGATCAATGAGCTCATCAGCTCGGGGGATGGGGTGCGCGTCAGTCCTGGTGACTGAGTTGAGCCCTCGGTAGTCCACACAGATCTCAGCTCTGGTGTGATACCTGGTGGGGCTGCCTTTGGCACAAAGACCTCTGGGCTGGCCCAAGGACTGTTAGAGGACTCATTCAACCCTAACGCAAGCATCTTTGAGACCTCCTCCTTGATGCAAGCTCTCACCCTGCCAGTCACCCTGTAAGTTTTGTTCTTGATAGGAGGAATGTCCCTAGTGTCGACATCATGGATGCACCAATCAGTGACACTGGGAATCAGGCAGAACAGGTCAGAAAACTGTCCCAGCAACTGGTGACAGCCATTCTGTTGCTCAGGGTGGAAGAGAGGTTCACACCATCCACTAACCCATCTCGCTCTGGTGCAGGCAGGAGGTCAGGAAGATGCTCAGTCTCCTCCTCCATTCCTGCATCTGTTGCTAGGAGCATGCCCAGTTCAGACCTCTCTAAGCGGGGCTTCAGGTGGTTGACATGCAGGACCCGCAAGGGGTTCCTGGGAGACCGCAAGTCCACCAAGTAGGTAACCAGACTTTTGTGCTCCTCCACCTCAAATGGTCCGGTCCACTTATCCTGGAGCGCACAGACCTCAACTGGGGCCATGACCCACACTTTCTGACCAGGCTGAAGCTCTACCAGAGTGGAATTCTTGTCATACCACTACTTCATCTCCTCCTGGCTGGCTTCCAGATTCACCTCAGCGAGTTTTCTGCATTGCCTAGTATGGTTCCTGAAGTTCAGCATGTAGCTATATACATATTGGGGAGGTTTCCTGGCAGATTGCTCCCAGCCTTCCTTGACCAAACTCAAAGGTCCTCTGACTGGGTGGCCATAGAGAAGCTCAAAGGGACTGAACCCTAGAGATTTCTGTGGCACCTCACGGTATGCAAAAAGCAGGCATGTAAGAGGCAGTCCCACTTATACCTCATAGGTTCCTCAAGATCCATAATCATGCCTTTTAGGGTTCTGTTGAATCTCTCAACCAACCCATTTCCTTGGGGCTGGTTTGGAGTGGTGAATTTGTATGTTACACCACACTCCTGCCACAGGGACTTAATATACTTAGAAATGAAGTTTGGTACCTCGGTCTGACCCCACTTCTCTGGGAAACCCCACGAGGGAGAAAATCCCCATCAGTGCACGTCCCACCACAGGGGCCATCACTGTCATGAGAGGAATGGCTTCCGGGTACCGGGTGGCATGGTCCATCAAGACCAGTATGAACCTGTTGCCCATGGCTGTCTTGGTATCCAGAGGCCCCACAATGTCAATATCCACCTTTTCAAATGGGGTGCTGACCACAGGGAATGGCTGGAAAGGAGCATTGTGCTTCCTCCCACTCTTTCCACTTACCTGGCAAGTGTGATAGGTCCTCCAACGAATGTCTGAACTCTTGCCCATTTGGGGCCAATAAAAGTGGGTGACAAGCCCCTCAACGTTCTTGTCCAGCCCCAAATGTCCTGCTAAAGGCACCTCATGAGCCAGCCCCAGTAGGAAGGCTCTGAAACGCTGGGGTACCACAAGCACATGGGCTGACCGAGGCTCAGCAACCTTAGGCTCACTATACAGGAGACCATTCTCCCAGTAGATCCAATGTGATCCAGACTGATCACCTGCTGCCTGGTTTGCAGCCTGCAGCCACAAACCCACAAGAGAAGGGCATTTGTTCTGCTCCTCACAGAACTCTTCCATGGAGGGACCTCCTTCCTGCTGCCAATGGGTCAGCTCAGGCAAGTCTCCCAGTTCAGCAATCTCTTCCCCGGTAGGCTCCAGGGCATCCCCCTCAGGGTCTGCCTCCTCCTGGGCCGTGGGAATCTCAGGGGCCGGTTTCCCGTGCCCCCTACCTCTTCTCTTTAAGGCAGGCACCTGGGCCATTTTCTCAGGCTCCAGGTCCTCTTGAACACCCTTACTGGCTGCCATAGACCGAGTAGTCATGCAGGCCCACTCAGGCAAACCCAACATCTCCACCTTAGCCCAATGGGAGCTCTCCAAATCATTACCTAACAGACATTCAACAGGCATGGCTGGCCTCACAGCTACTTGAAGAGTCCCTGAGCCCCACCCCCCCCCCCCACTCAAAGGGAACCTGTGCCACCCTGCAGTGGCTCTCTGTGTTGTCATCTTTCCATCCATTTGGGGGAGGGGACAGTTGGGTGATTTGGAATTAAAAAACATAAATTTTGTTTTAGAGTGATTAATCTCCAAATTTCTGAGCAAAAAGCCTCCAATATCCACTGGATACCCGAGGAAGTTTTTGATAATAAAAGGGTATCATTAGCGAACAGTAGGGCTGGGATTTTTCAGGATGCCAGGCTAGGGTAGTCTAAATTTTTGCCCAAAAGATGTTTAATAAGGCCATTTAAAAAGAGGGAAAAGAGCGTGGGGGCTAAGACGCACCCTTGCCTCACACCCTTTTCCACCGGAAAAGCGTCCGAGAGCTCTCCTACCCTCCAAAACCTTACTCCTGCAAACGTGTCTTGGTGTAGCCGTCTGAAGAGATGGCATAAGTAAGCTGGGGCACCCATTTCCAGTAGAACCGCCCATAGCTTCTACCTCTGGACCAGGTCAAATGCAGATCTAAGATCTACAAAGATCAAATACAGAGTACTCGCTCCCATAGTAACCGTCTTCCAATAGACCATCTGGAGTCTAAAAAGTTGGTCTATGGTGGAAACTTTAGCACCGAAGCTCGCTTGACGGGGAGTCAGGATGTGATGTTCGTCCATCCAGAACTGCAACCTTGATAGTAAAACGCGGGCCAAAAGTTTCTGTAAGATGTCAATAAGACTAATGGGGCGGTAATTTGCCGGGTCCAGAGGGGAAGCCTTTTTGTGGATGGGGATAATCTCAGCCCCCAACCAAGTTTTGGGGATTTCCATACCACAAATAATGGCGTTGAAGTAGAGACAGAGATACGGGACCCAAAACTTTTGCTCAGCCAGCTCTGACCATTCATTTTGAGCCTAACTAGCTCCAACTTATGCATCCTCTCCTTTGCTCTGTCCTCCAGGTCTCCTGGGGACAATCCCTTGGAAGAAACACTGCTACCCACCCCTGAAGGTGCTTTCCCTCCAGTTAGGCCCACTGGCCCCTCAAGCTGTCCATTTAAATAATCTACCTCCATTGCTGGCTCCTCAGTATGCTCACTGGCATTTCTAGGTTCTACCCAGGCCCTCAACGCCTTTTGGTATTCGTCACTCCTGGCGAGGCCTTTCACAGAGATTTTACATTTTTTGCACAAAGCTTTGAGATGCGGCGCAATGTAGGTATCAGTTCTCTCTTCTTCCAATTCAATTTATACAAATGCTATGGATGCTGACTTGCTCATGGTAGTAAAAAGACCGACAGTTCTCAAGATCAAAAATTGAAATGAAGTTCCAAGGAACAATTCTCTCAAAGTATGTGTGTTATGGTCTGCAGTCACTAGTAGTGTACACTAATCATTGTATATGAATCACAAATGCAAGTTTTGTTCATGTACATTACGTTTTATGGTTACTTCTTTGGTGTTTTTGGTGACTTTTTGTATTTTGATTATGTGTCCCCTTATTTCTTCATTCTTTTCCTTTTGTGAGTCTTTATTAATCTTTCTTTACCCTACCCAGTGCCATGTCAGAGGGTCACCTGCCTTGCCAGTGTGCCCCCA
The DNA here is from genome assembly GCF_964263255.1 of Lissotriton vulgaris. Lineage (NCBI taxonomy): Eukaryota > Metazoa > Chordata > Amphibia > Caudata > Salamandridae > Lissotriton > Lissotriton vulgaris. The sequence continues at coordinate 684,982,276 of NC_141685.1, read as the reverse complement.
AGTGGGTATGAAGGTACTCTGCCAGCCCAACTGCGGTACCCAAAACCGACACAGCTCGCCCTAACCCGACGCAGCGCTTGCAGCTCCTCATAGGAATCGAGATACTGTTTCAAAGCCCTGGCAGCTCCTTATCAGAACCAATGAAGTACGATGAATTTGAAGCAGACCACATATCACAGTCTCTGCTGCTCCTCACTGGAACTGAAGTAGCACTATGCAACTTAATGCAGGACCCCACATCGCTCCACAGAACCGCTGCTGTGCAATGCTATACTCCACATCAAGGACATAAGGTGCAATTCTTATTGGGTCTCAGCTGGTCCCTGTGTCCAACCCAAGCTCCATCACGGTAGGCCTGAACCTGTGTTTTTGTCCCGGTCCAGTGCAACCAGATAGCCACAGTTGACGCATTGTGCTTTTAAGCACTATTTTTACCTACATCTTTCAAATTGCATATCTCTGGTTCTACTGATTGATTTTTGTTGCTTTGGTATCAAATAATTTAGTAAAATGTACTCTATTTTTTCCAAATTGGGGTGGCATTTTTCTCGTGTTGTGTTTATTACTCTTTGTGTGCTGAATAAATACTTTACATATTCCCTGACTGCTTTTGTGCCAACCTACCAGAGGGTTAAGAAAGGTTAATCTAGTGACTTGAGTGGTTCATCCTAATGGAGATTAAAGCTGTTGCTTAAGAAGGGCTCACACCTTCCTCAACCAACAACTCAATTTTCACTCTTACCTAACATTTTGTCTATTGCTGATTGCTTCTGTTATAGCTAAGATTGGAGGGAAAATATGATGTCCTAAAAGTGTCTCCCTATTCCATTGATCTGAATATTAATAAGTACCTGCAGGCTGTGATCAAAACCTTCAATTTTATCGCTTTGAAAGAAAGGTGCAGGGCAGGCCTATCAAAATGTTATAGATCTTTCCCTACCTCAAGTGCAGTGGTGCTCATATTGTATTTATGTAGGGGACACCTTTGCTAGGAAACTGAGAAATTGCAGTGTTGATGGAGACATCTGAAAAGATGCAAGTAAGTAAGTATTTGGAATACCTTTATCGCCAACAAGACAGGATATGTGCTAGACCCAACTGTCCAGCTCCTCGTTCCAACCGTTGTTCCCCCAACCATTCTAGAGTTCCAAACACATAAAACTCTACAGGTGCCACAAGAGACACAAGTAATTAAAGAGGTACAACCCAACACATCTTACCCCTTATACAACGAAACAAATAAAAAGAAAACAGAAAAGGAACAAAACAAAATAAACCCATGTTAATGCACAACATAATCATGAAACTTGTTGGGTAATCTTGTCAACCTAGAAGAAGAAACACGATTAATAATATCATGACATATCACACCCTCATTGGCATGACACACAGTTTTCCTAGTAGATTTAAAATGTAGTTACCTGGGACCTGAAACTTTGTTTTTGTTCCACAATCTTCCATTTTCACTGCACCTTTGTTGACTTTTACAACAGTCTTGAGACAGGAAAACCTGGATTCACCCTTAGGTAAGATCTGCAGACATTTAATCCTAACAAGATCACCAACTTTCACTCTCAATTGTCTAGTTCTTGGCTGAACATATTTATTCTGAGCTTCCAATCTTTTCATCCCAACTTCCTTCACCTTCCTTTCTGGTTACCTAAACATACTCATCTACCCTCTCAACAACTTGTAAGAGGGAAGATGACCTCTAGGCAAAAAAACAGAGAAACCTCAGTGTCAGAATTGGGAGTGGTGTGCCCCGCCCACAACAAACCTTTCAGTTCATTTTTGCAGTTCAAAGCATTGGCTTTACACAAATGTACATTTTCTTTGATCACTCTAATAAACCTCTCAACGAGACCATTGCTTCTAGGATGGTAAAGTGAGGTTTTGGTATGTTTAACTCGCATAAAATCCCAGACGGCAAGGAAATGTCCCTGTGAGCGTGTCCCGCGGTGCGGGAGTGCAGCAGCGCTCTTATCGCGCCTCTAGGCGCGGGCGATGATGTCACGGGCGGCGCAGAGCTGAGGTGCCTCTGGGCGTTGGAGTCCCCTGGACCCTAGCTGTTGGCAAGGCGGTAATATCGATGGCCGTCGCCTAATGGCAAGGAAATATTCCTGTGAGCGCGCCCCGCGTGCGGGAGTGCAGCAGCGCTCCTATCGTGCCCCCAGGCGCGGGCGATGACGTCATAGGCGGCGCAGCAGCTGAGGTGCCTTTGGGCGTTGGAGTCCCCTGCGGCGCTGGCTGTTGGCAAGGCGGGAATATCGATGGCCGTTCCCCTCACGGCAAGGAAATGTCCCTGTGAGCGCCTCCCCTGGTACTAGACGCTTGTCAGGCCTCAGAGGGAGCTTGTCTTTGATCAATTGAAGGCTTAAATCAAATCTGACATAAAGCCACAGAGAGCCTTGTGAAGTGATGCCACATAGCTGAAAGTTTCATGAGAAACAATGTTGATTGACACAAGGCCCCACAAAGCCTTGCACACAGCCGAAAGCATCATCAGAACTGACACTGAGCATTGCTAGAAACCGTTATCAGAACCAACGCTGAATGATCAGAAGCCTCGCAAAGCAATGCCGCACAGACTTCGCACCAAGAAGATAAATTACAATCCTCAGGGGGCCAAACTTGGTCCTGTGCCTGGCATGTGCCCCATTGCAGTTGACCTGAAATTGTGACTTTTTCCCAGTCCAGCGTGCCTACGCACCCACAACTAGCACTTTCTGATTCTTGGCGCTATTTTTGCCTATCTCCGGTGCTGCTGATAAGAACATTGTCATTCTAGTTTCATGTTATTTATTAAAATATTTCCTATTCTCATAAATTGTATTGGGATTATTCTTATATTGTGTTTTCACTTTACTGCTGCATAAATATTTAACGCATTGCCTCTAAGTTAGCCCTGCCTGCTTTTGTTCCAAGCTACTAGTGGGTAAGGCTTAGCTTTGTTTAGTGACTTTTGTGGTTCACCCTGACAAGAATTCTGGTTTGAGAAGTGTTTTCACCTCCCTCAACAAAAAACTACATTTCTTACACTGATTGTATACAAATTAAGCTATGCAAGTGTCAAACAGTTTTATCGGTGGAACTGGGAAATAACCTAATGGTAAATTAGGAAAATGTTTTACTGTCTATAAATGAATTAAATCATTTGTGCAGAATGTTTTATATTGCTGCACTTTTGTTGAGATTAATAAACATGGCGTATTGGTAATTCTGTACAATGGCACATGACTGGCATAGATTCCTCTTTCTAACCTTAAGTGAGCAAGTGGCTACAGTCTGATGGTTTCTTCTGTGAGATTTGTGAAAGTCATCTCAAAATGGTTGACAACAAAAAATTACAGTAATACAAATAAAAATTAGAAGACTCAAAGATATAAAATTCTAGCCTCCTAAACTCAGAATAAGTGAGTACAGCATTCCTAAAACAACGATCCAAGGGGGGGAGGGTGGGGAGTGTGGCTGCAGAAGTATGTTATGTTATAAGATTTTATTAAGCACACATATCACTCAAGGGTCTCAAAGCGCTTGCCTAAACCTAAAAACAGTAGAGGAGAAGCAATAAAGGGAGCAGTCAGAGAGAAGAGAGATCAGAACAGCTAGGTTTTTAGAGACTTATGAAATGTTCAATGATTGGTCTCCATACGTGGATGCAGAGGGAGTGATTTCCACTGGGTGGTGGAAAGATACAAAAAGATCTCCCGCCATTCCTGGTGGTACGAATCTTGAAAGGGATAAGAAGATGTTTGTTGGTAGATCTAAGGGTTCTGGTGGGGTTATACCTGATCAGTATTTTTAACAAGATAGTGTGGTCCATTCCCATAATTGTTTTTATGGACCAGACAGTTGATCTTAAATATTATGCATTTCCTGATGGGAAGCCAATGAAGAGCTCTCAAACTTGGTGTCGAGGGGGATCGGGAGGGTAGATTTAATACAAGTCTAGCGGCTGTATTTTGAAGGAACTGTAGTTTGGTATAGAACTCTGCATTAATGGAGGCCATTAGGGCGTTTCCATAGTAGAGCTGACTAATGATTAATCCTTGAACCAGCAGCATCTGAGATACCAATGGAACCCATTGGAACATCTTACGAAGACTGTGCATTAGTTCATAGTAAATACTAGCCACAAGATTACCATGATCAGTCATGGCGAGGTGATTATCAATCATATTCCCGAGATTAGGAACTACTGACTTGGGAGTTGCACAGGAGCTGAGATTAGGAGACCACCAATCACTCGACCACAAGGTTTGAGCTTTGCCAAAGAGGATGATTTCGGTCTTGCTGGCATTAAGTTTCAGATGATTGGTTTGCCCCCAGATGTGTATTTCAGACATACACTTCATGAATCTGAGTTTGGCATCTATTGGATCTGGGCATAGCGTGATTAGTGGTTGTGTATCATCAGCATACGACACAGTGTCGAAGCCATACGATTTGGTCACGCTAGCTAGGGGTTCCAGATACAGATTGAAGAGCTTGGGACCCTGAGAGACACCCTTATCTATCTATTGCCTACAGGAGACAAAAGTAACAATGTGTACTTTCAAAGTTCGATTTGTTAGTTAGCTCCTGAGCTAGTTCAAAGCATTGCCCCTGACACCCATCTCCCACAGACGATTCACAAGCGTACTGTAGGACATGGTGTCAAAGGCAGCCGTCAGATCATGTAAAACCAGAATGGCTGACTGACCAGCATCAAGGGAGAGTCTAATGTTGACTACCTCCTACAGAGCGGTTTCGGTACTATGTGCAGCCTGAAACCCAGATTGGGAAGAGTCTAGTAGACTATTACTCTCTAGAAAGGTGGTAAGTTGTTTGTTAATTAGCGACTCCAAAACCTTTCCAAAAAGAGAGAGATGGACTTCTTTAAAATGGGCTTGACCATAGCCTCTTTCCCTTTAGTAGGAACCTTTGCTTGGCAAAAGGATAGGTTAAAAAGCTTGGTAAGGCCCGTAAGAAGGGCTGGGCCAATACTTGTAATAACAACATTGCAACCCTCAGGGTTTGGCACTTTAGTTTACCTTACATGGTGTGCAGAAATGAGTGTCCCATGTTTGATTCAAGAATTGGAGTGATGCCTGAATAAGCAAACCCAATGAATAATGCAATTGTAAACATCTTTCGCCATGTGAATCTTTTCTTACATAGTTGTTGTGCCACAGTGGTCTTCAGGTTCCCCCATTTTATTTTCCTTTAACATTCCACTCCTGCCTTTAAGGCTGCATTAGCACATAATGCAGTGGGGTACATTCTGAAAGCACTTCCGGCATTACTACATGTATGCGTGCAAGCAAAACTTCCATTGTGATTAAGTGATTGCTTTTCTGGTTTTATTGTTTTTCATTTCATGAAACCTCTAAAGGGTGTGACTATCACAGTTCTTTGCACACTGACTGCTTGGAATTTACACTGGTGCCCACTTATAGCACGAGTTAGCTGACTTTCCAGGGCACACAACTAATTTGGGTAATTGTGCAGTACACCTTCATTTCACTTCAGGCATCCCCTTATATTATTTTGCACTTGCCATAACTCCATCCTTAAAGTTTGTCCACAAGCTTCTTAAAGTCAAGAGTAAAAGCCCCCCTTTACAAAATGAATGCATTAGTGCATGCCTGTTGTGACCCGGTTCTGCATTAACAATAATGTTGCTATAGGGATACCACCAGTGAATCTAGAATGCAGTCTGTGCATGGAAATAGACCCAATGCGTAGCAAGGGATCTCACAGAAATCCACCATTAACTGTTTGGCATCTGAACAAGTTGCCCACAACAGAACTCCGAAAGTGCTCAGTTATGGAACATTTAGCACCTCTCTGAATGTACTCTTGTGTCTATATTACAAGACTTTGATAGCTTATGATGTGAGGGAAATCATTAGTTATGCTGTGAATTAACTTCCCAATCTGAAGCATATGGTCCTTTGTTTACAACTGTCCAACTACTAGCTCAAGGTTAAAATATGATATTAGCTCAATTACCTCTTTCAGCTTCCTCAGTGGGACTGTTATATACAATGACATTACCAGGGGTTCTGAGAAAAGAGGTTTAAGATTAAGTTTAAGTTTATTGTTATTAGTTAATAAAAACTGCCACAATATTTTACAATGAATACAAATTAAGTGTGCATATTTAAAATGTAAATCCTTTTTTTTAAATGATCAGTTTTCTTAAAAGCATTGGTTAATATTGCCACAATACAGGAAAATATATTGGTCTTTTTTGCAGCGTGTTATTATAAAATTCTTTCACTTCATCAACATTAATATCATATCAGCAAAATTTTGCTCACAATATAGGCCAAGTTTATTATACTGATGTAAGCTGCTTGGAGTTATGTTTAACTGCTTTATCGAGTAATCGTAGAAACTTCAAAAGTTTGAAGTTTAGCTGAGGGTCTGTGGGGTCCTTGCTTCTCATGATGGCTGTTCTGAGAGAGGAGGTTCCAGAGATGTGCCTCCAACAATTGGTATCCCGCTTCTCACAGGAGAAGGACCCTCTGTTTTTCCTACCATCTCCGCCTACTTGCATCTTTCCCACGTATCTCACTGTGCCCCCAAGACTCATAGAGTACTGCAGTGCCGTCCAGTTCATTCCCTGGCCCTAAACAGGTTAGGGCTATTTTGTCTAATCTCACTGAGCAAATCATTGATAACCCTGGGCGAAGAACTACGCTCCGTTCGCGGAGTTTGCGGAGTTTCAGCAACTCCGCGTTCCGCGGAGAACGCGTAGCTGTCGATTACTCCGCGATCCGGTGCGTAGCGTAGTTCTCACGTGCTGAATAATGTTATCGCATGCGCGGCAATGGCTTACCTTGGTTCTGCGTTCGCTTTTTCCCGGTCACGTGTGCCACCATGTTTGTAAACCCTCCCGCACAATTCCGTGCGACTGTGCGAACGCGATAACGTCATTTGGATGCGCGATAGCGTCATAAGGACCCGAACACGTTACTTGTGACCCGGAACCGGAAATAAGGGAACGCAAGTGGGCGGGACAAACCTCTTGGGTAACTTAGCGCGCTAGCCATCCCGAGCATGCAGGCAACGCCCCGAACACGCGCACCGCGCTCCCGAAGACGAAAAACGGTGCGCAAACGGGTCTAGAAAGCAACTACGCATGGCTGCGGAGCTACGCGTAGTTCACGGAGTGCAAGTGCGTCTTCGCGTAGCTCCACGGAGTCCGACTCCGCGAACTACGCCCAGGGTTAATCATTGATAGCCCCAGGCATGGACAAGGGTCAAGAGGAATCATGCGTACTCCCAGCCAATGTTACTAGATAGACACAACTGTGACTCTTCCACTTCTCAGTTACCACCCACAGAGCATATGATTCATTTTCCACACTGTTGCTTCATGAGTGGTTAGTAAGATTACCTGTGATGGTGGCCTGTAAGAGAACCAGATCCATACATGCCTCATCACCTGTGATCTGCAAGGTTGTGAAAGAGAAAAAAATAGAAGTGGATGACGTAACTGGTTGACTCCTGAAGCCAGTTTTCAGTTCTCTTGGGTTAGAGAAGCCAACCATCACTCTGAGTTGGATTTCATTGCAAACAGTCATCTTAGGGAAAGAGTGGTATGTAAGGAATATTGATAACACAAATGCTGTCTCAGCCATAAAAGTGAATAAAAATAATAATCACATGGGACAAAGTATAAACAACTATTGAAATATTCTGAAATATAGATGTAAAAAATACAATACAAAATAGCAGTAATGTATTAACTAAGCATTGTTCTATATGCTTGTGTAACAGCCTTTAAAAAAGAAGCAAGAATAAAACTCACTTCATCATTGTGCTAACGTGATAATAATCTAAGGGAATGTCTACACTGTTTACAGTCATAACAATACTTCCATAAATTTGGGATTAAGAGGCAAAATCGCAGCTGTGTAAGTACTGCAGGAGCCACCCACCTACCGCTCTGTTGCACTCCGGATGATAAGAGGAGTTTCTGCTAAAAATAAACTTCTTTGATGATCCTTGTGAAAAGACTAAGCATGGGCAAATTTTGCGAATCTGGCGTTCGTGAATTTTGCGAATTTGCGAACCCGCAATCCGCAAAATCTGCGAATTCTCGCGAATTTTTTTTATTTTTTGTGTTCGCAAGGGTTTCTGCCAGTTCGCGAGGGTTTGGTACTAGTTCGCAATTGCGAACTTACTTGTCGGCTCGCAACGGTCGCGACTATGTTGTTTCTACGTCTGGTTCATCATCACAGCCTCCCAGTACCCTCTGTTTCACCACTGCCACCCTCTGTTTCACCCATGCCACCCTCTGTTACATCAATGCCACCCTCTGGTTCATCATCACTGTAGATTATGGGGGGGAAAAGCAAGCACACCTGCCCTGCTTCAACTGACATGAATTAATTTGGGGTTAGTTTATTAATGTGTCACTGTTTTAAAATTCAAGGTCTGGCACCTGCATCCTTATCAGTAATTTGCTTTCTGTTGCAGTGCAATTTTTTTTCCATGACCTTTGTGGCCTACTTGTAGCTATTCTATGAGCCTGCTGCGAGGGTCAGAGCAGGGTCATACAATTGTTGCAACTAGCAACTGAACTCTGGAGGGGCCCCAGTCAGGAAGCACTACAGGGAATGGTTACTAATGATGAGTTTGAACTCTTGCACCTGCCGAGTGCCTTCAGTTTTGCAAAACTCGTTTTTCTGCAATTTCGCGGGATTTGCGGGGCGCGAACACGCGCGAGATCGGATTCGGAAGCCGCGAATTCGTGCGAATATGCGATTTCTTTTTTTGTGGTGTGTTAGTTCGCAAGGTTTTGTGCGTGTTCGCGAGCCGCTTGTAGCGCAAGGCGCGAAGTTACCCTCGCGGTCGTTCAAGGGCGCGGCCATCTTGTTTGCATGACGTATTTCCGTTTCCGGGCAGGAAGTGTAATCTCGCAAAGTGTGCGGCTCGCCAGTACAATTTCGCGAGTGTTCGCGAGGAACATCTCGCACGAACTTACCCGCGCAGTCGTGAACGGGCGCGGCCATCTTGTTTCTCATTCATTGCTATGGTTCTGAGCATGCTTCTTGTATCCTCTCTAAATCTCTGCCATCCTTTGCTTGTTTGAAGTTTTATTGATCTATTTTACTTATTATCTATCCCTCTATTTTTGTAGCCCTATATTTTTGTGTTTACTGCTACTTTTTGTTAATTTTAAACTACTTTTTTAAACTCTTTTCTTTTCTTCTCTTCCCTATTCTATTTTCTTTATTCCTTTCCGCCCAGACCATGGTGAAAGGAGCCGGGAAGCATCCCGAGAAGGGGAAGGGTCACGCACCCCGTGCCCGGCTCCCGTGCGGGCATTTGAGGGGGGAGCTAGTGATGCCACGGGAGATCTTTAGCGCGGAGGAGGTGGGTGCACTAGTGTTCTATGTACAGGGCCACCTCCCCAGGACCATCATGGCAGGCGGCAAGATCGGAGGCGGGTACGGGATGCGGAAGCGCCAGAAGCGGTGGGATAAGGTGTGCCGGGCCATGTACCACCACTCTCGGGTCCAGCGCACCTACAACCAGGCCACCCACCGCTGGACGGATGTCCTGACCCGTGAACGAGATCTGCTCGACCTGCTTGGCCTCGAGATCCCCGGGCTTGGTGAGTAGTAGTAGTAGCTATTTCTTTACTACTCTGTTTTCTCCTGCTGTGTTATTATATTGCAATTTTTTTTTTTTACCAAGAGCAATAATGCTGCTCATTACATTGTAGGTAAATTATATTTCAAAATCTTCTGTGCATTTCAGGTGCACTGCTCTCCTTCTCAGTAGTGTTGCTACTATGCTTATTTGTTTTCGATTTTGTGTTCATTTCATTGGCCTGTGAAATTATGTATGAGTGTAGTTTAAAGAACTGCGTAATGCTACACACTAAGGTTCAGATGTTTAATTACCGGCGCATCCCTGCAAAGTAGCAGGGATGCGCCAGTAATTGTGCGCCACGCCACTATCACCCATGGTGCGCCGTATTTACAATGCGGCGCACCATGGGCCCAAAACGTCACCAAAGCGTTACGCATCTGTGCCATAAGGGCGGCGCATTGCTGGAGTTGCGTCGCAATGATGGCGCAGCTCCATCAATGCTCTGGGGTGCCCTATCTCCCCAATGCTGCGTCAAGCCGTACGTCTGCTTCAAGCAGGCGCAGGGTTTGAGTCACGCATCATTGTCGTTAAAGTGAGTGATTGAAATCTTGTAGATTTCTCTCAGCCACTTTTAGGATGCGTTCCTGCGCAGGAACGCCCTCCCTTGCGCCGGAACGCCCCCTGATGGCGCAGGGCTTTACAACGTGATGCATCTCCCCTATGCGTCACGTTGTTAATATACGCCGCACCATTGCGCCTCTTTTGTGCTGCCGCTGCGTCACAAAAGTCACGCAACAATGGAGCAAAAGAGCCGCAAGGGGCTTCTAAATCAGCCCCTACAGACTCAAGTCCAGTCCTTCCTTTGTACACATGGCGATAAGAAGAAATAGTGGTGGTGGATTGATAGTTTGAGTATTTTAATGACTGGTTAATGTAGTAGGAAACTTTAGTGTTGTCTCTGATCTGCAATCACGATGGACTTTGGCTGTCTCATCGCGTGCTGCGGACTGCTGCCTGCCAATCCTAGGCAAACCTTTTTAGTACTTTGTGTAGTGAGTTACATAAGAAGTTTCCAATTCGACGGTCCGCAAATCAAGCAATACTAATAACGTAGTAGACCACATGAGATTGGTCAATAATATATCCCGTGGAATAGTTGTCTATTTGCTATTTCGCCAAAATATTTTGTTAGTTCTTTTGAAATGTTTGATTTGGTTGACAAATATCATCCATGTTTTCTGTTTTTTTTTCTTTCATGTTGTACATCAGCTTCCCCCAGGGGCAAGAGGAGGACACAGGAGGAGGAGGAGGAGGAGGGTGCTGTTGAGGATGCAGGCCAGGATCAGGCAGGCGAGGGCTCCTTTGCTGGCCCCAGTAAGTTTTAATTTTAATATAGAGTACTTATTTTTTCCCAGCGTTCCTCATTCGATTTTTTTCTAAATCGTCTTTGATATTCTTGTAGACTGAATCTAAATTCTTATCCTGCCTCGACTATGACTCTGTGTGGTATTACTAGATTATTCTTATTAGTCTGTCTGTGTAGCTAACTAAGATTGCATATTTGGCAATTCTATTGGACTCCCATTCTAGTCAGCAATAGCTCTATGCACAGAGTGCAGTCCTCTGGGATTGTCCATAATGTCTTTTCAAGTCTTCTAAATGTTTATGCTTTGACAATTGCCAACAATAAAAAGGTGAATGACCACCAAGAAAGAATAAGATACTACTTTACTTTTGGTTTGGATAGGAGGACAATCCATTCTACTACTGTTGCAGGGACAAATCTGCACAAACAGAACTATGGACACTAAATAATACATTGCTTAGCTTATCAATTATAATAGGTGCTGTTAGACTTTCCACATACCTCAGTGATAACAGACTTTGTAGTTGAACCCCCAATCTCCTTACTGACTAGAAAGTGTGGCGGCAGAGTCATTTAGCTCCCAAAGTCACCGATGATTATGATTATTCCCCAATGATGTCAGAGGCACGGACTCATGCTTGCAAAATTTGCAAAACCTTTAGCTCATCCACTCTAGTCTGGAGGACCAAAAACCACAGAGTCTATTTAAGTTTAAAAGCTTTATTAAAAGTAAACACATTTATTAAAATCAAGTTTGTCATAAAAGTAAACGTTTAACTGAAAATGGAAAAGTGCTTAGTGCTGACGATTAATTGGACACATTTCTTGTGGTCGAGCCGAGCTCTCACCTTGTTTGAACTTGATCCTGCTTGTGTTCTTAGAAGTCAAGCTTCTGTCTGTTAGGAGAAAAATTGGTGCGTGTTAAAAATAAAAAGCAAGCATTCATCAGTTGTGCCAAAAAGTGCAGCAAGACAACAGCCTTCCCTGGAAAAAGGGACATTTTTACTTTAGAGTAGACAGTCACAAATTATTAAATTGTATACTGTTTTTTTCACATTTCTTTCTTCCTCCTAGACCAAATATTATATAGTAGTGAGTGGTGTATTCTAACATTATTAAATGTACTTTGTAGGTGGAACATCTGGAGGCGGGGCCAGCGCGGAGGTGGTGGCGGCATTGGACGAGGAGAACAACTCTGGGGAGGAGGCGGTGCAAGTGCCGGACAAGGACATGCCTGTGAGGGATAACACGGTGGTGGCGGGCAGAGGTAAGCTATATATTCCTTACTCGTTGAGATTGAAGACTGCAGAGTGCGCTTTCTGCACGGGTGTATTATAAATAAACCAGGTAGTAGCCTCCTCTAAATGTACTTCAACTTAGCTGTAAAGTTTTTGGCGAGAAGAATCCCAATCAGATCTGAGATGAACTTGATGGATGGGATGAACGAAAAGCAAAAGAAGGGTGTAAGTAAGTGTGGAAGGACGAGAAATGTAATGATGAATCGCAAAGAAGAATGATATGTGTTTGCTTGGTCCCCGAGGTGGCTGGGAAGGAAAGAATATGGTGTGGTGCATGGCTGGGTGAATGATGAAGCAAGGATGGGTGGAAGGAGAACAGCCTGGGTGGGTGAAACAGAAACTGTATGTGTGCATATACTTTGAATGGATGGATGCCTGGATCATTCATGGTACTATCTGACTCTTAGATAGCATATGTGTATCTAGAGAGAGTAGACGGTCACTGGATGAACTAAGTGTTACTTTGAAGAGCATGTAACACCGCACCCGCACGTCCGTTCCAGTGTAGGAAACGCAAGGAAAAGAAGTTGTAATTTTGTCCAAATACTACCATGAATAGTAGCAGTAGTTTGTATTGCAACTGCAAGCACAGCATATATCCGGTTATTACGGTGGACACTCCCTACCTCTTTTAATAACTTTAGTTTAGTAGTAGTACGTCATTCATGTGTGGGTGTATCACTGTTCACTCAATAATAAGCAAAGCACCTAAAGTCATCCCATATGTCATCAAATACATCCCATGTGAAGTGATAGATAATCAGATTATTTAGCTTCTTCATTTTCCTTTTCTAATACTTATTTGCACTAGTGCCACCCGTAATAGAAAAGTAAGAGCTTCACACCTGCATGTACTGGACCGGTACAGTAACGCAAGTCTGTCTCACTCACCATGGTGTGCATCTGTTTTTCTCGGGTGCAAGTTCACTGCGCCGGCATTATGCCGGCTTGCATAAGATAACGTACCAATTTTCCTAAACAAGAGAGAAGAAGAAGAATAAGACTGGTGTACTGTCATAGTCGACTGTAATGGAAGTCCATAGTGCTCGTAGAATTTGTTCCTTAACCCCTTCCATGCTGGGCCGATTTTTCTCGTGTGCTAGGCTTATTAAAGAATCAATGGCTTTATGACGGCCCCCAGCCGTCATGAGCACACGAGCACTGTAATGCATGACGGATGGGGGCCGTCATCAGCATGGAAGGGGTTAAACTCCCACTAATGTTAGAGCAAGGATGAAGAAGTCGGAGGTTACATAGATACTGTCCTCAATAGTTATGTACTGTGCTTTCAATTTGCTACTTGTACTGTGACAACTTTCTGCTCAATCATTTTGTGTTCATCTTAAGGAGCATTGGTTACAGACTATGTCTTTCTTTCTTCATATAGTTGCTCCTTCCAAATCCAAGAGACCATCAAGGAGGAAGGAGCTGGCTCGAATGGCCCGGCAACGGAGGCTTGATGCCACTGTCGCTGAATATCGGTGGCTGGTGGCCCTGGAGGAGGAGGAGACGCAGTCTGGTACTACAACAACGTCCACTGGGACATCTGCATCCTCCTCCGTGCGGGCTGCCAGCCAGCGCAGTGCTCCAGCGGTACGAAGCCGGGCTACCAAAGCCAAACGCCACCGCCGAGCAGCAAAGACAGCAGCTGCCCCCCACAGGATTTGCAAGGCACGCCGGCGCCGCTTATCCCTCAGACTGTCCTACCTGGAGCAGGAGGTCCTGAACTATAAGAACTTGGTGGAGGGCCTCCGCTTCGAACATGCCACCCTCCGCAAGGAGCATGATGCCCTGGCTGCTAAAGTCAACAGCACCCTGCCATAGTGTCCCTTGCCCCTTTTTTAGAGACTTTTGGGGGTTGGGAATTGGGAGTTGGGTTTTTGGGGGACTTTTGAAGGACAATCGTTGGGGTTAGGGAGGGTCTTGCGGGAGATTATTTTGTTAGGGCTATAAAAATATACTTTTTGAAACTTTATCTGACCATACCTGTTTTTTACTGCTTTTGAGTCTGGTGGGTGGGGGTTTAACAGTAAGTTTGTTTTCCTGAATAGTCCTAGGACTTTAGTAGTACTACCGTCAATCTCTCGTCTCTCCTAATACTCCATTATACTACCTCCAACCAAACGCTTATCTTACCTGTAATTTCTGTTTGAAAGTAGGGCTAGGCCCAGGGCTGGCTCCACGGGAAATGGCGATTAAGGTTGCAATCCAGGGCGGCTGAAATTTCCTCCTCATTGCGGTGGTACTAGTGGTGTGACACAGTGGCAGTTGCATGGCTATGGAAAAAAAGAAAATGAAACCTGGTTTGTCCTTACTGTAGCATTACAATGGTACGATAGAGAATATAGCAGGTGACAGTACAGTAGACTACAACAGTGCCACAATGTAGCCTAACAAATGGTAAAGTATTGATAGTATAACTTGTACTTGTATAGGATTTCTTTGACATTGGCTACACACCAAGCTGGGGTCCCTCCTTAACAGTATTATATTTACTTTTGATCTCACCTTCATTAATCAGGCATGCTCTCCCCCAGTTCCCTTTGCCCCAACATATAATGGAAGAGGTTGTGAAACCACAATTGACTTTGCACTGATATCCCCCACTATACCCAATTTTATAACTTTTTGGGAGTTAGGGGATGACCCAATAAGTGACCATTACCCGATTACCTTTGGGGTTAGGCTCCCAGTGGAGAAAGCAAAGGAATCTAGCGGCCCACTTTATCCACTAGAGGTCACCTTAACAAAGATAAATGGCTATGTGCTTAAGTGGGAGAAAGTGAACCCCACAATCTTCTTCCACAACCTAATATCATCTTGCTTTGCAGACATATCTGTCTGTTTAGAAGAAGATATTGATCCTAAGGCGATTATGGCAGCTTTCGCTAATATTCAGGAGTACATAAAAGGTGTTCTAACTAAGAGCCACAAAAAGAATGGGAAACGTGCATCCGGGTGGTTTGACTCTAGGTGCACAGCTGCTTTAAAGAACTTGAAGAAAGCTTTAAACGCCATTCCGAAAAACAGGGTCCAAATCTCTGAGGCCAGACGAGAGTATAAGAGAGAAATTAACCTCCGGAAAGCAACCATGAAAAAGGAGGCCTGGGAAGCGTTGGGGGAAGCTGCCAGGAATAAGGACACCAACCTCTTCTGGAAAGTGATAAGATCAGTATACAACACAAAAGATACTGACAATTGTATAGATGTAGCAATCACAGCTGAGTTCTGGGTTGAACACTATGGCAAACTCTACACCAACAGACAGGGGGACAACATGAATCAACAAAAGGCACTTTTATCCCTGAACAAATTCACGCAGGACAATCAGTCAAGTGATCCCCCAGTTTCCCCATATCCAATCGATTTGGTCTTTACCACCCTAGAAGTTGAAAATGCAATCAGGGAAAGCCCTTCAGGGAAAGCCCCTGGTCCGGACCACACACCAGTGGATGTCTATAAAACAAATCTGGAATTTTGGGCTCCGTTCTTAACTAACGTTTTAAATATGGGAAACAAAAGCGGCTTAATTAACACCTGGTCAGACGCTATTGTGGTCCCCATCTTTAAAAAGGGAAATAGGGACGATCCGGCTTGCTACCATCCTATATCGTTACTAGACGGCCTCATGAAAATCGCAGGAAGGATCGTCCTTAAGAGGATTCAGCACTGGGAGACAGAAAACAAGGTCATCTCGGAACTCCAATATGGCTTCCGAAAAGGACTGGGTACCCAGGAACAATGTTTAAACCTGTCCTTATTGATGTCCAAATTTACTGAGGCCAAAAAAGGGGATCTGTTTGTTACATTTGTTGACCTTAGCTCAGCATTTGATTGTGTGGATCATCTGCAGCTCTGGTCAACATTGGAGCTTATTGGGGTGGATCCTACCATTGTTGTATTTATAAAAGAACTGTACAGAGATGCCGGTGCCAGAGTGAGGTTCGGGACCCAGGGGCAATGTACACAGAAATTTGCCATAAATAGAGGGGTGAGGCAAGGCTGTATACTTGCGCCCCTTCTTTTTAGCTTTTATATCAACTCTGTTGTAGACCATCTAACAAATTTGCAAAATGACTATCCAGCTGTCAATGGTAGGCCTGTACCTATCCTATTATATGCCGATGACGCAGCAATTATGTCTAGGACTATGGTAGGGTTGCAGAGAGCGGTAAGAGAATTTTCATCCTACATGGGGAAAAGAAATCTGAAAGTGAACATCTCAAAAACTTTCTCCATGCCGTGCACCCAAAAGAGCAAAAGGCCACAATGCTCGATATACCTTGACGAGCAAAGAATTGAGTGTACAGACACTTTTTGTTATTTGGGTGTTGTTTTTGAGAGAAAAGGAGCCTGGAAACATACAGTATCGGCTAGGAGGCTAGCCTTTACCCGTGCTATTGGGGCCCTGAGAACTTTTGGAGCGAAAATTGGGGGCAAACCGACTGCTGAGATGATACAGATCTACCTAGCCAAGTGTGTAGCGACAGTCACCTATGGAGCAGGCCTATGGGGCTTTGAAGATGTGTCCTCACTCCAAATTTGTGAGAATCTTTTTATTCGCTACTTATTGGGTGTGAGTAAATCTACTTCAACCTTTATTACTCACATTGAGACTGGCCTCAAATACCTTAGCGACTCCATAAAACTGTCACCGTGTTTGCTCTGGCACAAAATCTGGACTACCAGGGAATGCCAATTTAATAGAAAACTCATCACTGATTGCATGAACTTGGACGCCGCACCCAAAATCAAATGGATGCGACATGTCCGGTTGATGTTCTCCAAGATTGGTCATCCTGAATACTATGACGACCCAGAGTCCTTAGAACATCTGTCTAGGTCGGCCCTCAAAAAAACTTTTAATTACACACCTGGAAGGTGTTAGATGGGACACGGAGAAACTCAAAAATACCACCCTGAGTTACCAAATAATCACCCCCATCGAAGGTTTGCAATTGTATCTCACTCTTCCAAAACAAAATGATTGGATTTCTCCGAACCTAATTTGTCCATGCGATGATCACTCATCACAAAGTAACATTCATATTATGTTCTTTTGCAATCTGTATTCTGCCCCAAGGAAATTGTATCTTTTACCTCTTCTTAAACACTGGGGCATAAGAACATGTAAAAACGCTTACTTGAAGTTACTTCTGTTAGATGAGGTGTATGTCATTTTTGTCGTTTCTCGCTTTTTAATGTCAGTGATGAAATACAGAAATTCTATGATGTAAGCCTTACATGTTTAAATCTTATCACATGTTTTTACATGAGGCCGATTGCCGTAATTTCATCATCGACTTTTCTTTCAATTGGAAAACTGTTTTACAGATTCTTATAAATGTTTCGTTGGGGAAAAACTTTTAAATTTGTTGTATAAAATGTACTTGTATGCTTTTATGATTTTATCAAACAAATCGAATAAAGCTAATTTTGAATTTGAATTTGAATTTGAAATAGTACTGAAGCTGGGTAAGTCTAGAATATATCCTCGGATTCCTTCACCAGCCTGTTGCTATGACCTTATCCTCCCCAGCAAGTGTGTGGAATTATTGATGTCATTTAGTCACACATCAAGCAAAACCACACAACCCGGGGGAAGAGGGTTAGGGTTTGTAAAATGGATAGGAATGGGGGTTTCTTTTTGGGTAGGTTTTGTTGAGAGAAAAAAAAAGCACAGCATGGACAAACAATAATTGAACATAAAGAAATTTTTGGGTACAAAGCTAACCATAAATCTTTTACGTGACATAAAGGAAGTGCATGCACTACTGAATGCATTGTTACAGAAAAGTAAGTAGTACTTTCGACAACCGTGAATGACAGAATGCGACAGGAAGCCACCCAAACAGGCCCCAAAAACTCTACATTGAGCAAAATGTCAGAAATAGCAAAAAAAAAATCAGCGTGGATTTTTTTGTCCCAACCACTTCTATCCGGTATTAGACCTTCCCAGGAATGCCCCAAGACCCGCCAACCCACCCGCCAAAAAGCACAACACCCCCAAACAGCCCAAAAGCAAAATCTCATACTTACAATATTTCTCGGCCTTCGGTCCAAACGCGCTGTGCAGCTAGGCCATAACTCCAGTTTTCCACCACGGATTTCCTGAAAAGCAAATGCAATCTAGATTAGACTGTCCCAGCAGTGCTCCCAGACCCCAAAACTCACCCACAAACACCCGGAACCCCCCCAAAGAGCACCTCAAAGGCAAGCAAGTCAGCAAAAACACAAAATAAATTCCGCCTCCGATTTGGTTCAAACTACTTTTATCCGGTATTAGAGCTTCCCAGCAATGGCCCCAGAGCCGTCAACCCAGGAGAAAACGAGTAGAAGACCACCAAACAGCCAAAGAGCAAAAGTACAAAAATGGGGACTTAGTCATTTTTTTGCCAATTTCCCAAATCACTCCGCGCGCGCTCTGCAGCTAGACCCTAACTCCCCTCTGCCACCATGGATTTGCTTCAAACCTCTTGCAAACTAAAGTATCCGTAGCCAGCATTGCTCCCAGACCCCGAAACCCACCCACAAACACCAGGAAGCCCCCCAAACAGGCCCCCGAAAACGCTACATTGAGCAAAATGTCAGAAAAAGCACAAAAAAAATCAGCGTGGATTTTGTCCCAACCACTTCTATCCGGTATTAGACCTTCCCAGGAATGCCCCAAGACCCGCCAACCCACCCGCTAAAAAGCACAACACCCCCAAACAGCCCAAAAGCAAAATCTCATACTTACAATATTTCTCGGCCTTCGGTCCAAAAGCGGAGTGCAGCTAGGCCATAACTCCAGTTTTCCACCACGGATTTCCTGAAAAGCAAATGCAATCAAGATTAGACTGTCCCAGCAGTGCTCCCAGACCCCAAAACTCACCCACAAAAACCCGGAACCCCCCCAAAGAGCACCTCAAAGCAAGCAAGTCAGCAAAAACACAAAAATAATTCTGCCTCCGATTTGGTCCAAACCACTTTTATTCGGTATTAGAGCTGCCCAGCAATGGCCCCAGAGCCGTCAACCCAGGAGAAAACGAGTAGAAGACCCCGAAACAGCCAAAGAGCAAAAGTACAAAAATGGGGACTTAGTAATTTGTTTGCCAATTTCCCAAATCACTTAACGCGCGCTCTGCAGCTAGGCCCTAACTCCCCTCTGCCACCATGGATTTGCTTCAAACCTCTTGCAAACTAAAGTATCCGTAGCCAGCATTGCTCCCAGACCCCGAAACCCACCCACAAACACCAGGAAGCCCCCCAAACAGGCCCCCGAAAACGCTACATTGAGCAAAATGTCAGAAATAGCACCAAAAAAATCAGCGTGGATTTTTTTGTCCCATCCACTTCTATCCGGTATTAGACCTTCCCAGGAATGCCCCAAGACCCGCCAACCCACCCGCCAAAAAGCACAACACCCCCAAACAGCCAAAAAGCAAAATATCATACTAACAATATTTCTCGGCCTTCGGTCCAAACGCGCAGTGCAGCTAGGCCATAACTCCAGTTTTCCACCACGGATTTCCTGAAAAGCAAATGCAATCAAGATTAGACTGTCCCAGCAGTGCTCCCAGACCCCAAAACTCACCCACAAACACCCGGAACCCCCCCAAAGAGCACCTCAAAGGCAAGCAAGTCAGCAAAAACACAAAATAAATTCCGCCTCCGATTTGGTTCAAACTACTTTTATCCGGTATTAGAGCTTCCCAGCAATGGCCCCAGAGCCGTCAACCCAGGAGAAAACGAGTAGAAGACCCCGAAACAGCCAAAGAGCAAAAGTACAAAAATGGGGACTTAGTAATTTGTTTGCCAATTTCCCAAATCACTTAACGCGCGCTCTGCAGCTAGGCCCTAACTCCCCTCTGCCACCATGGATTTGCTTCAAACCTCTTGCAAACTAAAGTATCCGTAGCCAGCATTGCTCCCAGACCCCGAAACCCACCCACAAACACCAGGAAGCCCCCCAAACAGGCCCCCGAAAACGCTACATTGAGCAAAATGTCAGAAATAGCACCAAAAAAATCAGCGTGGATTTTTTTGTCCCAACCACTTCTATCCGGTATTAGACCTTCCCAGGAATGCCCCAAGACCCGCCAACCCACCCGCCAAAAAGCACAACACCCCCAAACAGCCAAAAAGCAAAATATCATACTAACAATATTTCTCGGCCTTCGGTCCAAACGCGCAGTGCAGCTAGGCCATAACTCCAGTTTTCCACCACGGATTTCCTGAAAAGCAAATGCAATCAAGATTAGACTGTCCCAGCAGTGCTCCCAGACCCCAAAACTCCCCCACAAACAGCCGGAACCCCCCCAAAGAGCACCTCAAAGGCAAGCAAGTCAGCAAAAACACAAAAAAAATTCTGCCTCCGATTTGGTCCAAACCACTTTTATCCGGTATTAGAGCTTCCCAGCAATGGCCCCAGAGCCGTCAACCCAGGTGAAAACGAGTAGAAGACCCCCAAACAGCCAAAGAGCAAAAGTACAAAAATGGGGACTTAGTCATTTTTTTAACAATTTCCCAAATCACTCCGCGCGCGCTCTGCAGCTAGGCCCTAACTCCCCTCTGCCACCATGGATTTGCTTCAAACCTCTTGCAAACTAAAGTATTCATAGCCAGCAGTGCTCCCAGACCCCGAAACCCACCCACAAACACCAGGAAGCCACCTAAACAGCCCCCAAAAACGCTACATTGAGCAAAATGTCAGAAATAGCAACAAAAAAATCAGCGTGGATTTTTTTGTCCCAACCACTTCTATCCGGTATTAGACCTTCCCAGGAATGCCTCAAGACCCGCCAACCCACCCGCCAAAAAGCACAACACCCCCAAACAGCCCTAAAGCAAAATCTCATACTTACAATATTTCTCGGCGTTCGGTCCAAACGCGCTGTGCAGCTAGGCCATAACTCCAGTTTTCCACCACGGATTTCCTGAAAAGCAAATGCAATCAAGATTAGACTGTCCCAGCAGTGCTCCCAGACCCCAAAACTCACCCAAAAACACCCGGAACCCCCCCAAAGAGCACCACAAAGGCAAGCAAGTCAGCAAAAACACAAAATAAATTCCGCCTCCGATTTGGTCCAAACTACTTTTATCCGGTATTAGAGCTTCCCAGCAATGGCCCCAGAGCCTTCAACCCAGGAGGAAACGAGTAGAAGACCTCCAAACAGCCAAAGAGCAAAAGTACAAAAATGGGGACTTAGTCATTTTTTTGCCAATTTCCCAAATCACTCCGCGCGTGCTCTGCAGCTAGACCCTAACTCCCCTCTGCCACCTTGGATTTGCTTCAAACCTCTTGCAAACTAAAGTATCCATAGCCAGCATTGCTCCCAGACCCCGAAACCCACCCATAAACACCAGGAAGCCCCCCAAACAGGCCCCCGAAAACGCTACATTGAGCAAAATGTCAGATATAGCACCAAAAAAATCAGCGTGGATTTTGTCCCAACCACTTCTATCCGGTATTAGACCTTCCCAGGAATGCCCCAAGACCCGCCAACCCACCCGCCAAAAAGCACAACACCCCCAAACAGCCCAAAAGCAAAATCTCATACTTACAATATTTCTCGGCCTTCGGTCCAAAAGCGCAGTGCAGCTAGGCCATAACTCCAGTTTTCCACCACGGATTTCCTGAAAAGCAAATGCAATCAAGATTAGACTGTCCCAGCAGTGCTCCCAGACCCCAAAACTCACCCACAAACACCCGGAACCCCCCAAAGAGCACCTCAAAGCAAGCAAGTCAGCAAAAACACAAATAAAATTCTGCCTCTGATTTGGTCCAAACCACTTTTATCCGGTATTAGAGCTTCCCAGCAATGGCCCCAGAGCTGTCAACCCAGGAGAAAACGAGTAGAAGACCCCGAAACAGCCAAAGAGCAAGAGTACAAAAATGGGGACTTAGTAATTTTTTTGCCAATGTCCCAAATCACTCCACGCGCGCTCTGCAGCTAGGCCCTAACTCCCCTCTGCCACCATGGATTTGCTTCAAACCTCTTGCAAACTAAAGTATCCGTAGCCAGCATTGCTCCCAGACCCCGAAACCCACCCACAAACACCAGGAAGCCCCCCAAACAGGCCCCCGAAAACGCTACATTGAGTAAAATGTCAGAAATAGCAACAAAAAAATCAGCGTGGATTTTGTCCCAACCACTTCTATCCGGTATTAGACCTTCCCAGGAATGCCCCAAGACCC
Organism: Lissotriton vulgaris; assembly: GCF_964263255.1. Classification (NCBI taxonomy): domain Eukaryota; kingdom Metazoa; phylum Chordata; class Amphibia; order Caudata; family Salamandridae; genus Lissotriton; species Lissotriton vulgaris. The sequence goes on along the minus strand of NC_141685.1, from coordinate 684,959,838 downwards.
GCCAACCCACCCGCCAAAAAGCACAACACCCCCAAACAGCCCAAAAGCAAAATCTCATACTTACAATATTTCTCGGCCTTCGGTTCAAACGTGCAGTGCAGCTAGGCCATAACTCCAGTTTTCCACCACGGATTTCCTGAAAAGCAAATGCAATCAAGATAAGACTGTCCCAGCAGTGCTCCCAGACCCCAAAACTCACCCACAAACACCCGGAACCCCCCCAAAGAGCACCTCAAAGGCAAGCAAGTCAGCAAAAACACAAAAAAATCTCCGCCTCCGATTTGGTCCAAACCAATTTTATCCGGTATTAGAGCTTCCCAGCAATGGCCCCAGAGCCGTCAACCCAGGAGAAAACGAGTAGAAGACCCCCAAACAGCCAAAGAGCAAAAGTACAAAAATGGGGACTTAGTCATTTTTTTGCCAATTTCCCAAATCACTCCGCGCGCGCTCTGCAGCTAGGCCCTAACTCCCCTCTGCCACCATGGATTTGCTTCAAACCTCTTGCAAACTAAAGTATCCATAGCCAGCAGTGCTCCCAGACCTCGAAACCCACCCACAAACACCAGGAAGCCACCCAAACAGGCCCCAAAAACGCTACATTGAGCAAAATGTCAGAAATAGCAACAAAAAAATCAGCGTGGATTTTTTTGTCCCAACCACTTCTATCCGGTATTAGACCTTCCCAGGAATGCCCCAAGACCCGCCAACCCACCCGCCAAAAAGCACAACACCCCCAAACAGCCCAAAAGCAAAATCTCATACTTACAATATTTCTCGGCCTTCGGTCCAAACGCGCTGTGCAGCCAGGCCATAACTCCAGTTTTCCACCACGGATTTCCTGAAAAGCAAATGCAATCAAGATTACACTGTCCCAGCAGTGCTCCCAGACCCCAAAACTCACCCACAAACACCCGGAACCACCCCAAAGAGCACCTCAAAGGCAAGCAAGTCAGCAAAAACACAAAATAAATTCCGCCTCCGATTTGGTTCAAACTACTTTTATCCGGTATTAGAGCTTCCCAGCAATGGCCCCAGAGCCTTCAACCCAGGAGAAAACGAGTAGAAGACCCCCAAACAGCCAAAGAGCAAAAGTACAAAAATGGGGACTTAGTCATTTTTTTGCCAATTTCCCAAATCACTCCGCACCCGCTCTGCAGCTAGGCCCTAACTCCCCTCTGCCACCATGGATTTGCTTCAAACCTCTTGCAAACTAAAGTATCCATAGCCAGCAGTGCTCCCAGACCTCGAAACCCACCCACAAACACCAGGAAGCCACCCAAACAGGCCCCAAAAACTCTACATTGAGCAAAATGTCAGAAATAGCAACAAAAAAAATCAGCGTGGATTTTTTTGTCCCAACCACTTCTATCCGGTATTAGACCTTCCCAGGAATGCCCCAAGACCCGCCAACCCACCCGCCAAAAAGTACAACACCCCCAAACAGCCCAAAAGCAAAATCTCATACTTACAATATTTCTCGGCCTTCGGTCCAAACGCGCTGTGCAGCTAGGCCATAACTCCAGTTTTCCACCACGGATTTCCTGAAAAGCAAATGCAATCAAGATTAGACTGTCCCAGCAGTGCTCCCAGACCCCAAAACTCACCCACAAACACCCGGAACCCCCCCAAAGAGCACCTCAAAGGCAAGCAAGTCAGCAAAAACACAAAATAAATTCAGCCTCCGATTTGGTTCAAACTACTTTTATCCGGTATTAGAGCTTCCCAGCAATGGCCCCAGAGCCGTCAACCCAGGAGAAAACGAGTAGAAGACCACCAAACAGCCAAAGAGCAAAAGTACAAAAATGGGGACTTAGTCATTTTTTTGCCAATTTCCCAAATCACTCCGCGCGCGCTCTGCAGCTAGACCCTAACTCCCCTCTGCCACCATGGATTTGCTTCAAACCTCTTGCAAACTAAAGTATCCGTAGCCAGCATTGCTCCCAGACCCCGAAACCCACCCACAAACACCAGGAAGCCCCCCAAACAGGCCCCCGAAAACGCTACATTGAGCAAAATGTCAGAAAAAGCACAAAAAAAATCAGCGTGGATTTTGTCCCAACCACTTCTATCCGGTATTAGACCTTCCCAGGAATGCCCCAAGACCCGCCAACCCACCCGCTAAAAAGCACAACACCCCCAAACAGCCCAAAAGCAAAATCTCATACTTACAATATTTCTCGGCCTTCGGTCCAAAAGCGGAGTGCAGCTAGGCCATAACTCCAGTTTTCCACCACGGATTTTCTGAAAAGCAAATGCAATCAAGATTAGACTGTCCCAGCAGTGCTCCCAGACCCCAAAACTCACCCACAAACACCCGGAACCCCCCCAAAGAGCACCTCAAAGCAAGCAAGTCAGCAAAAACACAAAAATAATTCTGCCTCCGATTTGGTCCAAACCACTTTTATTCGGTATTAGAGCTGCCCAGCAATGGCCCCAGAGCCGTCAACCCAGGAGAAAACGAGTAGAAGACCCCGAAACAGCCAAAGAGCAAAAGTACAAAAATGGGGACTTAGTAATTTGTTTGCCAATTTCCCAAATCACTTAACGCGCGCTCTGCAGCTAGGCCCTAACTCCCCTCTGCCACCATGGATTTGCTTCAAACCTCTTGCAAACTAAAGTATCCGTAGCCAGCATTGCTCCCAGACCCCGAAACCCACCCACAAACACCAGGAAGCCCCCCAAACAGGCCCCCGAAAACGCTACATTGAGCAAAATGTCAGAAATAGCAACAAAAAAAATCAGCGTGGATTTTTTTGTCCCAACCACTTCTATCCGGTATTAGACCTTCCCAGGAATGCCCCAAGACCCGCCAACCCACCCGCCAAAAAGCACAACACCCCCAAACAGCCCAAAAGCAAAATCTCATACTTACAATATTTCTCGGCCTTCGGTCCAAACGCGCTGTGCAGCTAGGCCATAACTCCAGTTTTCCACCACGGATTTCCTGAAAAGCAAATGCAATCAAGATTAGACTGTCCCAGCAGTGCTCCCAGACCCCAAAACTCACCCACAAACACCCGGAACCCCCCCAAAGAGCACCTCAAAGGCAAGCAAGTCAGCAAAAACACAAAATAAATTCCGCCTCCGATTTGGTTCAAACTACTTTTATCCGGTATTAGAGCTTCCCAGCAATGGCCCCAGAGCCGTCAACCCAGGAGAAAACGAGTAGAAGACCACCAAACAGCCAAAGAGCAAAAGTACAAAAATGGGGACTTAGTCATTTTTTTGCCAATTTCCCAAATCACTCCGCGCGCGCTCTGCAGCTAGACCCTAACTCCCCTCTGCCACCATGGATTTGCTTCAAACCTCTTGCAAACTAAAGTATCCGTAGCCAGCATTGCTCCCAGACCCCGAAACCCACCCACAAACACCAGGAAGCCCCCCAAACAGGCCCCCGAAAACGCTACATTGAGCAAAATGTCAGAAAAAGCACAAAAAAAATCAGCGTGGATTTTGTCCCAACCACTTCTATCCGGTATTAGACCTTCCCAGGAATGCCCCAAGACCCGCCAACCCACCCGCTAAAAAGCACAACACCCCCAAACAGCCCAAAAGCAAAATCTCATACTTACAATATTTCTCGGCCTTCGGTCCAAAAGCGGAGTGCAGCTAGGCCATAACTCCAGTTTTCCACCACGGATTTTCTGAAAAGCAAATGCAATCAAGATTAGACTGTCCCAGCAGTGCTCCCAGACCCCAAAACTCACCCACAAACACCCGGAACCCCCCCAAAGAGCACCTCAAAGCAAGCAAGTCAGCAAAAACACAAAAATAATTCTGCCTCCGATTTGGTCCAAACCACTTTTATTCGGTATTAGAGCTGCCCAGCAATGGCCCCAGAGCCGTCAACCCAGGAGAAAACGAGTAGAAGACCCCGAAACAGCCAAAGAGCAAAAGTACAAAAATGGGGACTTAGTAATTTGTTTGCCAATTTCCCAAATCACTTAACGCGCGCTCTGCAGCTAGGCCCTAACTCCCCTCTGCCACCATGGATTTGCTTCAAACCTCTTGCAAACTAAAGTATCCGTAGCCAGCATTGCTCCCAGACCCCGAAACCCACCCACAAACACCAGGAAGCCCCCCAAACAGGCCCCCGAAAACGCTACATTGAGCAAAATGTCAGAAATAGCACCAAAAAAATCAGCGTGGATTTTGTCCCAACCACTTCTATCCGGTATTAGACCTTCCCAGGAATGCCCCAAGACCCGCCAACCCACCCGCCAAAAAGCACAACACCCCCAAACAGCCCAAAAGCAAAATCTCATACTTACAATATTTCTCGGCCTTCGGTCCAAACGTGCTGTGCAGCTAGGCCATAACTCCAGTTTTCCACCACGGATTTACTGAAAAGCAAATGCAATCAAGATTAGACTGTCCCAGCAGTGCTCCCAGACCCCAAAACTCACCCACAAACACCCGGAACCCCCCCCAAAGAGCACCTCAAAGGCAAGCAAGTCAGCAAAAACACAAAAAAATCTCCGCCTCCGATTTGGTCCAAACCACTTTTATACGGTATTAGAGCTTCCCAGCAATGGCCCCAGAGCCGTCAACCCAGGAGAAAACGAGTAGAAGACCCCCAAACAGCCAAAGAGCAAAAGTACAAAAATGGGGACTTAGTCATTTTTTTGCCAATTTCCCAAATCACTCTGCGCGCGCTCTGCAGCTAGGCCCTAACTCCCCTCTGCCACCATGGATTTGCTTCAAACCCCTTGCAAACTAAAGTATCCGTAGCCAGCATTGCTCCCAGACCCCGAAACCCACCCACAAACACCAGGAAGCCCCCCAAACAGGCCCCCAAAAACGCTACATTGAGCAAAATGTCGGAAATAGCAACAAAAAAAATCAGTGTGGATTTTGTCCAAACCACTTCTATCCAGTATTAGACCTTCCCAGGAATGCCCAAAGACCTGCCAACCCACCCGCCAAAAAGCACAACACCCCTAAACAGCCCAAAAGCAAAATATCATACTTACAATATTTCTCGGCCTTCAGTCCAAACGCGCAGTGCAGCTAGGCCATAACTCCCGTTTTCCACAACGGATTTCCTGAAAAGCAAATGCAATCAAGATTAGACTGTCCCAGCAGTGCTCCCAGACCCCAAAACTCACCCACAAACACCCGGAACCCCCCCAAAGAGCACCTCAAAGCAAGCAAGTCAGCAAAAACACACAAAAATGTCCGCCTCCGATTTGGTCCAAACCACTTTTATCCGGTATTAGAGCTTCCCAGCAATGGCCCCAGAGCCGTCAACCCAGGAGAAAACAAGTAGAAGACCCCCAAACAGCCAAAGAGCAAAAGTACAAAAATGGGGACTTAGTCATTTTTTTGCCAATTTCCCAAATCACTCTGCACGCGCTCTGCAGCTAGGCCCTAACTCCCCTCTGCCATCATGGATTTGCTTCAAACCTCTTGCAAACTAAAGTATCCGTAGCCAGCATTGCTCCCAAACCCCGAAACCCACCCACAAACACCAGGAAGCCCCCCAAACAGGCCCCCGAATACGCTACATTGAGCAAAATGTCAGAAATAGCAACAAAAATAATCAGCGTGGATTTTGTCCCAACCACTTCTATCCGGTATTAGACCTTCCCAGGAATGCCCCAAGACCCGCCAACCCACCCGCCAAAAAGCACAACACCCCCAAACAGCTCAAAAGCAAAATCTCATATTTACAATATTTCTCGGCCTTCGGTCCAAACGCGCAGTGCAGCTAGGCCATAACTCCAGTTTTCCACCACGGATTTCCTGAAAAGCAAATGCAAACAAGATTAGACTGTCCCAGCAGTGCTCCCAGACCCCAAAACTCACCCACAAACACCCGGAACCCCCCCAAAGAGCACCTCAAAGCAAGCAAGTCAGCAAAAACACACAAAAACTTCCGCCTCCGATTTGGTCCAAACCACTTTTATCCGGTATTAGAGCTTCCCAGCAATGGCCCCAGAGCCGTCAACCCAGGAGAAAATGAGTAGAAGACCACCAAACAGCCAAAGATCAAAAGTACAAAAATGGGGACTTAGTCATTTTTTTGCCAATTTCCCAAATCACTCCGCGCGCGCCTTGTAGCTAGGCCCTAACTCCCCTCTGCCACCATGGATTTGCTTCAAACCTCTTGCAAACTAAAGTATCCGTAGCCAGCAGTGCTCCCAGACCCCGAAACCCACCCACAAACACCAGGAAGCCCCCCATACAGGCCCCCGAAAACGCTACATTGAGCAAAATGTCAGAAATAGCAACAAAAAAAATCCGCCCGGATTTTTTGGTCCCAACCACTTCTATCCGGTATTAGACCTTCCCAGGAATGCCCCAAGACCCGCCAACCCACCCGCCAAAAAGCACAACACCCCCAAACGGCCCAAAAGCAAAATCTCATACTTACAATTTTTCTCGGCCTTCGGTCCAAACGTGCTGTGCAGCTAGGCCATAACTCCAGTTTTCCACCACGGATTTCCTGAAAAGCAAATGCAATCAAGATTAGAGTGTCCCAGCAGTGCTCCCAGACCCCAAAACTCACCCACAAACAGCCGGAACCCCCCCAAAGAGCTCCTCAAAGGCAAGCAAGTCAGCAAAAACACAAAAACATTTCCGCCTCCGATTTGGTCCAAACCACTTTTATCCGGTATTGGAGCTTCCCAGCAATGGCCCCAGAGCCGTCAACTCACCCGCAAAGAAGTAGAACACCCCCACAAGTGCAGAGTCTTTCTTCATTGGGTGTAATCCAGCCCTCTGCTTTGATGGAAATAGGAGTCTGGAGGAGGAGGATAGAGGAGCATGTTCTTCTGAACTTGTGAACCTGAGGAATGCAGACTGCGGCACCTTCAAATCAATAAGCAAACAAGTGAAGACAGTTCTGCTGATGGGCTTGTTTTTGTGATTAGGCGATTAAAGTTTGAATTATATTAACTGTGCACAACAAAGAAAGACAGACACACAGGAATGAAAGTGAATAAGGACGAAAAAGAAAGTTATTGATTTATTGTCTCATTTTCAGCGCTCGGTGTCAAGGTCCACGAATAAGAATAAGGCTTCGTCATCATACTCTGCGAATTCAGACAGGGTGAGCTCAGTGTCACCTGACAGAGTAGAAATTCCCTCATCTACGTTGCTGTCCACCTCGTCTTCATCCGGCGCACTTTCTCGTACTCTGTAATCTGGTGGTATGAGGTGCTGATTCATCTTGATCATTGTTAACCTCTCCACATTTTTGGGCGAGAGGCGGCTCCGTTTGGGAGTTACAATGGCACCAGCAGCACTGAAAACACGTTCAGAAGACATGCTTGTGAGTGGGCAAGACAAGTAGTTTAAAGCCAGGTTGGAGAGCTGTGGCCACAATTCTTTTTTCCCATGCCAATACGCCAATGGGTCAGCATTAACATAGACCTCTGTTGAGTCATTCAGATAGTCCTTCACCATCGACTCAAGGTCCTCCTCCAAGGTTCCTCCACTTTGCTTAGCTGTTGCTGTGACCTTTTGAGAACCAAACCCAAGCCGAGCTAGCCAATCCTATTCAGCCTCCAATGTTTCTGTTGTGTCTGGTGCAGATGATCCGGTTGCCGGTCTCTTTAACGGCTGAGAGGTCACTTGTGCCACAGCCACAGGTGCAGATGTGGATTGTTTTGACTGGGGATGGCCTGCTGATGCTGAAGTACTGCCTTTTCCTTCAATTTTCTGCCGTTCTCTTTCAAACCTCTTGGCTGACAAGGCTAGCCAACGTTTGTACTTTGTAACATGTTCATCATCAAAAGGAAAGAATGCTCGGCCTGCCAGCGCCTTTTTGTAGCGTGGATCCAGAATAGTAGCACAAATGTAATGCTGGTTTGAGTGGATCATTTTAAGACGTTCATCACCTTGTAGGCGCTCTAATAATTTCTCCGCCAAAAGAAAAGGGTCTTTGTTTTTTTCATCTTTTTGAAACACAGAACACACCTCTTTCAGTTGGTGCTCCAGCATGTACAACAATGGGATAGCTTTTCCCAAATTACAGTCCTCCTTGCTGACTGCACGCGTGAAGACCTCAAAAGGACGAAGCATGCGTGTCAGGCTTTTAACTATGTCCCATTGCGCCGCACCCATCCTCAGGTCCTTCTGAGCTGTACCCTGTTTTAAGAAATAGTGATCGAGTACCGTATACTGCTCATACAGACGCTCAAGCATGTAGAAGGTTGAGTTCCAACGTGTTGCCACCTTCTGGATGAGTGCTTTCACTGGCATTCGACGTTCATGTAGCAGGCTCCTCAGATGCTTCCGGGCCTTAAAAGAATGGCTGAAATGGTTGCACATTTTTCGGCAGGTCTCCACTACCTCGTACGCTGGACTGTCTTTATCACTCAAGAATTTTTTGACAACCAGGTTTATACAGTGCGCCAAACACGGCACTCTGAAATACTGACCCAGCTCCATGGCCTTAACTACATTGGCGCCATTATCCGTGGAAACATAACCAATCTGGCGTTTTTTGGGGGACAGCCAGTCAAGGACCTTTGTGTTAAACTCATCCAAAATGTTTTGTGCTGTGTGACGTTTCTCCAAACCAAACATGGCTAGTGTTGCATGTTTCCGGGCAGCTTTAAAAACTTGGTCCGGGTCAACACCTGCGTTTAGCTTTGCTTTAACCCCTGAAAAAGAGACCCAGTGTGCAGTGATGCACATGTAATCAGCGCCTGCGCCACTGGTCCACATGTCTGTTGTCAGATGTATAGTGTGAACAGCACTCTTCTGCAAAGCTGCCCCAATCACCTCCAGCAAATCTTCATGTAGTGCTGGAACCGCAACTCTGGCAAAATAGAACCGGCTAGGAACCTTCCATTTAGGGCAGAGCGTTGCCACTAATTCTAGAAAACCAACCCCTTCTACAAAAGAAAAAGGGAGAAGGTCCAGAGCTAGCATTTTAGCCAGCTTAGTGTTATACAGACGCGTCAGTGGGTGGTTGCGTTCATATTGCGCTTCCGTAAACAACATATTTTTAATGTTGCCCTGGACCAAGCATTTACGGGATGATGATGATATCTTCAACCCAGTTACGCTCGCTGATGAACTTTTTCGCATTGGTGTTTCACTCTCTCCCACACTCTTAGTGTGGCTCACATGGAGTGTGCTGCTGACAGGGGTACTGGGTGTAAGAGAAGTGTTTGACACGTCTTGTTCATCCTCGTCATCATCAGATGAAAAATCAACGTTTTCATTACGTGCAATTAGGGCTTCCTTGATCGCCTGTAGGTGCGCAAACCATTGGACAGGGTGCTGTCTCTTGAGATGACCTCTCTGGCCTCCGGTACCATAGTTGGTACTAAACTTACCACGACTAGCTGCAACCTTACAAATGCTACAAATGGCGAAGTTTTCCCTTTTTGGGCAAACACTAAAGAAGTCCCAAGCTGGGGACTTGAATTGTCTGTGGGGGCCGGAGGAGGCGGCGATACTGGTGGCGGTGGTCTTGCTGCTAATGCCAGATGAAGTGGAGGATGTGGATTGCCGAACTTTAGTACGTTGTGCACTTTCACCACCACTAATTGAGGTCGAGGTGGATGGAGGTCCCTTCTTGCGAGGAAGAAATATGGAAGCGGTAGGTGTTGGTGTACTAGTTAACTCCAATGATTGTTGTGTTTCCATTGCCTCCTCGTCGACATCATCATCACGCTCAGCAGCTTCTCAGGCTAGGGTCAAAATGTCTCTTTGCTGCATGCCCGCTGGGGCTACAGTGACCTTTATGATGACTGGCTCGTCGTCGTGAGAGGCTTCATCAGCAGCAGTATCCGCCACTTCTTGTTGAGCCTCATCACACTCCATAACTATTAGTTTTTCGATGACCTTCCTTTTACGCTTAAGTACCTTTGTCAGATCATAGTGTGCCTCACTCAGACGGCCGTGATAGTTCCCAATCTTCATCCAGATCATCAGAAGGAGGTGGGCTTGAAGAAGATGTAAACACCCCCCTTGATCTTTTCCTTGCTAGGGATCTGGAAGACAATGAATGATCATCAGGAGGAGTGGCTTCCTCAAATGATACCTCGGTTTGATTGTCGATTTCCTGATGTGCCCCTACTTCGGGAGGAACAACTATTGTGGGCACTTGTGACCCTCCATGCACCTCTGCTTGCGCATCTCCTTGCGCTGCCTCTCCTTCCACATGTACTTGGGCTTGTACTTGCACATGTGGTTGTTTTTGCGGCTGTGGTTGTTCAACACTTGTCAGATGAGTTACAACAGCCTGTGTTGATTCAGGGACATTGCTGCTACTTTCTTGCGATGAGCCAACATCACTGGTCGATGGTGATTGAAGAAGTACACTGACTGCCTCTGCAGCACTCAAGGGCTTGGACTTAAGTTGGCGTGGTGGTGGTGGTGGCGGCACTGAGCCCAATGGAGCGGGGGTGCTGCTCCCAGCTTGGTCCCCAGCAGATCCCGCTGCTGCTGCAGGCGTACTTTTTTTTTTACTCCCAAAAAACGTGGCGGCCGGCACACTAGCCTCCTTGGTAACTTGCTTCTGCTGCTCCTTACTGGCAACTTTCTTACTAGAGGAGCTACGGGGAACTCTTTTTGGGGCCATCTTCTTCAGAGCAGGTCAGAACAGCAGGCCGCAGTTGCAGGAGTTGCAGAGTTGTCTGTGGCCAGACGTGACGTCGCGTGACGTTATGCTGCACACACACACCGCTGCAGGACTTCTTCCTGGCACTGGTGGTTCTCTTGAGTCTTGTGCACCTAAAAGCAATGGAAGACAGAGGAACATCAGTTCAGTTATACACCCCAAAAAAATCGAAAAAACACAGAAAAATCAGCACAATCCCATACCCTCCATGATGTTTAAATTCAAGACACCCCACAGAAAGACTAGGCACATGCAACACTCACTACCCCTGGGCATAAAGGTTGAAAAGTAGGCAAAATGGTTGCAGGCCTAACAACACTGACTGCATTAAAAATGGCCACTTGCCTCCCAGCACATGGCCTGCCTGTACCAGCACTCAAAATGGCCCCCACCCACAAAGCCTGTCCCCATGAACACCCCATAAAATCGAAAAACACAGAAAAATTAGCACAATCCCAAACCATCCAGGCCCTCCATGATGTTTAAATTCAAGACACCCCACAGAAAGACTAGGCCCATGCAACACTCACTACCCCTGGTGAAAAGGCCACAACAACAGGCCAAAAGAACGAAAACCACAGAAAAATCTGCACAATCACAAACCATCCAGGCCCTCCATGATGTTTAAATTCAAGACACCCCACAGAAAGACTAGGCACATGCAACACTCACTACCCCTGGGCATAAAGGTTGAAAAGTAGGCAAAATGGTTGCAGGCCTAACAACACTGACTGCATTCAAAATGGCCACTTGCCTCCCAGCACATGGCCTGCCTGTACCAGCACTCAAAATGGCCCCCACCCACATGGCCTGTCCCCATGAACACCCCAAAAAATCGAAAAACACAGAAAAATCAGCACAATCCCAAGCCATCCAGGCCCTCCATGATGTTTAAATTCAAGACACCCCACAGAAAGACTAGGTACATGCAACACTCACTACCCCTGGGCATAAAGGTTGAAAAGTAGGCAAAATGGTTGCAGGCCTAACAACACTGACTGCATCCAAAATGGCCACTTGCCTCCCAGCACATGGCCTGCCTGTACAAGCACTCAAAATGGCCCCCACCCACATGGCCTGTCCCCATGAACACCCCAAAAAATCGAAAAACACAGAAAAATCAGCACAATCCCAAGCCATCTAGGCCCTCCATGATGTTTAAATTCAAGACACCCCACAGAAAGACTAGGCACATGCAACACTCACTACCCCTGGGCATAAAGGTTGAAAAGTAGGCAAAATGGTTGCAGGCCTAACAACACTGACTGCATTCAAAATGGCCACTTGCCTCCCAGCACATGGCCTGCCTGTACCAGCACTCAAAATGGCCCCCACCCACATGGCCTATCCCCATGAACACCCAAAAAAATCGAAAAACACAGAAAAATCAGCACAATCCCAAACCATCCAGGCCCTCCATGATGTTTAAATTCAAGACACCCCACAGAAAGACTAGGCCCATGCAACACTCACTACCCCTGGTGAAAAGGCCTCAACAACAGGCCAAAAAAAACGAAAATCACAGAAAAATCAGCACAATCCCAAGCCATCCAGCCCCTCCATGATGTTTAAATTCAAAACACCCCACAGAAAGACTCAGTGCACCCACCACTGAGTACCCCTGGGCAAAAGGCCCCAAAACAGCCCAAAAATCGAAAATTCCAAAATTGTTGTTGCAGCAACTGTAATGCCCCACACAAACTTACTTGTGAAATTTCTAATCTAAAAGTGATCCAAAGAAAGTCAAAAAGGCCTCAAATCCAAATATCCAGCAGCATCCACAAAAAGTAATCCTTCCAGCTCCAGATCCAAATGAAAAGTGACCAGGAGATGGACAAAGCACTGGGAGGAGCCTGCTGGACAGGAACAGGAAGTTGAAGTCTGTGGGGCACTTCCTTCCTCCCACCCCCCCCCCCCTCCCCAAAATGGACTCCTAGCAAAAAAAGTGCAGGTAAATGTCAACCTGAGGAGTTATTCAGATAAAAATCATCATTTCCAGAAGGTTTATGCTGCTTGCTGGTGGATTTCTTGTGCAGAATTGCAAATTTTGTATTTTCGCGAGTGCGAGATTGTTGCTGCTCGCCGCATCTACAAGCTCGCAATTGCGAAGTCCCGCGATACGTGATCACGGCGTACTCGCGTTGACAAACTCTCGCTGTGCAAGTTGGCAAGCCGCGATTACGTAATCGCGCTCGCCAAATTCCCGCGGATCCCGCAGCAAGATCCAAAATGGCGCAGCACTTGCAAAATATCAAGAAAAACAACTCGGCAAACGCTGAATGACGGTAAGTAAACACCGCGCGCCGCAAAATTGTATCACCAAGAAAAAAAAATCCGCTGCGTGCGAATTTGCGGATTTTCGGTAAATTCGCGAGCGTTCGCGGATTGCGAATTTACTGAAAATCCGCAAAATTCGCGAGCGTAGCGGATTTTGCGCCCATGCTTAGAAAAGACCATCCACTTGGAGAACGAAATCTGAGGAAAAACAGACAGGCTTTGGAAAATGAACTTACCTGCTATGCCGCACTGTCTGGAAAACCGTGGCCAGTTGGCTTAAGGTCGGAGATCGGTCTCGGCACAGCAGTATGCAACTAAAACAGCCTTAGCCCCCGAGGGACGGTTCGGAGACTTGCTCCTCTGGAGCTGCAGAGAATCTACATGCACTCCCTACTGCCTGGAAGATGCCTGCCGCAAACTCTCTTGTGTGGCCAGGCGCAAAGAGGTGGAGGCGGGGAAACAGAAGTCTAAGGATCAGCCCAGTGAGGACGCGGAGACCTCCTCCAAGCATCGAGTCATTGCAGGGATGTTTTCTGGTCGCTGCAAGGTGGTTGGCAAAAAGGAGACTTTGGCTGGTGAGATTCTGAGGCAAATCACAGTGGTGAATACCGAGCCTCCCCCCATGGATGCTGTATTTACGGGACAGGCCATCATAGCCAAAAGCGATGCAGTATTGGGGGTGCAGACAAGGGCATTGCTGTAAATGACTTAAGCAATAATAATAATGATGGTGAGGACGAGGAGGAGGAGAAGGGAGAGAAGGCACCAGAGGGGGCTTCAGCAATCAATCACAATCTGTCCTACACATTATGTAAGGTTGGGGGAACCCCGAAGGGGGGAGTTTTTCTCTCTTAATAAGGACTCTGGCCTGTGTAACATCAGTGAGATTGATGTATTGACCCGGATAATTCAGATGCTGACTCTGACAGTTTACTCTCCAATCCTAGTACCCAGAAACGGTAGTCTGCTCAAAGAAGGAGAACGATGAATAAAGGTAGAAAGTGTAAGGATGGGGCCCTAGGCCCGCACGATATAAATAAGTGTGACACAGGACACCAGCTTATTGATGGTAACTCTGGCCACGAGCATGTGCGCTCGGGTTCTTTTATTAGCAGCGTCACCTGACCCAGTGACGTCTGTGGTGGTGAGTGCACAGTGTATGGTTACACTGGAGAACAACTAGACTGTGTCCTGGCAGGACACTACATCCCTCCCAAAATTTAATGAAAGGAAAAGCGAATGTCCAACATGCAAGAAAACAGAACAATAACATTTGATAGCCCCAACAGATGTTCTTCAGGCGATCAGTTGGGAGAATGTTGAAAGTTCCAGGACTACAAAGTCAGTCAGATGAGCTTCACCTCAGTGGTGTACTTCAGATCATCCTTGTCTTGCTGTGTTGACGCTTATATACAGTGTTCATCACTTGGAGCATCAGGAGAAGAATGGGTGTGACCCTTGAGGGGTCTCGCAGGTGTTCCTAGTCCATTGGATGACAACACTTGTTGGTTGTTGGAGACGTCTGCGGCACGAGAGGTCTTTCTTTGGATTTGCTGATCTTCATGCCTTCACACCTCCATCCGGCCAAGTAACTTCTGACTTGCCTTTCTTGCTGGACTCCTCTCTCACTAGAGCCTCGAAGACTGGCCTCTCCTGCTTGGACTCTTCTCTCACTAGAGACGCTGGGAGGACCCTCTTGCCGGACACGATGGGACCGGGTGGACCGTGCGGGGCTTCGCATGAGCCGCGCAAAAGCGTCACTGAGGAACTGCCAACTGACTCACCACCAAGTCTCTCATGATGTCCTCGGGGGTGTTGATGTCATCCGCCAGGATGGTCTTGCCGTTAGGACATGGGTTCAGTGTCTTCACCAGACCCTTTCTCGGTGCCAGGTGTTCACCTGGGGTCTTCGTGCTTACTGTTGCCTCTCGTGGAGCTGCCGCTACTGCACCTCTCCCATCCGGATTCTTCTCTCACAGGACATGCGGCCGAGGCCCTTGTCCCCTGGACTGCCACTTGATCGCATGGGCTGTGCGGGTCGCTGCAGAACTTCGGACATGGCCACAGTTGAGTCTTGTGTAGTCCACAAGGGTGGATTGTCTAGTGCTTGGGTAAGCTCTGCTTCGGCAAGCTTCAGGTTCACGGGGCACCCATACGGTTCTTCAGTGGTTGGTCTTCTCAGGTGCGAGTTGTCGGGATTACTGGGATCCACACGGATGTTGCGATGTTCCTAGGACAGCACCGATGTTCCTGTGTGCTGACTGTTGCGATGCTCCTTGGACAGCACCGATGTTCCTGTGTGCTGACTGTGGTTCTCTCTCTTCCACTGTGGAGTGATGTTGTGTTACTCCATTCTTCCTCTTCGTTCTCTTCCTCGACGCGGTCAGGTCTTCTTTCTTTCTTGCTTGCTCATGCTGACCAGGCTTCTACATGTAGCGGGCCCTCTACATGTCGTCCCCTTGGTCTTGTCCATGTGGTAGGACACTGTCTTCCCCTGGCTTGTTGACTAGACCTGTCGTCGTATCTTCCTGGTACTTGATCACTTCTGTTGCCTTCAATCAGGATACCCTTCCTTGGTCAATTCCATCGTGACTCTCCTGTCTCGTCGGGTTCCTTTGGCTCTACTGTTCCTCCTTCCTTTTCTTCATGGCGTCGTGCCCTTCCTTTCCATGTTCCTTCTTGCGACGTGGTCTGGTCCTCTTGCTGTCGTTGGCCTTCCTGACCAGTCTTCCCCAGGCGGTGTGCACTCCACCTGTTTCTCTCTGGTCTGTGCACAGCTCTCCGGCATGGTGTTCTTCTCTTCTTTGACTGGACCGTTTGTCGTGATCTTCTCTGTTGCTTCTTTTCTTTCCTTGGCGACCAGACTGGGTGGTCGGCTTTCATCTTTGGCATGAGTCGTCATGCTGTGCAATCTTCTTGGTGGTAGCTATTCACCGTCACAGTGTTTTGGCGTTGGCGCGCTTTGTCTGCACGGAGGAGGGTTGCGTCACCGCTCCTGGTGCATCTCTGGTGCATGCTGCCATGCGTGCTGACGATGGCGCTCTGGTTGCTGTGAGACGTTGCTGTCTCTCTTGGGGACCTTTGTGCTCTGTCCCGTGGCGTTGGCGTGTCGCTGTGCAGCGTCACTCTGGAGCTCCTGATTCCTGGCGCTCCTGGCACGTCCTGGTGCGGTGCTGCACTGTCATGGCGTGCAGGTGTGGAGTTCTTGCACTTCTGTCGCGTCCCTCGTGGCTCGTGGCGCGGTTCTGTGCTTCTGGCCCGTTCCTGCGCCGTCTCTTGATGGGTTTCTTGCACTTCCTGGAGCGTACCTGCGCTCCTGGTGTCGCTATGCTGACCTTTGTTCCTCGCTTTGTGTCGTTGCAGTTTTGTGCTGGTGCTGTCTGTCACCCTGAGCTTCTTTCCAGGTTACATCGCTGACAGAACTGTTTGTATTCTCACTTGCACTTCAATTGCTTGGTGGGTGCATTGCTGCTCGCTGGCCACTGGGTGGCGTTGCTGGGCTCACTGCTGTCCTACAGGCTCCTCTCTTCTAGGTGTGCCGTCGGTCGATGTCCATTGCTCTGGTCATATTGCCTAATTTCCCCAGCAAGAGTCTAGATTTGGCTTGTGCAAGGCTTGTTTGTTCCGGTATTTTCGGGGCTCATTTGCTCAGAAAGACCACTAGATTGCAGTGGAGCATTTCCTCAGGCACCGGCAGCCTTCACCTTGTTGTGAGCTTCATCCCTCTCTATGGCCAGTGCTGGGTCCCAGTGCAGCTTAAATGGTGGGGTGGAGAGCCTCTCGAAGGGTCAGTGCAAACCCTTCTGTTCCCTGTCCCGTTTTGTATCCACCTTTTTATCCTGGCAGGTCAAGGACTACACACGTCATTTCCCGCTTGCTTGGTGCTCAGCAGCTGACGCCTTCCTGATCCCCGGCACCTGTATCACGGTAGGTGTTTTAATATTGTTATCTTTCTTCTCTTTTTTTCTTTCAGCTCTCCCCGCCCGCAGCAGCCTTTTGGTTTACTCGCTGCGCTGGGTGGGGGAGAGTCGGTTCAGCTGCTGGGGCCGGCCTTGCTGTCCGCAGTGTTCGCGGCTTCTCCTGCCGCTTTCCTCAAGGCGCTTGCCCTGGGGCCACTGCCCCTCCAAGCTGCCCCACCTTACTCACGCTGCGGGGTGAGCTCCGATGGGTCTGCTGGTTAGGGCGCCCAGGGTGGGAGTTAGAGCTTTGCGGGTGGGCTCCGCTTCTTGCTTCCGTCACTGCCCACTCTACGGCCGCTTCCCTACGGGCTCTCCTTCTTGCCCGATGCTGACATCCCTCACTGCTCTCCCCGCCGCCCGCAGCAGCCGCTCCATTTACACGCTGCGCGGGCAGGGGAGGATCGGCTGCACTTCACTGGGGGTGCTCCGGCAGTATTCACATGGGCACTTGTGGTTGACCGCGGGTGGGCTCCGCTCGGTGTCTCCACAGCAGGGGTAGTTGCAGGCAGTCCGCGGGTGGGCTCCACTGGTCCTGCTTCACTTCCATATACTTTCACCCTCGCAGCGGCAGCCGTGCACCACACATGCTGCGCTGCGGGGGCATGAGGCGCTACAGGCAGGCCGCGGGTGGGCTTCGCTGGCTTCGCTTAATTAATGGGCCAATAGTTAATGTCCACAGCGGGTGGGCTCCGCTTTATATGTGTTGCTGGCGGCGCTAGCTGGCAACCGCCATTGATACCGTTGTGTGCGTTGCGGGTGGGCTTCGCTTACGATCACAGTCCCAAGGGGGGGGGGTCGTTTCAGGCTTGCACGGCCACCCAGGCAGTTTATATTGCCCGGGCTCACCTCCGGCCTACAGGCCTCCTCTCACTTCGTCGCAGTCGACGCGGGTGGGCTCTGGTCGATCCGCGTTGTCACCATCTCCCTTGCGGCCGGTACAGGTGGGCTCTGGCCGGTCCGCTTATTTTCTTGGGGGCACCGCCACGGAAGGGCGGCATTCCGCAGGCTGGAGAGGTGTGGGGTGAGCTCCCGGTCACCTCCTCCTTTTCCCCCAGGCTCGGGGCTCGCCGTGGGCCTCTCGGCAGCCGGCTCATTCCTAGGGGGTCTGCCTTCGCTGCTGGCAGCTCCCCTTTCCTTTTCCCCTCGATGTTTATCTCTTGTAGCTGGCACGCGGGGGCATCGCGTTACCGCCTCGTCGACAATGTAAGGATGGGGCCCTAGGCCCGCATGATATAAATAAGTGTGACACGGGACACCAGCTTATTGATGGTAACTCTGGCCACGAGCACGTGCGCTCGGGTTCTTTTATTAGCAGCGTCACCTGACCCAGTGACGTCTGTGGTGGGTGGGTGCACAGTGTATGGTTACACTGGAGAACAACTAGACTGTGTCCTGGCAGGACATTACAGAAAGGAGACTTAGGTAATACAATTGGATTCAGATCATAGTCCATCTAGCCAGCTGAAATAGGATTACTCCTCTATGCATTTTTTGATTGACAAGGAAGGAGCAGGTGGTGATGGACGGTGCACATGGGTCACAGAAAATACTTTGTGAGTCTAAAACAGGGGTAGAATCACCTCCCTCAATGGGGTTGATTTATTCCACCCTCAAGCAAATGCAATTGGAAGCAAGACAGGAGCACAAACTGGCCCATCTGGCAAGAAAGACGCTTCCAGGCGCCATTAGGAAAGTTAACAAGACATGCCCAGAAATTGCAGAGTGGACAACTTCACTGGAAGACAGAGTGTTGGCTATGAAGCCGGGAGGTGAGGTTACTGTACAATAGGCCGTGGTCAATGTGAACATGATGGTGGATGTCATGTGGAAGCTGGAAGACTTCAAAAATCATCAACGGTGCAATAAGCTCAGACTTTTGAGTGTACCAGAAAACGCGGAGAG
The DNA here is from genome assembly GCF_964263255.1 of Lissotriton vulgaris. Lineage (NCBI taxonomy): Eukaryota > Metazoa > Chordata > Amphibia > Caudata > Salamandridae > Lissotriton > Lissotriton vulgaris. The sequence continues at coordinate 684,941,118 of NC_141685.1, read as the reverse complement.
GAGAGGACATCAGGGGATTTGTGCTACGTCTGCTAAAAGGGGGTTTCCCGGAGCTGGCAAACTGGGGTTGGGACACAGAGGTGCAAAGTGTGCACCAGTTTCCACATATGCTAAAAAAAAGTAGAAAGGACAAGAAATCATTAAAAGGCCTAGAGCTATTTTAATATTTTTGGGAAACTTTCTCCTCAGGCAAGCGGTATTTGATAAGGCAAGACCTGAAGACGTTCTGCAGAAGTATATACCTTCTTTGTAAGACCAGACTTCTGTGGAAAGCAGGTGGAGGCTCTGACAGTTAATCATGCCTTTTCACAAGTTAGGGTTTGAAGTTTATCTTCTTGGCCCTGCATGTCTTAAGGTTATTCATTAGGGGGTTATAAGAGTGTTATCCTCAGAAATACAAGAACAAGATTATCTTCGAGAGATTTCTGAGAGAGGGAAATCGAAGGAGTTTAGAGAGAGGCAGAATTACACCTGGCTATTAAGGCTTTTTGGTCTGATATCTCTCTCTTGGTCGCCTTTTTCTCTCACCTCTACCTGTACTATATACTAGTGGTTATTTATTATGGAGGGCTTTCTTTTTCTTTCTTGTTGGTTTTTGCGGAGTGATGGTGTGTGGCGGTGGGAAGCAGCATTATACAGTAGGCATCACAAGGGTCCTTGGACCTATTTTGCCTTGCAATGGGGGTGAGGATGGAGAGTGGGAGGTTGTGGGAGGGAAGAAGTGGGGGGCAAAGGGGTTCCAAGCACAGTCAGGGGTTTATTTTGTGGTCGGTAACTTCCAAGCAGTTATACTTTGGATCAAAGAATGAGTTATTTAAGAATTGCCTCAGTTAATATATGTGGCTTTAAAAACTTTCGGAAAAGGCAAAGGGTTAATATTGACATACAGTATCCAAAAGCCGATATACTCTGTATCCAGGAAACCCACGATGTAGGATCTCAGAGACATTTATTGGAACTTATGGGGTATCAAGTTATTTCTAGAATGCTGCAAGGCACCTGCAGGGGAGAGGCAGCTCTATATACGGCCCTGTTACCGATGATCCAGCACTATTGGACTGGATTAGTGTTGAATTGGTGGGGTGGCCCATGCCTCTAGTAGTATGTGGAGACTTTAACATTAATTTAAAAATGGAGGCCTTTATATTAAGTACAGCAGTGTATCAAGGGCAAAAACGAGCACTAGCCCAGCTGGTTAATTTACACAGGCTTCTTGACATATGGGCTGATATAGGACCATTAGATCCAGTCTACAAGTATTACTCCGCCCCTCACCAGGTTCACGTAGGCCTGGACTACTTTTTTATTTTCAGTAGACTGGTCTCTGCCTCTCTTATATTGAAATACCCATGGGTGATGTCCAACCCTGACCCCTTTTATTAGAGATTGATATCCACACAACTCTACAACCCAAAGTGGGATGGTCATTTGCAAGGGCTCTGCTGCTAGATGAGGAGTATATTTCTTGTATTAGAGAATGGATTTTGTCGTTTATGGCTGAAAATCTAGGGACCTCTCCCATTAGGTAGTGTGGGACACTTTTAAAGCCGGGATCTGTGCGGAAACCACAAGATACTGCTGGAATAGGCAGAAACATTCAAAACGTCATCTTCAGGGACTCTACCAGGATCTAGAACAAGTGGAGGCTGGCCTGGTGGATGCTGTTATCCGGGGTCTTGATATCGAAACAGCCCAACTCAGGTTAGAAAAGCTAAATCAGCTATAGGGGATATCTCAGCTAAAAAAGCGGCCGAAAAATACAGAGTATGGAAAAATAAAACTTACAAACTGAGTGAAAAGGTGGGGCACAATCTAGCATTTCAAGCTAGACAACATACAGCAATATCAAACTAATTCTAGAACCTGAGCTGGGCCCCATCTCTGAAGCAGGGGGCATACGCTCCGCCTTCCAAAGATTCTACCAGAAACTGTATGCTGAGGAGGAAGTGGACTTAGAAGGGATTGAGTCATAGCTAAATCAAATGGCTCTGGATAGTCTGGCAGGGAAGATCAGGAGCACTTAGATTTACCGATTTCAATTGAAGAAATCTCAGCTGCAGTGTCGGGATTAGCACCTGGAAAGGCCGTTGGGAGGGATCATCCCCCCAGGGGAATTTTACAAAATTTTCACATCTACTCTTAATATTTATACACTGCATTTTTGGCCATCCAGAAAGGTAACCCTCCCCCTGACTCATGGGCTTCATCTAGGATGGTGGTATTCCCAAAAAAGAGTAATCCAGTGAATCAGCTTGGATCCTATCGGCCTAGCCCATTGATTTATTTAGACACTTAGCTTTTTGCTAAAATGTTTGCCTCTAGACTATCCCAGGTTATCAAAAAAATGTTAGACCACATCCGCCGGGTAATCACTCTATTCAAAGTAGCTAACATCTAAGGGGACCCTATGGCGCTGTTATTATTAGATGCTGAGAAAGCATTTGATAGGGTCTCCTGGCCCTATCTATGGGCAATATTGGAGAAGAAGGGTCTGGGTGCGGAATTTATTTCATGGATGAAGATGCTGTATATCAAGCCTATGGCTTAAATTTCTCTAATGGGGGAGAGTTGGAGTTGGTTAAGATCCAGCAGGGGACAAGGTAGGGTTGTCCGTGCTCCCCCTTATTATTTGCCCTCTATATAGACCCTTTAATCCTTCGGATTCAAGGTAATGCTTTTATTCCATCTATGGTTACCAAGGGCTGGGAGACACAAATTCTGGTTCACGCAGACGATCTTGCGATTGTTACCCTCACTCCTAGTGAAGCAGTCAGGGAGATTAAAAAGGAGGCTGACTGCTTTGGACACATCTCGGGGTATAGACTTAATAGGGACAAAACCCAAATTCTTATAAATTAATACATTAAGTTTGAGGATACGCCATATTTCAGGGAGAAAGTCCAAATGCCAGCTAAAAGGAAGAAAAAGAGATACAAAAAAGAAGATGAGGAGGAAAAGGAAAAAAGCATTCTTGCTATCACCAAAGGAGGCTTCCGCCCAATTTCCCCCGGTTATTCGCTACTTTATAACTAGCTACACCCCCCCCCCCCCCATAAAGTGTCCAGATAGTCTTTAGCTTGGATTTCTGGCCAGAAAAATTTAGTTTGACCTTTCACCAGAACCTTGGGTTTTGCCGGATTCTGTAAGTAAATCACCGCCGCTTTCTTTTTGAAAGTCAGGAATCAGTTGTCTTAAATGCTACCGTTTGGAGACTGTGGCCTGGCAGAAATCCGGTCTCACAGAAAAAACTACAATCTTTAGCAGTAGCTTTCTTGTCTGGTCGTGCCAAAGCGTATATATCCTCTCGAGCTAAAAAGATATTAAAACAAACTAAGATTGCTCTAGGGCGGCTCTCTTCTACTTAACGAGGTTTCTTTACTGTGAAAGGAAACCGGTGTGCCCTTTGGATTTCCCTGGACCTGTCCCAAGCTGTCAATTCGGGGAAAGCTTCCTTCAATAGTTCCGCAACAAATTTACGTACATTAGAGCCCTCCTTTTCTGGAACCCCCAGAAAACGTAAATTATTCCTGCGAGCTTGATTTTCCATCTCCGACAGTTTGTAGTGAGGTTCTGTAAATTACAAATTCGTTCGTGCTCAGCCTCCATTTTGTAGACGCCGCCATTTTGTGTTGCCCTCACTCAGGCAGCACGGCGAGCGCAATGTTTCTGTCGTTTCTGCATTCCTTGCCTATGTTTACTAACAAGTGTCAAGGTCTGGCCGAGAACACTAATTCCTGTCTGAACTGATTAATCCCCGTCCGGACTATTTGTTGGTTCACACCATTCTTTCCTTTAAGTTATCTTATCTGTTGTCCTTCGCTACACGTCTCGTGCATTCTCCTGTTTCACGACTGTCCATCTAAAATCTACAGCTGTGTTTTCTCTACTCATAAACTGAATTGTGTGGATTTGTTTGTAATTTGCTTACGGGGTCTAATGATAAACATGAACCGGGAACTTGAGTTGCTTAGGACTTAAAGCATTGTTTGTAGCGTTAGCCTATGACTTGTTCTTGTGTGATTGCATTTTACATTGTATTATAATGTATATAAACCTGTGCGCCATGGAGTTAAGTGGCTGTCTCTTTTGAACCTCGTTATACCAACGACTTCTAAGACCACTGTACTAGCTGCAGCTAATAAATACAATCTTCTACGCCAGACAAAGAGTCTGTGTCTCTGTATTTGACAAGGCAGATGAATCCCAGGGATTTCAGGCGTCCCCTGCGCCGCCGGGCCTTAAGTCCATGGTTCTCCAACTGGCGCCCAACAAGGGGCAACTTCAGCGGTAGCAGTTGAGCCCGAGGGTTGTGAGGAGCCCCGCAGGAAAACTTCGGAGGAAGCACACCACGTGATCGACCCCTGTATGTCGAAAGTGGACCGAACGTCTTTGACGGCGCGGCTACTCCTTTCTGACGGCTGCTGAAGACTGCTGCCCTGACTGTCGCTCAGCCTTGGACCCTTTGATGATGTTTGGTAAAGCGAGACGATAGACGGACCTTCGCTGGAGTAGGACGATTCTTAGTTAAGTATTTGGTGGGTCGCTCCCACAAAGTTTGTTTTGTTTTTGGTTTTTGTTCAGTTATTGCAATACCTGAAGCCAAGGGGTAAGTACGTTTGTGCTGCTTTATTAATTCGTACCCCTTGTTGTTTGTGAGCAGTCTAGAGAAGTAACGATGCCTGGGCTGAGTAAGTTTAGAAGAATTTGTTGTTTAGGTTGTACTAGGGATTCCCAGTTGGAGGATTCATGTCCGATTCCTCCAGTTGGAACTCTCACTTATGAGCTCTATTCAAATGTGTTACGGATTGAAAGGAACTTACCAGCAACCTGCTTCTCTGCTAGACCTGACCCGTGGGTACAGGGGCTCGCCTCCCGCTGCCGCACTTCACATCCAAGGAGCGGACGCTGAGTGGAGCGCAGGCCTGCTGGACTATATTTCCCAGCAGCCCTAGCGCCCGGATACCACGCCAGGGGCGCATAAATTACAGCGACAGCCCCGGCAGAGCGGGGAAATTTGTTACGTATTGATAGGAACCTACCAGCAACCTGCTTCTCTGCTAGACCTGACCCGTGGATACAGGGGCTCACCTCCCGCTGCCGCACTTCACATTCAAGGAGCGGCCGCCGAGTGGAGCGCAGGCCTGCTGGACTACATTTCCCAGCAGCCCTAGCACCCAGATACCGCACCAGGGGTGCATAAATTACAGCGACAGCCCCGGCAGAGCGGGGAAATTTGTTACGGATTGAAAGGAACCTACCAGCAACCTGCTTCTCTGCTAGACCTGACCCGTGGGTACAGGGGCTCGCCTCCCGCTGCCGCACTTCACATCCAAGGAGCGGACGCTGAGTGGAGCGCAGGCCTGCTGGACTATATTTCCCAGCAGCCCTAGCGCCCGGATACCACGCCAGGGGCGCATAAATTACAGCGACAGCCCCGGCAGAGCGGGGAAATTTATTACGTATTGATAGGAACCTACCAGCAACCTGCTTCTCTGCTAGACCTGACCCGTGGATACAGGGGCTCACCTCCCGCTGCCGCACTTCACATTCAAGGAGCGGCCGCCGAGTGGAGCGCAGGCCTGCTGGACTACATTTCCCAGCAGCCCTAGCACCCAGATACCGCACCAGGGGTGCATAAATTACAGCGACAGCCCCGGCAGAGCGGGGAAATTTGTTACGGATTGAAAGGAACCTACCAGCAACCTGCTTCTCTGCTAGACCTGACCCGTGGGTACAGGGGCTCGCCTCCCGCTGCCGCACTTCACATCCAAGGAGCGGCCGCCGAGTGGAGCGCTGGCTTGCTGGACTACATTTCCCAGCAGCCCTAGCGCCCGGATACATCGCCAGGGGTGCATAAATTACAGCGAAAGCCCCCACAACGCGGGACGCACGCGGGTGGGCGCCGGGCGAAGCCCGGGCCAAGGGCGGGCCCGTCTCAGCCCGTCTGAGACAGACAGAGACTGGACTGGGCTACCCCCCTAACGTTTTGAAATCAGTAAGACTTTTTAGATATATGTTTAATTGTTTTTTTTTTAGCTTACATTGACTGACTTTTATTAGTGTTAGCATTGATCAATTCTGTTGGTATACTTGTAGGCCCACCAGTCAGGACAATGCTTCCCTCCAAAGGAAATAAAGTAGGCACCGGGGTACCAGGAGGAGGAGTAATTGGCACAATTGATGCATTCTTCTCCAAAGCAGTAACTGTATTGGAAAAAGAAATTGCATTAACTGAACAGCGTTTATCCCTTGACCATGAATTTATAAAAAGATCCTCTCTTGGGAAAATCGCCAATGTAGCTTTACCTGAAAATCCCCCCACTCAGAGTACCCAAAGTAACAATATAGTTAGTAGCAATCGTGACCTCTCAACCATTTTAGATATTAGTGGGATAGATACTAGTGTAGATTCGTTCATGGCATATCCAATAGAAGACCCAGGACGTCCCCAAAGTCTAGTAGCACTTAAGGAACTAGCAAAAGACAGTAGTAGCCGTATCACACCTCAGGCTGCAACCTTAAAACGTAAGCGTGGCGGAATACTACAGAAGGGTACCTGTAAGAAAAAGATTAAAACTGCACCTACTAAAAAGAGGGATACAGGGGTCACGTACAGAAATAAGGCTCCTACACAATTAGAGAAGACAGGCTCTAATCTCCTTAGTCCCATTGTTGAGATAACTGACAGCCTGCTCACAGATAGCGGGAGTACCATGTGTACTTTGGAAAACGTCGAACATCTGGTAAAGAGCTTAATTCTTCCATTGGTAGAACGAACCCGGAGGATGTGTGAACACCTGCAAATCATAGAGGAAATTGCACGATCTAACACTGAGTTGCTGAAAAAGTTAGGGTGTCAAACATCCGTCAGCACCAGTGTACCTTTAGAACCCAATACCAAACCAAAACCTGCCCCTAGAAAGAAGCCAGGCTCTATCAAACAGGATCCACCAAAGGCATTAGCTGACCAGTCAAAAGCTAATGACCCTAAACTGGCTCGCAATGCAGAGACCTGCAACAAAGTAGCTTTAAGTTATAAGACCACAACTACAGGCCCCGATAAAACTGTATCTGTATCAGAAACAGCAAATGTGATGGCTCCAGTTAACAGAGGACATTTAAAGAGAGTTGACCTTCCTCCCGATTGTCACCCATTTGTAATTGTGTTAGCTGGCATCCCAGAATTGAAAAATGAAAGGGCTGAATCCGCCAGGGAATTAAAAAACAAAGTTATGCACTGGTTGGGGCAAAATAGACCCCTTAGACCAGGATTTAGGGGGGAAATTATTACTGCCCGTAGAGTTACATGGATAGGACGCAACGCAAAAGATATAGATGGAGACTGTATCGTTGTCAATTTTAGGCATCCTAGAATAGTACAGTTCATAAGTGACTTCCCTAATTATGACAATTTTAGTGGAATCCTTTCCCTGAACCTGAGCTATTTTTATCCAGCAGCACCTACTGTCTATGGTAATACAACACCATACAAACCTTTTCATGAAGTAAGATCCTTCTACAATAGACATCATCAAAATGCTCCAAGGGTACCTATGATACAGGGCGGTTTGTGCCAAACCGTCATTACAACTATCATCAATTCACTGTTCCAACCTACAATAGATTTGATGGCCTGCTGGGCATGGAAGGAGTTGATTGACCATCACGGGCCCAGGTAACTAGTACTACTGATAATAATTCCAATGATACCAAATCCAGGTCCCCAACGGTAATCATGGAAACTAAATTATCGATTGGGGGTACAAACGACAGTACTCTCGATTGCCGAAATAGTAGGATTAACGATGGACTTGGGGGGGGGGGTCTAATATAGGCAAACTAATAGCGGAGAGTCGTATACCTGCTGCATCCAACTTAATTCAGGCTGAATGTACCAGAACGAGGGATACATGGTCTCTCATCTTCTGGAATATTGCTGGTCTTAGATCTAAATTGGACAACCCACTATGGTCTGACCTAGTGAATGGACATGATGTGATATGTTTACAAGAAACATGGGATAAGGATGTTTGCCACATAAATGGTTTTAAGACCTTTTTCACACCTGCAATTGGCTCACTACACGGAAGAGCCAAGGGTGGGCTTTGTACATATGTCTCGAATTGTTTTAAATGTAAAAATATCGAGATTTTAATTAACAATAATTTTAATGTATTAGAGATCATGTTAAGTGATCACTTTCCCATCAGGATCGAAATTGCAGACCCACATGAACCAGTTGATAGTATCCCAAAACTGTTATCAGAAAACATTGAAATTTTTAGACAGAACGGCTACGCTCTAAAATGGTCCAAGGTAATACCTGAGGAGTTCATTAGCAATTTAATTAAGGAGAATAATGACTGTTTTGACATCTGCCTGGATTTAGGTTCCAAGGACACTGTTGTGTCTGAACATTTTAAACTTATTATAACCAGCATCAAGGAAAGTCTGTGGATTAACTCAAGACCTAATGGCAACAGGAAGAAGGGTTGGTTTGACCAAGAGTGCACTATTGCGCACACTAAACTTAAAAGGGCACTGAACATGCAAGTCAGAGACCTTAAAGAGATTAGGGAGCTCCGGAAAATTTATAAGTCAGCTATTAAAAAGAGGAGGGCTAAGATGAAAAGTGAAGCATGGGAAGCACTTTTAGATGCCTCTGATTTAAAGGATATGATAGCATTTTGGAGGGCAGTTAATGCGCCATTTTTTAAAGATGATTCTAAGGCTCGAATAGAGATTGCTATCTCAGAGGAGGATTGGGTGAGGCACTTCGAGTTACTTTACGGCCAGGTGGAAACCCAAACAGAACAGCCCATGCAGGAGATTACCTCCTCATTTAGTAATAAAGAAGGCTTGAATCTCCTTTTTACATTGGATGAAGTTATTAAGGGCAATAACTCAAGCAAGGGGGGCAAAGCCCCAGGCCCGACGGTGTCCCGGTAGATATCTTTAAACACAATATAAACTTATGGGCACCCCTACTTGTTAGATTCTTGAATGCAGCATGTTCGGTTGGTCTCCCAAGTACATGGTATGAATCCATCATTGTACCTATCTTTAAAAAGGGGGATAGGGCCAACTGTACTTGTTACCGGCCAATCTCCCTGCTTGATTCCACAGTCAAAATTATTGGGAGGATCATTCTAGATAGGCTGCAGAAATGGGCCAATGAGCACAAGATTATTAGTGACTTACAATATGGTTTTAGAAAGGGTGTTGGCACCGTGGATCAGGGACTTAATTTATTTTTACTTATGGAAAAACACACTAGGGCTAAGGGAGGGAGGTTGTTTTTAACTTTTGTGGATTTGACCTCCGCCTTTGACTGTGTAAATCACAGTAAACTCTGGTTAATTTTAACTTCATTGGGTGTTGAGGACAACATTATACGTTTTTTAAGAGAGTTATATAACGGAGCCAGGGCCTCTATTAGATATGGCATTAATGGCGAGCACAGTAGAACGTTCAACATTGCAAGAGGGGTGAGGCAAGGCTGCGTCCTTGCCCCGTTTCTATTTTTAATTTATATTAATGGCCTAGAGAATACATTACTTCGGGACTGTAAAGACATGCCAACAGCATCACAACGCCATATTCCGGCGCTTATCTATGCCGACGATGCTGTCTTAATAGCAAGGACCCCAGTGGCGATGCAAGCAATGATTACGTCATTTACTACTTTTATGATTGCTTTAGATTTAAAGGTGAATTGCACTAAAACCTTCTCAATGAATTGTGGAATTAATGCTAAACAGAGGAAAAAAACTATGTTTATTGGTCAAAAGCCATTGGATCATGTTCCTAGTTTTCCTTATCTAGGAATACTGTTTGACTCTTCCGGACAATGGAAATGTGCAACTAAAAGTAGAAATGTGCTATTCTCTAAGTCTATAATGGCCCTGAAAATGTTCAGCAAAAAAATGGGAAAGAGACCTGTCAAAGAGCTTTTACGTATATATAAAACTAGCTGCATTGCTGTGGCAACTTATGGTGCGGGAATTTGGGGTTTCTCCAGTGTCACCAGCCTCCAACTGACTGAGAACTGCTTCTTACGCTATATCCTCACTGTCCCGGATGGCACGTCGACCCATAATTGCCACACAGAACTTGGTATGACCTACTTAGAAGATCTTATTCGGGTGCAAGCGGTCCTTTTGTGGCATAGGGTTTGGACTAATGAAGAGTGCCATCTGAATCGTCTTATTTTGGAAGACGTTCTAAAATTAGAGGGTGTTTACAAAGTAAAATGGATGAGTTACATTAAAACTTTTTGTTATAGCTTGAATTGCCCCGAATTTTACGATGATCCCATGTCAATGTTAAGAATCCCCAGGAAAGAGCTTAAGAGGTTATGTCTAACTTTCCTGGTGAATCGAAGAGACAACACTGAAATGTCTAAAAAAAAACTGTGTCTGCTCACCAATTGATCTTAACCGTACAGGATATTCAACCTTATTTAACCTTGCGGATGAGTGTACATGAAAGGTTTCTGTTGACAAGATTTAGATTTGGGATTTTGTTTAGATTATTAAGTTTCCCGGTTATTAATGATTGGGCTACTTGTTTATGTAAATGCCTGTGTGACAATACCTCCAATCAATCAGACATTCATATTTTATTCTTTTGTAAATTTTATACTGTACCGAGGAGAAGGTGGATCATTCCCATTTTAAAATATTTGGATTTTAGACAATGTAGACCTCCCTTTCTAGCAATTATAAAACTGGAAGATATATTCTCAGTGGCATCTGTTTCTGTATTTCTCAGAAACGTTTTTCTCTCAAGACAAAAAATAACTATTTAATCATAATGTTTTAAGATATGAGTCCCTGTACTTTTTAACCTATTAATTGTTTTCACTGACATACGTAAATAGAATATGAACTGTGTTTTGTTTTATAATGTACTTTTATGGTTGTCAGAGATTTATAACCGAATAAAGTCTTTCTGATCTATTCAAAACATGGTATTGGTCCCATTACCTTTAACGAGACATGGGTCCGATATACGAAAAATAGTGGAGTTTTAAGATGGCCCTAAAATGGTAGTTTTGACCCTGCCATATTAGATAATTTGGAAACGATTCTGTTTGGATGAAAAGCCCGGCCGGCAATGTTCGACTCTTTGCGTCTTTGGAGTAAGGAAGCCAAACAGAAAGAAATTAAGCAAGCGAAAAGAGATAAGAAAGCGCAAGATATGTCAATTGTACAAGCTGCTCAGCAGTTTAAAAATAATGAAGTAGACGGCGCAAATGAGATACTGGAAAGACAACATTGTATGGCGATAGATAGATGTTATCCGATGTTGCCTATTTCCTCTTCAGATAAAAGTAAGGAGTTAGAAGAAGATTCCCTAATGTCCTGTTTATTGAATTCACCTCCGCCCTATGCCCAAAATGCTAATGCACCTCTGTTACCCCTCCTATTGCCCAGCCAGTTGTTGCTCAATTACCGATCATTCAGCAACCGGCTCAGCCTATTAACGCTCCTTTGCCTGCTCCTGCTCAGATCCCTCATCCTATAGTTCAGCCCCCGCCTCCCCTACAGTCCTCTGTTCCTGTTCCTCAGCCAGCTACGTCTCAGTCCCCGTCGCCTTCTACATCTGCAATACCTCCCATTCTTTTAAGGGATTCTCCTACTTCGCAAAGGAGAATAGCAGATGCTGTTTTAAACTTTTTTTCTCCTCTTCTTGGGTCTTTAAATTTGTCCCCAGCTTTTTCTAGACGACAATCTTGTTGTCAACTTCCTCTTACGGATGAGAAAGTTGTTTTGGAATCCCTTGCTCGTAAATGGATTGAGAAAGGATTAGAATATAGTACAGAGGACATTATGAGTTCTTTTCATCAGTGGATGCAGCCCACTCAGAGATATGTTTTTAATGTCATGTGTCAAACTCTTATTAGTCAATGGGAAGATATGGAGTTTGATTCAGTTCCTTCGGAGCTGCTGAAGTTACAAGCTGATTTTGATAGGGGTTTTATTGTAGGACCACAGGTTGCAGACGCAGTGAATAAACTCGTTGCGTTTCGTGCAATGTTTTTGTCCTTGACTATTTCCGAAACTGATTCTGTTTATAAAAAGGGAATTAAAAATTATCCGATGCGTGAAGTTTCTCCCGTATGGAGAGAAGAGGTAGTTGGTCCACCACAGATACCTGCTCACTTCCAGCGCATATGGGTTCACGAACCATGGAAAAGGTCTGAAGTATTGGCGCTTAAACAGACTCTTTCGGTAAAAATCCTGCTGGATATTATAAAGAATTGTCTCAAACAGTCGAGGCTTGTATTATAAATTTGGCTGACATTGACATGTTATTTGGAAATGTTGTTCCGCAAGCATTATGGGCACAAATTTGTAGGGAAAATCATGTTGGTGAATTAGGTGGTGATTGGGCTGCTATTAGAGCCGCAGATGCGGGTCAAGTGGGCGGTGCGAAACCTGATGATCTGATTACGGCCTTACCGGGCAGAATAATTGAATTAATAAAGACAATGATGCCTGCGGTACGGGTAAATTGGGATAAGCTGGCCGCATGCAAGCAAAAGAAAGACGAAAGCGTCTCAGATTTCTTCACTCGTTTCGAGGAGACGTTTATTGACCATAGTGGTCAAGATTTGAGTATAGAGGGTGGTCAGCGGTTGTTCGTGGATACGTTTGTATATAACTTACTCCCCGAATTGTCAAATAAATGAAAGAGTTCTGAAAGTGCATGGGCTGTTTCTTCCCCTGCTAAAATATTGGCTACTGCACAGTATTATGAGAACAGAGATAAGGAAGAGAAGGAGAAACAAGATAAAAAGAATAAAGATTTGAAAATGAAGGTTCTTTTGCAGCAGGCTTATCCTCCACGTCCTGCACAGCCTCAGTTTTCTCAACCCCCACAGTTTCAGAAGATTTTTCAGAAGCCTGAGTCTCTTGTACCGCGATCTTCGTGGGTCCTAATCAATGTGCATATTGTAGGGAAGAGGGGCATTTCAAGAATAGTTGTCCGGCTTTATTACAGCTTAATAATGAGATGTCAGCTCCACGAGGTCGTGGTAATTTTCAATCAGGATCTAGAGGTAGAGGACGAGGTTTGTCCTCTCAGGAGCAGTGTTCTTTTGCTCCATCTGCCGCAAATTATTTTGATCAACAGAGAGTCCAGTCTACGCAGTATAATAATGATGATTACCGTATTGAAGATAGTGCTGATGATTTTCATACCAAATAGGACAGCCATGAACGAAGCAAGGGAGTTGTGTCGATTCCGGTAGATCAAAAAGGACCGTATGTCACTGTCAATGCTATGGGTGTTTCAGAACCGTTTCTTTTGGATACTGGTGCAATGAGAAGTTATAACATTTATTCTTAACTCCCTGGGGCACCATTGTCTGGCTTAATAAATACTTCTGTAGGATTTTCTGGCGCCCCTGTTCGTAATCCGGTTTCTTGTCCCTTGCCTGTTTCGATTGGACCTTATGAATTGGATGCTACTCTTATTTTGACAACTGGTTGTGGTGAGAACCTGCTGGGTTTGAATTTGTTGAAAAGATTGCATGCAACATTGTATTGTTCCCCTTCTGGTGTGCATCTTACGTTGGGGAAGAAACTGACTGCTTCCATGTATTTATCTTGAGACCAGTTTCCACCTGAGTTGCTTTCTCTTCCTGAAAGTCTCTGGGCTACAGGCCCAAATGACGTAGGACGCCTTGCGATACCACCGTATGTTGTCACCGTTAAAGAAAATGTCAGAATGCCACGCATTCCTCAGTATCGTATTTCTAGTGATAGTGAGAGAGCACTTTTGGCTATTGTTGATGATTTTATTCAGAAGGGCGTGGTTGAAGAAACAAGGGGCAATGTCTGTAATAGTCCTGTCCTCCCAATTCTTAAGAGAACGGATCCTTCACAGCCTCCTGTTTATCGATTTGTTATTGACCTTAGAGAAGTGAACAAAATTGTTATACCACAGTTCCCTGTTGTCCCGGACATTACAGCCCTATTGACGATGATCCCTGCTTCGGTGGCTTGGTTTTCCGTGATAGACCTCAAGAACGCTTTCTTTAGTATTTCCATTGCTGAAGAAAGTAGAGATATCTTTGGTTTCTCTTTAGGTGGCCGAAGTTTCCGATTTAAGAGAGCACCTCAAGGTTATTGTGAAAGTCCTTCCATCTATAGCAAGGCTCTTAAGTCACAACTTGATGATTTCTCTGTGCCTCCAGGCGCTACGCTTGTTCAGTATGTGGATGATTTGCTGGAGGCTGCTGATACGGAAGATGTGTGTAAGAATGTGACTGTTGTGTTGTTGCATCATTTGTCTGCTTTGAATCATAAAGTATCGCCCTCTAAGTTGCAGTATGTCCGACAAGAGGTTACCTACTTAGGTCATCTCTTGTCGAAGGAGGGAAGGCGATTTACCCAAGAACGTATCCAGGCTATTTCACAGATGTCTGTACCTACTACACAGAGAGAAGTGTGTGCCTTTTTGGGTATCACTTCATACTGTAGACAATGGATTCCTAATTTTTCATTACTGGCCAAACCATTGTTGGCACTTACGTTGAAAGATACGCCCCATCCACTACCTTGGACGGATGAAAGTCATAAAAGTTTTGTTGACCTACGTACTGCTCTGTGTTCTGCTCCAGTATTGGGTACCCCAGATTATAGCAAATCCTTTACACTGTACGTTCACGAAAGAGAGGGTTGCGCATTGTCATTTCTAACACAGCAATTTGGAGAAAAGCAGAGGCCTTGTGCCTATTTCTCCGCTACACTGAACCCAGTAGCTAAAGCTTTGCCAAGCTGTCTCAGAGCTGCAGCAGCTGGTTTCACTTTTTTTTCTGCCCCTCATTCAAAATGTGTTCACTTAGATTATTTTTTTAACTCATCTGTATTGTTGGCCAAGGTTAAAATTGAGATTCACCCCAAATTAGTTTCTGATCATAACCTGATTACATTAGACTTCGTTGTAGACACGGCTGAAAAAGTGGAGTTCCAATAATGGTCTTTTGATAGAAAATAGCTTTTGGATGAAAAGTACCGGCAGTTCATAGCTAAAATAATTCAGGAATTTTTTGTTATTAATAAAGGCACGGCCGCACAGGAGATAGTCTGGGACACGTTTAAATCAGTAGTACGTGGAGAAACCCTTAGCTCCTCTAAATTTAAACGCACAAGGATGTGGATTAAATACCGTCAGTAGATTGATCAGGTTTATATTGCCAAAAAGAAGCTGGCAAAGTTAATAAGGCAAGCCACAGAATTAGACACAGTACAAGTGGTCCAAAGGGATCTTATTATAAAAAGGGCTAGTGCCTATCCCATCATTGCCGATACAATTGCTGAAAAGTATGTAAAATATAAAGAAACAGCATATGAGTTTGGAGAAAAAACATGTAGAGTGTAGTGAGACCGGACGTCCCGAGAACATTAAGTTTGAAAAGGAGACAACCTATTTAGGCATACAAATCACAACTAATATGGAGGATATTATTCCTGAAAATCTGGATTCAGTCATAATCTCTTCTAACTAAATATTAGATAGAATAAATAAACTAAAGCTCTCACTCTTTGGTCGTAGTAATGTTTTAAAAATGCTAATTTTTCCTAAGTTTTTGTATTCATTTCGGGCTATCCCCTTTCTTATACCTAATTCTTATTTTTCCTGAATAGAGAGAATGTGCTCGCGATTTCTCTGGGGGTACCACCGGGCTCGGAGAGCATTTAAGAGATGTACACTGCCCCGAGAGAGAGGAGGCTGGGGTATACCAAATTTTCAGCAATATCACTGGATTGCGATACTTCAGCATATGGGTTTTCTTATTTTACCCGAAAATCCAACTGAAGACTTTGCTGCCCCATCTATTTATGAGATGTTACTAGGTGCTGAGGCAAAACAATGTCTAAATCGTATTATCGAACCAAGTTATTATAAAAAAAAAAAAATTAAGATTCTCTATTCTGCATACGTCATTTGGAGGACAACTAAAAGAAGATTAGGAATAGGTTCAAATATTAATTTATATACTCCTTTACAAAATTGCTCTCTTTTACCAGACATATTTAAGGATCAGGTGATGTCAAGGTGGCATAACTCGAGGATTCGTAAATTAGGGGATTTGTTTCAGGGGAACCATTTTGCTTCCTTTCATTATTTAAGGGATGTGTATAGGCTGCAACGTACGGATTTTTTAAAATACCTTCAAGTACGTAGTTTTTGTGAGCAGAAAATATCAAAGAACCTGATTGTACTTGAAAAAATTGCGATTTTTGAGGCTATTGAAGATAGGCAAAAAATGGGATTTCTGTATCAATTACTGCAGGAAAAGATAGTGGAAGATTTAGACGCCAGGGAAGCAAAATGGCAAAATAAATTAAGCACTGAGTCTGTCGATTTGGAGAGAAGTATAGAAATGGCCACTAATCTATTACTGAATGGATCATTGATAAGTCAACATTTTATGTCTGTTTTCGAGCTGTACTACACGCCAAGCAAATTGGTTAAATGGAATTCGGGGAGAGGAACAAACTGTAATCGTTGTGGCTTATATGCAGCCGATGCTGCTTATATGTTTTTCTTTTGCCCTAAATTGACTCAGTTTATATCTGAAGTAGAGTCTTATTTGAATAACAACCTGTGCATTTTAGTAAAGCTAACAGCACCACTGGTTATTTTTGGATGTGAAGAGAGCAATATTTATAAGATTTCAGCTGCCGATGAAGGCTTTATTTTTATATGTATGGCTGTATATCGCTCATGTATTAGATCTCAATGGTTAGATGAGGAATCACCAAACTTTATTAAATGGCAAACCAAAATACTGTCAATCTACTATCTAGACACCGCACTGTACAAAATCAAGGGCATAAGGAAGAAAACTTTTGGATATAAATTATGGTCTCCTATCACTAACTGGTTAGCATCTTAAGGGAACTTACTAAATATCTCTGTTATTGAATTGTATTTGGTATTCTTTTCCCCCCTTCTCTCTTCTGGTTTTGAAATTTGATTAGCCTAAAGTGTCCTTATGATGTAAGTGCATGAACGTTCTCAGCACAAAGCTGGGGTAGGTTTATTGAAATGTATGATGTCTCCGTCTTTAATATTATTATTCTCCTTATTTTTTGTCTGTTTGCTGTCATAAAATTCAATAAATAAAAAAATAAAAAAAGTTTGAGGATACGCTGGTGGTCCTCAACGCAACATACTTTGGAGTTAATATTAGCGCTGATCCAGATGTCAAGTTGGAAGAATCTTAGGCTCTCCCTGATAGGAAGGTGTAATTTAATCAAAATTATGTTCCTTCCAATAGTGGTGTATTTCTTCAGGGCTATACCCCTTGAGGTAGATAATTCTTGGTTCAAGGCTATGGCTAGTATGATTGGGTGGTTTCTCTAGGCATATGGCATGCCCCGAAGGGCCCTGAAGTTCCTCAACCTTCCCAGGGAACAGGGTTGGTGGGCTGTTCTAAATTTTTACCTGTACTACTGGGCCTAGGCACTACAACAATTAACACCACTGCTGTTTGATTCGCCACATGAAGAGTCCAGCCGAAACATGGTCCCCTCATGCTTCAAATTAACCATTGAGGATTCAGTCCGGGGCTTATCGTTCCGGTAATTAGAATTTGGCCATTTTAAAAAGGTTAGGTTGAAGACTCTTATATATGCTTTCAGAGTATGGACTATCGTTAGGAAAAGACTGAGGATCGGTTGTTTTAGTTTTCATACCCCTCTTTTTGACAACCCTCTATTGCCTGATATATTTCACAACTCATATATTAAGCAATGGGGGACACATTTAGGTCAATTTATTTCTTTTTTGGCAATAGTTTTACTACTTTTGAATATTTGAGGAGTAAATTCCCTTTAGGAAATAACAAATTCTTTAAATTTCTGCAAATTAGGGATTTTATAGGGAAGTAAAGGGGAGGTGCGGAGGGGTTTAACAAGAGTCAACTTATAGTGCGGTGGAGATCGTTAACATATAAAATAAATAAAAGTGAGGCCAACATGCAGTCGTGTCTGAATCCACAGTCAATCTTTATGTCTCCTGAATCTGCCTTTCCTAGCTGATGCAGATCTTTGCCTTCCTCCCCTTATATTGTTGGGCCAAAAAGTGTACCAAAACAATTTCAAGTCCCTGTGCAATAAGAATGTGTCATAATATTGCTCTTTTGACAAAGTGGAATGCTGGTGTCAAGTCCATAAATACTAGGTAAAGCGGAGAGGTTTTTAGCCACTGTTTATTTACCTAGCACCAGTTGAAATTGAGGCATTGTTCGATGGTTCCCTCTTTACCCCAAAAACCGTACTGATTGCTTTACAGTACAGATTCTCTGTCCACCCGCTCAATGATCCTGCTATATATGATTCAGCCCTGTATTTTGGCAGTACTGTCTGTAAGGGAGATCGGTCGATAGCATGATGGTGATGTACGGTCCCCCTTTTTAAATATAGGAACTATAACGGATGAGCTCCAGGGGTTAGGCAAGGCCGCTGAAGATGTACGAAAAGAGTGGGGCCCAAAATGGTATATTATATTTATTAAGATCAACTGGAACACCATTGGGGGATGGTGCCTTACTGCCTATACTTTGATGGATCATGTGATGAACCTCCGGCAGGGTGATATGGAAACGTGAAACAATCAGCTGATCAATTTGAAAACTTTAAGCCAAATGTGGTGCGGCATAGATTGCCCTCAATTGCTCCTCCCATTTACTGCTGGAAATATGACATTAGATGGTAGTAGAGTCCCTAAAGCTAGTTTTAAGTTAGAAATGGTAGACCAAAATGTCTTACTACTACCCTGCTAAGATGCATGTATGAGGGTTTCCCAATGTACAGTTACGATTTCTTGTCGGAGTCTATTAATAACTTGATTATGTAGCTTGTTCATACTTCACACTAAATTGGGATCTCTGGGTTTAAATGTTAGTGCAGTTCAGAGGGCCCTGTTAACTGCAGAACACATTAAACCATCTTTGAGCACCCACAACATGCTTAGTTGGTTTGAGTAAGCCTACCTTAATTCTGAGACATAGCTCAGAAAAATCCTCCACCACTTGAGAGCCATGATCATCCTCGGAGAGACAAAAATACACCAGCTCTAAATTAGCCCCAATTATTAAATAAAAAAACTTATTGGGATGTGGCACCTACGTCCCTCCTGAATTTCCCCCTAATAGGGACTGCCAGTGAAATATTAATAAGGTTGTGATCACTAAAAAATGTTGAGGCTACCAGGCCTGTATGCAGCTGATCATTTGAACAGTAATAAAACAGTGTCAACATCTGAGGGACCCCCTCTGCCTTTAAATGTAGGAACCTTGCAATAACTAGATTTTATTATGGCAATGCATTAATCAAGCCAAATGAGGCAAGAAAAGCAAGCAAGTCACATCCATGAGAATGGTTGCTGGTATTGGTGGCGGGTGATATGCATACAAATGATGGATGGAATGCAACTAAATTATACATTGACCCACCAGTCAAGAGATCTGAGTTAAATCCATTGTTTGTCTGCTGTGTCCTGGCGCCGACCTTGTTCCTTTTACATGTGAATGACTTGGTTGAACATCTGCAAAAATCTTCTCATGACTCACCCAAACTTGGAGGTAACCATAGTTGTGCTTTAACATTTGGGGATGATACTATCCTCTTGTCCCAAACTCTCAGTGGTTTACAAAACTTACTTGGCAGCCTCAGCAAATACTGTAAAGTAAATGGTCTTGAAATTAATCCAACTAAAACGAAATACATGACCTTGAGACCATATAGGAGTTTTAAGAATAAAACAACTTTGAATGGGGCAATTCTGGAACGAGTATCCAACTTTGTATACTTGGGGTCACCCTTGATTCTAAACTCTCTTGGGCTCCACAAATAGAGAAATAAAGGGCCATCCTAATTCAAAATTCCTTCCCCAATGTAAAAAACAAGCTGCAATGCTCTCTAAAGCTATTACTCCCGCTCTGGACATATATAATACCGGAGCTCAAACCACTGCCCTGTATGGTTTAGAGATATGGGTAGGCGGAAATCTCATGCCCCTAATTATTGGAGAAAGCTACATTTTGAGAATGCTTATGGCCCTTCCTCAATATACCCCACTGATTCCCCTGACTTATGACATGGGCATAAAACGCTTGGAGCACTTAGCTATTTGGAGAACGTTGTCATATTGGATCAGAATTTGGACAACAGCGGAATTAGTAATCTATAGAGAATCCCTGAGTGTGCTGTTGGAATTGGAGGCGCAAGTCACTTTACTTTGGCTGACTCATATCAGAACATGGTTCCTTGATCTAGGTTTGAGTAGATTTTGGACAAACCTGAGTCTGCTGATACCTGAATCAAAACGTGAGATCAACCACATATTCTGGAACTTCCTCAGGTACAAAGTTATTTCAAATACTACACTGGAGAGACTAACTACGCAATTCCTTCTGTTCAAAATGATCCGTTGTTTTGAGCCATTCTTGGATGAAATAGAGCCACAATTAGCAATGTGTTTATGATATCTGAAATTTAGATATGAAATACTGCATATAAACACTTTCACCTCCATATGGGTAACGTCACTATCTAAGGAGAGGAAGTCCCAGTGTAGTCTATGTCAATTGGAAGTAGAGGAGGATATTGCCCATGTTTTGTTCTTTGGTTCAGCGTATAAAATTGGCAGAAGGAAATGGATAACACGGATTGGTAGGTGTCTGAATGTCAAGAAATTCAATGAAATGCTGCAAATATTAAAAACAGACAATTCACGTCTCATTGTATTTGTTCTTAGAAGATTCCTAATGGCCACCAATTTCACAAGGAAAAGAGAGGGCAAACATTTTAAATAGCAGGACAGGGGGTTGACAATCGCACATAGTGACCACGGAATATTGCCTTGTATTAAGTGGCCCGGCTTAAATTTAAAACAAGTGGAACAGACACTTTAAGAATGTATTATACTGATGACCTCGAATCATTTTTATTATGAATATAAAAATAGTGTATACCTGGAAAAGGATGACTTGACATGCACTGGCACTTTTAAGAATCGTATGATGGTTTATAAAACGGCCAAACAACTACTTTTTTGGGGAAGGAAATTCGGAAATGCCATTGTTTAACTTCATATAAAACTGATATTGATGCTGACAGTTTTTGTGCATCAGGTAGTAGATTTTTATCTGTTAAGTATTTTATATGTTTTTTACATTATTAAGAAATACTTTGATGATCCCTTGAAGTGATTGGAATAGTTTAATATACACATTTCACGGAATTCAATTTTAAGAGCAACGTAAATGCCATTATCCCCGCACATTTTGCATATGCACTTTACCATAACTCATAGTGATAGCCGGGCTAAATGGACTTCTGTAATGACCTTGCCATTCTCCATGTATTGCACACCACTTTATTTGAACCCGATGCTTGGGATAAGCGAAATACTATTGTGCTGCTCATAGATTTGTCGCGCACCTTGTAGACCACTATGGTACCAGGCTAAATTCCGGCCTGTCGAGGTAATCTTGAGGGACAGATGATAGTTCTACCTAAATTCACTGTGATTTTTTATTAATTAGATGTATCTTGGTGCCTTGTAGTGAGCAATGAATGACTGTATCTATTATTTTATTTCACATGTATTGCATTGTATTTGTATCTTTACTCTTATGGCCTTATAGGCCGAAATAAAGTTTTGAATTGAATTGGGTTAAATCCATCGTTCTTCTGCTCACTTCGCCACCCCAGTTTGGACCCAGCCATATGCAAATCAGTCTTGACCCTGTTCCTAATGTGAACCGTCCACCCCGAACTGCCCAGCCAGGGCCTCCATGGACTGGAAACAAGCATCCTGGGACTGGTTTTGGGGAATCACCCTTCATCAGCCGGGCTAGCTTGAATCCAGTGGCGTAGGGAGCATGGGACTCACATCTGGGCATACCCATCCCACTTAGGGCGCAAAGTCAAACGCAAACAAGTAATAGACGGAATCCTGACTAAATCATACATTTACTGCCAGTCAAAAGATCTAGGTTAAATCCATTCTTCTTCTGCTCGATAGGCCGTCCCGGTTTGGACCCAGCCATATGCAAATCAGTCTTGACCCTGTTCCTCATGGGAACAGTCGAGCCGGAACTGCCAAGTCAGGTCCTCCCTCGACCAGAAATAAGCATTCTGGGACAAGTTTTGGGGCATCACCCCTCATCAGCCAGGCTAGCTTGAATCCTGGGGTGCAGTGAGCATGGGACCCACGTCTTGGCATACCCATCCCACTTAGGGCAAAAAGTGATACGCAAGCCAATGATGGACGGAATGCTGACTAAATCATACATTCACCCCCAGTCAAGAGATCTGGAATAACCCCAGTTTGGACCCAGCCATATACAAATCAATCCAGATCCTGTTCCTCATGGGAACAGTCCAGCCTGAACTGCGAAGCCAGGTCCTCCCTGGATCGGAAACAAGCATCCTGGGACCTGGTATTGGTGGCCAAGAAGGTTACTGTAGGATGAGTTGCTGACATGTTCGGAATATGCACATTAAAATCTCCAGGCAGGTGAAGCGAACGTCCTTAATGACTATATTATCCATTAAGTTATGAATACAATTAAATAGGGGCACAAACTTTGGGTTTGTAGTGTTGAGAAAATCGCAGTTATAAAATGTTTAAATATAGAGACTGAGGGTAGATCTATTCCTACGGCTTGAAAACCATCTTCATACGTCTCACTGGCCTTAACAGTACCCCTAATGTTAGTTTTTGACCATATAGCCAGTCCCCCTGAGGCTCGCCCTCTGTTAGAGGGTATTGTAGGATTAGAAAAACAACGGTACCCATCAAATTAAGTCAGCAATGTCTCCCACGTTTCCTGCAATAGGATAATGAATATGGATTATAGGATTATGAATATGGATCTTTGATTTAAGGCCTGCCACATTCCAGCTCAAGATTCTCAGTATAGTATTACAAACATTAGCATTGGTTGTATAAGAATCAGATACTCGTCCCCTAACCCTGTGTTCATAGCTGTTATTGATGTTTGATGCAGATGTTGTTGCCAATATCTTCGGGTACGTTTTACTCTTCACTTCCTCAATTGGCTTACAGTGCTAATAGTTGCCAGTCAAACCACGAGTTCAGTATGAAGAAAGAGTTTGAACAAGAAACCATATTCGAAATGTATTGCGCTCGAGGCATGGGACCGTACTGAGAAGCCTAAGGTTAATAGAAATATCAGTGGCAAAGTGGCAATATTGATTTCATTATACGAATAAAATTCTTCAGAACGTAATATTCTCTTTGCATTTGCGGGCCTTTTAAATTGTATAACCAGACCGTCGCCATGGATTTTCTTCTTAGAATAACCCATCCAACCCACCCTTCACA
This sequence comes from Lissotriton vulgaris, assembly GCF_964263255.1. NCBI lineage: Eukaryota > Metazoa > Chordata > Amphibia > Caudata > Salamandridae > Lissotriton > Lissotriton vulgaris. The sequence goes on along the minus strand of NC_141685.1, from coordinate 684,917,739 downwards.
TTATTAAGGTCTTATTCGGGTCCTAGCTTTCAAAGTTCTTGCATTTAGTCAACCAGTGTTTAACCGTTCATTGAAGCTGTACCCACGTCTTTTGATGACCAGTTTTCAGTGCAGGTACCCTAGGCAAAATGTACACATATGGGCAATCCGCTGGAGTGAGATTCAGAATGTCTTTACAAGGGGCAGTAGCAGGATCATCAGGGTGTTGAATTGGCAGATTACTGGAATTAATTGGAAAGCCAAGTTACACAGTTGATCCTTGAATATGAGCAGTAGGATTAATACAAGGCGCTAGCTTTGGCATATTGTTCTGTTGGACATTGCCTGATCCAACTGGAGGAATGAATGGATTGTTACACGAGGTCAAAGAGTTGGTAGCAATCCCATGCTGTAAAGATGAGTCGACGTGTGTGTCAGTAAGAGCAGGTACACTTGAGGGTGTTTTATTTGAGAGTTTGGAAACCTCCAGCGTGTGCAAACTGTTTAACAAATATTCCAAGTAGCCTATTTGATCAACCAACGGTTTAAGTTTTGGCTCGTCAAGCATACTCTCAATAAAGACTGAGGGACGCTCTATTACAATACCTCCAACAACCTTGTGTTTCCTAATAGTTTCTGTTTCTTACCTTTAACACAACCCTAAATTCGGGCTCAAGGAGTCCAAGACCTTGAGCTGCTGATTGCCTTAAAGCAAAACACCCAGAGGGGAAGCACAGCCGACCTCGTCTGGTCGATGACTGATGCAGAAGGGCCTGCCCTTGGCCAAGCTTCACCGGGGCATAGCCTGAGTGCATCCCGGGCTGCGGGATGCAGCAGCGCTTTTCAGCACGTTCTCTGTTATGGCTCCCTTAAATAGTGGTTGGCAAGCACACTTCCTGGCGCCTTGGAAACTGGACACTGTAGTCCAGAGGGGTGCTGTGGGGCAGTGGATATCAGCCACCTCCAAAAAGTGCTTCTGAATGTCCTCCATAAATTGGTCTGGGATTTTTCTTATGTTTTGTTTTCACTCTACTTCTCTTTGTGTGCTGCATACATATTTAACACACTGTCTCTAAGGTAAACTTGCCTACTTAAGTGCCAGCTACTAAAGGGTCATGTTCAGCTTAGTTTAGTGACTTTTGTGGTTCACAGTGATAAGAATTTGAGTTGTTGTTTGAGAAAGATTTCACCTCCCTCAACCAAAAACCCAATTCTGTATACTGATTGTATAGGTAAGCTATGCAAGTGTCAAAAAGTCTTATAAGTTTAACAGTTAAATAGCCTAATGTTTAATTAGCTGAATGTTTTACTGTTATCTGTAACTGAATGTAATCAGTTGGTCGGAATGTTTTATATTTTTGCAATTAAATTGAGTTGAATAAACAGGGCGCATTGGTCAGCCTGTGAAATGGCACATGACTGGCATGGATTCCTCTGGCTAACCTCAAGTGAGAAAGTGGCTAGAGACCAATAGTTCCTTCTGTGAGCTTGGTGAAAGCCAATGTAACATGGTTGACAACAATAAATTACAGTAATACTGAAAAATATTAGAAAACTGAAAGATACAAACCTTTCGCCTCCTAGACTCAGAATAGGTCAGTTGAATAATATCTGTGTGTGTTTGAAAGGTATTGGTACAGCATTCCTAAAACATGGACTCAAGGGGGCTGCAGAAGTACTTGTAATAACAATGTTGCAACCCTTGGCACTTTAGTTCACACTACATGGTGTGCAGAAAAAAGTTTCTCATGTTTTATTCATGAACTTGGGCATTGCCAGAATAAGCAAACCCAATGAATAATTGTAGGAGAGTAGGGTCTGCTATCCTATGGTCACCCCAAATTTTTGCTTTTTGCTTCACTGGTTTCTGACTTAATGTGGCTGTGGGCCTGCTAATCAGACCCACAGCCTGCTGTTCTCTCTCTAAATTGATGCCCATGCACTCTAGGTGCATTACGAATTGGAACTGGTTCACCTTATGAGCCCCTGTAATAGTGCACCCTAGGTGCCCAGGGCATAGGTGTATCCAAGGCCTACCAGGGGCTGCAGCACGTATTGTGCCACCCCTGGCCTGGCCTCCATCTGTGACACAACTGGCTGATCACTCAGCTGGGGTAAGTCGGTGTAACCACCTCTTACTTAGGTACAGTATGTCTGTGCCTAACCCTAAACTGGACACATATGTTCCTATCAGCCACTCCTATGGAAGGCCTCATCAATCCTGGAGGCAGAGTGCTTGGAAATATGTGAGATGGTGCTCTAGCATGAGCTGAGCCTGTCTGCAGCTGTCGGGAACCACTCCCTAAGCTGTTCCGGGATATTGCCATACCATATACTCTTAAGTGCATTATAATCCTCGCGGTTAAATGCTATCTTTGGTTTGGCTTTATCAAAACATGTCGAGTAAGGTGTCATACGAATTGGAATACTATCCCCTCGCCAGTTCTGGCGACGGGGATAGCATTCCACCCTTCTAGAGGGACACGACATGTGTGTAGCCTTAACCCCGGTTAAAGTTAAACAGAGCCTCAGCATCACAAAATGGATGCTGCCACCACAGACACAAGTCTGGCCTCCTGCTGCTGACCGAAACTCGGCAGATGGTGGCCTGGACAAAGGGTTTCCTGCCTTGGGAGGTGCGAGCACCACCCCAGACAGGATTTTGTGTATTGGGTAGGACAGGGCTGAAAAGAATCAGACATGCCCGGGGCACACAAGGTGTCCCCGTGCATAGGCCAGCCCAAACCGGTTCTGGGGCCTTCCAGCCCCAGTCCTGGCGCGGAGCTGGACAAAGGAAAGGGGGTGTAACCGCCCCCCTTCCTGGTTCCACCCAGAGGAGGGACCTAGTAGGTGATCCACCCCCAGTTTGGGAATAAGAGGGGGAGCAGTGCCATTGCACAGCAGATCATCCCGAAATCAACTTAAAACTAAGAAGAAGACTGGACTTCGACATTCTGTTGCACAGAAGACTGAAGAAGAATCTCCCTTGTGGCCAAGGAGTGACCACCCTGTGAACACAGGTACCAACCAGCAACTCGACGTCTGCTTTGCCGCCGCCTCCCGCCGGAGCCCGAGCCCAGAGCCCGACAAGAACCAGATTCCCAGACCTCTCAGAGCCCGATCCACAGTCCCTGCAAAGAAGGGACCCGTGGAGGCACCGAGTGACGTGGGACCGGACCTCTTGAAAGACACCCGAAAAGCTGACTGCGCAGCTTCTGAGGCATCCTCGACGTTGTGCTTTGGGGATTGAGAACCCCCACCACCGAGCAGCCCTTGCACCGAAGATCAGCCCCCCAGCATCTCCACGATCTGCGTGGGGCCCTTTTGCATTGTGCCACTCGACGCGCCATCCCGGCCACTAGCCACGCGGCCAGCGGCCATCTTGGCGACGAACCCGAAGATTTAAACAGCAGGTCTGGTTGCTCCAGACCTACCCAAGCTCCTGTAAAAAGGAGCACCCGCTCTGACCTTGCTGGTCCGAGTGAACAGCATCTTTCGACTTCTGCGTGGCTTGCATTTGCCAAGGCCTGTTTGCTCCGATCAGGTCGCCGACACCGCCAACAGCGAGAAGCCTACGTGGGACAGCTCGTGACCGACTCCTGGACGTCCTCGACCCCGGGTATCCACGTGGCTGCAGAAAGAAGCTACCCGACAACGCCTGTTTGCACCCGACATCACCTGGTTCCACTCTGGTTCCACGGCAGTCACTGGCTAGTGACTTTGAACACTGTCCCCTCTGCTTTCAGGTCTTCAACTCTTCAGATCCACCCTTGGATCCACCGGAACTCTTCTCATCGAGCCGCCTGCAGCCTCTTCAGCTCCAAGCACCATCGACCAGCGTGACGAAACCCGACACATCTTCGACCCTGTGCACCCGCTTCCTGTGGGTGAGGTAACTCAGCTCCGCCGGTGCTCCTGCACTGGTACACATCCCAAGGGCCTGTGTTTTAAGTTTCAGCTCCGTAGGTCACTCGGAAGGTTCCTAACTTTCTAACTTTGTGCTTTTTACGCACCATAGACTTTGTATTGAGAAGTGCGTGCACTTTGGACACTGCACCCGAGTCCCGTGGGCCTTTCCCGACTTAGTTAACTCCAGTCTCGAATAGCTCCAGCGATTCCCAAGGCCCTAGGCCTCTTCACTTTCCTTTAGGTATCTCTTATACCACTTATTTAGTATATGGTTTAGGTGGCCCCTAGGGCTCATCCATATTGTGCAACTTTTGTGTATTTTAAACTGTCTTGTGATTTAACGCTTGTGCTTCTGTGCTCATAAAGAGTCCAGGGGATTTTAATAGTTAATAAATCAATATATATTTTCAATATATATCTGTGTGGTGTCCCTTTCATTTGGTATTCAAGGGGGTTGTGTATGGTATAACAGCTGGCTTCACATGCCTTTCAGAGTTTAGCCTAAGACTGCTTTGTCCACGTTACCACTAGGATAACTGGTCTACAAGGTTGAATTACAACCATCATCATAAGGGTTGCTTGGCATGATACAAAGTGATCACTAAGAATTAGTGAGCACTATATATCAGGCCAACTTCTCACATTGGTGAGCAGCGGATTGGGATCTGAGCTTGCTGTTGTTTTACCATTACAATCTTTGAGATTATCATCTGAAAGATCACACAGGTACCTGCTAGGTACATATAAAACAAGACTAGTATACTTAAGTTCTACTGAACTTAGTTGTTGTAGAGCAAAGGGAGTAGCACACCCTAGCTACAACTACTAGATAGGTTTAGTAGGTAAACACCAGTGTAGGTAGATTGCAACACATCCACCCACACTAGAGCAATGTCTGGAACAGAGGGGTCCAGTGGACTTACTCCTGTTGAGAGTGACCCTCCAAGGGCACCATCCCAGTTTGCTATTTTTCCCTTTAAGGAATTAAGACAGCTTTGTGTCTTAAGGGGTCTGAAGACAGGGCCTACCCCTACTACAGACCACCTAAGAGAGCTCTTGGATCAGTCTGAGGCTCTAAAGACCTCTAAAGCAAACCCCACAGGGAATGCTGAAGGAGGCCATCCTTCAGAGGATGACACTGTAGACACCCCTACCCCTATCATCCTAGTAGATGAGGAAGCCTCCACCACTGGAGCTCCTCAAGTAGATGTAGAGGAAGAGGAAGAAGAAGAGGAGGAGGAGGTGGAAAGCAGTGAGTCAGATGATGACAGAGATAGTCAGGTGCTGGTCAGTAGACTGAACCAGGCTAACTTAAGTCAACTTGGGAATGAATCAGGTAACAACCCATTCAGACCCTCAGGTGGACTTAACCAGAGCCATAGGAGGAGGAGGCATCACTCAGGTGAATCCAATACCTCCCATGTCTCTAGAGGCTCTCATGGTCACTCCAGAAAGGAGATGACTAGCCCTCAGAGAAGGGAACATGAGGCCAAGATGAGAGAGGCTGAGCTTAGGATCCAGAGGCAAGAGTTAGAGGTTGCCCTGGCTAAGGAGAAACTTGCTAGAGCAAGACAGCCTAGAGAGAGTGGGGTAATAGAACCCACTGGTGGCAGCAATCTCCACAAGGATAAAGACAGGTCTTTTGATAATAGAAACCTGAGTAAGATTGTGCCCCCCTACAAAGCTGGGGATGACATCCATAAATGGATTACTGCAATGGAGAGAGCCTGCAGAGTACAGCAGATCCCTCAGGAGCAGTGGGCAGCAATCTTGTGGCTCTCCTTTGAAGGTAGAGGCCGAGACAGACTCCTCACAGTTAGTGATGGGGATTCTAGAAACTACCTGGTCCTGAAGAGTGCTCTGATTGATGGGTTAGGCTTAACCACTGAACAGTACAGGTTAATGTTCAGAGATACCCAGAAGACACAGACTCAGGACTGGTCTGAATTTGTTGAGTGTGCCACTAAGGCTCTGGAGGGATGGTTGCTGGGAAGCAAGGTTACAGACTATGAAGGATTGTACAATTTGCTGATGAGAGAACAAATTTTAAATAATTGTCAGAACCAGCAGTTGCATCAACATTTGGTTGACTCAGATTTGACCTCTCCCCAAGAATTGGGAAAGAGGGCAGATAAATGGGTAAGAACCAGAGTTAAGCAAAAGAACCAGAACCAGAACCAGGGTGGTGACCAGAAGAAAACAGACCAGAAGGGTGGGGAGCAGAAAGCTAAAGACCAGAAGTCTTCAACAGGGCCCCAAACTGAGACAGAGGGTGGGTCCCAAACTTCCAAGAAGAAGAAGAAAGAAGGTCAGAAGAAACCCTGGTGTAAAACTTGTAAGAACACCTCTCACTGGACAAGTGAGTGTAAAAAGGGTGGAGCCCCCAACACTGCAGCCCCTAAGGCACCTGCACCCACTAGTACAGTTAGCAGTGTTGGTCCTCAAGCCAAGGGTTTAGTGGGAATCACTTTGGGAACTGAAGGAGATTCTGACCTAGTCAGAACCCTTACACAGGCTGTTCTGGTTTGTGAAGGGGACATAGATTTGACCCCTGACATAAGTCCCAGTAACCTGGGCAAATACAGACAGACACCTTTGATTAACAACAAAGTGGCTCAAGCTTACAGGGACACATGTGCCAGTGTCACTATGGTGACACCTAACTTTGTGGACCCTGGACAGTACATGCCAGGCGATGATTACCTGGTGACCAATGCCAGCAATGTCACTACTACACATAGTGTGGCACTTGTTAACTTTTCCTGGGGAGGGGTAACTGGCCTAAAGAAAGTTGTGGTTAGTGCTGATCTCCCAGTAGAATGTTTGTTGGGCAATGACCTGGAGAACTCTCTATGGTCAGAAGTTGAGTACAGGACTCATGCAGAGATGTTAGGGATATCATCACATGTCCTTGCTGTGACCAGATCACAGGCCAAAAAGTGCCTCTCTGAACCTCAGGTCTTGGATCCTGGAACAATGGACCAAGTACCTCCCAAGAAGAAGAACAGGAGGGTTAAGGCTGTGCCTTCCCAACTGCCTACAAGTGAGGATCAGGCTTCACAGGAAACTGATCTAGAGACCCCTGAAGGAACTGTCCCTGAAGAACTTGAACCTGATCAGGTTGAGTTTCTGGGGACAGGGGGACCTTCTAGGGCAGACTTGGGGCAGGCTCAGTTAACCTGTCCTTCTCTTGAACCCCTCAGACAGCAGGCTGCTGCTGAGGCTGCTGGGAATGCTCAAGGTGCCCATAAAGTATATTGGGACGATGGACTCCTTTATTCAGAGGCTAGAGACCCCAAGCCTGGTGCTACCAGGAGGTTGGTTATACCTCTGCAATTTAGGGGCTTCCTACTCACCTTGGCCCATGATATTCCTTTAGCAGGACACCTAGGCCAGAACAAGACTTGGGACAGGCTTGTCCCTCACTTTCACTGGCCTCACATGTCTGAAGACACCAAGGAGTTTTGTCGCTCCTGTGAAACCTGCCAAGCCAGTGGTAAAGCAGGTGGAACAACAAAGGCCCCCCTGATACCACTACCTGTGGTGGGGGTTCCCTTTGAGAGAGTGGGGATTGATATTGTTGGTCCAATGGATCCCCCTACAGCATCTGGGCACAGATTCATACTGGTGGTAGTGGATCATGCCACCAGGTACCCAGAGGCAATTCCCCTTAGGACCACAACAGCTCCTGTTGTGGCCAGGGCCTTACTTGGAGTTTTCTCCAGAGTGGGGTTTCCTAAGGAGGTAATATCAGATAGAGGTACCAACTTCATGTCTGGATATTTGACAGCTATGTGGAAGGAATGTGGTGTAAACTACAAGTTCACCACTCCTTATCACCCACAATGCAATGGGCTTGTTGAGAGATTTAACAAGACCCTAAAGGGCATGATTAAAGGATTACCTGAAAAGCTCAGGCGAAGATGGGACATCCTTCTGCCCTGCCTTTTGTTCGCTTACAGAGAGGTCCCTCAAAAGGGGGTTGGATTCAGCCCCTTTGAATTGTTGTTTGGGCACCCTGTAAGAGGACCCCTGTGTCTTGTGAAGGAAGGATGGGAGTTACCTCTCAAAAAGCCTAAACAGGACATAGTGGACTATGTACTTGGTCTCCGCTCCAGGATGGCAGAGTACATGGAAAAGGCATCCAAAAACCTTGAGGCTAGCCAAGAATTACAAAAAGCTTGGCATGACCAAAAGGCTGTCCTTGTTGAGTTTCAGCCTGGACAGAAGGTATGGGTGTTGGAGCCAGTGGCCCCAGCAGCACTCCAAGACAAATGGTCTGGACCCCATACAGTTCTGGAAAAGAAGGGAGAGGTTACCTACTTGGTGGACCTAGGAACTCCCAGGAGCCCCCACAGGGTGCTCCATGTGAACAGACTGAAGGCATATGTCAGCAGGGCAGACATGGGCTTGCTCATGGCTACAGATGAGGGACAGGAGGAAGAGAGTGACCCTCTCCCAGACCTGCTCACTCAGAACCCTGAGGATGGTTCAGTTGATGGTGTGGCCTTAGGTGACAACCTCACTGAGCATCAGCAACATGACTGCAGACAAGTTCTACAGGCATATGGGCATATGTTCTCCTTGACACCCAGTCAGACTAACTGGTGTACACATGTGGTGGACACTGGTGACAGTCTTCCTGTAAAGAGCAAAATTTACAGGCAACCTGACCACGTCAGGGACTGTATAAAGACTGAGGTGCAAAAGATGCTGGAATTAGGTGTCATTGAGCCTTCAGAGAGCCCCTGGGCTAGCCCAGTGGTTCTGGTCCCCAAACCTCACACCAAAGATGGCAAGAGAGAGATGAGGTTCTGTGTGGATTACAGAGGACTCAATGCTGTCACCAGGACAGATGCACACCCTATTCCAAGGGCAGATGAGCTCATTGACAAGTTGGCTTCTGCCAAATATTTGAGCACATTTGACTTGACAGCTGGCTACTGGCAAATCAGGTTAGCTGAGGAGTCTAAAGCCAAGACAGCATTTTCTACCCCTAGTGGGCATTATCAGTTTGTGGTGATGCCCTTTGGTTTGAAAAATGCACCTGCCACCTTCCAAAGGTTGGTGAACCAAGTCCTCACTGGGTTGGATGACTTTTGTGCAGCTTATCTGGACGATATTGCTGTCTTTAGCTCCACCTGGGAGGATCACCTGATCCACCTGAAGGAAGTGCTTGAGGCTCTGCAGAAGGCAGGCCTCACTATCAAGGCAACAAAGTGCCAGATAGGGCAGAGCAAGGTTGTATACCTGGGCCACCTTGTAGGTGGAGGCCAAGTTCAACCACTGGAGAGTAAGATCCAGACCATCAAGGACTGGTCCCCTCCAACTACCCAGACTCAGGTCAGAGCTTTCTTGGGCCTGACTGGGTACTACAGGAAGTTTGTTAAGAACTATGGGTCCATTGTGACTCCTCTTAATGATCTGACATCCAAGAAGATGCCCAAAAAGGTTCAGTGGACAGAAATCTGTCAAAAGGCATTTGATGACCTGAAGAAGGCCATGTGCTCTGCACCTATCCTGAAGAGTCCTGACTACTCAAGAGAGTTCATTGTCCAAACAGATGCTTCTGAGTTGGGAGTGGGAGCAGTGCTTTCACAGCTTAATGTAGATGGCCAGGACCAGCCCATTGCTTTCATTAGCAGAAGGCTGACCCCCAGAGAGAAACGTTGGTCAGCTATAGAGAGGGAGGCCTTTGCTGTGGTGTGGGCCCTGAAGAAGCTGAGACCATACTTATTTGGCACTCACTTCAAGATTCAGACCGACCATAAGCCCCTCCTATGGCTTAATCAGATGAAGGGTGAAAACCCCAAACTACTCAGGTGGTCCATTTCCCTACAGGGGATGGACTTTACAGTGGAGCACCGCCCAGGGACTGACCATGGCAACGCAGATGGTCTCTCCAGGTACTTCCACTTAGAACATGAAGACACAACTGGTCAAGGTTAGTCTAATGTCCCTGCGTTTGGGGGGGGGTTATGTAGGAGAGTAGGGTCTGCTATCCTATGGTCACCCCAAATTTTTGCTTTTTGCTTCACTGGTTTCTGACTTAATGTGGCTGTGGGCCTGCTAATCAGACCCACAGCCTGCTGTTCTCTCTCTAAATTGATGCCCATGCACTCTAGGTGCATTACGAATTGGAACTGGTTCACCTTATGAGCCCCTGTAATAGTGCACCCTAGGTGCCCAGGGCATAGGTGTATCCAAGGCCTACCAGGGGCTGCAGCACGTATTGTGCCACCCCTGGCCTGGCCTCCATCTGTGACACAACTGGCTGATCACTCAGCTGGGGTAAGTCGGTGTAACCACCTCTTACTTAGGTACAGTATGTCTGTGCCTAACCCTAAACTGGACACATATGTTCCTATCAGCCACTCCTATGGAAGGCCTCATCAATCCTGGAGGCAGAGTGCTTGGAAATATGTGAGATGGTGCTCTAGCATGAGCTGAGCCTGTCTGCAGCTGTCGGGAACCACTCCCTAAGCTGTTCCGGGATATTGCCATACCATATACTCTTAAGTGCATTATAATCCTCGCGGTTAAATGCTATCTTTGGTTTGGCTTTATCAAAACATGTCGAGTAAGGTGTCATACGAATTGGAATACTATCCCCTCGCCAGTTCTGGCGACGGGGATAGCATTCCACCCTTCTAGAGGGACACGACATGTGTGTAGCCTTAACCCCGGTTAAAGTTAAACAGAGCCTCAGCATCACAAAATGGATGCTGCCACCACAGACACAAGTCTGGCCTCCTGCTGCTGACCGAAACTCGGCAGATGGTGGCCTGGACAAAGGGTTTCCTGCCTTGGGAGGTGCGAGCACCACCCCAGACAGGATTTTGTGTATTGGGTAGGACAGGGCTGAAAAGAATCAGACATGCCCGGGGCACACAAGGTGTCCCCGTGCATAGGCCAGCCCAAACCGGTTCTGGGGCCTTCCAGCCCCAGTCCTGGCGCGGAGCTGGACAAAGGAAAGGGGGTGTAACCGCCCCCCTTCCTGGTTCCACCCAGAGGAGGGACCTAGTAGGTGATCCACCCCCAGTTTGGGAATAAGAGGGGGAGCAGTGCCATTGCACAGCAGATCATCCCGAAATCAACTTAAAACTAAGAAGAAGACTGGACTTCGACATTCTGTTGCACAGAAGACTGAAGAAGAATCTCCCTTGTGGCCAAGGAGTGACCACCCTGTGAACACAGGTACCAACCAGCAACTCGACGTCTGCTTTGCCGCCGCCTCCCGCCGGAGCCCGAGCCCAGAGCCCGACAAGAACCAGATTCCCAGACCTCTCAGAGCCCGATCCACAGTCCCTGCAAAGAAGGGACCCGTGGAGGCACCGAGTGACGTGGGACCGGACCTCTTGAAAGACACCCGAAAAGCTGACTGCGCAGCTTCTGAGGCATCCTCGACGTTGTGCTTTGGGGATTGAGAACCCCCACCACCGAGCAGCCCTTGCACCGAAGATCAGCCCCCCAGCATCTCCACGATCTGCGTGGGGCCCTTTTGCATTGTGCCACTCGACGCGCCATCCCGGCCACTAGCCACGCGGCCAGCGGCCATCTTGGCGACGAACCCGAAGATTTAAACAGCAGGTCTGGTTGCTCCAGACCTACCCAAGCTCCTGTAAAAAGGAGCACCCGCTCTGACCTTGCTGGTCCGAGTGAACAGCATCTTTCGACTTCTGCGTGGCTTGCATTTGCCAAGGCCTGTTTGCTCCGATCAGGTCGCCGACACCGCCAACAGCGAGAAGCCTACGTGGGACAGCTCGTGACCGACTCCTGGACGTCCTCGACCCCGGGTATCCACGTGGCTGCAGAAAGAAGCTACCCGACAACGCCTGTTTGCACCCGACATCACCTGGTTCCACTCTGGTTCCACGGCAGTCACTGGCTAGTGACTTTGAACACTGTCCCCTCTGCTTTCAGGTCTTCAACTCTTCAGATCCACCCTTGGATCCACCGGAACTCTTCTCATCGAGCCGCCTGCAGCCTCTTCAGCTCCAAGCACCATCGACCAGCGTGACGAAACCCGACACATCTTCGACCCTGTGCACCCGCTTCCTGTGGGTGAGGTAACTCAGCTCCGCCGGTGCTCCTGCACTGGTACACATCCCAAGGGCCTGTGTTTTAAGTTTCAGCTCCGTAGGTCACTCGGAAGGTTCCTAACTTTCTAACTTTGTGCTTTTTACGCACCATAGACTTTGTATTGAGAAGTGCGTGCACTTTGGACACTGCACCCGAGTCCCGTGGGCCTTTCCCGACTTAGTTAACTCCAGTCTCGAATAGCTCCAGCGATTCCCAAGGCCCTAGGCCTCTTCACTTTCCTTTAGGTATCTCTTATACCACTTATTTAGTATATGGTTTAGGTGGCCCCTAGGGCTCATCCATATTGTGCAACTTTTGTGTATTTTAAACTGTCTTGTGATTTAACGCTTGTGCTTCTGTGCTCATAAAGAGTCCAGGGGATTTTAATAGTTAATAAATCAATATATATTTTCAATATATATCTGTGTGGTGTCCCTTTCATTTGGTATTCAAGGGGGTTGTGTATGGTATAACAGCTGGCTTCACATGCCTTTCAGAGTTTAGCCTAAGACTGCTTTGTCCACGTTACCACTAGGATAACTGGTCTACAAGGTTGAATTACAACCATCATCATAAGGGTTGCTTGGCATGATACAAAGTGATCACTAAGAATTAGTGAGCACTATATATCAGGCCAACTTCTCACAATAATGTAAATGTAAACATTGTCTGTCATGTGAAAGCACATCTTTTCTTACAAAGCTGTTGTGCCACGGTGGTCTCCAGTTTCCTCAGCTTTTATTCTTCTTCCAGAGGCCCTTTTGGTTTTAAGGCTGCATTAGCACATAATGCAGTGGGGTATATTCTGAAAACACTTTACTACATGTATGTTTTTCATTTCACAAAACCTATAAAGGACTTGACTATCACAGTTCTTTGCACACTGACTGCTTTGAATTTGTACTGATGCCCATTCATAGCACTAGTTAGCTGACTTACCAGGGCACACTACTCATTTGGATAATTGTACATTATACCTATGTTTCACTTCAGGCACCCCCTTATATTATTTGCCACTTGCCATCACACCATCCTTAAAGTCTGTCTACTAGCTTCTTAAATTCAAGAGAAAATCCTCTTTACCTAAGAAAAGTATGAGTGCATGCCTGTGGCGGCCAGGTTTTGCATTAGTGTTGCTATTGGGATACTACCAGTTAATCTGGAGTGTAACCTGTAGATGGGAATAGACTCAAGGGGCAGCAAGGGATCTCATAGAAATCACCCATTTCCTGTTTGGCAACTGAACAAGCTGCCCACTGCAGAACTCCAAAAGAGCTCACTTATGGCACATTTGGCACCTCTATGGATGTACTCTTGTGTCTATATTACAAGACTTTGATAGCAGATGATGTAAGGGAAATCATTAGTTATGCTGGCAAGGAAGAGTGGGAATTGACTTCCTAATCTATAGCAAATGGTCCTCTAATTACAACTGCCCAATTACTAGATCAAGGTTTAAATGTGGTATTAGCTCAATTACCTCTTACAGCTTCCTCAGTGGGACTGTTATATACAATGATATTACCCGGGGTTATGATATGTTCTGAAAGAGGAGGTTCCAGAGATGTGCCTCCAACAAGTGGTATATCAGGGACAAGGAGGAAGAGGGTAAACACTCCAAAAGCTAATTTGAAGGAAGATGGAGAGGGAAGAGTTAAGTCTAATGTTATCTCTGATGATGATTTGCTTGCTAGAATTGCTGATTTAATAGAAAGTAAAATCAAAACCATTGTTAAACCTCTACTCACCAAAATAGATAAATTACAATCTGAGGTCAAAAAGTTAGGTGGGCAGCTGAATAAAATAACAGAGGGTGTTGATAACGTTATGATGTTGGTAACAAACTTGGACAATAATACTGGAGAAGTTGATGATCAGGAGGGGGAAAACACAGATGAAGTATCACATAACAATCCACCAACTCAGTTTCCAGACTTAAAAGCAAATGGAACAAATAATAGTAGAGGGGACGGTCCTCTAACAGTTGAGATACCCCCTGCACAAGCTCAGCTAACTGACCCTCTACAATTTATAGTCGAAGCCTCACCTGTTGTTCTAGTACTGGCAAATGTGCCGCCCTTAGAAGCTGGCATTGAAGAATCCCCTTCCTCTCTGTCTAATAAGGCATTGCAGTGGCTTACAACTAATATGAGGCTAGCCCCAGGGGGGGCCAACAGCTGGCTCAAGAGATTAAGACTGCTAAAAGGGTTTCATGGCTAGGAAATCGCCCCAAAAAATTTAAGGGGGATTGTGTGGCAGTAAGTTTTTCACACTCTGGTGTGTTGCCAAACATCCTCATTAATTTACTCCCACCCCAACGCAGGCAGGGTTCTGTTGTACCATTAACTTTGAAGTTCTTTTATGGAGAGCAGCAGAACGTCACCTATCCTAAGAAACCAGCCTTTGGATGGGATAATAACAGGGATGTAAACAATAGATGGGGCCGTGAACAACACCGGAATATAGTAAACCAACCCGCTCCTTTAGCATACCAGAATCCTTTTGCTCAACCCCTCTTATTGTCCAATCGATTTGCCCCTCTATCCTTTTTGGACCATAATGACTGACTTTTGTCAGAACATCCTAATCAAGCAGAGAATATTGTGCCAGTACTCAGTATGCTTACTTGGAACATAGCGGGTATTAGGACTAAAGTAGGTAACGCAATATGGACAAATTTTATAACTAAGTATGACATTATTGCATTGCAGGAAACCTGGGACACCAATAATAGTTTCTCTCTAGATGGCTACAGCCATTTTTGTATTCCCGCTGTGGCTAGCACAGCAGGAAGAGCTAAGGGAGGATTGCTAAGCCTCTTTAAACTAGACATTAAAGGTAGCCTTAAAAAATGTGACTCAGGAACTGAGCAATGTCTCATTGTTGAATTGTCTGTGTGGAATCTCCCAACATTTTGTTTATAAATTTTTACAATTCCAACGCCGTAGACTGTACATCATATAGTCTAGGTAGATTGGATTACTTCTTGTCAGTCTATAGTGAAGATGTTAATGCATTTGAAATCATATTTTTGGGTGATTTTAACATACACCCTTGTTCACTTATGTGTGTTTGCGATGACTCAGAATCCCCTCCTAATTGTGCGCCTGTTCATCTTGAACATAATAACCAGGGGGGTTGTCTAGAAAACTTCCTAGCAAGATGGAACTTATACGAATCCAGTTGTGGGGGGGGGGGGGGGGGTAGGGCCCCTACTTTTAAGGGAACAGACAATGGCTCTAATATTGATTACATTTTTATTTCTGCATGTTTTTTACTTAAGGTTTTAATGTATAGAACTGTGGTCTCCGCTTTCAGTGATCATAACCCAGTCTCCCTGGACCTTGTAGCCTCTGAGCTTATAGGGCGTAATTATGGTCCTTGTTATGACAAACGAACGCTCAAAGTTAAGGACCAGGGTCGCAGACTGAAATGGGATAGTATAATCCCAGAACCCTTCGTACAAGAGGTACTTTCTGAGGCTGAGGAGGAGGTCGGTGTGTGTTTATCGGGTGCGTCCAATGATAGGGAGGTGATTCTTGCATTTAGTAGCATATGTAGTAAGATAAACTGCAGGCTTTCTGTGACTAGCAAACCTAAGTTGAAACCTATTAAAAGATGGTTTGATCACAGTTGCTCAAAAGCACATTCTGCATTGCTCAAAGCTCTAAAAACCGTACCGAAAGACTGTGATCTTATCACTATTAGTAGAGCCCTATACAAAAAGGCTATCGCAGAAAGGAAAAAACAGCTTAAAGATGAAGCCTGGACACAACTCACTGATCCAGCTATACTAAAAAATAGTGGTGAATTCTGGAGGATTGTCAACCAACCCTTACTTACTGGGGAGGATAATTCCCCCCTTGAAACTAACATCCCTGATGAGGGTTGGATCAAACACTTTAGAGACATCTATTCAGATCACAGTAATGGTGGAACTAGGGAGCAGGAGGTGAATATTATCCCCACTGGGAACCATTTGCACTTTGAAGTCAAAGAAGTATTATCTGCGATAGACTGTACCCTGAAATAAAAGGCACCGGGACCAGATGGTGTTCCTGCAGATGCCTTTAAATGCTTCCCTAACTTCTGGTCAAGACTACTCTGCAGGGTCTTTAATGCCTTAAACCATGATAACATCCCCAAGTCATGGTAAACATCTATAATTATTCCCGTTTTTAAAAAAGGAAATAGGCAGGATCCTGCATGTTATAGACCAATTTCACTGATAGATTCTTCAGTCAAGATTTTAGGGAGAGTCATATTAGCTAAATTGAATGAATGGGCTACAGAGAACAGTATCTTGACTAATGTGCAATATGGGTTCAGACCTAAAAGAAGCACCCTGGATCAATGCCTTAATCTCCACTTGTTGATCGAGAAATATACCAGGGCCAAGGATGGGTCCATGTACCTAGGTTTCATGGACCTCTCCTCTGCGTTTGATATGGTCAATAGAACAAAGCTCTGGTTAAAATTACTTGATATGGGCCTGGACAGGACCATAGTTAACTTATTGGCCGACCTGCACTCTGACCTTACTGCAAAGATTAGAGTTTCCTCGAGTGGAAGGTGTACAGATGTTTTTGCCTCTGAAAAAGGAGTCAGACAGGGATGTATACTGGCACCACTGTTGTTCACGTTATATGTGAACGCCTTGGAGCCCGCTCTCAGGGGCATGACTAGCGACATCCCGCGTGCAGGGGATCAGGGGATTCCTGTTCTCCTTTACGCTGATGACGCGGTTCTTCTTGCACGCACCGGGGAGGGGCTTCAACGACTCCTGGACGCCTTTGAATCTTTCATGGGCTCACTTGACCTGAAAATAAATGCTAAAAAATCTCAGGTTATGCTTATGGGCAGGGCTTCTAGGAGACCTTTTCACAAAATCTTTCTTTGCGGGCAGGAAAAGCTTGCGGGTGTCTCCTCCTTTCCCTACCTGGGGATCACCTTTGATGAGAAAGGTAGCTGGGGTCCCCATGTTAATAGTAGAGCAATCATGCTGGCTAGGACATCTGCAGCCCATCATGGGTTCTCTAAAAAACTTGGGGGTAGGCCAATTGCAGCTGTCAGTAAAATCTATAAGGCCAAATGTATCTCAGTTGCATCATATGGCGGCTCATTGTGGGGATATAGGGGAGTGGATCCCATACAGATAGTGGAAAACAAATTCTTTAGATCTGTTCTTGGCGTCCCTCAGTCAACTCCGTCTTACACCGTCCATATGGAATTAGGGGAAGGCTACATCTCAGACCTGATAAAAATAGCACCTTTAATTGCCTGGCTGAGGATGTGGCTTAACACAGAAATTCCCCTAAATAATATCATAATGAGAGACTGTTTGTCCCTGGACAAAGTGCATAACATCAGGTGGTTGACGTATATTAAGGAAACCTTTTTGAGGCTGGGGAGGCCTGAGCTCTATACTGTTATTGACTCTATAACATCTAAAGACATTGTTTACACTAAACATGCAATGAAGGAGCTCCTATCCCTGGAGAGGGAAGAAATCGAGCTGAAAAAACCTAGTGTCAGGGCCAGTTTAGTATTGTCTATACCTAATGGTCCTGATAGCTATCTTAACGTGGTGACTCATCCCTACCACAGGTTTATTTTAACTCGCTTTCGTTTTAATCTGATACATTTTAATTTGGGCTTTTATCCTGTTTGGAGTACCCCAGAAAAGGCACCACCCTGTTCCTGCGATCATTTCTCTGAGCAAAATACCATGCACTTTACAATGTTTTGTAGCCACTACAATGAAGCTCGGAGACTGTTCTTTGTACCTATACTTAAGGAAGCAGGATTCATCTTAGTTAGACCTGCTCTTATTTATCTACAACTGTTACAAACTCCCAGGATTATGTTTCATGTGGCTAGTTTCCTGGTGAGAGCTATTAGAAGCAGGAACATTAGATTAAAAAATGTGTCTACCTCCCTTTGTAGTACAGACTTTGCACTTTAGTTAGTCTGTTTGTAACTTTCTTGGGTCAGTAATTATAGAAAGCACTGTAACAGGGTTATCAGATGCTAGTAATGAATATTTCGCTGGGGATCTCCTTAGTATTTTTAAGTCTTTTTAAGTCTTTTTGCACATAAGCACTTTGCATTTTAGCACCTTGCACTTTATATTTCTCTTGTTGATATAAACTGTAACATGATGTATGATGATTTTTAACTTGTTATATTTTAATTGTTTTTTAATTGTTCTCAATGTATGTATTGCTTGTATTGTTATTAATGTTATTAATGTAACGCATATTTGCCATTGTCTTTGTATGATATTAAGTTATCGCAATAAAGTATTTTGACTGACTGACTTTTGAAGTGGTATATCGTTTCGCACAGGAGTGCTTACTTCCTGAGGAAGGACCCTCTGTTTTCCCTACTATCTCTGTCTTCTTGCACCCCTCCCACATCTCTCACTGTACCCACCAAGAAGCATAGAGACCTGCATTGCCCTCGAGTTCATTCCCTAGCCCTAAGGGTGTCAGGGTTATTTTGTGTAATACCACTGAGCAAATCTCTAATAGCCCCAAGCATGGCAAGGGTCACGAGGAATCCTGTGTACTCACAGCCAATGTACCTAGATAGGGACATGCTTCACTCTGCCAATACTCAGTGGCCACCCAAAGAGAATATGATTCATATCCCACACTGTTGCTTCATGAGTGGTTAGTAGAATTACCTGTGATGCCGGCCTGTCACAGAAACAGATCCAGACATACATCATCACAGCGATCTGCAAGGTCGTGAAAGAGGAAAAATAGAAATGGACGATGTCCCTGATTGACTCCTGATGCCAGTTGTCAGTTATCTTGGGTTAGAGAAATGAACCATCACTGTTAGTTGGCTTTCATTGCAAAAAGTCATCATATTTAAAGCATGGCATTCCAGAATATTGCTAACAAAAAGGCTGTCTCACTTTTCAGGTTCAGATAAAAAAAACTTTATTTGGTTGCTTTATAGATGCCATATAAGTGAATCACAAAACATAATCGCATGGGACAAATTATGAACAAATATTAGAATATGCCGAAATATAGATGCATAAAATACAATACAAAATAGCAGCAACATGCATTAACAAAGCATTGTTCTACATGCTCGTGTAACAGCCTTTAAAAAAGAAACAAGACTAAAACTCACTTCATCATTGTGCAAAAGTAAAAAGATTCTAAAGGAAGTTCTACATTATTTATAGTAATATCAATACTAATTTAATATTGTGATTATAAGGAATCTGGTGTACAGCATATAACATTTACAAAAAAAGGTGAAATGCAGCATTGCTGTTTGGATTTATCATCACATGGACAGGTTAAACATTTTAAGGTGCTGATTGTAGCCTAGAGAAAAACATACAGAGAAACTTAACTGTGTCAGATCTGAAGCAAGAGTAGCAGGGAACGCTCCCATCTGCTATGAGCAATCCATATATAATTGTTATTGTAATCTGAGTCCCATATGTCCAAATACCTAGTTACTGTAGATCACTCTCAATGGCTCCTTAAACGTAGGGATTCCTCAAGCTGGTAGAAAGCTTCCACCATCCACCTTTTACTTAAAGAGATGCAAGTAAGGGTGTCAGAAAAAAAGGATTCCATCCCTCTGAAACAATATACAAATTTTACATAGTTGATCCAAAGAATTAGGCACCCCTGATCCAGGGAGAGACAATTCAGTATTATCTCCTTGATTAGAACAAACTCAAAGTTCTTCCAAATCGACAGCCAGAGCACAGCCGGAGGCTCTCAGTCAGGTCTTTAATGTAGGGTAGCCCAAGTACCTTATGAATAATATAATTAGCAGCATAAATGGGAAGAGCAATCACCCTCAAAAGGAATGTAATTTCTTCTTGTTGAATAACCTTACATTTTGAGATTCCTCATATCTCTGCACCACACATGGCAATGGCAAAGCAGTGGGATTTATATAAGTACATCCGTGAAATTATAAAACCGCCCCCCTGGGAGTTGGGGTATGCTGTATAACAAACCAGGAGAAATATTGGGGTATTAGAAGTTTTGGGCGGAAAAATACATTCCTAAGTAAGGAAAAGTGCTGGTGCTAGTCAGACTATTGGGACCAGTGGACATTGTTGAAATGAGCCTGCACTTTGGGCCATAAGAAATAACGTTATGCTTAGGTAATTAATCCAGAGATCAACGGGAAGCCAAAAAAGTTTCAAAAGCATCTACTAAGAATTGCAGTACTTTTGGGGTGCGAGCTATGAGCGCGGCTTCTTCCGCATACAGGAGGGCTGGCAATGGTTTATTCCTAATTACTGGCATATCTTGTGTGACACGCAAAAGTGAGGAGTCAAGATTGTTAAGATATAAAATAAATAAAAGAGGGGTCAACACAACGTCAACTCTGAGAACACAGTCAATCTTTGTGTCTCCTGAAACATCCCCTTGCTGGCTGATGCCTTCAGAAGGTTAATATAGAACGGGTTGCTGACATGTTAAGAATTTACATATTAAAATCTCCAGCCATGCAAATGTGAAGCGTACGTCCTGTACAGACTATATGATCCATTAAGTTATGAATAAAATTAAATAGAGGAGGAAACTTTGGATTGGGAGTGTTGAGAAAATTGTTGGTATAAAAATTTAAAACATAGAAACTGAGGGTAAATCTACAACTATGGTTTGAAAACTATCCTCATGTGTCTCAATAGCCTTAACAAGGCCCCTAATGTTGGAGGGCCTTGCAGGATTAGAAAAACATTGGTACCCATCAAATTGAGTTTTTGATGTCTCCCATGTTTCCTGCAATAGGATTATATCATATTCCTTCATGAAATACTGCCACTCTGTTATCTGGATCTTTGATTTAAAGCCCGCCTCATTCCAGATCAAGATTTTCAGAATAGTATTACAAACATTAGCATTGGTTGTATAGGAATCAGATGCTCGCCCCTTAACCTTGTGTTCATAGCTGTTCTTGATGCTTGATGTGGATGTTGTTGCCAAGTTATACTGTTTACTTCCTCAATTGGCACACAATGCAATTAGTTGCCAATCAAACCACACATACCAGGTTGTTCAGTACAAAGAATGGAAATGTATTGTTTGTGCTTGAGGCAGGGGGGCGTACTGAGATGCCGATGGCTTGTAGAAATATTCTAGTGGTAAAGTGCCAATATTGGTTATATTATACAAATAAAATTCTATGGCACGTAATATTCTCTTTACATTTGCGGGCCTTTTAAAATTTATAACCACACGGTCGCCCTAGATGTTCTTCTTAGAATAATCCATCCAATTCACCCTTCACATTATTGAGATCTTACTTGGGTCCTGGCTTTTGAAGTTCTTGTATTTATCCAACCAGGACTTAACCTTTCACAAAAGCTGATCCCACGACATTTTCTGATCCATTTTCAGTGCAGATACCCCAGGCAAAATTAATACATATGGGCAAGCCGCGCGAGGGAGATTCATAATGTCTTTGCAAGGGGCAATAGCAGGATCATCATGATGTTGAACTGGCAGATTGCTGTATGTCATTGGAAAGCAGTGTTACACTGTTGATGCCTGAATATGAGCAGTAGAATTAGTGATAGGCATAATCTTTGGCATATTATTCTGATGGACATTGCCTGATCCAACTCTAAGATTTCTTTGATTGTTACATGAGGCCAAAAAGTTGGTCGCAATCCCCTGCTGTATAGATGAGTCAACGTGTGTGTGGGTAGGAGCAGGTACACTAGAGAGTGTTTTATTTGCAATTTCGGAACCCCTCAGTGTGTGCAAACTGTCTAACAAAACACTCCAAGCAGCCTATACGATCAACCAACGGTTTAAGTTTTGCCTCCACAATCGTCACAATCTTTGTACAGAGCTTGTCTAGTAAATAAGTGTCAGGTGACATGGGATCCAAGGTCTGAGTCACTGAAGACTGCAGAGATACACTAGGAGGGTCACAAAAGGGTGGAGGTGTTTCAATCCAAGAGAGAATATTTTTAGAGCATTGACTTGCTTGAATGGGCTGCTTTTCTCAGTAATTGTGGTTTTATCTGGATATCTCTTGTGTTTGATAAGAGCAGTTGGTTGAGGTGATTGTGTTCGTGAGCATTGCCCAAATCCGTCAGATCAAGAGAGGTTTTAGTTACTATAGCATTTGTTACATTCACAACTTTTGAAGATATTGGGTCCTTATTAGTGACCCTGTTTGTAAGGGGGCTGGTATTAGGGCTGGAACTGGCATCAGACGTTTGGAGAAGTGGTACCCCATGGTCAAGGGAAAGTCTGTGGTAAGTCAGGTCAATCTTGGCTGTCACAAGCCCAATGGCTCTTTAAGCATACTCTCAATAGAGACTGAGGGATGCTCTGTTATATTACCTCCCCCAGACTTGTGTTTTCCTATAGCTTCTGTTTCTTACCTTTAAAACAACCTTAAATTAGGGCTCCAGGAGTTCAATACCTTGAGCTGCTCATTCCCTCAAGAAAAAAAACTAACCTGGCATTGTCTGGTCGATGACGGGTGCAGACTAGTCTGCTCTTCACCTGGGCTTCACCTGGGCAGGCCTACAGACGGGGGTAGCCTGCATTTATCCCACACCGGGGAATGCAGCAGCGCCTTTCAGCGCGACCTCGGCAATGCCCCCCTTTGAATTGGTGTTGGCAAGCGTGCCTCCTGGTACCTTGCCAACTGGACTCTGTAGTCCAGAGCGGTGCTGTGGGGCAGTAAACATCAGC
The DNA here is from genome assembly GCF_964263255.1 of Lissotriton vulgaris. NCBI lineage: Eukaryota > Metazoa > Chordata > Amphibia > Caudata > Salamandridae > Lissotriton > Lissotriton vulgaris. The sequence continues at coordinate 684,895,063 of NC_141685.1, read as the reverse complement.
CCCCTCCAAAGAGTGCCTGCAAGTTCAGGCGCCGTGGGATGCAGCAGCACTTTTCAGCATGTCCTGGGACACATCCACCCGTAAATAGTTGTTGGCAAGTGCACCTCGTGACACCTTGCTAACTAGACTCTGTATCCAGAGTGTTGCTGTGGGCCAGTGGATATCAGCTCCATCTAAACAGTGCTTCTGAAAGTCCTCACACGCTGCAGGATGCAGCCGCGCTTTTCAGCATGTTCTGGGCCACCTCCTCCTTGAACCGGTGTTGGCAAGTGCACCTCCTGGCGCCTTGCAAAGTGGACTCTGTAGTCCGGAGGGATGCTGTGGGCAGTGAATATCAACCAACTGCAAACAGTACCTGAAAGTCCTCACACGCCACAGGATGCACCAGCACTTTTAAGCGTGTGATCGGCCAAGCCCCCCTTGAAAAGGTGTTGGCAAGCGCGGCTTCTGGTACCTTGCAGCCTGAACTCTGTTGTCCAGAGAGTTGCTGTGGGGAAATGGAAATCAGCCCCCTCCAAGCAGCACCTGTGTCACTTAAATATTGAGTACTTAATTTTTTTTTATAATGCTAATTTAAATGCACATAATTTATTAAATCCAAAGGGGAAATATCTGTACCATTTTTATTACACAATATTTTTGTCAGATGATATTGAGGCCACAAAATGCTGGCACTATATCCATGGAGAGGAGTGCACAGTGGCTCTAAGTCTGATCCTGTGGTTAGGAACAAATGGTAGCTTCACTCGATAGCCTGCGTTGTACTGCAGATCCAGAAGTCATGATGGAAAGAGTGGAAGGAAGGATTAGACTTCATTAAAAAAGTAAATCTTGCTACTGTAACCTCTTCAGCTCACTGTTTGGTGTTTTACCCGTTGGCCTGTGACATGGACGTGAAATCTGGGAAGACTATTACAAACAATAAAGGTCATAATAATACATTTTTTGTGTGCAACATATCACAGCTTTCAAAGCTGCTATGCTAAATTGTGCAAGGGGGAGAAAGCAGCACTGAGCCATGTTTATTCAAAAATAACCTCCTGCTGTCATTCTGCACAGGAGCATCTGACGGATGCCTCGTGGCAAGTTCGGCTTTTGCACAATGGTCCTTTGGAGCAGGGTCAAGACTGATTTGCTTATGAATGGGTCGCAACAGAGGTGGCATTGCATTCAAAATAACAATAGTCTGGGCTGTGGCCCCGAGTAATTACCAATAGCTCATATTAATTCAAGCATTCCAGACATTACTTTTTTGTATACTTTAGTGTGAAGTCCTGAGTGGGATGGGTTTACCAATACATGGGTCCCATGCACACTGTGCCACTGGAACCAAGCAATACCCAACTGAGGAGCCCTAATAAAGACAAACCAGTCAGGTTGCTTGTGTTCTGATTCAGAGAGGTCCTAGCCTGGCAGTTTAGGATGTACTGTTTCATTGGAGCAGGGTGAACACTAATTTACATATGGCTGGATCCAAATTGAATTGGCATGGTGTGCAAAATAATGATACTATGGCCCTGAGTAACTACCAGTGGCTAAGTTTAATTTAAGCATTCCATCCAGCACTTCTATGCATACTTTCCCTGGGGACTAAATCATCCCCATCCCAAAGACAGGAAAGAGGAAATGTAGATTCTTTTGGGTGTTATTGTTACAAGGAGCCAGCAGAGTTGGGCTATATCCCAATACCATCCACCTTGCCATGCTGAAAGGCCCCACCTGGGGAAGTCTACCAAACCAAAATGTTTCTTAAAATTACCACAAATATGAAAGGGTCAGCCCTTAAACATGGGACTCTAAATCTAAAGAAAAATGAAGGCTCCCTGTAGGGAAAGTTACAAACCTGAACCTCCCAGAACCAAAATACCAGAAAACAATCTGTATAAAATAAACAGATGATTTAATTCTACATAGCAAACTGCAATGCAGGTGCTCCAAATCCAAGGCAGTGACAGTGTAAAGTGACATCGGTGTAGAGTGGTGCATTGGTGCTCTACAAAAAAAATATATATATACAGTTTTATGTACATTGAAAATTTGAACCAATGACTGATTGAATAGATTCATCTTTGTGAGTCTCCAAATCAGGGTCCATCTTAATTATCATAGTCAATTGTATCAGTTAGGGGTGGGCAGAAGAGTTGTAGGCCCACATGCATCAAAATTTGATTTAGAGATTCTGAAATAGCGAGAAATAAGGAATCGCTATTAAAGAATAGTTAAACTGAATGCACCCAAAAAATCTGTACATTTTAGCAATTTCTTAAAAATCGCTAAAATATTTACTGATTACTTATTTACCGAATCTGTATTTGCGAATTAGCTATCACAGAATCGGTAAATGCGAAAGCGCCAATCGTCTCATGTAGATGACATCACAAGCAGGAAGTGATTCCCAGATTCCAAACACCTGTGCACAGGGAGAGACTGAGGAGGAGGAAGACTGTTGGTGCTCATCCTGGAAAACACTTCTCCCTGCAGCTGAGACAAACAAACACCATGGACACAACAAAAAAACCAGCAAAAAGGAGAAGGCAGGAAGAGGAAGATTAATTTCAGCGAGAGGGAATTGGAAATACTGACTAAGGAAGTTGTGCAAAAACATGACCAGCTGTTTGGTAAACTATCCCTGCATGTTGCAGAGTCAGTGAAGAGGAAGATCGGGCGTGGGATACAAGCCAGGGTAAATTCTGTGGGGATAACACACCATGACATCACCAGCCTACAGAAGAGAAGGTATGACCTTTGCAGCTGGGCAAAAGAGAGAGTGGCACAAAGGCTGGCCTCTGCAAGTAAATCAGGAGGGGGAACATCCACTCAGTCTGCAAACACACCACTGGACGACCTGGTGGAATCCACTCTGCAGCCAGAGGCAGCTGTCGGGATCACGCAGATTGACACCTCAGGACATGCGGGGACCTCTCAAGGTAAGAGCACAACTAAGCATATTTTAATAGAATTGTAACCCAAACTTCCACAAATGCAGTAATGTAGCAGACATGAGTCCAGTCCAACCTCCTAATGCATTGTGGGAGTTGTATCAATACAAATGTAATTGCAAAGCATGGAGGGAGTAGCACAGCTTAACTGCATTAGAGTATAGCAAGGCATTGACAACAATAGACTTTCTACATCACAGAAGTCAATTTATTAGACCCCTGTAAGCGCAATGTCACAAACATGTGCAAAACAATTTTATTTATTTTTCTAAAAAAAATGATCTTGAACTGTTCCCCTCACAGATGCAGCACAGGGTAGTGACGTGCCAGATGTCCACGATTCTGAGGGACATACAGTACAGCCAGATGTGGAACTAGAGATGCAAAAATCCTTGCCCCTACCTGTTCCCACTCATCGCAGGATAAGAGTCCAACCACTGCCGGATTTGGATAGTGATGAGGTCACCCAGACAGGACACTGCCCATACACCACCACCCCCAACACCAGAGGGAACAACCCCGTAATTTCACAGTCCGTTTCGCAGGCGAAGGCCAAATGCATTTCTGAGGTCTGCTGGGAATGATGGTGAAGCTGCCTGCAGTGTGCTGGAGTCCAAGATGCTGAGGGTCCAGCGCCTGCAACAAAAGAAAATGCGTATTATGCAGGAGCAACTGGGAACAATGGTCACATACATGGGTGGTATACGTGACTGCATGAAGGAGCATACAACTGCAGTAGTTGAGGGGCTCAGGGCAAAAGGTGAGAAACGTGACCGTGTAGCAACAGCCATTGAACAGATGTGCAGGGTCATCCAGGCTGAGCATGTCTCTAATGATAGGAGGCAACATGATTCTATGGGAGCATGCACAGATACACCAGGGCCATCAACAGGCTGAGTACTACAACAGCTCAGCTTCACAGGCGTGCAGTCGGCATGCAGGTTGAGATGACCCACTGCTGTGGGGATGTGGCCAGGGGCTTAATACAGGTCACCACTGCTGTGGAAGGGCTACAGACAGCAGCAGCCAGTAGGAACCTCATGCATGGAGGGGGGGACCGGCCTCCAGCCTTATCAGCCTACTTGAGTCTGTGGCAGATAGCAGGAGGCACAGCAGCATAAGTCAGGCAGGTTCAGAAGTAGCTGGGCCTACTACAAGGGCCACAGGAGGGCGCTGCAGGAGGAGTTCGACATTTGGACATTCAAACAATCTGGTGAGGCAACCAGATTTGTGTTACATATTCACGCTGCAGTTGCAGTCCCAAGGCAATGGAAAGTAATTGTCTGTACATGGTATGTGTGTATTAACACAGCCACACAACTGTCACATTAACCCTTCAAGCAAATACCGTGTTGTCATGTGCTTACTCACCTCAGAAGTAATGTTGCGTGATTTCTGCTCTTCATTGTCTGCCCTCTGCTGCATTTGGGCCGCTTGCTGCATGGGGTGGTTGTGTCGGCTGTATGTCCTGTTCTGGCTCGCTATCAGAGTCCACCAAGGGAATGCCTCTATTAGTGGCTATGTTGTGCAACATAGCACACGTTGCCACAATCTTACAGCATTTCTCCGGACTATACTGTAGTGCACCCCAGTCTTGTGTAGGATGCGGAATTGTGATGTTAGCACCCCAAATCTCCTTTCTATCACATTGCGCGTCGCTATGTGCGCACAATTGTAAAGTCGCTCCCTTTGTGTGGCCGGATTCATGTATGGGCTGAGTATGTAAGACTTCACCGGGTATGCCCTATCACCGAAATGATTTGAGAGATGAACATACATTAGTAACTGCTATGTGTCACTATGGCAAACGGTTTTGAAATACAGCATTACATATATTTACCTAGAAGATATCCTTCTCCAAACTCCCCTGCAAGTAGACGTCTGTGTATACCACTGTGCCCGAAGATGTAGGTATCGTGTGCACTGCCAGGGTAACTTGCCACTATGTCAGTGATGATTGTTTTGGAGTTGCATGTTACCGGTATGTTGAGTGAATGGTACGATTTCCAGTTGCGGTAGATAAACTCATTCACTGCAGGGGGACATATGTGTACATGCGTCCCACTGATACAACCAATCACATGTGGGAACTGTGCAACGTGATAAAAATCTAATTTGGTTTCTATCAATTCCTGTGGTGTCGTGGGGAACCTGATGTGGTGGTGTATCCTCTGCAACATAGCATTTAAGAGCGATAATGCACTTTGGGAGACCCTTCCAGCTGCTGCCATTACTCCCTTGAAGGTCCTTAAAGCTAGGAAATGCAGGGAACACAGGACCTGCACATGGGTGGGTATGGCATGTGTCCTACGCGTCTGCCGCTGCAGTATAGGGTCTAACTCAGCAATTAGATCTAGGATAGCTGCAGCATTCAGCCTATATTTGTCATAGATCTTGTCCTCTCTCTGCCCTAGCAATGTGACACGCACTCCAAATATTCTCTCCTGGATCCTCCTTCTCATGTGTGCTGCTGCTCTCAGCCTTATCCTCCTCGCCACGACGCAGAGTGCTGCCATTGTGGGTAACTGTGATGCATTCTGGGACTGTTTAAGTAGTTTGCTGATGATTTCCCCCTGTTTTTGCTTATGTGTAATTTTTACCACCTGATTGGATTTCTTCTAGTTTAAGGAATGCAAATAGCCGATTTTGGCTAGTTCTGTATTTGCAAATACGTGATGCATCCCATTTAGCGAATTCTTAATTGTGATTCATAAAATACAGAATCGGTATTACCGATTCTGTATTTTATGAAGTGCTAAAATTGCGAATTACACTGAGTTTTGCGAATTTCCTTAATGCATCAGAACTAGCTATTCTGCGATTGGAAACAACATTTTTTACCGATTCACAATCTTTCCGGTCGCAAATTAGCTTGATGCATGTGGGCTTTACTCCACGGAATTTTGCTAAATTACTTAAGAACTCTGTGACATTCAGCAGAGTTCAGACCTCCCAAACCTAACTAGTCTATTGCTAGGGAACGGGCCGTGATGTAAACAAGTTTGCACTCCCAGACTCTATAAAGTACTCCCTTTGACCAGCTAGCATTACGGACACCCTGTAGAAATGCTGCATGTTGGGAACAACATGTTCTTTACAGTGCAGCTTAGATATTGAGTCCTCTCAGCAGAACTTCAATCAGACAAATAGTGGTCTCACTGAAGCAGAGTGCCTCGATAGCAGGGCCTTGAAAAGCACCGTACTGAGTCCACTTGGAGCGTGGCATCTCATATATGGTCCTTGAGTCTGCTTAGAAGTTCAACCAGATATATTGCAGCAGTAAGTTGTGAGAAATAAATAACTTACCTGATTGTTTGGAGACTCTTATACACACGGGTGTCGGGTGCCCGTGTGGATAGTCAGGGTAGCCTAATGCCAGGCCCTCAAAGGCGGAATCCCAGTAGTGCCATTTGACAGATGAGTGGAAGCTGTGCAGAGGATAATGGCCCTGCAGCAAAGAGGCACTTGTTCTGAACTCAAGGAAGGCAGCCTTGGGGTGGTCCAAGCCCAGAAGGCTATTGGTCATGAAGCAACTCATGCAGTGCAGTTGCCTGTGAGTCTGATAGACTCCATGGAGAGCTCTACAAACCGGCTGCTGCAGCCTTGCACTTACTAGGGAACTAGAATTCCCAGGCATGCGCCTCTAAATGTAGCTTGAGCCCAAAGAACTGAATGGCACTTGCCCAAGCCGTACTCTTTGACTGACTCACCTCTTGTCCCCGGCTGAGAGCCACACCTGATTTCTTATCGGATAGAAGCAATGCCACTCATATTGCATTCCAAGTCTGGTGGGCGGTAAACTCTTCCATGTAGCAGTTGGCAGAGTTTTTGATGAATGAAGCGGAGCACTGATATGACAAAACTGTGCGAATACTGCTGGCCGATCGAAGTTTACTGCCCACCCCTAGTATCAGTCCAATGGAATTAATGTCTATGTTTCACCCCAGTTAACCACAATTTGTCAAGGTTATTGTTAGATTTGGGGGTCTCTAGTTGGAATAGGTAGGTAACTGTCTGTGACAAATAGGTAGCCTTGCGCCTAGTCAGGATTAGGGGCTACACTCCTAAAATAACCCCTGCTCACTCCCTTGGTAGCTTGGCACGAGCAGGCAGGCTTATTTCAGAGTCAGTGTGTAAAGCATTTGTGAACACATACAGTAATATAGTGACAACACTACAAATGGAAACCACATAGGTTGTATCATAAAAATAGGTATTTTTATATAGACTTAATACAAGACCAAACAAAAAAAATCTACAATACTGTACTCAAAAATAGACTTTAAATGTTATAAAATAGCTCAGTTCTCTCCAGTTGCAAATGCAACACTTTAGTCTCAATATACCTTAAATGCGTAACGCAAAAAAAACAAAAGGGTCGCAGGGAAGGTGATGCGTTGGATCCCTACATGAAGGGGAGTGGATGCGTTGGTTCCATACTGCTGTGCAGGGGAGTTGATGCTCGCTTCCTTACTGTGTGGGGAGGTGATGCTTCGGTTTCTTACTGCTCTCTGGTGGGATGCGACAAGATGGCATCTCAATGCGATACTCTTCTCCGGTGATGCGACAAAAGGGCGTCTCGGTTGCAATGAAACAATATTGGTGTGATGCTTGCATGCCCAATGGCCGTGCTGTGACTCGATGATCTTTGGAGCCGCGACAGGCCCTGCGACGCGCTTCTCCGGTGATACGACGATGTCCTCTCCGGCGATGAGCCGCGCTTCAGCGATGCAATAATGACAGCGGCGTCTCGCTTCCTCTGCAATGCGATGACATCGGCTGTGGCCGCGACACGCTTCTCATTGTTGCGTCGTGCTTTCAGCTCCCAGCAACACGCAGTCTCTCAGAAGGTTCAGCTCAACATCAGGCACTTCAATTCCCAGCAAGGGAACTCAGGGGCGAGCTGGTTGTCGAAGTCTTGTATCCCTGAGACTTCAGGCAAGAGGCAAGTTCTAGTTCAAGTCCTTTGAGATTCTTCTTCAAGTAGATAGAAAGCACAGTCCTTTTCTCCCCTCTTTGGCAATGAAGCAACCACTACAGGCCAACCCCCAAATACACAGCACAGGGGTAGTCCCCTCCTTCAGCTTCCTGGTTCGTTTTAATTCCAAGAAGTGATCCTAAGTTCTGGGGTCTGGGCCCCCTCTTTTATACACCAAAATCCTTTGTCTCCGAAGGCAGAGAGTGTCTGTACCTAACCCAAACCAGTTCTGGTCCGTCCTGGAGCACTTTGTTTACAGGACTCCTTCTCTTCCTTTGACAGTGTAGGCCAGGGACATCAGACGCACCAGAGGAGGAGGAGCCAGCATTGTGGAGGGAAGGCCCAGCCCTATTCAGGTCCCAGGTGCAACTCCTCCTTCCCATCTGCATGCAGATCTCTCTATTCAGCACTGTGCTGACTCACCCTGTCTCCTGGAATCCCTTAGCCCGTCACTCAAACTCCAGACAGGAAATACACAACTGAGTAGAGGCAAGCTTGGAGAGTTAGGCAAGAAAAGACCTACTTGCTAAAAGTGGTATTTTCAAACACAGAATGTTAAAACCAACTTCACTAAAAGTTGTATTTTATCATTCTGAGTTCAGGCATACTAAACTCGAATTTCTACCTGGTTCCCTGAGTCACTGAGTCACTGAGTCACTTAGTCATTCTGGCCTATGGGAAACAGTTAGCCTTGCAATAGTGAAAAACAAAAATGGCTGTAATTCACTATTAGGACATGCCACCGACATCAGGGCATGTTCTACCTTTTACCTACATTGCACCCTGCCCATGGACCTACCAGAGGGGTGACTGATATGTATAAAAGGGAAGATTTAGGGACTGGCAAGTGGGTACGCTTTCCCAGTCAACATGGCAGTACCAGACTGCACACAGGCTCTGCAATGGCAGACCTGAGACACACTTTACAAGCTGCTCCGGTAGGTGGCACAATCAGTGCTGCAAGCCCACCAGCAGCATTGGATTTACAAGCCCTGGGCACACGCACTGCACTGTACTAGGGTCTGATAAGTAAACCAATCAAGCCAATCATGGAGTCACTAATCCATAAATGAATTTACCATGGGGAGCACTTGTACTGTGGCACTCAAGAGCAGTGGCACAGTGCCCAAAAGCATCTAAAACCAGCAACAACATAAGAGACAACAGCAAAAAATGGAAGGGAGACCCAGGCCAATGGTGCCAGCTCTAACAAGTGTCCCCTCCAGCTGAAATGTTGGGAGAACTACCCTACCTTCTAGGAGTTCTCATCACTAAGGCAGAAAAATCTGGACAGACCATCAGCATTGGCGTGTTCTGTACCAGGGCGGTGTTCCACTATGAAATCCATCCCCTATAGGGAAATTGACCACCTCAACAGTTTTGGATTCTCACCCCTCACCTGCATCAACCATTTGAGGGGCCTGTGGTCTGTCTAAATCCAGAAGTGAGTCCCAAACAAGTATGGTCTCAATTTCTTCAGTACCCAGACCACAGCAAATGCCTCACGCTCAATTGAACTCCACCTCTGTTCCTGTGGAAGTAACCTCCTACTGATGAAGGCTACAGGTTGGTCTAGGCCCACTTCATTAATCTGTGATAGAACATCCCCCATACCATGCTCTGAAGCATCTGTTTGCACAATAAATTCTTTTGAGAAGTTGGGTGCGAGGAGCACGGGCGTCGTGCACATGGCAGTCTTCAGGGCATTAAAAGCTCTCTGACAGGTGTCAGTCCAAATCGCTCTCTTGGACTGCTTCCTGGAATTCGGCTCTGTCAAGGGTGCAACAATGCTGCCATACCCCTTTACAAATCTCCTGTAATACCCGGTGAGTCCTAAAAACGTTCTCACCTCTGTCTGGGTCTTGGTGGTGTTCCCAAGCCAGGATGGTCTCAATCTTGGGCTGTAGGGGTGCCACCTGGCCGCTCCCAACCTAGTGTCCTAAGTACACCAAGGAAAACCCTGCCCGATCTGGCACTTACTTGCCTTGATCATGAGGCCTGCCCTCCTCAGCGCCATCAACACTTCCCAGAGGTGGCGCAGATGTTCTTCCCAACTGGCGCTGAACACTGCAATGTCATCCAGGTAGGCAGCACTGAACTCATACAGTCCAACCAACACCTACTTGACCAACCTCTGGAAGGTGGCAGGGGCATCCTTCATCCCAAAGGGCATAACCCAGAATTGGTAGTGCCCATCTGGTGTGGAGAATACTGACCTCTCTCTTGCCCCATCAGTAAAGGTGATCTGCCAGTACCCAGACATTAAATCAAACGTGCTGAGATACTGGGCAGCCCATAACCAATCAATGAGCTCATCAGCTCTGGGTATGGGGTGCGCGTCAGTCCTGGTGACTGAATTGAGCCCTCGGTAGTCCACACAGAACCTCAGCTCTGGTGTGACACCCGGTGGGGCTGCCTTTGGCACCAAGACCACTGGGCTGGCCCAAGGACTGTTAGAGGACTCATTCACCCCCTAACGCAAGCATCTTCGGGACCTCCTCCTTGATGCAAGCTCTCACCCTGTCAGTTACCCTGTAAGTTTTATGCTTGATAGGAGGAATTTCCCCAGTGTCGACATCATGGACACACCAATCAGTGACAATGGGAATCAGGCAGAACAGGTCAGAAAACTGTCCCAGCAACTGGTGACAGTCATTATGTTGCTCAGGGGTCAGGGTGGAAGAGAGGTTCACACCATCCACTGACCCATCTTGCTCTGTTGCAGGCAGGAGGTCAGGAAGATGCTCAGTCTCCTCCTCCATTCCAGCATCTGTTGCTAGGAGCATGCCCACTTCAGACCTCTCTAAGCGGGGCTTCAGGCGGTTGACATGCAGGACCTGCAAGGGGTTACTGGGAGACCGCAAGTCCACCAAGTAGGTAACCAGACTTTTGTGCTCCACCACCTCAAATGGTCCGGTCCACTTATCCTGGAGTGCAAAGGGCTCAACTGGGGCCATGACCCACACTTTCTGACCAGGCTGAAGCTCTACCAGAGTGGCATTCTGGTCGTACCACTGCTTCATCTCCTCCTGGCTGGCTTCCCGATTCGCCTCAGCGAGTTTTCTGAATTGCCTAGTATGTTTCCTGAAGGCCAGCATGTAGCTATATACATCCTGGGGAGGTTTCCTGGGAGATTGCTCCCAGCCTTCCTTGACCAAACTCAAAGGTCCTCTCAATGGGTGCCCATAGAGAAGCTCAAAGGGACTGAACCCTAGAGATTTCTGTGGCACCTCACGGTATGCAAAAAGCAGGAATGTAAGAATACGTCCCACTTACGCCTCATAGGTTCCTCAAGACTCATAATCATGCCTTTTAGGGTTCGGTTGAATCTCTCAACCAACCCATTTCCTTGGGGCTAGTAAGGAGTGGTGAACTTGTATGTAACACCACACTCCTGCCACATGGTCTTAGAAAGAAAGTTGGTACCTCGGTCTGACCCCACCTCTCTGGGAAACCCCACAAGGGAGAAAATCCCCATCAGTGCACGTCCCACCACGAGGACCAATACTGTCATGAGAGGAATGGCTTCCAGGTACCGCGTGGCATGGTCCATCAAGACCAGGATGAACCTGTTGCCCATGGCTGTCTTGGGATCCAGAGGCCCCACAATGTCAATGTCCACCCTTTCAAAGGGGGTGCTGACCACAGGGAATGGCTGGAGAGGAGCCTTGTGCTTCCTCCCACTCTTTCCACTTACCTGGCAAGTCTGATAGGTCCTGCAACGAATGTCTGAACTCTTGCCCATTTGGGGCCAATGAAAGTGGGTGACAAGCCCCTCAAAGGTCTTGTTGAGCCCCAAATGTCCTGCTAATGGCACCTCATGAGCCAGCTCCAGTAGGAAGGCTCTGAAGCGCTGGGGTACCACCAGCACATGGGCTGACCCAGGCTCAACAACCTTAGGCTTACTATACAGGAGACCATTCTCCCAGTAGATCCAATGTGATCCAGACTGATCACCTGCTACCTGGTTTGCAGCCTGCTGCCGCCAACCCACAAGAGAAGGGCATTTGTTCTGCTCCTCACAAAACTCTTCCATGGAGGGACCTCCTTCCTGCTGCCAATGAGTCAGCTTAGGTGGGTCTCCCAGTTCAGAAATCTCTTCCCCGGTAGGCTCCAGGGCATCCCCCTCAGGGTCTGCCTCCTCCTGGGCCATGGGAATCTCAGGGGCCAGTTTCCCGTGCCCCCTACCTCTTCTCTTTAAGGCTGGCCCCTGGGGCATTTTCTCAGGCTCCAGGTCCTCTTGAACACCCTTACTGGCTGCCATAGACCGAGTAGTCATGCAGGCCCACTCAGGCAAACCCGACATCTCTAAATGAGCTCTCTGCTCCACCTTAGCCCAATGGGAGCTCTCCATATGGTTACCTAACAGACATTCAACGGGCATGGCTGGCCTCACAGCTACTTGAAGAGTCCCTGAGGGCCCCCCCACTCAAAGGGAACCTGTGCCACCTTGCAGTGGCTCTTTGTGTTGTCAGCAGCAACAGCTGGGTAAAATGCATTGGGGACTACCTGCTCTTCAGACACCAGCCGACAACTGGCAGCTTTCATACTGGCTCCGGTGTCTCCAAGAGCTTCCACCCTCTTGCCTTTGATGGTCACCCACTGCCTGTACTTTATAGTGTTATCAGGCAGCTGGGTCCTGGGGACCACCTCACAGTCTCCTAAAAAGACAGGGGACATCTCTGCAGGACCCCACCCAACTTGGGCACCCATCGCTTCCCCCAGGGCTACACTAGCCAACTGCTGGGGTGGTGCACCAGTGGGTGCTGTCTTCCCATATAAGGGACATCTAGCATCATAAGAACAGTGGCCTACTAGACCACACTTAAAACAGGTCTTGGGCCCCTTGTGAACAGGCATATCTGTCGGGCCACTCTCTTCTTCTCAGGGGGAGGCTGTGTAACTTTTCTCTTGGTTCCCTTGGGGATTACTTTGGGGCCCTTTCTGGAACTCCCTCTGTTTACCCTTGTCCCCCCCCCACTCTTCTTCTGGAGACCCTGCCCACCTTTGGCAAACTCTCCAACATGACCCTTCTGGACCCGGGTGCTCACCCAGCGGTCTGCCTTCTCATCAAGCTTCCTAGGGTTAGTCAGCTTGCTATCAATAAGATGCTAGCGTAGCTCTTGATAACAGTTATTTGACAAGTGCTCCCATGCTAACAAATCACAGAGTGCCTCAAAATTATTCACTTTGCTACCCTTCACCCAACCATCCAATGCTTTGCAAAAGAAAGACACATATTCCGCCCATGTGGTAAACTCCAGTTTTCTGCAATTTATAAGCCTTTGTCTGTATAACTCTGGGGTCAAACCAAATCTGGACATTAGGGCTCCGTTCATGTCGGTGTAGGACATCTGCTCCTCTGTAGGCAAATTCAACAAAGTGTCTCTCCCATCACTAACAAAGGGGCGCCACAACCCCACTCCCCAATCCTTCTCAGGGACTGAACCATTGACCAAAATCCTCATTCTTGTGGAAATCTTTAACTACATCTTTGGGGATGTAAACTCTTGCTTCTACATGCACTGGCGGTATGCTGCCACCAGAGGGAGGAACCTCCTACTTTTTGGCCTTGAGCTCCAATTCCCTCAATCCTCTCTCATGCTCAAAATGCATTCTCTTTTCCTCTAAGGTTAACGTCTTCATCTCCAATTCCATTCCAAGCTCTATTTTCTTGCTCTATTTGTCTTTCTGACCATTCATTTTGAGCCTAACTAGCTCCAACCTATGCATCCTCTCCTTTGCTCTGTCCTCCAGCTCTCCTGGGGAAAATCCCTTGGAAGAAACACTGCTACCCACCCCTGAAGGTGCTTTCCCTCCAGTTAGGCCCACTGGCCCCTCAAGCTGCCCATTTAAATTATCTGCCTCCATTGCTGGCTCCTCAGGATGCTCACTGGCATTCCTAGATTCTACCCAGGCCCTCAACGCCTTTTGGTATTCCTCCTTCCTGGAGAGGCCTTTCACAGAGATTTTACATTATTTGCACAAAGCTTTGAGATGAGGCACAATGTAGGTATCAGTTCTCTCTTCTTCCAATTCAGTGTCCACAGATGCTATGGATGCTGCCTTGCTCATGGTAGTAAAAAGACTGACAGTTTTCAAGATCAAAAATTGAAATGAAGTTCCAAGGAAAAATTCTCTCAAAGTATATGTGTTAGGTCTGCAGTCACTAGTAGTGTACACTAATCATTGTATATGTATCACAAATGCAAGTTTTGTTCATGTATAATACATTTTGTGGTTACTTCTTTGGTGTTTTTGGTGACTTTTTGTATTTTGATTATGTGTCCACGTATTTCTTCATTTTTTTCCTTTTGTGATTCTTTACTAATCTTTCTTTACCCTACCCAGCGCCATGTCAGAGTGTCGCCTGCCTTGTCGGTGTGCCCCCAAGTGGGGATGAAGGTACTCTGCCAGCCCAGCTGCGGTCCGGAAAACTGACACAGCTCGCCCTAACCCGACGCAGCCCTTGCAGCTCCTCATAGGAATCGAGATAGTGTGACAAAACTAGTTTCACAGCCCTGGCAGCTCCTCATCAGAACCGATGCAGTACGGTGAATTTGAAGCAGACCACATATGACAGTCTCTGCTGTTCCTCACTGGAACTGAAGTAGCACTATGCAACTTAATGCAGGACCCCACATCGCTCCACAGAACCGCTGCTGTGCAATGCTATACTCCACATCAAGGACATAAGGTGCAATTCTTATTGGGTCTAAGCTGGTCCCTGTGTCCACCCCAAGCTCCATCACGGTAGGCCTGAACTTGTGACTTTGTCCCGGTCCAGTGCAACCAGATAGCCACAGTTGACGCTTTGTGCTTTTACGCACTATTTTTAGCTAAATCTTTAAAATAGCATATCTCTGGTTCTACTGATGGATTTTTGTTGCTTTGGTATCAAATAATTTAGTAAAATGTACTCTAATGTACTCTATTTTTTCCAAATTTGTGTGGCATTTTTCTCTTGTTGTGTTTTCACTTTATTACTGTTTGTGTGCTGCATAAATACTTTACACATTGCCTGACTGCTTTTGTGCCAAACTACCAGAGGGTTAAGAAAGGTTAATCTAGTGACTTGAGTGGTTCATCATAATGGGGATAAAAGCTGTTGCTTAAGAAGGGCTCACACCTCCCTCAACCAACAACTCAATTTTCACTCTTACCTAACATTTTGTCTATTGCGGATTGCTTCTGTTATAGCTAAGATTGGAGGGAAAATATGATGTCCTAAAAGTGTGTCTCTATTTCATTGATCTGAATAATAATAAGTACCAGCAGGCTGTGATCAAAACCTTCAATTTTATCACTTTGAAAGAAAGGTGCATGGCTGGTTTATCAAAACATTATAAATCTTTTCCTACCTCAAGTGCAGCGGTGCTCATATTGTATTTATGTAGGGGACACCTTTGCTAGGAAACTGAGAAATTGCAGTGTTGATGGAGATACCTGAAAAGATGCAAGTAAGTAAGTATTTAGAATACTTTTATTGCCAACAAGACTGGAGATGTCCTTGACCCAACCGTCCAGCTCCTCATCCAAACTGTTCTTCCCCCAACCATTCCAGAGTTCCAAACACATAAAACTCTACAGGTGCCATGAGAGACACTAGTAATTAAAGAGGTACAACCCAACACACCTTACCCCTTATACAAGGAAACAAATAAAAAGAAAACAGAAAAGGAACAAAACAAAATAAACCCATGTTAATGCACAACATAATCATGAAACTTGTTGGGTAATCTTGTCAACCTAGAAGAAGAAACATGATTAATAATATCATGACATATCACACCTTGATTGGCATGACAAGCAGTTTTCCTAGTAGATTCAAAATGTAGTGTCCTGGGACCTGAAACTTTGTTTTTGTTCCACAATCTTCCATTTTTACTGCACCTTTGTTGACTTTCACAACAGTCTTGAGACGGGAAAACTTGGATTCAACCTTAGGTAAGATCTGCATACATTAAATCCTAACAAGATCACCAACCTTAACTCTCAATTGTCTAGTTCTTGGCTGAACATATTTATTCTGAGCTTCCAATCATTTCATCCCAACTTCCTTCACCTTCCTTTCTGGTAACCCAAACATACCCATCTACCCTCTCAACAACTTGTAAGAGGGAAGATGACCTCTTGGTAAAAAAACAGAGAAACCTCAGTGTCAGAATTGGGAGTGGTGTGCCCCGCCCACAACAAACCTTTCAGTTCATTTTTGCATTTCAAAGCACTGGCTTTAGACAATTGTACATTTTCTTTGATCACTAATAAACCTCTCAACGAGACCATTGCTTCTTAGATGGTAAAGCGAGATTTTGGTATGTTTAACTCGCATAAAATCCCAAACGGCAAGGAAATGTCCCTGTGAGCGTTTCCCGCGGTGCGGGAGTGCAGCACCTCTCTTATTGCGCCTCTAGGTGCGGGCGATGATGTAACGGGTGGCGCCGCGGCTGAGGTGCCTCTGGACGTTGGAGTCCCCTGGGCGCTATCTGTTGGCAAGGTGGAAATATTGATGGCCGTTCCCCTCATGGCAAGGAAATGTCCCTGTGAGCACATCCCGCAGTGCGGAAGTGCAGCAGTTCTCTTAACGCGCCTCCAGGCGCGGGTGATGATGTCACGGGCAGTGCCTCGGCTGAGGAGCCTCAGGGCGTTGGAGTCCCTTGCCGCGCTGGCTGTTGGCATGGCAGGAATATCGATGGCCGTTCCCCTCACGGCAAGGAAATGTCCCTGTGAGCGCCTCCCCGGGTCCTAGATGCTTGTCAGGCCTCAGAGGGAGCTTGTCTTTGATCAATTGAAGGCTTAAATCAATCTGACATAAAGCGAAACACAGAGCCTTGTAAAGTAATGCCACATAGCTGAAAGTTTCATCATAAACAATGTTGAGTAATACAAGGCCCCACAAAGCCTTACACACAGCCGAAAGCGTCATCAGAACAGACACTGAGCATTGCAAATGCTAGGAAACCTTTATCAGAACCAACACTGAATGATCAGAAGCCTAGCAAAGCAATGCCGCAGACTTCGCACCAAGAAGATAAATTACAATCCTCAGGGGGCCAGGCATGTGCCCTATTGCAGTTGACCTGAAATTGTAACTTTTTCCCAGTCCAGCGTGACTACGCACCCACAACTAGCACTTTCTGCTTCTTGGCGCTATTTTTGCTTATCTCCAGTGCTGCTGATAAGAACATTGTCATTCTAGTTTTATGTTATTTATTAAAATATTTCCCATTTTCATGAATTGGATTGGGATGTTTCTTATATTGTGTTTTCACTTTACTGCTGCATAAATATTTAACGCATTGCCTCTAAATTAGCCCTGCCTGCTTTTGTTCCAAGCTACTAGGGGGTAGGGTCAGCTTTGTTTAGTGACTTTTGTGGTTCACCCTGACAAGAATTCTGGTTTGAGAAGTGTTTTCACCTCCCTCAACAAAAAAACATTTCTTACACTGATTTTATACAAATTAAGCTATGCAAGTGTCAAACAGTCTTATCGATTTTATTGGTAAATAACCTAATGGTTAATTAGCAAAATGTGTTACTGTCTATAACTGAATTAAATCATTTGTGCAGAATGTTTTATATTGCCGCACTTTTGTTGAGATCAATAAACATGGCGTATTGGTAATTCTGTAGAATGGCACATGACTGGCATAGATTCCTCTTTCTAACCATAAGTGAGCAAGTGGCTAGATTCTGATGGTTTCTTTTGTGAGATTTGTAAAAGCCATTTGGTGGGGGGGAGGGTGGCTGCAGAAGTATGTTATGTTATAAGATTTTATTAAGCGCACATATCACTCAAGGGTCTCAAAGCACTTGCCTAAACCTAAAAACAGTAGAGGAGAAGGAATAAAGGGAGCAGACAGAGAGAAGAGAGATCAGAACAGCTAGGTTTTTAGAGACTTATGAAATGTTCTATGATTGGTCTCCCTACGTAGATGCAGAGGGAGTGATTTCCACTGGGTGGTGGAAAGATACCAAAAAGATCTCCCGCCATTCCTGGTGGTACGAATCTTGAAAGGGATAAGAAGATGTTTGTTTGTGGATCTAAGGGTTCTGGAGGGGTTATACCTGATCAGTATTTTTAACAAGATAGTGTGGTCCATTCCCATAATTGGTTTTATAGACCAGACAGTTGATCTTAAATATTATGCATTTCCTGATGGGAAGCCAATGAAGAGCTCTCAAACTTGGTGTCGAGGGAGATCCGGAGGGTAGATTTAATACAAGTCTAGCGGCTGTATTTTGAAAGAACTGTAGTTTGGTAAGGAGCTCTGCATTAATGGAGACCATTAGGGCGTTTCCATAGTCTAGCCGGCTAATGATTAATCCTTGAACCAGCAGCATCTGAGATACCAATGGAACCCATTGGAACATCTTACGATGAGTCTGCATTAGTTCATAGTAAATACTAGCCACATGATTAACATGATCAGTCATGGCGAGGTGATTATCAATCAGCATCCCAAGATTACGAACTACTGACTTGGTAGATGGACAGGAGCTGAGATTAGGAGACCACCAATCACTTGACTACAAGGTTTGAGCTTTGCCAAAGAGGATGATTTCCGTCTTGCTGGCATTAAGTTGCAGATGATTGGTTTGCCCCCAGATGTGTATTTCAGACATACACTTAATGAATCTTAGTTTGGCATCTATTGGATCTGGGCCTAGCGTGATTAGTAGTCGTGTATCGTCGGCATACGACACAGTGTCGAAGCCATATGATTTGGTCACTCTAGCTAGGGGTGCCACGTACAGATTGAAGAGCTTGCGACCCTTGGGGACACCCTTATCTATCTATTGCCTACAGGAGACAAAAGTAACAATGTGTACTTTCAAAGTTCGATTTGTTAGTTAGCTCCTGAGCTAGTTCAAAGCATTGCCCCTAACACCCATCTCCCACAGATGATTCACAAGCGTACTGTAGGATATGGTGTCAAAGGCAGCTGTCAGATCATGTAAAACCAGAATGGCTGACTGACCAGCATCAAGGGAGAGTCTAATGTCGACTACCTCCTACAGAGCGGTTTCCGTAATATGTGCAGCCCGAAACCCAGATTGGGAAGAGTCTAGTAGATTATTACTCTCTGGAAAGGTGGTAAGTTGTTTGTTAATTAGCGACTCCAAAACCTTTCCAAAAAGAGGGAGATGGACTTCTTTAAAATGGGCTTGACCATAGCCTCTTTCCCTTTAGTAGGAACCGTTGATTGGCAAAAGGTTAGGTCAAAAAGCTTGGTAAGGCCCGTGAGAAGGGCTGGCCCAATACTTGTAATAATAACATTGCAACCCTCAGGGTTTGGCACTTTAGTTTACCTTACATGGTGTGCAGAAATGAGTGTCCCATGTTTGATTCAAGAATTGGAGTGATGCCTGAATAAGCAAACCCAATGAATAATGCAATTGTAAACATCTTTCGCCATGTGAATCTTTTCTTACAAAGTTGTTGTGCCACAGTGGTCTTCAGGTTCCCCCATTTTATTTTATTTAACATTCCCCTCCTGCCTTTAAGGCTGCATTAGCACATAATGCAGTGGGGTACATTCTGAAAGCACTTCCGGCATTACTAAATGTATGCGTGCATAAATGACTAACCTGCAAAAGTTATACATATCCAACAAAGCAAAACTTCCATTTTGATTAAGTGATTTCTTTTCTGGTTTTATTGTTTTTCATTTCATGAAACCTCTAAAGGGCGTGACTATCACAGTTCTTTGCACGCTGACTGCTTGGAATTTATACGTGTGCCCACTTATAGCACTAGTTAGCTGACTTTCCAGGGCACACAACTCATTTGGGTAATTGTGCAGTACACCTTCATTTCACTTCAGGCATCCCCTTATATTATTTTGCACTTGCCATAACTCGATCCTTAAAGTTTGTCCACAAGCTTCTTAAAGTCAAGAGTAAAAGTCCCCCTTTACAAAATGAATGCATTAGTGCATGCCTTTTGTGACCCGGTTCTGCATTAACAACAATGTTGCTATAGGGATACCACCAGTGAATCTAGAATGCAGTCTGTGCATGGAAATAGACCCAATGCGTAGCAAGGGATCTCACAGAAATCCACCATTACCTGTTTGGCATCTGAACAAGTTGCCCACAGCAGAACTCCGAAAGTGCTCACTTTTGGAACATTTGGCACCTCTCTGAATGTACTCTTGAGTCTATATTACAAGACTTTGATAACATATGATGTGACTGAAATCATTAGTTATGCTGGTGAGAAAGAGTGTGAAATAACTTCCTAATCTGAAGCATATGGTCCTTTGTTTACAACTGTCCAACTACTAGCTCAAGGTTAAAATTTGATATTAGCTCAATTACCTCTTTCAGCTTCCTCAGTGGGACTGTTACATACAATGATATTACCAGGGGTTCTGAGAAAAGAGGTTTAAGATTAAGTTTAAGTCCATTGTTATTAGTTAATAAAAACTGCCACAATATTTTACAATGAATAGAAATTAAGTGTGCATAGTTAAAATATAAATCCTTTTTTTTTAAATGATCAGTTTTCTTAAAAGCATTGGTTAATATTGCCACAATACAGGAAAATATATTTGTCTATTTTGCAGCGTGTTGTTATAAAATTCTTTCACTTCATGTACATTAATATCATATCAATGTATTTTGCTCACAATATAGGCCAAGTTTATTATACTGATGTAAGCTGCATGGAGTTATGTTTAACTGCTTTATCGAGTAATCGTAGAAACTTCAAAAGTTTGCAGTTTAGCTGAGGGTCTGTGGGGTCCTTGCTTCTCATGATGGCTGTTCTGAAAGAGGAGGTTCCAGAGATGTGCCTCCAACAAGTGGTATCCCGCTTCTCACAGGAGTACTTACTTCTGGAGGAAGGACCCTCTGTTTTCCCTACCATCTCCGCCTTCTTGCATCTTTCCCACGTATCTCACTGTGCCCCCAAGACTCATAGAGTACTGCAGTGCCCTCCAGTTCATTCCCTGGCAATAAACAGGTTAGGACTATTTTGTCTAATCTCACTGAGCAAATCTTTGATAGCCCCAGGCATGGACAAGGGTCAAGAGGAATCATGAGTTCTCCCAGCCAATGTTACTAGATAGACACAACTGTGACTCTGCCACTTCTCAGTTACCACCCACAGAGCATAGGATTCATTTCCCACACAGTTGCTTCATGAGTGGTTAGTAAGATTACCTGTGATGGTGGGCTTTAAGAGACCCAGATCCATACATGCCTCATCACCTGTGATCTGCAAGGTTGTGAAAGAGCAAAAATAGAAGTGGAAGACGTCACTGGTTGACTCCTGATGCCAGGTTTCAGTTCTCTTGGGTTAGAGAATCCAACATTCACTGTGAGTTGGATTTCATTGCAAACAGTCATCTTAGGGAAAGAGTGGTATGTAAGGAATATTGATAACACACATGCTGTCTCAGCCATAAAAGTGAATAAAAATAATAATCACATGGGACAAAGTATAAACAACTATTGAAATATTCTGAAATATAGATGTATAAAATACAATACAAAATAGCAGTAATGTATTAACTAAGCATTGTTCTATATGCTCGTGTAACAGCCTTTAAAAAAGAAACAAGACTAAAACTCACTTCATCATTGTGCTAACGTGATAATAATCTAAGGGAATGTTTACACTGTTTACAGTCATAACAATACTTCATTAAATTTGGGATTAAGAGGCAAAATCGGAGCTGTGTAAGTACTGCAGGAGCCACCCACCTACCGCTCTGTTGCACTCCGGATGATATGAGGAGTTTCTGCTAAAAATAAACTTCTTCGATGATCCTTGTGAAAAGACCATCCACTTGGAGAAAAAAATCTGAGGAAAAACAGACAGGCTTTGGAAAATGAACTTACCTGCTATGCCGAACTGTCTGGAAAACCGTGGCCGGTTGGCTTAAGGTCGGAGATCGGTCTCGGCACAGCAGTATGCAACCAAAACAGCCTTAGCCCCCGAGGGACGGTTCGGAGACTTGCTCCTCTGGAGCTGCAGAGAATCTACATGCACTCCCTACTGCCTGGAAGATGCCTGCCGCAAACTCTCTCGTGTGGCCAGGCGCAAAGAGGTGGAGGCGGGGAAACAGAAGTCTAAGGATCAGCATCCCAGTGAGGACGCGGAGACCTCCTCCAAGCATCGAGTCATTGCAGGGATGTTTTCTGGTCGCTGCAAGGTGGTTGGCAAAAAGGAGACTTTGGCTGGTGAGATTCTTTGGCTAATCGCAGTGGTGAATACCGAGCCTCCCCCCATGGATGCTGTATGTACAGGACAGGAAATCATAGCCAAAAGCGATGCAGTATTGGGGGGCAGACAAGGGCATTGCTGTAAATGACTTAAACAATAATAATAATGATGGTGAGGACGAGGAGGAGGAGAAGGGAGAGAAGGCACCAGAGGGGGCTTCAGCAATCAATCACAATGTGTCCCACACATTATGTAAGGTTGGGGGAACCCCGAAGGGGGGAAATTTTCTCTCTTAATAAGGACTCAGGCCTGTCTAACATCAGTGAGATTGATGTATTGACCGGGATAATTCAGATGCTGACTCTGACAGTTTACTCTCCAATCCTAGTACCCAGAAACGGTAGTCTGCTCAAAGAAGGAGAACGAGGAATAAAGGTAGAAAGTGTAAGGATGGGGCCCTAGGCCCGCATGATATAAATAAGTGTGACACGGGACACCAGCTTATTGATGGTAACTCTGGCCACGAGCACGTGCGCTCGGGTTCTTTAATTAGCAGCGTCACCTGACCCAGTGACGTCTGTGGTGGGTGGGTGCACAGTGTATGGTTACACTGGAGAACAACTAGACTGTGTCCTGGCAGGACACTACATCCCTCCCAAAATTTAATGAAAGGAAAAGCGAATGTCCAACCTGCAAGAAAACAGAACAATAACATTTGATAGCCCCAACAGATCTTCTTCAGGCGATCAGCTGGGAGAATGTTGAAAGTTCCAGGACTACAAAGTCAGTCAGATGAGCTACACCTCAGTGTTGTACTTTAGATCATCCTTGTCTTGCTGTGTTGACGCTTATATACAGTGTTCATCGCTTGGAGCATCAGGAACAGAATGCGTGTGACCCTTGAGGGGTCTCGCAGGTGTTCCTAGTCCAGTGGATGACAACACTTGTTGGTTGTTGGAGACATCTGCGGCACAAGAGGTCTTTATTTGGATTTGCTGATCTTCATGCCTTCACACCTCCATCCGGCCAAGTAACTTCTGACTTGCCGTTCTTGCCGGACTCCTCTCTCACTGGAGCCTCGAAGACTGGCCTCTCCTGCTTGGACTCTTCTCTCACTAGAGACGCTGGGAGGACCCTCTTGCCGGACACGATGGGACCGGGTGGACCGTGCCTGAGCCGCGCAAAAGTGTCGCTGAGAAACTGCCAACAGACTCACCTCCAAGTCTCTCATGATGTCCTCGGGGTGTTGATGTCATCCGCCAGGATGGTCTTGCCGTTAGGACATGGGTTCAGTGTCTTCACCAGACCCTTTCTCGGTGCCAGGTGTTCACCAGGGGTCTTCGTGCTTCCTGTTGTCTGTCGTGGAGCTGCCCCTACTGCACCTCAATCATCCTG
This sequence comes from Lissotriton vulgaris, assembly GCF_964263255.1. NCBI lineage: Eukaryota > Metazoa > Chordata > Amphibia > Caudata > Salamandridae > Lissotriton > Lissotriton vulgaris. The sequence goes on along the minus strand of NC_141685.1, from coordinate 684,871,575 downwards.
ATTCCTCTCTCACAGGACATGCGGCTGAGGCCCTTGTCCCCTGGACTGCCACTTGATCGCATGGGCTGTGCGGGTCGCTGCGGATCTTCGGACATGGCCACAGTCGAGTCTTGTGTAGTCCACAAGGGTGGATTGTCTAGTGCTTGGGTATGCTCTGCTTCGGCAAGCTTCAGGTTCAAGGGGTCCAATACAGTTCTTCAGTGGTTGGTCTCCTCAGGTGCGAGTTGTCGGGATTACTGGGGTCCACACGGATGTTGCGATGTTCCTAGGACAGCACCGATGTTCCTGTGTGCTGACTGTTGCGATGCTCCTTGGAGAGCACCGATGTTCCTGTGTGCTGACTGTGGTTCCCTCTCTTCCACTGTGGAGTGATGTTGTGTTACTCCATTCTTCCTCTTCGTTCTCTTCCTTGACGCAGTCAGGTCTTCTATATTTCTTGCTTGCTCATGCTAACCAGGCTTCTCCATGTAGCGGGCCCTCTACATGTCGTCCCCTTGGTCTTTTCCATGTGGTAGGACACTGTCTTCCCCTGGCTTGTTGACTAGACCTGTCGTCGTATCTTCCTGTTACTTGATCACTTCTGTTGCCTTCAATCAGGATACCCTTCCTTGGTCAATTTCATTGTGACTCTCCTGTCTCGTCGGGTTCCTTTGGCTCTACTGTTCCTCCTTCCTTTTCTATATGGCGTCGTGCCCTTCCTTTCCATGTTCCTTCTTGTGACGTGGTCTGGTCCTTTTACTGTTGTTGGCCTTCCTGACCAGTCTTCCCCAGGCAGCGTGCACTCCACCTGTTTCTCTCTGGTCTGGGCACAGCTCTCCTGCATGGTGTTCTTCTCTTCTTTGACTGGACCATTTGTCGCGATCTTCTCTGTTGCTTCTTTTCTTTCCTTGGCGACCAGACTGGGTGGTCGGCTTTCATCCTAGGCATGAGTCGTCATGCTGTGCTATCTTCTTCGTGGTCGCTATTCACCGTCACAGTGTTTTGGCGTTGGCGCGCTTTGTCTGCGCGGAGGAGGGTTGTGTCACCGCTCCTGGTGCATCTCTGGTGCATGCTGCCATGCACGCTGACGATGGCGCTCTGGTACAGTGAGACGTCGCTGTCTCTCTTGGGGAACCTTTGTGCTCTGTCCCGTGGCGTTGGCGTGTCGCTGTGCAGCGTCACTCTGGCGCTCCTGATTCCTGGCGCTCCTGGCACGTCCTGGCGCGGTGCTGCGCTGTCCTGGTTTGCGGGTGTGGAGTTCCTGCACTTCTGTCGCGTCCCTCGTGGCTCGTGGCGCAGTTCTGTGCTTCTGGCGCGTTTCTGCGCCGTCTCCTGATGGGTTTCTTGCATTTTCTGGAGTGTACCTGCGCTCCTGGTGTCGCTATGCTGACCTTTGTATCTCGCTTTGTGTTGTTGCAGTTTTGTGCTGGTGCTGTCTGTCACCCTGAGCTTCTCTCCAGGTTACATCGCTGACAGAACTGTTTGTATTCTCACTTGCACTTCAATTGCTTGGTGGGTGCATTGCTGCTCGCTGGCCACTGGGTGGCGTTGCTGGGCTCACTGCTGTCTTACAGGCTCCTCTCTCCTAGGTGTGCCGTCGGTCGATGTCCATTGCTCTGGTCATATTGCCTAATTTCCCCAGCAAGGGTCTAGATTTGGCTTGTGCAAAGCTTGTTTCTTCCGGTATTTTCGGGGCTCATTTGCTCAGAATGACCACTAGATTGCAGTGGAGCATTTCCTCATGCACCGGCAGCCTTAACCTTGTTGTGAGCTTCCTCCCTCTCTATGACCAGTGCTGGGTCCCAGTGCAGCTTAAATGGTGGGGTGCAGAGCCTCTCGAAGGGTCAGTGCAAAACCCTTCTGTTCGCTGTCCCGTTTTGTATCCACCTTTTTATCCTGGCAGATCAAGGACTACACACGTCTTTCCCCGCTTGCTTGGTGCTCAGCAGCTGACGCCTTCCTGATCCCTGGCACCTGTATCACGGTAGGTGTTGTAATATTGTTATCTTTCTTCTTTTTTTTTTTTCAGCTCTCCCCGCCCGCAGCAGCCTTTTGGTTTACCCGCTGCGCTGGGTGGGGGAGAGTCGGTTCAGCTGCTGGGGCCGGCCTTGCTGTCCGCAGTGTTCGCGGCTGCTCCTGCCGCTTTCCTCAAGGCGCTGTCCCTGGGGCCACTGCCCCTCCAAGGTGCCCCATCTTACTCACGCTGCGGGGTGAGCTCCGATGGGCCTGCTGGTTAGGCCGCGCAGGGGGGGGAGTTAGCGCTTTGCGGGTGGACTCCGCTTCTTGCTTCCGTCACTGCCCACTCTACGGCCGCTTCCCTACGGGCTCTCCTTCTTTCCCGATGCTGACATCCCTAACTGCTCTCCCCACCGCCAGCAGCAGCCGCTCCGTTTACACGCTGTGCGGGGCGGGGGAGGGTCGGTCGCACTTCACTGGGGGTGCTCCGGCAGTATTCACATGGGCACTTGTGGTTGACCGCGGGTAGGCTCCGCTCGGTGTCTCCACGGCAAGGGTCAGTTGCAGGCAGGCCGCGGGTGGGCTCTACTGGTCCTGCTTCACTTCCACGTACTTTCACCCTCGCAGCGGCAGCCGCGCACCACACATGCTGCGCTGTGGTGGCAGGAGGCGCTACAGGCAGGCCGTGGGTGGGCTCCGCTGGCTTCGCTTAATTAATGGGCCAATAGTTAATGTCCACAGTGGGTGGGCTCCGCTTTATATGTGTTGCTGGCGGCGCTAGCTGGCAACCGCTATTGGTACCGTTGTGTGCATTGCGGATGGGCTCCGCTTACGATCACAGTCCCAAGGGGGGGTCGCTTCAGGCTTGCGCGGCACCCCAGGCAGTTTATATCGCCCGGGCTCACCTCCGGCCTACGGGTCTCCTCTCACTTCGTCGCGGTCGACGCGGGTGGGCTCCGGTCGATCCGCGTTGTCACCATCTCCCTTGCGGCCAGTACAGGTGGGCTCTGGCCGGTCCGCTTATTCTCTTGGGGGCACCGCCACAGCAGGGCGGCATTCCGCAGGCTGGAGAGGTGTGGGGTGGGCTCCCGGTCACCTCCTCCTTTTCCCCCAGGCTCCGGGCTCATCGCACGCCCTGTGGGCCTCTCGGCGGCCGGCTCATTCCTACGGGATGTGCCTTCGCTGCTGGCAGCTCCCCTTTCCTTTTCCTTTTCGATGTTTATCTCTTGTAGCTGGCACACGTGGGCATCGCATTACCGCCTAGTCGCCAATGTAAGGATGGGGCCCTAGGCTCGCATGATATAAATAAGTGTGACACGGGACACCAGCTTATTGATGGTAACTCTGGTCACGAGCACGTGCGCTCGGGTTCTTTTACTAGCAGCGTCACCTGACCCAGTGACGTCTGTGGTTGGTGGGTGCACAGTGTATGGTTACACTGGAGAACAACTAGACTGTGTCCTGGCAGGACACTACAGAAAGGAGACGTAGGTAATACAATCAGATTCATATCATAGTCTATCTAGCCAGCTGAAATGGGATTACTCCTTTATGCAATTTTTGATTGACAAGAAGGGAGCAGGTGGTGAGGACGGTGCGCATGGGTCACAGAAAATACTTTGTGAGTCTAAAACAGGGGTAGAATCACCTCCCTCAATGGGGTTGATTTATTCCACCCTCAAGCAAATGAAATTTGAAGCAAGACAGGAGCACAAACGGGTCCATCTGGCAAGAAAGACGCTTCAAGGCGCTATTAGGAAAGTTAACAAGACATGCCCAGAAATTACAGAGTGGACAACTGCACTGGAGGACAGAGTGTTGGCTATGAAGCCGGGAGGTGAGGTTACTGTAGAATAGGCCGTGGCCAATGTGAACAGGATGGTGGATGTCATGTGGAAGCTGGAAGACTCCAAAAATCATTAACGGTGCAATAAGCTCAGACTTTTGAGTGTACCAGAAAACGTGGAAAGGAGAGGACATCAGGGGATTTGTGCTACGCCTGCTAAAAGGGGGTTTCCCGGAGCTGGCACACTGAGGTTGGGACACAGAGGTGCAAAGAGTGCACCAGTTTTCACAAAAAATCATTGAAAGGCCTAGAGCTATTTTAATATTTTTGGGAAACTTTCTCCTCAGGCAAGCGGTATTTGATAAGGCAAGACATGAAGACGTTCTGCAGAAGGATATACCTTCTTTGTAAGGCCAAACTTCTACCACATAACTGTGGAAAGCAGGTGGAGGCTCTGACAATTAATCATGCCTTTTCACAAGTTAGGGTGTGAAGTTTATCTCCTTGGCCCTGTATGTCTTAAAGTTATTCACTAGGGAGTTATAAGAGTGTTCTCCGCAGAAATACAAGCACAAGATTATCTTCGAGAGATTTCTGAGATAGGGAAATAGAAGGAGTTTAGAGAGAGGCAGAATTACACCTGTCTATTAAGGCTTTTTGGTCTGATATCTCTCTCTTGGTCGCCTTTTTCTCTCACCTCTACCGGTACTATATACTAGTGGTTATTTATTATGGAGGGTTCTCTTTTTCTTTCTTGTTGGTTTTTGCGGAGTGATGGTGTGTGGCGGTGGGAAGCAGCATTATACAGGAGGCATCACAAGGGTCCTTGGACCTATTTTGCCTTGCAATGGGGGTGAGGATGGAGAGTGGGAGGTTGTGGGAGGGAAGAAGTGGGGGGCAAAGGGGTTCCAAGCAAAGTCAGGGGTTTATTTTGTGGTCGGTAACTTCCAAGCAGTTATACTTTGGATCAAATAATGAGTTATTTAAGAATTGCCTCAGTTAATATATGTGGCTTGAAGAACTTTCGGAAAAGGCAAAGGGTTAATAATGACATACAGTATCCAAAAGCCGATATACTCTGTATCCAGGAAACCCACGATGAAGGATCTCAGAAACATCTATTGGAACTTACGGGTATCAAGTTATTTCTAGAATGCTGCAAGGCACCTGCAGGAGAGAGGTAGCGATACTCGCATGTGCAGGCAAGGTTAGATTTATGAGATCCAAGGCGGATAAACTCGGGAGATGGGCCATTGTAGAATGTAGATATGATGGAGGGGGGTTTACGCTCAGCTCTATATACGGCCCTGTTACCGATGATCCAGCACTATTGGACTGGATTAGTGTTGAATTGGTGGGGTGGCCCATGCCTCTAGTAGTATGTGGAGACTTTAACATTAATTTAAAAATGGAGGCCTTTATATTAAGTACAGCAGTGTATCAAGGGCAAAAACGAGCACTATCCCAGCTGGGTAATTTACACAGGCTTCTTGACATATGGGCTGATAAAGGACCATTAGATCCAGTCTACAAGTATTACTCCGCCCCTCACCAGGTTCACGTAGGCCTGGACTACTTTTTTATTTTCAGTAGACTGGTCTCTGCCTCTCTTATATTTTAAATACCCATGGGTAATGTCCAACCCTGACCCCCTTTTATTAGAGATTAATATCCACACAACTCTACAACCCAAAGTGGGATGGTCATTTGCAAGGGCTCTGCTGCTAGATGAGGAGTATATTTCTTGTATCAGAGAATGGATTTTGTCGTTTATGGATGAAAATCTAGGGACCTCTCCCATTAGGTAGTGTGAGACACTTTGAAAGCCGGGAACTGTGCGGAAACCACAAGATACTGCTGGAATAGGCAGAAACATTCAAAACGTCATCTTCAGGGACTCTACCAGGATCTAGAACAAGTGGAGGCTGGCCTGGTGGATGCTGTTATCCGGGGCCTTGATATCGAAACAGCCCAACTCAGGTTGCCCAGCCAGTTGTTGCTCAATTACCGATCGTTCAGCAACCGGCTCAGCCTATTAACGCTCCTTTGCCTGCTCCTGCTCCGATCCCTCATCCTATAGTTCAGCCCCCGCCTCCCCTACAGTCCTCTGTTCCTGTTCCTCAGCCGGCTACGTCTCAGTCCCCGTCGCCTTCTACATCTGCAATGCCTCCCATTCTTTTAAGGGATTCTCCTACTTCGCAAAGGAGAATAGCAGATGCTGTTTCAAACTTCTTTTCTCCTCTTCTTGGGTCTTTAAATTTGTCCCCAGCTTTTTCTAGACAACAATCTCGTTGTCAACTTCCTCTTACGGATGAGAAAGTTGTTTTGGGATCCCTTGCTCGTAAATGGATTGAGAAAGGATCAGAATATAGTACAGAGGACATTATGAGTTCTTTTCATCAGTGGATGGAGCCCACTCAGAGATATGTTTTTAATGTCATGTATCAAACTCTTATTAGGCAATGGGAAGATATGGAGTTTGATTCAGTTCCTTCGGAGATGCTGAAGTTACAAGCTGATTTTGATAGGGGTTTTATTGTAGGACCACAGGTTGCAGACGCAGTGAATAAACTCGTTGCGTTTTGGGCAATGTTTTTGTCCTTGACTATTTCCGAAACTGATTCTGTTTATAAAACGGGCATTAAAAATTATCCGATGCGTGAAGTTCCTCCCATATGGAGAGAAGAGGTAGTTGATCCACCACAGATACCTGCTCACTCCAGCGCATATGGGTTCACGAACCATGGAAAAGGTCTGAAGTGTTGGCGCTTAAACAGACTCTTCTGGACCCCCGTAAAAATCCTGCTGGATATTATAAAGAATTCTCTCAAACAGTCGATGCTTTTATTATGAATTTGGCTGATATTGACATGTTATTTGGAAATGTTGTTCCACAAGCATTATGGGCACAAATTTGTAGGGAAAATCATATTGGTGAATTAGGTGGAGATTGGGCTGATATTAGAGCCTCAGATGCGGGTCAAGTGGGCGGTGCGAAACCTGATGATCTGATTACAGCCTTACCGGGCAGAATAATTGAATTAATGAAGACAATGATGCCTGCGGTACAGGTAACTTGGGATAAGCTGGCCGCATGCAAGCAAAAGAAAGACAAAAGCGTCCCAGATTTCTTCACTCGTTTCGAGGAGACGTTTAATGACCATAGTGGTCAAGATTTGAGTATAGAGGGTGGTCAGCGGTTGTTCGTGGATACGTTTGTATATAACTTACTCCCCGAATTGTCAAATAAATTAAAGAGTGCTGAAAGTGCATGGGCTGTTTCTTCCCCTGCTAAAATATTGGCTACTGCACAGTATTACGAGAATAGAGATAAGGAAGAGAAGGAGAAACAAGATAAAAAGAATAAAGATTCGAAAACGAAGGTTTTTTTGCAGCAGGCTCATCCTCCACGTCCTGCACAGCCTCAGTTTTCTCAACCCCCACAGTTTGAGAAGATTTTTCAGAAGCCAGAGTCTTTTGTACCGCGATCTTCGTTGGGTCCTCATCAATGTGCATATTGTAGGGAAGAGGGACATTTCAAGAATAGTTGCCCGGTTTTATTACAGCGTAATAATGGAATGTCTGCTCCACGAGGTCGTGGTAATTTTCAATCAGGATCTACAGGTAGAGGACGAGGTGTGTCCTCTCAGGAATAGCGTTCTTTTGCTCCATCTGCCGTGAATTATTTTGATCAACAGAGAGTTCAGTCTACGCAGTATTATAATGATTATTACTGTATTGAAGATAGTGCTGATGATTTTCATACCAAATAGGACAGCCATGGACAAAGTAAGGGAGTTGTGTCGATTCCGGTGGATCAAAAAGGACCGTATGTCACTGTCAATGCTATGGGTGTTTCAGAACTGTTTCTTTTGGATACTGGTGCGATGAGAAGTTCTATCATTCATTCTAAACTCCTTGGGGCACCTTTGTCTGGCTTAATAAATACTTCTGTAGGATTTTCTGGCGCCCCTGTTCGTAATCCAGTTTCTTGTCCCGTGCCTGTTTCGATTGGACCTTATGAATTGGACGCTTCGCTTACTTTGACAATTGGTTGTGGTAAGAACCTGCTGGGTTTGGATTTGTTGAAAAGATTGCATGCAACATAGTATTGTTCCCCTTCTGGTGTGCATCTTACGTTGCGGAAGAAATTGACTACTTCTATGTATTTATCTCGAGACCAGTTTCCACCTGAGTTGCTTTCTCTTCCTGAAAGTCTTTGGGCTACAGGCCCAAATGACGTGGGACGCCTTGCGATACCACCGTATGTTGTCACTGTTAAAGAAAATGTCAGAATGCCACGCATTCCTCAGTATCGTATTTCTAGTGATAGTGAGAGTGCACTTTTGGCTATTGTTGATGATTTTATTCAGAAGGGCGCGGTTGAAGAAATGAGGGGCAATGTCTGTAATAGTCCTGTCCTCCCAATTCTTAAGAGAACCGATCCTTCACAGCCTCCTGTTTATCAATTTGTTATTGACCTTAGAGAAGTGAACAAAATTGTTATACCACAGTTCCCTGTTGTCCCGGACATTACAGCCCTATTGACGATCATCCCTGTTTCGGAGGCTTGGATTTCCGTGATAGACCTCAAGAACGCTTTCTTTAGTATTCCCATTGCTGAAGAAAGTAGAGATATCTTTGGTATCTCTTTAGGTGGCCGAAGTTTCCGATTTAAGAGAGCACCTCAAGGTTATTGTGAAAGTCCTTCCATCTATACCAAGGCTCTTAAGTCACAACTTGATGATTTCTCTTTGCCTCCAGGCGCTACGCTTGTTCAGTATGTGGATGATTTGCTAGTGGCTGCTGATACGGAAGATGTGTGTAAGAATGTGACTGTTGCATTGTTGCATCATTTGGCTGCTTTGAATCATAAAGTATCGCCCTCTAAGTTGCAGAATATCCAACAAGAGGTTACCTACTTAGGTCATCTCTTGTCGAAGCAGGGACGGCGATTTACCCCAGAACGTATCCAGGCTATTTCACAGATGTCTATACCTACTACGCAGAGAGAAGTGCGTGCCTTTTTGGGTATCACTTCATACTGTAGACAATGGATTCCTAATTTTTCACTACTGGCCAAACCATTGTTTGCACTTACGTTGAAAGATACGCCCCATCCACTCCCTTGGACGGATGAATGTCAGAAAAGTTTTGTTAACCTACGTACTGATCTGTGTTCTGCTCCAGTATTGGGTACCCCAGATTATAGCAAATCCTTTACACTGTACGTTCACGAAAGAGAGGGTTACGCATTGTCAGTTCTGACACAGCAATTTGGAGAAAAGCAGATGCCTTGTGCCTATTTCTCCGCTACACTGGACCCAGTAGCTAAAGCTTTGCCAAGCTGTCTCAGAGCTGCAGCAGCTGCGGCGATCTCTATTAGACAATCTGCTGGATTGGTGTTAGATAACACACTAATTGTTATGGTTCCACATGCAGTGGATACTTTGTTGAATAGAACAAGGACACAGCACCTCACGAGCGCTCCTTTATCTGGATACGAGCTGACACTTTTAGCGAGTCATGTGCATATCAAATGATGCAATACATTAAATCCAGCTACACTGTTGCCACTCCCAGATGAGAAAGATGTTCAGGAAAAACATGATTGTTTTCTTCGAACTGAGGTAGAAACGAAGGGTAGGATCGATTTGAAGGACACTCCGCTCAAGGACCCGGATGGGATCCTATGGGTGGATGGTTCCTGTTTCAAGCTTCCGAATGGGGAAACTACTTCTGCCTATGCTGTCACCACCTTATGCACTATTGTTGAAACGGCACGTATTGGACATAATTCAGCCCAAGCAGCCAAATTAATAGCTTTGACTAGAGCGTGTGTATTGTCGAAGGAAATAGAGAGTGAATGTGTATACTGATAGTCAGTACGCTTTTGGCGTTGCACATAGCTTCGGTAAGTTATCCAGCATGGTCAGTTGGTGACTGACCTTCTTGAGTCACTTACTTTACCTGCACAGATAGCGATCATCAAATACAGCGTGCATAAGAAAGTCATAGATGATGTTGGTCGTGGAAATGCGTTTGCAGATGAAGTAGCAAAAGCCACAGCTAGAGACACCCTTAGCCGAATGTGTGTGGCAGGTCCTGTGAACTGGGTTAGAGAGATTGGAATGTGTGAAGACACGATTGAAAGTGTGAAAACGATTCAGGGAGAGGCTAATGAGAAGGAATTGAGTACGTGGAAAGAAAGTACGGGAATGTTAGATTCGATGGGTTGTTGGACAGAGTTGTCGGAACATCCGCGATGGTTGTTACCGGACGCTTATGTGTTGCCGGTTGTGACTATGGCTCATGGTCCGGCTCAAATGTAAGCTTTTGGCTCCTGTATGGCAGAATGCAGGAATCCCAAAATGTGCCGAGAATGTGGTTAAGCATTGTATTGTTTGTTTAATGCATAACCCAGGAAAAGATACCCCAACTCCGGCAGGTCATTTTGCTCCCCCGACATATCTCTTTCAGGTGTTGCAGATCGATTACATCCACATGGATCGATGCAACAACCTTAAGTATGTTCTGGTGGTGGTATGTGCTTTTTCCCGTTGGATAGAGGCCTACCCCATGAAAGGTAACACTGCCTTGTCAACTGCAAAAGTGTTGCTCAAGGAGTTCTTTCCCAGATTTTGTTTGCCGCGAGTTGTCTGGTGTGACAATGGGAGTGAATTTGTGGGTCAGATTATACAGAAAGTCTGTTCTGGTCTCGGCATTAGACAAAAGTTCCATGTGGCAAACCATCCACAGTCAGCGGGTTTGGTTGAGTGCTATAATGGCACACTCAAGCTCAAATTAGCTAAAATTCAAGCTAGCACAGGTCTTGTCTGGCCTGAAGCCTTGCCCCTAGCTCTTTTGTCAACCAGAACTACTGTGCACTCTTGTATGGGACTTAGCCCATATGAAGTGGTCTTCGGACGCCCAGCTAATGTCTGGGGTGTCCCTCATCCCAGAAAATACTTGGATATACCATACCCTTTGTTGATTGATTACTTGCATGACTTTACTGCTAAACTGAGTGTTATTCGTCAACAGGTACAAAGTGCTTTGCAAGAGGTCTCCACAGACTTGATTTCATATATATTTCATTCCTGAAATAGAGAAACAAAAAAAGAAGAAACAACAAAACAAACATCCACGTTATGAATGTAAGGGTTGTACAATATAGCACTGTGGGTATTCTCTTATTGCAGAGGGTTAAACAAATACAGCTGCTTTGTATTCCGGAAGCTTGTTTCCTTTCCAGTAAAAGAATTGGCTTGGTAGTTTGGTCTGCCCTGTTCCCATGATGCACTGGGCCAGGGACAGACTAATTTGCATGTAGCCAGGTTCTGAGCTGGGATGGTGCAGTGAGCTAAAAAACGGTGATGGATCAAGCCCTGATCTCTTGACTGGGTACGAGTGTTCTGTTTAATTCAGATACTCTGTCCATCACCACCCCCTTTTTTGAATCGTTTTGTCCACCATAAGCGTGGAAGGGTATACTCAGATGTGAGTCCCTTTCTCACTGCACCATCAGGATTCAAGCAAGCCGGGCCGAAGACGGCTGTAATGCCAGAAACCGGTCCCCGGAAGCTTGTTTCCTTTCCAGTAAGAGAATTCTCCCAGGCACCCTGAAGATGAATGTTATCTCCCGAATGAAGGTAAATCCACTTTTTCTGAGAATAGCGTGTATGTCATGTTTTACCCTCTCCGTATGTGCTACGAGTTCATATACTCTTATTATTAACACACATTTGATCGCTAAAATAAGTTTTACGAAGTAGTCATATTTCTGCTTTCGATTTAACAGAAGAATCTAACTGACAGAGTTTGTCCACTTAGTCTATTTAGTCTAATGGGCGATAAAACGGTAACCTCGATATAGAGAGATGCAAATATCACCAAACATATAATGATTAATGTCCACGCCTACATTGCCGGTGAGGTTATAACTACTTATCTTACAATTTGAATTGCCTTGAATTTGGCGAATGAACTATCGACATGTTCTCTCGGCCGTGTTTGGAATTTTAACAGCTGCCATTCTTTGCCCACCTATGAGAGATGCTGTCTCACAGTAGATTGATGAGTGCAAAACCTTCCAATGATATAACGAATCTATGCGCGAAAAATCTGAAAGTATAACTATGATCTACAACTTTTTTTTGTATAATAAGATCCAAGTGATACCTACTGGGACCCATTGTCCCCTCCATTGGTCCCCTCTTTTCCTTTTTGTTCTTAGTGCTTGGAATACAAAGCAGCTGTATTCGTTTAACCCTCTGCAATAAGAGAATACCCACAGTGCTATATTGTACAACCCTTACATTCATAATGTGGATGTTTGTTTTGTTGTTTCTTCTTTTTTTGTTTCTCTATTTCAGGAATGAAATATATATGAAATCAAGTGCTGAAAATTACATACACTTTTTTGAATACTGCACAATTGGTGTAAGTACTATTTTTGTTGTCTTGTATGTCCTGACGAATGCTCTATAGACCCGGCTGGGCCAGAAAGAGCAGAAACATGTCGACCGTTTTTTAAGAGATATAAGGTGATCCAGTAACTTGATTGACCACTATATCCATTTCTTTTTAATAACATTACCTCTCCTTTTTACATTTAAGTTTTCCACTGGAGAAGCATTGTGTTTTAAGTAAAATCTTCTCTTTCTTCTTTTTTCACCTTCACCTCTGGGGGTGTCCCTCATTCTCTTGACACTGCTACCCAGACCAGAGGTTGCCTCAGGATGAGGCTGGCATATAGCATGAAAATTGGACACCCTATGACTATGCCATAACGCTGAACGTGGGGCGGATAACAGATATACACCGCATTTAACATCATAGGGGCACATGCATCATTGTAGGAATCTGCATTTCCTAAATTGCGAAAATTAAGGAATCGCAATTTAGGAATTGCAAAATCCTATGCATCAAGAAATCCTAAATTTTTTTAGCATTTCTTAATTTTCGGAATTCGCGATTCCTTAATTGCGGATCGCAATTAAGGAATGGCATTACATTGATTCCTATGGGCCTAGAGGCCCATAGGAATCAATGCCGTTTTGCATTTCCTTTTTTTGGAATTCGCAATTTGTTGATGCATTGCAAGGGTGCAGAGGGGGGTCCAAAGGACCCCCCCCTGCACCCCTGAAATGGATTTTAAAGTGCATGTTTCACACACACATGTCCTAAGGACATGTGTGTCTGTAACATGACACTTTCCAAAATGCATTTTTGTGTTTTTTTAAGGAATTTCGCAAATTAACACGAGGGTCAACCTCGTGTTAATTAGCAATTCCTATTTTAAAATTCGCATTTTTAAAAAAATTGATGCATTGCATTTAGGGAATCGCACAAATGCGATTCCTCAAATGCATTTGCATTTTTAGGAAATGCAAAAAAAAGCGAATTTTGAAAAATTGTTTCATGCATCCCAAAAACGTATTTAGGAAGTGCAAACGGCCGAATTTACCGATTTGCACCGTTTGCACTTCCTAAATAGGTTGATGCATGTGCCCCATAGCGTTTATGAGGGTGTTCCATTATAACCAATGGTTATGAAGCTGCAAGTGTCCATAGTGCCTCAGGATATACAGAAACAAGTAGCTGAGTGATTAAGGAAGATTGCCGTGGGGTACATTTTTTTAGATAAAGATGGATGGTACAATAACCATAGGTAGGAAAAATAGGAAGCAGGAAATGAGATCGAAGTATTGTAAATTATTGCGTAGTCATTTTGGCATAACTTTGTGTGTTTTTATGTTTTCGTGTATTTTATTAGCTTGCACAGGTTGGGTCGTGCATGTTTTGCAGCAGAGAAATGTTGTTAATTCTACGAATCCTTCTTCTCCTCGTCTTTCTGTCCTTTCACATAAAATGCATACTCTACCTCTGCATGAGCAGATAAGGAATGCCATATCTGGTTCTTCCTTTCTCATATGAAGGTTCAGCTTGGGCTTACCTGACTATTTTTTCGGCCGCATACCACAACGGACTTAGAAGTTCCATTAAAACTTTTGGGAATGGATTGGATTTTAGCCAAAGCTCTCTGATTAAGGGTATAGTGGCAATGGCTAAGATCGTAAAAAAGAACAAAATTCCATTAGATGAGAAGAAAGCTTATGAAGGATGGAATGTTACCCATTATGTTTCTAGCCTTGGTGACAAAACTAGAAAGGGTGAGTCTTCTCCAGTTTGGACTGTACCCCATCAAGGTAATTTTTGTCTCCAAGTCAACGGCAAGAAAAATGACAACAAGCAGAGTTGTTAGTACACCTGTATTTTCTCGTTTCCTGATTTTCCTCCGTTAGTTCCATTTCAAGGAACATATTTTGTCTGTAACAACAGAGCTTATACATGTCTCCCATCTAACTTTTCTGGAACTTGTTATATTGCTTTTCTTCTTCCTCCTACATATACGTCTCCGTCAGACCAGCACAGAGTTAGACATAGCCGAGGTATATTCGATGCCAAAGACACGGCAGAAAAAAGGGAGGAGATTTCCTTAAAGGATTTCCTTTTGGGGTCCTATGGCCAACAGCAGAAACATCAGGCACTTGGTTCGTGTGGTTGAGATCACTATTAATGTTACTGCGGGTGCGATAGGTAACATTACAGCAGAGCTTCAGCTGGACCGTCTTATGACGTTGCAAAATAGAATTGCGTTAGATGTGATCTTAGCAGACCGCGGAGGTGTCTTTAAATTGCTTGGATCTAGTTGCTGCATTTATATTCCAGACGACGCTCCGACAATATACCAGACCATTTCCAAATTACATACCGTCTCCGAGTCGATTCATCAGGACGAAGGGGATTGGTCTTTTATGGGATGGTTTTGGGGAATATTGTCAACCTGGGGATGGAAGATCCAAACATTCCTTGGAGCAATTTTGGCCATCATATTCTCTTGTTGTCTCTGTGTCCAATGTGGTCCTGTAGTTTGTGGTATATTGGCTTCTTTATGTGTTCCCCAACCTGCAAACCAGAAGACAAAGAATATTAGGATGATGGTGCAGCAACAGTTTGAGGACTTTATGAACATCGATGCTGATTCTGAATCAGACTAACATGAGTTGGTTTGTTTTTGCCTGAGTAATGGCAAAAGGAGGAGCTGAGGTTCTGTAAATTACAAATTCGTTCGTGCTCAGCATCCATTTTGTAGACGCCGCCATTTTGTGTTGCCCTCACTCAGGCAGCACGGCGAGCGCAATGTTTCTGTCGTTTCTGCATTGACGTGTCAGGTGGCTTCCTTGCCTGTGTCTACTAATGAGTGTCAGGGTCTTATTTGTTGGTTCACACTATTCTTTCCTTTAAGTTATCTTATCTGTTGTCCTTCGCTACACGTCTCGTGCATTCTCCTGTTTCACGACTGTCCTTCTAAAATCTACAGCTGTGTTTTTTCTACTCATAAACTGATTTGTGTGGATTCGTTTGTAATTTGCTTAAGGGGGTCTAATGATAAACAAGAACCGGGAACTTGAGTTGCTTAGGACTTAAAACATTGTTTGTAGCGTTTGCCTATTTCTCATGTTCTTGTGTGATTGCATTTTACATTGTATTATAACGTATATAACCTGTGCGCCACTGATTTAAGTGGCAGTCTCTTTTGAACCTCGTTATACCAATGACTTCTAAGACCACTGTACTAGCTGCAGATAATAAATACAATCTACTACGCCAGACGAAGAGTCTGTGTCTCTGTATTTGACAAGGCAGGTGAATCCCGGGGATTTCAGGCGTACCCTGCGCCGCCGGGCCTTAAGGCTACGGTTCTCCAGTAGCTCAAGTCATCGTGGTGAGCCTTCAGAGCATCTAGCTCCGCTTTTTGTGCGACAGTGTAATCCTCTAGAGCT
Source organism: Lissotriton vulgaris (assembly GCF_964263255.1). Lineage (NCBI taxonomy): Eukaryota > Metazoa > Chordata > Amphibia > Caudata > Salamandridae > Lissotriton > Lissotriton vulgaris. The sequence continues at coordinate 684,856,005 of NC_141685.1, read as the reverse complement.
GAAATTCGGGCTTCTGCCTCCGTAACTCTCTCCGCCGTTTCCGTACCTATTTTTATTGCACGCTGTACGGCGTTCTTTACGTTGCTGCATGTGGCCTGCATTCTGCTTTAGTCTGAGCATATTGGCTCATCATAGTCTCGTAAATAGTTGCCAAAGTAATCTCCTGTGGGGATGATTCATCTGATACAGTTTTGTCACCGTCTGTGTCAGCTAAATTTAGACCTCTAGCTCCTTCTACAATTTCACTAGGTGTTAGAGTACTTTCTGATGTTACCAGTCGTGAATCTTTTTTTCTTTTGCCTCTTAACTGTGGTAACACTGGTATTAGGAGATGCTGTACTCCGTCTTAAATCCTCATCGAAGCTGCTACCTTCACTATATTCCACCCAGTCCTTGCTTATATTCAATCCCTCATCTGAGGATGCTTCAGACAGTGAATACAAGTTTTCCACAGATTCAGAGGTCCCTGTTCCACCTTGTGCCCCCTCATTCATAGCCAATACATCTTTTCCAATTACTTGAGGACCCTGGTTGTCTTTTATTATTTCCTCTGAATTTCCAGGGACTCCATCTCCCATGATGCAACTAGTTTCACCATTTTGCCCAATTTGTTGTTGGTCCCCATTTAGCTCTACCTCCGGGGCTAATTCTGCCTGATTCAAAACTTCTTTAAGGGAAAGTTGGTCGCTATTACCACCCAAGGAAACAGTTTCATCATCCACTTCCGTAATGCCTTGGTTAAATCCAAATTGCGCGCGTTCTGCTTTTCAAACTTAGCAGGGAGTCTGTATGCCTTGCTTAGGTGCACGTGAAGTAGCGGCATTTTTCCCCCTGCTATCATCTCCCTTTTTCAAATACGCTTTAACATTACTAGTTTTCTGTGTGCTAGGAGTATCAAAAACAGTCTCACCTTCTGTGTTTAAGCTTTCGATTGCTTTCCCCCCAGTTTTTTCCATGATCACTTCTGTGGCTTGCTCCTTAGTATTATTGCTATGTGTGGTAACCTTTAACACCTCCTTTACTTTAGCAGGGGCTTTCGGTGGCATCCTTTTTTTCCTCTTCGTGGCTCATCCTCGACCTCAAATTACTCCAAGCCGATACCCCAGTAAGCAAAAAGCAAAAAGGAAACTGCAAAAATGGAGCCCTATACCGAGTTAAAAGCCAGCTGCTCAGCATCTATGTCAGCGCTGATTTACCATGCTTAATCTTCTACTTTAAGCCACACTCAAGCCGAGTTGACTCCCAGCACCTCGGCCACAGCTGTTGATCCACTCCACTCCACTTCGTGTTTTCCACTATCCCAGCGTCCCCTCGCTCAGGCAGAGACCGGGTTAAAAATTCGACCACAGAGCACTTTTTTTCCACCTTTGAATAAATGTCACAAATCTTTTCTTTCTTTATTCGACTTCCAATGGCGTCTCTGCGATAGAAAAAGCTGATTTGTTGTTACTGAAACATTTCCACAGAATACGGAGCCTCTGCAGCCGCACCAGACACGAATCCTCCTGCGGGTCCAAACCAAGTCGGTCTACGCCCGCTGACAGCACCGTAACAGCCGTAGCAGCCGCTTCTGCATCAGCGTGTTCTCGGCGTTTTCCTGGCGTCCCGACCTTGGCAATATGGAGCAAAGCCGCGAAAGAATCTCCACCTTCCTTATTCAGTACGGGGTCTCCGACAGATACAGCGCTCCTCTCTTCTCCCTGAACCGCTACAAATCAGTAACCAGGAGAGAGAAGGTCCGAGCTGCCTACACAGCCCACGCCACAGCCGCCATCTTGCCTCCAGAAAACGGTTTTTATTTCGATGCCAAGTGCCAGGATGGGGGTGGACACGGCATTCCATATATTGCAGGGACTAATGGTCCCTGGGCCTCATAAGGGGGGAAGGAAGGGTGGGGGTGGGAGGGAGGGTTGGGGTAGGTGGTATGACGGGGTGGGGAATGGGTTGGGCACGGGACTTTGGTGGAGGTGGGTGAAAAAGACAGCTGCAGACAGAAACGGATTAATGCAGATACGCGCTGTAAGAATGAAAACACGCGAAAGTGGCTGCAAGGTATTCGAATTCAAGAAAAACGATTGTCTTATTTTGAATCTTTTTTTTTTATACTGCTTATGGATAGGAAATTAAAGATTTGCACATTAAATATATGTGGTCTTAATGACCCAAAGAAACTACAAGTTCAAGCTAAAATAGTGCAAATACTCGATATTGAAATACTATGTGTGCAGGAAACGCATGTTGCTTGGGTCAATAGAGGGTATTTCAGAAATTTGGGTATGGAGCTGGTAGTATGTTCTAAGCAGATGGGTATTAAAAGAGGGGTTGCGATACTTAAAAAAAGGGGGGTCGGGAGTGTGTTAAAACTGCAGCTGTCAAATGGGGACGCTGGGCTATCTCCGAGTTCAGGATTGGTCTATACAAGTTTACACTCTGTAATGTTTATGGGCCAAATTTGGATGATGCGGAACTGTTCAATTTTCTGAATGTGGAATTGGCACAGTGGACGCTGCCAATGTTAATGTGCGGGGATCTTAATACCAATCTTGAAGCAGGAGTGAATGTCAGATCTAATCATGTCTATACTTGAAGAAAGAAGCTAGTTTTTAACGCTCTCCGGGCCTGATTTAGGATCACAGCCTGCACGATGTGTGGAATTCAAAACACTCCCCTGATCCTGGTTTCACTTTTTTTTCTGCCCCTCATTCAAAATTTGTTCACTTAGATTATTTTTTCACCTCATCTGTATTGTTGGCCAAGGTTAAAATTGAGATTCACCCCAAATTAGTTTCTGATCATACCCTGATTACATTAGACTTGGTCGTAGACACGGCTGAAAAAGTGGAGTTCCAACAGTGGTGGTTTTGATAGAAAATTGCTTTTGGATGAAAAGTACCAGCAGTTCATAGCTAAAATAATTCAGGAATTTTTTGTTATTAATAAAGGCACGGCTACACAGGAGATAGTCTGGGACACGTTTAAATCAGTAGTACGTGGAGAAACCCTTAGCTCCTCTAAATTTAAACGCAAAAGGATGTGGATTAAAATACCGTCAGGAGTTTGATCAGGTTTATATTGCCAAAAAGAAGCTGGCAGAGTTAATAAGGCAAGCCACAGAATTAGACACAGTACAAGTGGTCCAAAGGGATCTTACTATAAAAAGGGCTAGTGCCTATGCCATCATTGCCGATACAATTGCTGAAAAGTATGTAAAATATAAAGAAACAGCGTATGAGTTTGGAGAAAAAACGGGTAGAGTGTTGGCAAAAAGGGCAAGAGAAAAAGCTGTTTATAGTGATATCCCTAGAATTATAGATTTAAAGGGGGTTCTGCAAGAGACCAAGGAAGGCCTCTTGTCGTCTTTTCAAGAATTTTATCAGTCGTTATATGGTGATGAGACCGGTCGGGTGGATGCTGATGAATAGGTTGGGTCGTGCATGTTTTGCAGCAGAGAAATGTTGTTAATTCTACCAATCCTTCTTCTCCTCGTCTTTCTGTCCTTTCACATAAAATGCATACTCTACCTCTGCATGAGCAGATAAGGAATGCCATATCTGGTTCTTCCTTTCTCCAGTTTGGACTGTACCCCATCAAGGTAATTTTTGTCTCCAAGTCAACGGCAAGAAAAATGACAACAAGCAGAGCTGTTAGTACACCTGTATTTTCTCGTTTCCTGATTTTCCTCCATTAGTTCCATCTCAAGGAACATATTTTGTCTGTAACAACAGAGCTTATAGATGGCTCCCCTCTAACTTTTCTGGAACTTGTTATATTGCTTTTCTTCTTCCTCCTACATATACGTCTCCGTCAGACCAGCACAGAGTTAGACATAGCCGAGGTATATTCGATGCCAAAGACACGGCAGAAAAAGAGGGAGGAGATTTCCTTAAAGGATTCCCTTTTGGGGTCCTATGGCCAACAGCAGAAACATCAGGCACTTGGTTCGTGTGGTTGAGATCACTATTAATGTTACTGCGGGTGCGATAGGTAACATTACAGCAGAGCTTCAGGTGGACCGTCTTATGACGTTGCAAAATAGAATTGCGTTAGATGTGATCTTAGCAGACCGCGGAGGTGTCTTTAAATTGCTTGGATCTAGTTGCTGCATTTATATTCCAGACGACGCTCCGACAATATACCAGGCCATTTCCAAATTACATACCGTCTCCGAGTCGATTCATCAGGACGAAGGGGATTGGTCTTTTATGGGATGGTTTTGGGGAATATTGTCAACCTGGGGATGGAAGATCCAAACATTCCTTGGAGCAATTTTGGCCATCATATTCTCTTGTTGTCTCTGTGTCCAATGTGGTCCTGTAGTTTGTGGTAAATTGGCTTCTTTATGTGTTCCCCAACCTGCAAACCAGAAGACAAAGAATATTAGGATGATGGTGCAGCAACAGTTTGAGGACTTTATGAACATCGATGCTGATTCTAACTCAGACTAACATTAGTTGGTTTGTTTTTGCCTGAGTAATGGCAAAAGGAGGAGCTGAGGTTCTGTAAATTACAAATTTGTTCGTGCTCAGCATCCATTTTGTAGACGCCGCCATTTTGTGTTGCCCTCACTCAGGCAGCACGGCGAGCGCAATGTTTCTGTCGTTTCTGCATTGACGTGTCAGGTGGCTTCCTTGCCTGTGTCTACTAATGAGTGTCAGGGTCTTATTTGTTGGTTCACACTATTCTTTCCTTTAAGTTATCTTATCTGTTGTCCTTCGCTACACGTCTCGTGCATTCTCCTGTTTCACGACTGTCCTTCTAAAATCTACAGCTGTGTTTTTTCTACTCATGAACTGATTTGTGTGGATTCGTTTGTAATTTGCTTAAGGGGGTCTAATGATAAACATGAACCGGGAACTTGAGTTGCTTAGGACTTAAAACATTGTTTGTAGCGTTTGCCTATTTCTCATGTTCTTGTGTGATTGCATTTTACATTGTATTATAACGTATATAAACCTGTGCGCCACTGATTTAAGTGGCAGTCTCTTTTGAACCTCGTTATACCAATGACTTCTAAGACCACTGTACTAGCTGCAGATAATAAATACAATCTACTACGCCAGACGAAGAGTCTGTGTCTCTGTATTTGACAAGGCAGGTGAATCCCAGGGATTTCAGGCGTACCCTGCGCCGCCGGGCCTTAAGGCTACGGTTCTCCAGTAGCTCAAGTCATCGCGGTGAGCCTTCAGAGCATCTAGCTCCGCTTTTTGTGCGACAGTGTAATCCTCTAGAGCTGAAATTCGGGCTTCTGCCTCCGTAACTCTCTCCGCCGTTTCCGTACCTATTTTTATTGCACGCCGTACGGCGTTCTTTACGTTGCTGCATGTGACCTGCATTCTGCTTTAGTCTGAGCATATTGGCTCATCATAGTCTCGTAAATAGTTGCCAAAGTAATCTCCTGTGGGGATGATTCATCTGATACAGTTTTTTCACCGTCTGTGTCAGCTAAATTTAGACCTCTATCTCCTTCTACAATTTCACTAGGTGTTAGAGTACTTTCTGATGTTACCAGTCGTAAATCTTTTTTTCTTTTGCCTCTTAACTGTGGTAACACTGGTATTAGGAGATGCTGTACTCCGTCTTAAATCCTCATCGAAGCTGCTACCTTCACTATATTCCACCCAGTCCTTGCTTATATTCAATCCCTCATCTGAGGATGCTTCAGACAGTGAATACAAGTTTTCCACAGATTCAGAGGTCCCTGTTCCACCTTGTGCCCCCTCATTCATAGCCAATACATCTTTTCCAATTACTTGATGACCCTGGTTGTCTTTTATTATTTCCTCTGAATTTCCAGGGACTCCATCTCCCATGATGCAACTAGTTTCACCATTTTGCCCAATTTGTTGTTGGTCCCCATTTAGCTCTACCTCCGGGGCTAATTCTGCCTGATTCAAAACTTCTTTAAGGGAAAGTTGGTCGGTATTACCACCCAAGGAAACAGTTTCATCATCCACTTCCGTAATGCCTTGGTTAAATCCAAATTGCGCACGTTCTGCTTTTCAAACTTAGCAGGGAGTCTGTATGCCTTGCTTAGGTGCACGTGAAGTAGCGGCATTTTTCCCCCTGCTATCATCTCCCTTTTTCAAATACGCTTTAACATTACTAGTTTTCTGGGTGCTAGGAGTATCAAAAACAGTCTCACCTTCTGTGTTTAAGCTTTCGATTGCTTTCCCCCCAGTTTTTTCCATGATCACTTCTGTGGCTTGCTCCTTAGTATTATTGCTATGTGTGGTAACCTTTAACACCTCCTTTACTTTAGCAGGGGCTTTCGGTGGCATCCTTTTTTTCCTCTTCGTGGCTCATCCTCGACCTCAAATTACTCCAAGCCGATACCCCAGTAAGCAAAAAGCAAAAAGGAAACTGCAAAAATGGAGCCCTATACCGAGTTAAAAGCCAGCTGCTCAGCATCTATATCAGCGCTGATTTACCATGCTTAATCTTCTACTTTAAGCCACACTCAAGCCGAGTTGACTCCCAGCACCTCGGCCACAGCTGTTGATCCACTCCACTCCACTTCGTGTTTTCCACTATCCCAGCGTCCCCTCGCACAGGCAGAGACCGGGTTAAAAATTCGACCACAGAGCAGTTTTTTTCCACCTTTGAACAAATGTCACAAATCTTTTCTTTCTTTATTCGACTTCCAATGGCGTCTCTGCGATAGAAAAAGCTGATTTGTTGTTACTGAAACATTTCCACAGAATACGGAGCCGCTGCAGCCGCACCTGACACGAATCCTCCTGCGGGTCCAAACTAAGTCGGTCTACGCCCGCTGACAGCACCGTAACAGCCGTAGCAGCCGCTTCTGCATCAGCGTGTTCTCGGCGTTTTCCTGGCGTCCCGACCTTGGCAATATGGAGCAAAGCCGCGAAAGAATCTCCACCATCCTTATTCAGTACGGGGTCTCCGACAGATACAGCGCTCCTCTCTTCTCCCTGAACCGCTACAAATCAGTAACCAGGAGAGAGAAGGTCCAAGCTGCCTACACAGCCCACGCCACAGCCGCCATCTTGCCTCCAGAAAACGGTTTTTATTTCGATGTCAAGTGCCAGGATGGGGGTGGACACGGCATTCCATATATTGCAGGGACTAATGGTCCCTGGGCCTCATAAGGGGGGAAGGAAGGGTGGGGGTGGGAGGGAGGGTTGGGGTAGGTGGTATGACGGGGTGGGGAATGGGTTGGGCACGGGACTTTGGTGGAGGTGGGTGAAAAAGACAGCTGCAGACAGAAACGGATTAATGCGGATACGCGCTGTAAGACACGCGAAAGTGGCTGCAAGGTATTCGAATTCAAGAAAAACGATTGTCTTATTTTGAATCTTTTTTTTTATACTGCTTATCGATAGGAAATTAAAGATTTGCACATTAAATATATGTGGTCTTAATGACCCAAAGAAACTACAAGTTCAAGCTAAAATAGTGCAAATACTCGATATTGAAATACTATGTGTGCAGGAAACGCATGTTGCTTGGGTCAATAGAGGGTATTTCAGAAATTTGGGTATGGAGCTGGTAGTATGTTCTAAGCAGACGGGTATCAAAAGAGGGGTTGCGATACTTAAAAAAAGGGGGGTCGGGAGTGTGTTAAAACTGCAGCTGTCAAATGGGGACGCTGGGCTATCTCCGAGTTCAGGATTGGTCTATACAAGTTTACACTCTGTAATGTTTATGGGCCAAATTTGGATGATGCGGAACTGTTCAATTTTCTGAATGTGGAATTGGCACAGTGGACGCTGACAATGTTAATGTGTGGGGATCTTAATACCAATCTTGAAGCAGGAGTGAATGTCAGATCTAATCATGTCTATACTTGAAGAAAGAAGCTAGTTTTTAACGCTCTCCGGGCCTGATTTAGGATCACAGCCTGCACGATGTGTGGAATTCAAAACACTCCCCTGATCCTGGTTTCACTTTTTTTTCTGCCCCTCATTCAAAATTTGTTCACTTAGATTATTTTTTCACCTCATCTGTATTGTTGGCCAAGGTTAAAATTGAGATTCACCCCAAATTAGTTTCTGATCATACCCTGATTACATTAGACTTGGTTGTAGACACGGCTGAAAAAGTGGAGTTCCAACAGTGGTGGTTTTGATAGAAAATTGCTTTTGGATGAAAAGTACCAGCAGTTCATAGCTAAAATAATTCAGGAATTTTTTGTTATTAATAAAGGCACGGCTACACAGGAGATAGTCTGGGACACGTTTAAATCAGTAGTACGTGGAGAAACCCTTAGCTCCTCTAAATTTAAACGCAAAAGGATGTGGATTAAAATACCGTCAGGAGTTTGATCAGGTTTATATTGCCAAAAAGAAGCTGTCAGAGTTAATAAGGCAAGCCACAGAATTAGACACAGTACAAGTGGTCCAAAGGGATCTTACTATAAAAAGGGCTAGTGCCTATGCCATCATTGCCGATACAATTGCTGAAAAGTATGTAAAATATAAAGAAACAGCATATGAGTTTGGAGAAAAAACGGGTAGAGTGTTGGCAAAAAGGGCAAGAGAAAAAGCTGTTTATAGTGATATCCCTAGAATTATAGATTTAAAGGGGGTTCTGCAAGAGACCAAGGAAGGCCTCTTGTCGTCTTTTCAAGAATTTTATCAGTCGTTATATGGTGATGAGACCGGTCGGGTGGATGCTGATGAATATTTAAAGGATGTGATTTCTGCAACATTGTCGGAAGCTCAAAAAATGATATTGTTGACACCGCCTGATTGGTGTGAAATTGAATTAGCAATATTGGGCTCGGCCATGGGCAAGGCTATGGGTTCGGATAATATCCCTTCGGAATTTTATAGGACTTTTAGGAACCTGATAAAACGGAATTGGTAGAAGTATGTCAACAAGCATTTTTGGGGATGGCCCCTCAGTCATGGTCTAATGCTACGATTGTTGTGTTCAAAAAGAAACTGCGCGGTTCGTGCTAGACGCTGTTCATTCACCCCACCTAACGGACCCGCCATCTTAGGTAGGGAAGGTCGACGGTCCAGTTGATCATCCCTCCCGCCCTCCCAGGCTACTTAAGGGTTGTTCCCTACCTACACTGTAGTATTGCTAATCTTTACCCTGAGGCGGAAGCCGGGGATCTCAGCGCTCTCTTGCGCATTCTGCTGATAATGATATATTATTGAATACGAATAATATCACGGACTGATCACTTCGAGATCTTGGGTAGCTTCGGTGTGAGTACCCGTTATTTTAGGAGCAAGATCCATTTTAAAATTGTAAATATTTTAATTGCAGTTTTTAGGCTTTGCTTGTTCCTTACCTGGTGCGAGACTGCTTCTCCCAGGTACCGTCACGACCGGCCCTCACAGCGCGGTTCCTGCTAGACGCTGTTCATTCACCCCACCTAACGGACCCGCCATCTTAGGTAGGGAAGGTCCACGGTCCAGTTGATCGTCCCTCCCGCCCTCCCAGGCTACTTAAGGGTTGTTCCCTACCTACACTGTAGTATTGCTAATCTTTACCCTGAGGCGGAAGCCGGGGATCTCAGCGCTCTCTTGCGCATTCTGCTGATAATGATATATTATTGAATACGAATAATATCACGGACTGATCACTTTGAGATCTTGGGTAGCTTCGCTGTGAGTACCCGTTATTTTAGGAGCAAGATCCATTTTAAAATTGTAAATATTTTAATTGCAGTTTTTAGGCTTTGCTTGTTCCTTACCTGGTGCGAGACTGCTTCGCCCAGGTAGCGTCACGATCGGCCCTCACAGCGCGGTTCGTGCTAGACGCTGTTCATTCACCCCACCTAACGGACCCGCCATCTTAGGTAGGGAAGGTCGACAGTCCAGTTGATCATCCCTCCCACCCTCCCAGGCTACTTAAGGGTTGTTCCCTACCTACACTGTAGTATTGCTAATCTTTACCCTGAGGCGGAAGCCGGGGATCTCAGCCCTCTCTTGCGCATTCTGCTGATAATGATATATTATTGAATACGAATAATATCACGGACTGATCACTTCGAGATCTTGGGTAGCTTCGCTGTGAGTACCCGTTATTTTAGGAGCAAGATCCATTTTAAAATTGTAAATATTTTAATTGCAGTTTTTAGGCTTTGCTTGTTCCTTACCTGGTGCGAGACTGCTTCGCCCAGGTAGCGTCACGACCGGCCCTCACAGCGCGGTTCGTGCTAGACGCTGTTCATTCACCCCACCTAACGGACCCGCCATCTTAGGTAGGGAAGGTCCACGGTCCAGTTGATCGTCCCTCCCGCCCTCCCAGGCTACTTAAGGGTTGTTCCCTACCTACACTGTAGTATTGCTAATCTTTACCCTGAGGCGGAAGCCGGGGATCTCAGCGCTCTCTTGCGCATTCTGCTGATAATGATATATTATTGAATACGAATAATATCACGGACTGATCACTTTGAGATCTTGGGTAGCTTCGCTGTGAGTACCCGTTATTTTAGGAGCAAGATCCATTTTAAAATTGTAAATATTTTAATTGCAGTTTTTAGGCTTTGCTTGTTCCTTACCTGGTGCGAGACTGCTTCGCCCAGGTAGCGTCACGATCGGCCCTCACAGCGCGGTTCGTGCTAGACGCTGTTCATTCACCCCACCTAACGGACCCGCCATCTTAGGTAGGGAAGGTCGACGGTCCAGTTGATCGTCCCTCCCACCCTCCTCCCGCCCACCACAATTATGGATATAAATAACGGACATGCTCGTCCGCGCAGCGGGCGGGCGGGCGCAGCGGGCGGGCGCAGCGGGCGCGCCGGCGGCGCGCCAAAGGCAAGCCCGTCTGCGCCCGTCCGTGACCTGACGGGACCAGGGGCCACCCCCCCTGCTCAAAACAGACTAGATGGCGTTATACCGATACGCTATGAACCGCATACTCTACAAAATGTAATGCCGCCCATGAAGGATCTCTGCTGGCACTCTGTTAACTGTAATACAACTAGTGGCACCTGCTCTCATTGCAAGTTTTTCCTTTCTAGTCACAGGAGCAATTCACACACGGTCAAACCCTATATAATGTTTCTTTTAAACTGTCGTTCCCTCGTCAAACACACTGCTCAAATGTCACTCCTCTTAGAAGAATACAATCCTGATGCCATATTTTTAACTGAGACGTGGCTCAAAGACACATCTGATCCAGACATCATATCCCTTATGCAACTGGGATATGGATTTCAGAGGGTGGACAGACCGGATTGCAGGGGAGGAGGTCTGGGCATACTTTTCAAAAACCACTATCATTGTAGGACCAGCCCGGCTACAATATCTAATTGTGAGAGCATGCATTTTGCGTTGGACTTTGCTCCCACCGCCACCTTTTCCGGTATCCTTATATACCGACCCCCTAATCAAATGGGAGAATTTCTTGACTCACTTCAATCCAAATTTGCAGAGGCTGTAGTCATTAGACCTCACTTTTCCCTGTTAGGAGACATCAATATCCATTTGGATGATCTAAATAACCCAGTGACCAAGTCTCTGCTGGACAATTTGGAGGCCCTACAAATTACACAGAAGGGTTTTAAACCTACTCATGAAAAAGGTCACCTCCCAGACAGGGTATTTAGTAATGATCCTAGACTTCAGGTAGGGATTCCCCTGCCTCTTACATGGTCGGATCATTATTTGATTCCCATACAGTGGCTGCCAGTCACCTCGGCCCTGGTACGTCCTCGTACTATTTTGCAAGGGAGAGAATGGACAAAACTGTCCACTGATAAGTGGATCAAGTCCCTGTCCCCTGCCCCCTCCCAAGTTGAGGCTGACCCTACATCTCTTTACGACAGCTATACCAATTGGCTATGTACGTCCTTAGATGCTATCATACCCCAGAAAGCCCTTAAAGAGAAGACTAAGTCAAGGGACTCACCTTGGTACACCCCCCCAACTCAAGGAACTGAAGAGAGTCTGTAGGAAACTTGAAAGAACGTGGAGGGAATCCCGCAGCAATTTAGATAAAGCAAAACATCACGAAGCAATAAAAAAATACAAAGTCGAAATACGAAGCACGAAAGCCTCCTACTTTGAAGGAAAAATTACTAATGCTTCCAACTCCCCGAGAGAAATTTTTAAAATTGCTAAATTCCTTATTGACACTCCCCCTATTCCCCTCGACCCCAGTAAAGCTCAGAAGCGCTGTGATAAACAGGCCGAATACTTTCACAAGAAAATACAGACTATCTCCTCCACTTTTGACCCACCCAATCTGGTCTCTGACGTAGGAACATCTCCATCGCGCACTAGGTCTCACCAATTGGAAGAGTCCCCTCTGCTCAATGAGGATTCTCTTGATATCCTTATGAGGAAAGTTAAATCAGGGTCTCCCACTGACCCCGCTCCCCCGTGCCATCTAGTAAAGATCTTAGACACTATTAGACCTGTAATTCTCAACATACTAAACACCTCCATTACCACTGGCCTAGTCCCTTCGGTGTGGAAATGTGCCCAAGTTAGAGCACTGCTGAAGAAACCCACCTTGGATCCTGAAAATATGGCCAATTACCGACCTATGTCTTTACTTCCCTGGGTTAGTAAATTACTAGAAAAACATATCAATGCCTCCATCACTCAATTTTTGGAAAATAATCATCTGCTCCACGATTCCCAGGCAGGCTTTCGTCCTAAATTAGGAACTGGGGCCGCCCTTCTGAAGGTAACTGAACTGACTAGGAAACAGATGGACGAAGGCGGCACTACAGCAATTATGTTGCTTGATCTTAGTGCCACCTTCGACACTGTCAACACCAGCATCCTCCTTCACCGCCTACATCAAATAGGAATCGCAGGGAAGGCTATTCAATGGCTTCAGTCCTTTCTGGAGAACCGTTCCTTTGAGGTAATAGAGGACACCATCCACTCAAAAATCTGGCCTCTTGACCAAGGTGTGCCCCAGGGCTCTGCCTTAAGCCCTACCCTTTTTAATATTTATATGCAACCTCTTGCTGACATAGTGCATTCGTTCGGTTTAGACATAGTGACCTACGCCAACGATACGCAACTGGTTGTATCTATGAATCAGCCCAATACCTCCCCTCACAATCTTAGTAACTGCTTGGTAGCGGTCACCCAGTGGATGACCACCTCGCATCTGAAGCTCAACGGAGAAAAAACTGAGCTAATGGTTCTGGGCAATCCTACTATTTCTAGCCCTCCGAGGATTGGCCCATATGCTTAGGTACCCCACCTAAATCGAAAACCCATATAAAAAGCTTGGGCATTTGGCTGGATGCTAACCTAAATTTCACACAACAAGCAACTATTCTGTCTGCCACCTGCTTTGGCCTTATGGGCATGCTTAGGAAGGTGTTACCTCTTCTTCCCCCCCAAGCCCGTAGAATAACGGTGCAAGCCATCATCCTGTCCCGTTTGGACTACGGGAATTCCTTATACCTTGGGGCCCCGGTATCTACTACAAGGAAGCTCCAGGTCACTCAAAATGCGGCAGCCCGCCTTTTGCTGGGCCTTAATCATCGTGAATCAGGCACAGCGTCTCTCAAAAAACTTCACTGGCTTCCTATTAAGGCCAGAGTACTGTTCAAATCTATGTGCATTATGCACAAGGCCATGTAGAAGACCGCACCAGCAATGATTCGTTCCCTAGCAACTCCTTATCTCCCCCATCGAACATTGCGATCTAGCACTGCTTTTCTGGCCACTACCAATAAGATCAAACGAACCAGATGGGGCGGACGCTCTTTTTCCTGGAATGCCGCTAAGGCCTGGAACACCCTGCCCACTACCCTTCGCAGCGAATCGAACCTTCTGGAATTTAGGAAGAAACTGAAAACTTTTCTTTTCATCTAATTTTTGGTCTTCCGTTTCCCTGTCCAGTTTGGCAATACTTAGCGCGGCGAGGCCCCCGGGTTGTTTGCGCTTAATAAAACTCAATTAATAATAATAATAATAAAGGGAAAAAGGACACTGAAATGGGGTCTTATAGACCCATTTCAATAATAAACTCAGATAGTAAAATTTATTCTAAACTTATAGCTAATAGGTTAAACGATATGATGCCAGGCTTAGTTTCTCTAAGACAGCACGGATTCATACAGCATAGAGGCACTACAGATCATATAAGGCGGATAATTTCTTTATTGGACTGGGCACAGGGCACTAACTCCCCTGTCGGTGTGGCCCTGTTGGATGCTGAAAAAGCGTTTGACAGGGTCTCATGGAGTTTTATGGGGTCTGTCCTTGCAAGGAAGGGGTGTCCGCCGGAATTTGTCAGAGCTATTCAGACATTGTACTCAAATTCATCAGCTGTTATTAGGGTTTCCGGGAAAACATCAGGGAAGGTACTGATAGCAAGGGGGACGAGACAGGGTTGTCCCTGTCCCCCCCTGCTGTTTGCACTATATATTGATCCTTTTATTGCCACCTTGAAGAGGAATGGCTTAATTAAACCCGTGCAGTTACTTAACCGTGATTTTAAAGTCTGCGCGTACGCAGACGATATCGCGATATTGACATCAGATATCAGCACTGCATTACCTAATATTATAGCGGAAGCTGAAAAGTTCGGCCAGTTATCCGGTTATAAATTAAATGTTGGAAAGACACAATTTATTTACTCCGAGACCGGACGTCCCAAGAACATTAAGTTTGAAAAGGACACAACCTATTTAGGCATAAAAATCACAACTAATATGGAGGCTATTATTCCTGAAAATCTGGTTGCAGTCATAATCTCTTCTAACAAAATATTAGATAGAATAAATAAACTAAAGCTCTCACTCTTTGGTCGTAGTAATGTTTTAAAAATGCAAATTTTTCCTAAGTTTTTGTATTTATTTTGGGCTATCCCCTTTCTTATACCTAATTCTTATTTTTCCCAAATAGAGAGAATGTCCTCGCGATTTCTCTGGGGGTACCACCGGGCTCGGAGAGCATTTAAGAGATGTACACTGCCCCAAGAGAGAGGAGGCTGGGGTATCCCAAATTTTCAGCTATATCACTGGAATGCGATACTTCAGCATATGGGTTTTCTTATTTTATCAGAAGATCCAACTGAAGACTTTGCTGCCCCATCTAATTATGAGATGTTACTAGGTGCTGAGGCAAAATTATGTCTAAATCGTATTATCGAACCAAGTTATTATAAAAAAAAAAAATTAAGATTCTCTATTCTGCATACGTCATTTGGAGGACAACTAAAAGAAGATTAGGAATAGGTCCAAATATTAATGTATATACTCCTATACAAAATTGCTCTCTTTTACCAGACATATTTAAGGATCAGGTGATGTCAAGGTGGCATAACTCGGGGATTCGTAAATTAGGGGATTTGTTTCAGGGGAACCATTTTGCTTCCTTTGATTATTTAAGGGAGGTGTATAGGCTGCAACGTACGGATTTTTTAAAATACCTTCAAGTACGTAGTTTTTGTGAGCAGAAAATATCAAAGAACCTGATTGTACTTGGAAAAATTGCGATTTTTGAGGCTATTGAAGATAGACAAAAAATGGGATTTCTGTATCAATTACTGCAGGAAAAGATAGTGGACGATTTAGACGCCAGGGAAGCAAAATGGCAAAATAAATTAAGCACTGAGTCTGTCGATTTGGAGAGAAGTATCGAAATGGCCACTAATCTATTACTGAATGGATCATTGATAAGTCAACATTTTATGTCTGTTTTTCGAGCTGTACTACACGCCAAGCAAATTGGTTAAATGGAATTCGGGGAGAGGAACAAACTGTAATCGTTGTGGCTTATATGCAGCTGATGCTGCTCATATGTTTTTCTTTTGCCCTAAATTGACTCAGTTTATATCTGAAATAGAGTCTAATTTGAATAACAACCTGTGCATTTTAGTAAAGCTAACGGCACCACTGGTTATTTTTGGATGTGAAGAGAGCAATATTTATAAGATTTCAGCTGCCGATGAAGGCTTTATTTTTATATGTATGGCTGTATATCGCTCATGTATTACATCTCAATGGTAAGATGAGGAATCACCAAACTTTATTAAATGGCAAACCAAAATACTGTCTATCTACTATCTAGAGACCGCACTGTACAAAATCAAGGGCATAAGGAAGAAAACTTTTGGATATAAATTATGGTCTCCTATCACTAACTGGTTAGCATCTTAAGGGAACTTACTAAATATCTCTGAAATTGAATTGTATTTGGTATTCTTTTCCCCCCTTCTCTCTTCTGAATTTTGAAATTTGGTTAGCCTAAAGTGTCTTTATGATGTAAGTGCATGAACGTTCTCAGCACAAAGCTGGGGTATGTTTATTGAAATATATGATGTCTCCTTCTTTAATATTATTATTCGCCTTATTTTTTGTCTGTTTGCTGTCATAAAATTCAATAAATAAAAAAATAAAAAAAGTTTGAGGATACGTTTGAGGATACTTTGGAGTTAATATTAGCGCTGATCCAGATGATGTGGTCAAGGGCAATTTTGGCCCACTTATTCACAAAACCAAAGTCGAGTTGTCAAGTTGGAATAATCTTAGACTCTCCCTGATAGGAAGGTGTAATTTAATCAAAATGATGTTCCTTCAAAAAGTGGTGTATTTCTTCAGGGCTATACCCCTCGAGGTAGATAATTCTTGGTGCAAGGCTATGGCTAGTATGATTGGGTGGTTTCTCTAGGCATATGACATGCACCAAAGGGCCCTGAAGTTCTTCTACCTTCCCAGGGAACAGGGTTGATGGGCTGTTCTAAATTTTTTCCTGTACTACTGGGCCTAGGCACTACAACAATTAACACCACTGCTGTTTGATTCGCCACATGAAGAGTCCAGCCGAAACATGGTCCCCTCATGCTTCAAATTAACCATTGAGGTTTCAGTCCGGGGTTTAATGTTACGGTAATTAGAATTTGGCCATTTTAAAAAGGTTAGGTTGAAGACTCTTATATATGCTTTCAGAGTATGGACTATCGTTAGGAAAAGACTGAGGATCGGTTGTTTTAGTTTTCATACCCCTCTTTTTGACAACCCTCTATTGCCTGATATATTTCACGACTCATATATTAAGCAATGGGGGACACATTTAGGTCAATTTATTTTTGGGGATTTCTTTTTTGGCAATAGTTTTACTACTTTTGAATATTTGAGGAGTAAATTCCCATTAGGAAATAACACAGTCTTTAAATTCCTGCAAATTAGGGATTTTATAGGGAAGTAAAGGGGAGGTGGGGAGGGGTTTAACCAGAGTCAACTTATAGTGGGGTGGAGATCGTTAACATATAAAATTAATAAAAGTGAGGCCAAAATGCAGTCTTGTCTGACACCACAGTCAATCTTTATGTCTCCTGAAACCTGCCTTTCCTAGCTGATGCAGATCTTTGCCTTCCTCCCTTTATATTGTTGGGCCAAAAAGTGTACCAAAACAATTTCAAGTCCCTGTGCAATAAGAATGTGTCCTAATTATGCTCTTTTGACAAAGTGGAATGCTGATGTCAAGTCCATAAATACTAGGTAAAGCGGAGAGGTTTTTAGCCACTGTTTATTTACCTAGCACCAGTTGAAATTGAGGCATTGTTCGATGGTTCCCACTTTACACCAAAATTCGTACTGACTGCTTTACAGTACAGATTCTCTGTCCACCCACTCAATGATCCTGCTATATATGATTCAGCCCTGTATTTTGGCAGTACGGTCTGTAAGGGAGATCGGTCGATAGCATGATGGTGATGTAGGGTCCCCCTTTTTAAATATAGGAACTATAACGGATGAGCTCCAGGTGTTAGGCAAGGCTGCTGAAGATGTACGAAAAGAGTGGGGCCCAAAATGGTATATTATATTTATTAAGATCAACTGGAACACCATTGAGGGATGGTGCCTTACTGCCTATACTTTGATGGATCATGTGATGAACCTCCGGGAGGGTGATATGGAAACGTGAAACAATCAGCTGATCAATTGGAAAACTTTAAGCTAAATGTGGTGCGGCATAGATTGCCCTGCATTGCTCCTCCCATTTACTGCTGGAAATATGACATTAGATGGTAGTAGAGGCCCTAAAGCTAGTTTTAAGTTAGAAATGGTAGACCAAAATGTCTTACTACTACCCTGCTAAGATGCATGTATGAGGGTTTCCCAATGTACAGTTACGATTTAATAACTTGATTATGTAACTTGTTCATACTTCACACTAAATTGGGATCTCTGGGTTTAAAAGTTAGTGCGGTTCAGAGGGCCCTGTTAACTGCAGAACACATTAAACCATCTTTGAGCACCCACAACATGCTTAGTTGGTTTGAGTAAGCCTACCTTAATTCTGAGACATAGCTCAGAAAAATCCTCCACCACTTGAGAGCCATGATCATCCTCGGAGAGACACAAATACACCAGCTCTAAATTAGCCCCAATTATTAAATTAAAAAAAACGGATTGGGATGTGGCACCTAAGTCCCTCCTGAATTTCCCCCTAATAGGGACTGCCAGTGAAATATTAATAAGGTTCTGATCACTAAAAAATGTTGAGGCTACCAGGCCTGTATGAAGCTGATCATTTGAACTATCAGTAATAAAAACAGTGTCAACATCTGAGGGACCCCCTCTGCCTTTAAATGTAGGAACCTTGCAATAACTAGATTTTATTATGGCAATGCATTAATCAAGCCAAATGAGGCAAGAAAAGCAAGCAAGTCACATCCATGAGAATGGTTGCTGGTATTGGTGGCGGGTGATATGCATTCAAATGATGGATGGAATGCAACTAAATTATACATTGACCCACCAGTCAAGAGATCTGAGTTAAATCCATTGTTTGTCTGCTGTGTCCTGGGGCCGACCTTGTTCCTTTTATATGTGAATGACTTGGTTGAACACCTGCAAAAATCTTCTCATGACTCACCCAAAGTTGGAGGTAACCATAGTTGTGCTTTAACATTTGGGGATGATACTATCCTCTTGTCCCAAACTCTCAGTGGTTTACAAAACTTACTTGGCAGCCTCAGCAAATACTGTAAAGTAAATGGTCTTGAAATTAATCCAACTAAAACGAAATACATGACCCTGAGACCATATAGGAGTTTTAAGAATAAAATAACTTTGAATGGGGCAACTCTGGAACAAGTATCCAACTTTGTATACTTGGGGGTCACCCTTGATTCTAAGCTCTCTTTGGCTCCACAAATAGAGAAATAAAGGGCCATCCTAATTCAAAATTCCTTCCCCATTGTAAAAAACAAGCTGCAATGCTCTCTAAAGCTATTACTCCTGCTCTGGACATATATAATACCGGAGCTCAAACCACTGCCCTGTATGGTTCAGAGATATGGGGAGGCGGAGATCTCATGCCCCTAATTATTGGAGAAAGCTACATTTTGAGAATGTTTATGGCCCTTCCTCAACATACCCCACTGATTCTCCTAACTTATGACATGGGCATAAAACGCTTGGAGCACTTAGCTATTTGGAGAACGTTGTCATATTGGATCAGAATTTGGACAACAGCGGAATTAGTAACCTATAGAGAATCCCTGAGTGTGCTGTTGGAATTGGACGCCCAAGTCACTTTCCTTTGGCTGACTCATATCAGGACATGGTTCCTTGATCAAGGTTTGAGTAGATTTTGGACAAACCTGAGTCTGCTGATACCTGAATCAAAACGTGAGATCAACCACATATTCTGGAACTTCCTCAGGTACAAAGTAATTTCAAATACTACACTGGCGAGACTAACTATGCAATTCCTTCTGTTCAAAATGATCCGTTGTTTTGAGCCATTCTTGGATGAAATAGAGCCACAATTGGCAACGTGTTTATGATATCTGAAATTTAGATATGAAAGAATCGTATGATGGTATATAAAACGGCCACACAACTACTTTTTTGGGGAAGGAAATTCGGAAATGCCATTGTTTAACTTCATATAACACTGATATTTAAGCTGACAGTTTTTGTGCATCAGCTAGTAGATTTTTATCTGTTAAGTATTTTATATGTTTTTTACATTATTAAGAATTACTTTGATGATCCCTTGAAGTGATTGGAATAGTTTAATATACACATTTTACGGAATTCAATTTTAAGAGCAACGTATATGCCATTATCCCCGCACATTTTGCATATGCACTTTACTATAACTCATAGTAATAGCCGGGCTAAATGGACTTCTGTAATGACCTTGCCATTCTCCATGTATTGTACACCACTTTATTTGAACCCGATGCTTGGGATAAGCGAAATACTATTGTGCTGCTCATAGATTTGTCGCGCGCCTTGTAGGCCACTAATGTACCAGGCTAATTTCGGGCCTATCGAGGTAATCTTGTGGGACAGATGATAGTTCTGCCTAAATTTACTGTGATTTTTTTATTAATCAGATTTATCTTGGTGCCTTGCAGTGAGCAATGAATGGCTGTATCTATTATTTTATTTCACATGTATTGCATTGTATTTGTATCTTCACTCTTATGGCCTTATAGGCCGAAATAACGTTTTGAATTGAATTGAATTGGGTTAAATCCATCGTTCTTCTGCTCACTACGCCACCCCAGTTTGGACCCAGCCATATGTGAATCAGTCTTGACCCTGTTCCTAATGTGAACTGTCCACCCCGAACTGCCAAACCAGGGCCTCCATGGACTGGAAACAAGCATCCTGGCACTGGTTTTGGGGAATCACCCCTCATCAGCCGGACTAGCTTGAATCCAGTGGCGTAGGGAGCATGGGACTCACACCTGGGCATACCCATCCCACTTAGGGCTCAAAGTCAAACGCAAACAAGTAATAGACGGAATTCTGACTAAATCATACATTTACTGCCAGTCAAAAGATCCAGGTTCTTCTGCTCGATAGGCCGTCCCGGTTTGGACCAGGCCATATGCAAATCAGTCTTGACCCTGTTCCTCAAGGGAACAGTCGAGCCGGAACTGCCAAGTCAGGTCCTCCCTCGACCAGAAATATGCATTCTGGGACAAGTTTTGGGGCATCACCCCTCATCAGCCAGGCTAGCTTGAATCCTGGGGTGCAGTGAGCATGGGACCCACGTCTTGGCATACCCATCCCACTTAGGGCAAAAAGTGATACGCAAACCAATGATGGACGGAATGCTGACTAAATCATACATTCACCCCCAGTCAAGAGATCTGAAATAACCCCAGTTTGGACCCAGCCATATACAAATCAGTCCAGATCCTGTTCCTCAGGGGAACAGTCCAGCCTGAACTGCCAAGCCAGGTACTCCCTGGATTGGAAACAAGCATCCTGGGACCTGGTATTGGTGGCCAAGAAGGTTACTGTAGAATGAGTTGCTGACATGTTCGGAATATGCACATTAAAATCTCCAGGCAATCAAAGGTGAAGCGAACGTCCTGTAATGACTATATTATCCATTAAGTTATGAATACAATTAAATAGGGGCAGAAACTTTGGATTGGTAGTGTTAAGAAACCGCAGTTATAAAATGTTTAAATATAGAGACTGAGGGTAGATCTATTCCTACGGCTTGAAAACCATCTTCATACGTCTCACTGGCCTTAACAGTACCCCTAATGTTAGTTTTTGACCATATAGCCAGTCCTCCTGAGGCTCGCCCTCTGTTGGAGGGCATTGTAGGAATAGAAAAACAATGGTACCCCTCAAATTGAGTCAGCAATGTCTCCCAAGTTTCCTGCAATAGGATAATGAATATGGATTATAGGATTATGAATATGGATCTTTGATTTAAGGCCTGCCACATTCCAGCTCAAGATTCTCAGTATAGTATTACAAACATTAGCATTGGTTGTATTGGAATCAGATACTCGTCCCCTAACCATGTGTCCATAGCTGTTATTGTTGTTTGATGCAGATGTTGTTGCCAATATCTTTGGGTAAGTTTTACTCTTCACTTCCTCAATTGGCTAACAGTGCTAATAGTTGCCAGTCAATCCACGAAAATTCTTCAGCACATGATATTCTCTTTGCATTTGCGGGCCTTTTAAAATGTATAACTACACCCTCGCTCTGGATTTTCTTCTTAGAATAACCCATCCAACCCACCCTTCACATAATTAAGGTCTTATTCGGGTCCTAGCTTTCAAAGTTCTTGCATTTATTCAACCAGTGTTTAACCGTTCATTGAAGTTGAACCCACGTCTTTTGATGACCAGTTTTCAGTGCAGGTACCCTAGGCAAAATGTACACATATGGGCAATCCGCGGAAGTGAGATTCAGAATGTCTTTGCAAGGGGCAGTAGCAGGATCATCAGGGTGTTGAATTGGCAGATTACTGGAAGTAATTGGAAAGTCAAGTTACACGGTTGAAGCCTGAATATGAGCAGTGGGATTAATAAAAGGCGCTTTCTTTGACATATTGTTCTGATGGACATTGCCTGATCCAACTGGAGGAATGAATGGATTGTTACATGAGGACAAAAAGTTGGTAGCAATCCCATGCTGTAAAGATGAGTCGACGTGTGTGTCGGTAAGAGCAGGTACACTTTGTAGGGGAGCAAGACGTGGCCAGAACACTTAGGGACCACGGGCTAACGGGGCACACACATAAATAATGGAGACCACGCTCTGTGTATGGTGATATGGACCGGAAGCCACGAGCGACAACCGTCCGTTTATTTAAAGCCTCCTGGCCACGCCTGGCCAGAAGGTGCTACATTGTTTGGAGGTGTTTCCGGGTCTCAGCCGAGACCCGCGAAACACTAGAACGCCACATCCCTTTCCAACTTGGTATTTTATTTTCTTCTGAAACAATATTAAACAGTCAACATGCAAAATCGGCCAACCTCGAATTTGGCCTGGAGTTCGGTCGGAGGTTGTGACAACTTCTTCCTCTGGCTGTCGGGAGTCCAGGCTCTAGTCTTCTTGGATACGCTGGTGTGCTGACAGCCTCCTCTGTGCTGGTAATGTTCTCTGATGGTTCAGCAGCGTCGATGTTCTGCCTTTCATCACTTGGGGAATTTTCGGGCACAGACAGTCCAGACTGATCCAGCTCCACGGTGATGGGGAGGGTTCTTCCGTGATAATGGGTGCTGGTGTGTCTGGTACACTGGTTAACTAGCAAGCTCGGCAGTTCCTTACCACACTGTCAACTTTCTCGTCCATGTGAGGAAACCACACCTTTTCCCTCATTCTTGCTTTCATCCTTCTCATGCCTTGGTGCCCTTCGTGGGCTAACAGGGTCGCTTGATCATGGAGAGGGGTCGGGATCACCACACGTGACCCTCGCAGTATGAGTCCATTGCTCGCTTTGCTTAGTTCATTGTGCACCCTACAAAACTGAGACAGGCGAGTGCAGTCTGTTTCACTCCAGTCACTGACATTGCGTAGAAAGTTCTCCCAGGACCCAGCGTCTATCGCTGCCTTGACTCTGGATATGAGTGCATCATTGTCATACTGACTTACGATATCTTCCGCTGACAATGCTTGGGGACACGACAGTTGGGATACCATATCTACAAATTCCTCAGTCTGTAGTTCTTGGTCATGGGCTACCTCCCCTTCTGCCGGAGGATGTCGTGACAGAAAGTCCGCCGGATTCTTTGCTCCAGGTCTGTAGACCAAATCCATTCGGTAGTGTTGGATCTGAATAGCCCATCTTTCGATCCGAGGTGGAGGGTGTGGGGCCATCCCTTTAAACAACGGTATCAACGGTTGATGATCCGTGACCATCCTGAAAGGCTGTCCGGTGATATAGAGGTGGAAATTATTGCAGGCCCACTTTACTGCTAACGCCTCTCTCTCTATCTGCGAGTATCTTGCTTCAGTCGCAGTGAGGGCCTTACTTGCAAAGGCCAGGGGAACCCACACTCCATGTTCCGTTCTTGAGTGAGTAGCGCACACAAACCTACAGGGCTGGCGTCTACGAGAATTTCAGTTGGTCTTGCAGTATCAAAGTACGCCATTGTTGTGCTGTCCAGCAGGACCGCTTTTATCTTATCAAATGCTTCTGCCTCGAGTTGGGACCATCTCCAAGAATTTTCTTTTTTCGTCAGGTTTCTCAGGGGTTCAGCGATCGTGGCTAGCTGTGGAATAAACCGGACACAGTATTGTGCCATGCCCATGAAACTTCTCACTTCTGAAGCAGTTGTTGGAGCCGGAGCACATTTTATGGCTGATGACTTCCGGGGGTCCACCTTGACTCCTTCTGAATCGAAGACATATCCAAAAAATTCTATAGATTGTTTAAAAAACGGACATTTCTCCTTGTGCAACGTGACCCCAAACTCTTCCAGCCTCCGGAGCG
Organism: Lissotriton vulgaris; assembly: GCF_964263255.1. Classification (NCBI taxonomy): domain Eukaryota; kingdom Metazoa; phylum Chordata; class Amphibia; order Caudata; family Salamandridae; genus Lissotriton; species Lissotriton vulgaris. The sequence continues at coordinate 684,831,892 of NC_141685.1, read as the reverse complement.
TGGCTTTCAATCACTTGTGGTGTTCTTCACTAGTTTTTGCATGGATGAGTATGTCATCACTGACATTTAGTACTCCGTTCAATCCGGACAGGATCTCTTTAATCGTATTTTGAAAGATTTCTGCGGCAGAGGTGATACCAAAATTGAGCCTTTTATACCTTCTCAAGCCTAAGTGCGTTGAAAACGTCATAATGTAACGACTCTCTTCTGCTAGCTTGAGCTGGTGATATCCTGCATTGAGGTCTAACTTGGAGAACCACTGTGCTCCATTCAGGTCCGTCAAGATGTCATCGACTGTGGCCGTGAGATGCCACTCCCTCTTGATTGCCTTGTTTGGCATCTGCATATCAATGCGAATCCAGATTTTGCCGGGCTGTCGGGGTTTCTCCGCAATCACCATCGGAGATACCCATGGCGTTGGTCCAGTCACTTTCTCTATTACACCTTGTTCCTCTAGCTTCATCAGTTCTTGTTCCACCGCCGACCGGAGATGGAACGGTATTCTCCTATGTCTCAACGCCACTGGTTGTATCGCCTTATCAATATGTAGTTTGGCTGGTGGCCTTTTGATGGTACCTAACCCTTGGAATAGTGATGGGAACATTTGAAGGATTTCCTTCGTGTGTAGCCCCTTCACCGCATTTGCGAAAGCTATTAACTTGAGGTCTTCAGCGGTGTGACTCCCAATCAGCAAATCTGCCTCTCTGTCGATCACGTGAAAAGTGGTCATTGTCTCTTGCCCTTCTGCCTTCACTTGTACAGTCATTTTTCCTTTCAGGGGTAGCGGCGATTTACTGCCATACGTTAGAATGCGCGCTCTCGAGGGCACCAGCTGAGATCTTGGTTTTACCGCTTTATAATCTTGACTGCCCATCACATTAATAGTGGCTCCCGTATCTATTACTCCAGTTACTGTTGATCCGTCGATTTGAATTTGACATTTTGGTTGCGGTCTTCGTCTCCTTTTTAGTTCACTCACGAATGAAACGTAGTAGCACTCTTCTTCATTATCCGTTGATGAGTCATCTAACCGCTGTGGATAGTGGGATTACGGTCTGCTTCCTCTCGAAGAATTCGTCTCTCGGGCGTCATCCAGAGTAAGTTGCCTGACTGCTTTGTTCGGTGTTCTCTTTCCCCCCGTCTCTTGACCTCTGAGACTCCCTCTTGCACCACCTCGGAAGACACTGGCGAAGTGGTTTAACCCGCAGCATGCCTTGCCACGTGCAGGGCAGCCATTTTGGTTATGTTCTTCATATCCGCACGCGCCACATGGCGCGCGGCGTTGTGTCCTGGTCGGCCATCTTCCTCTTCCTCCGCGGTTACTGCTTCGCAGGGCATCCACTCTTTCTGTTTTCACAGTTACTTCTGTGCTTGCGGACGGGTTTATTGCTGCTTCCATCGCCATGGCACGCGCATCTGACAACTCATGTGACCTGGCCAACATTAGTATTTCATCAAGTGTTATGCGGGGTTGTCTTAAGATCAGTGTCCTCAAATGCTTATTTTTGCACCCTTGAATCAGTTGGGCTGTTACCTGTTTTGTTTGATCATCGTCCAGACATGTGCTTATTAGCTCTCTCAGCCTTGCGTGAAAAGCGTCCATCGTTTCTCCCTCCCTTTGTCTAGATTGCCTAAATTTGAACCTTTCATAGTGGGGGTTCAATTGTGGATCGAAGTGTGCATTCAGCGCTTGCACCGCCGCATCATAGTCTGTTGCTAGCCCTGTATTTGGTAGGTGTATAAATAGCTTATAGAGTTTGTCTCCTCCGAAATGTAACAACAGGGCTCTTTTTACCTCATTGTCTTTTTCCCGTGTCGCTGTGAAATAATTGTTTAGGCGGCTTAGCCATACTGTCCATCTTGGCGCTGCTGTGCTTGGGTCGATCAGCGCACTGAACGGTGGTATTGGGTTAATCTGGGAGTGCGGCGACTGTTGAATCACTGGTCCCACTGCCTGTTGTCCTGCCGGCCCTACTACCTGCGCTGGGTTGCGACCTGTTGGGGCCCTCCTGCGGCTGCCGCAGCCTGCTCCACCGACATCCTCGTGACAGTGTGGGCATACTCCAGCACCTGTGGCCTTCACTGTGCGCTTGCACTCTTCAATTGGCTTTTCTCACTGTTTGCTTTTTTTTTTTAATTTAGCAGTGCTTGTTTATAGCCACGCTAGCGCTGCTGCCTTCGTCACGTGTGTTCTGCCCACACCCGCTGTCCTGGGTTCCACTGCGCCTCACGTCGATTCACACCGCTCCTGTGACGCGCGAGGGCCTCTTCGCGCGTCTCCTGCACTGGGGATCACCTTCCCGCTTACTGCGCATGCGCACACCACTCCAGGCGTCAGCCGGGCCTCCTTCGCCGCACAGCCTGCCGCCGGTCGCGCATTCAACTACCGCTGGGCTCACGAACAGCCGGTCCCCTATGCAGCTCCACTCACGCTGCTTACTGGTGTGTCTTCTAGCGGCGGCACCTCCTTCGCCGACACAGCGGCGCTGGCTACGTGCAGTCTCACGTGGACACCGACAACGACCAAGGTATGGACAGCTTGCTCCTTCGTCGGGGTTCTACCACATGCGTCCCCGCCCTCGTCGCCAGTGTAGGGGAGAAAGATGTGGCCAGAACACTTAGGGACCATAGGCTAATGGGGCACACACATAAATAATGGAGACCACGCTCTGTGTCTGGTGATATGGACCGGAAGCCACGAGCGACGAGCGTCCGTTTATTGAAAGCCTCCTGGCCACGCCTGGCCAGAAGGTGCTACATTGTTTGGAGGTGTTTCCGGGTCTCAGCCGAGACCCGCGAAACACTAGAATGCCACACACTTAAGGGTGTTTTATTTGAAAGTTTGGAAACCTCCAGCGTGTGCAAACTGTCTAACAAATACTCCAAGTAGCCTATTTGATCAACCTACGGTTTAAGTTTTGGCTCGTTCAAGCATACTCTCAATAAAGACTGAGGGACGCTCTATTACAATACCTCCAACAACCTTGTGTTTCCTAATAGTTTCTGTTTCTTACCTTTAACACAACCTTCAATTCGGGCTCAAGGAGTCCAAGACCTTGAGCTGCTGATTGCCTTAAAGCAAAACACCAAGAGGGGAAGCACAGCCGACCTGGTCTGGTCGATGGCTGATGCAGACGGGCCTGCCCTTGGCCGAGCTTCACCGGGGCATAGCCTGAGTGCATCCCGGGCTGCGGGATGCAGCAGCGCTTTTCAGCACGTACTCTGTTACGGCTCCTTTAAATAGTGGTTATCAAGCGCACTTCCTGGCGCTTTGGAAACTGGACACTGTAGTCCAGAGTGGTGCTGTGGGGCAGTGGATATCAGCTACCTCCAAAAAGTGCTTCTGAAAGTCCTCCATAAATTGGTCTGGGATTTTTCTTATGTTTTGTTTTCACTCTACTGCTCTTTGTGTGCTGCATACATATTTAACACACTGTCTCTAAGGTAAACTTGCCTCCTTAAGTGCCAGCTACTAAAGGGTCATGTTCAGCTTAGTTTAGTGAATTTTGTGGTTCACAGTGATAAGAATTTGGGTTCTTGTTTGGGAACGATTTTCACCTCCCTCAACCAAAAACCCAATTCTGTATACTGATTGTATAGGTAAGCTATGCAAGTGTCAGACTTATCAGTTTAACAGTTAAATAGGCTAATGTTTAATTAGCTGAATGTTTTACTGTTATCTGTAACTGAATGTAATCATTTGTGCGGAATGTTTTATATTGTTGCAATTAAATTGAGTTGAATAAACAGGGCGCATTGGTCAGCCTGTGAAATGGCACATGACTGGCATGGATTCCTCTGGCTAACCTTAAGTGAGAAAGTGGCTAGAGACCAATAGTTCCTTCTGTGAGCTTGGTGAAAGCCAATGTAACATGGTTGACAACAATAAATTACAGTAATACTGAAAAATATTAGAAAACTGAAAGATATAAACCTCTCGCCTCCTAGACTCAGAATAGGTCAGTTGAATAATATCTGTGTGTGTTTGAAAGGTATTGGTACAGCATTCCTAAAACATGGACTCAAGGGGGGCTGCAGAAGTACTTGTAATAACAATGTTGCAACCCTTGGCACTTTAGTTCACACTACATGGTGTGCAGAAAAAAGTTTCTCATGTTTTATTCATGAACTTGGGCATTGCCAGAATAAGCAAACCCAATGAATAATGTAAATGTAAACATTGTCTGTCATGTGAAAGAACATCTTTTCTTACAAAGCTGTTGTGCCACGGTGGTCGAGAGTATCCTCAGCTTTTATTCTTCTTCCACAGGCCCTTTTGGGTTTAAGGTTGCATTAGCACATAATGCAGTGGGGTATATTCTGAAAACACTTCCGGCTTTACTATATGTATGTTTTTCATTTCACAAAACCTATAAAGGACTTGACTATCACAGTTCTTTGCACACTGACTGCTTGGAATTTTTTACTGGTGCCCATTCATAGCACTAGTTAGCTGACTTACCAGGGCACACTACTCATTTGGATAATTGTACATTATACCTTCGTTTCACTTCAGGCACCCCCTTATATTATTTGCCACTTGCCATAACACCATCCTTAAAGTCTGTCTACTAGCTTCTTAACTTCAAGAGAAAAACCCTCTTTACCTAAGAAAAGTATGAGTACATGCCTGTGGCGGCCAGCTTTTGCATTAATGTTGCTATAGGGATACTACCAGTTAATCTGGAGAGTAACCTGTAGATGGGAATAGACCCAAGGGGCAGCAAGGGATCTCATAGAAATCACCCATTTCCTGTTTGGCAACTGAACAAGCTGCGCACTGTAGAACTCCAAAAGAGATCACTTATGGCACATTTGGCACCTCTATGGATGTACTCTTGTGTCTATTTTACAAGACTTTCATAGCATATGATGTGAGGGAAATCATTAGTTATGCTGGCAAGGAAGAGTGGGAATTGACTTCCTAATGTATAGCAAATGGTCCTCTAATTATAACTGCCCAATTACTAGATCAAGGTTTAAATATGGTATTAGCTCAATTACCTCTTTCAGCTTCCTTAGTGGGTCTGTTATATACAATGATATTACCCGGGGTTATGATAAGTTCCGAAAGAGGAGGTTCCAGAGATGTGCCTCCAACAAATGGTATATCGTTTCCCACAGGAGTGCTTACTTCCTGAGGAAGGACCCTCTGTTTTCCCTACTATCTCCGTCTTCTTGCACCTCTTCCACATCTCTCACTGTACCCACCAAGAAGCATAGGGACCTGCATTGCCCTCGAGTTCATTCCCTAGCCCTAAGGGTGTCAGGGTTATTTTGTGTCTAATACCACTGAGCAAATCTCTAATAGCCCCAAGCATGGCAAGGGTCACGAGGAATCCTGTGTACTCACAGCCAATGTACCGAGATAGGGACAGCCCTCACTCTGCCAATACTCAGTGGCCACCCTCAGAGATTATGATTCATTTCCCACACTGTTGCTTCATGAGTGGTTAGTAGAACTACCTGTGATGCCGGCCTGTAAGAGAAATAGATCCAGACATACATCATCACAGCGATCTGCAAGGTCGTGAAAGAGGAAAAATAGAAATGAAAGATGTCCCTGATCGACTCCTGATGCCAGTTGTCAGTTCTCTTGGGTTAGAGAAATGAACAATCATTGTGAGTTGGCTTTCATTGAAAAAAGTCATCATATTTAAAGCATGGCATGCCAGAATATTGCTAACAAAAATGCTGTCTCACTTTTCAGGTTCAGATAAAAAAAACTTTATTTGGTTGCTTTATAGATGCCATATAAGTGAATCACAAAACATAATCACATGGGACAAAATATAAACAAATATTAGAATATGCCGAAATATAGATGCATAAAATACAGTACAAAATAGCAGCAACATGCATTAACAAAGCATTGTTCTACATGCACGTGCAACAGCCTTTAAAAAAGAAACAAGACTAAAACTCACTTCATCATTGTGCAAAAGAGAAAAGATTCTAAAGGAAGGTCTATATTATTTATAGTAATATCAATACTACTTTAATATTGTGATTATAAGGAATCTGGTGTACAGCATATACAATTTACAAAAAAAGGTGAAATGCAGCATTGCTGTTTGGATTTATCATCACATGGACAGGTTAAACATTTTAAGTTGCTGATTGTAGCCTAGAGAAAAACATACAGAGAAACGTAACTGTGTCAGATCTGAAGCAAGAGTAGCAGGGAACGCTCCCATCTGCTATGAGCAATCCATATATAATTGTTATTGTAATCTGAGTCCCATATGTCAAAATACCTAGTTACTGTAGATCACTCTCAATGGCTCCTTAAACGTTGGGATTCCTCAAGCTGGTAGAAAGCATCCACCTTTTACTTAAAGAGATGCAAGTAAGGGTGTCAGAAAAAAAGGATTCCATCCCTCTGAAACAATATACGGATTTTACATAGTTGATCAAAAGGATTTGGTACCCCGTATCCAGGGAGGGACAATTCAGTATTGACTCCTTGATTAGAACAAACTCAAAGTTCTTCCAAATCGGCACGCAGAGCATAGCTGGCCGCCCCCCAATCAGGTCTTCAAGGTAGGGTAGCCCAAGTACCTTATGAATAATATAATTAGCAGCAGAAATGGGAAGAGCAATCACTCTCACAAGGAATCTAATTATTCTTGTTGAATAACCTTACATTTTGAGATTCCCCATATTTCTGCACCACACATGGCAATGGCAAAGCAGTGGGATTTATATAAGTGCATCAGTGAAATTATAAAGCCGCCCCCCTGGGATTTGGGGTATGCTGCATAACAAACCATGAGAAATATTTAGATATCAGAAGATTTGGGCAGACAAATACATTCCTAATTAAGGAAAAGTGCTGGTGCTAGTCAGACTATTGGGACCAGTGGACAGCGTTGAAATGGGCCTACACTTTAGGCCATAAGAAATAACGTTATGCTTAGGTAATTAATCCAGAGATCAATGGGGAGCCACAAAAGCATCTACTAAGAATTACAGTACTTTTGGGGTGCGAGCTATGAGCACTGCTTCTTCCGCATACAGGAGGGCTGGCAATGGTTTATCCCTAATTACTGGCATATCTTGTGTGACACCCAAAAGTGAGGAGTCAAGATTGTTAAGATATAAAATGAATAAAAGAGGGGCAAACACAAAGTCAACTCTGAAAACACAGTCAATCTTTGTGTCTCCTGAAACATCCCCTTGCTGGCTGATGCCTTCAGAAGGATAATGTAGAACGGGTTGCTGACATGTTAAGAATTTACATATTAAAATCTCCAGCCATGCAAATGTGAAGCGAACATCCTATACAGACTATATGATCCATTTAGTTATGAATAAAATTAAATAGAGGAGGAAACGTTGGATTGGGAGTGTTGAGAAAATTGTTGGTATAAAAATTAAAAACATAGACACTGAGGGTAGATCTACAACTATGGTTTGAAAACTATCCTCATGTGTCTCAATAGCCTTAACAAGGCCCCTAATGTTGGAGGGCCTTGCAGGATTAGAAAAACATTGGTACCCATCAAATTGAGTTTTTGATGTCTCCCATGTTTCCTGCAATAGGATTATATCATATTCCCTCATGAAAAACTGCCACTCTGTTATCTGGATCTTTGATTTAAAGCCCGCCTCATTCCAGATAAAAAAAATCAGAATAGTATTACAAACATTAGCATTGGTTGTATAGGAATCAGATACTCGCCCCTTAACCTTGTGTTCATAGCTGTTCTTGATGCTTGATGTGGATGTTGTTGCCAAGTTATACTGTTCACTTCCTCAATTGGCACACAATGCTATAAGTTGCCAATCAAACCACACATACCAGGTTGTTCAGTACAAAGAATGGAAATGTATTGTGCTTGAGGCAGGGGGGCGTACTGAGATGCCAATGGCTTGTAGAAATATTCTAGTGGTAAAGTGCCAATATTGGTTATATAACACGAATAAAATTCTATGGCACGTAATATTCTCTTTACATTTGCGGGCCTTTTAAAATTTATAACCACACGGTCGCCCTGGATGTTCTTCTTAGAATAATCCATCAAATTCACCCTTCACATTATTGAGATCTTACTCGGGTCCTGGCTTTCGAAGTTCCTGTATTTATCCAACCAGAGCTTAACCTTTCACTAAAGCGGATCCCACGACATTTGCTGATCCATTTCAGTGCAGGTACCCCAGGCAAAATTAATACATATGGGCAAGCCGCGCAAGGGAGAATGCAGAATGTCTTTGCAAGGGGCAATAGCAGGATCATCATGATGTTGAACTGGCAGATTGCTGTATGTCATTGGAAAGCAGTGTTACACTGTTGATGCCTGAATATGAGCAGTAGAATTAGTGATAGGCATAATCTTTGGCATATTATTCTGATGGACATTGCCTGATCCAACTCTAAGATTTCTTTGATTGTTACATGAGGCCAAAGAGTCGGTCGCAATCCCCTGCTGTATAGATGAGTCAACGTGTGTGGGTAGGAGCAGGTACACTAGAGAGTGTTTTATTTGCAATTTCGGAACCCCTAAAAGTGTGCAAACTGTCTAATAAAACACTCCAAGCAGCCTATACGATCAACCAACGGTTTAAGTTTTGCCTCCACAATCGTCACAATCTTTGTACAGAGCTTGTCTAGTAAGTAAGTGTCAGGTGACATGGGATCCAAGGTCTGAGTCACTGAAGACTGCAGAGATACACTAGGAGGGTCACAAAAGGGTGGAGGTGTTTGAATCCAGGAGAGAATATTTTTAGAGCATTGACTTGCTTGAATGGGCTGCTTTTCTCAGTAATTGTGGTTTTATCTGGATATCTCTTGTGTTTGATAAGAGCAGTTGGTTGAGGTGATTGTGTTCGTGAGCATTGCCCAAATCGGTCAGATCAAGAGAGGTGTTAGTTATTATAGCATTTGTTACATTCACAACTTTTGAAGATATTGGGTCCTTATTAGTGACCATGTTTGTAAGGGGGCTGGTATTAGGCCTGGAACTGGCATCAGACGTTTGGAGAAGTGGTACCCCATGGTCAAGGGACAGTCTGTGGTAAGTCAGGTCAATCTTGGCTGTCACAAGCCCAATGTCTCTTTAAGCATACTCTCAATAGAGACTGAGGGACGCTCTGTTATATTACCTCCCCCAGACTTGTGTTTTCCTATAGCTTCTGTTTCTTACCTTTAAAATAACCTTAAATTAGGGCTCCAGGAGTCCAATACCTTGAGCTGCTCATTCCCTCAAGAAAAAAAACTAACCTGGCATTGTCTGGTCGATGACGGGTGCAGACTAGTCTGCTCTTCACCTGGGCTTCAGCTGGGCAGGGCTAGAGACGGGCGTAGCCTGCATTTATCCCACACCGGGGAAAGCAGCAGCGCCTTTCAGCGCGACCTCGGCAATGCCCCCCTTTGAATTGGTGTTGGCAAGCGTGCCTCCTGGTACCTTGCCAACTGGACTCTGTAGTCCAGAGCGGTGCTGTGGGGCAGTAAACATCAGCCCCCTCCAAACAGTGCCTGAAAGTTCAGGCACCGTGGGATGTAGCAGCACTTTTCAGCATGTCCTAGTTCACATCCACCCGTAAATAGTTGTTGGCAAGTGCACCTCCTGGCACCTTGCTAACTGGACTCTGTATCCAGAGTGTTGCTGTGGGCCAGTGGATATCAGCTCCATCTAAACAGTGCTTCTGAAAGTCCTCACATGCTGCAGGATGCAGCCGCGCTTTTCAGCATGTTCTGGGCCACCTCCTCCTTGAACCGGTGTTGGCAAGTACACCACCTGGCGCCTTGCAAAGGGGACTCTGTAGCCCAGAGGGGTGCTGTGGGCAGTGGATATCAACCAACTGCAAACAGTGCCTGAAAGTCTCACACGCCGCAGGATACACCAGCACTTTTAAGCGTGTGATCGGCCACGCCCCCCTTGAAAAGGTGTTGGCAAGCGCGGCTTCTGGTACCTTGCAGCCTGAACTCTGTTATCCAGAGAGTTGCTGTGGGGAAATGGTTATCAGCCCCCTCCAAGCAGCACCTGTGTCACTTAAATATTGAGGACTTAATTTTTTTTGTTTATAATGCTAATTTAAATGCACATAATTTATTAAATCGAGAGGGGAAATATCTGTACTATTTTTATTACAAAATATTTTTGTCAGATGATATTGAGGCCACAATATGCTGGTACTATAACCATGGAGAGGAGTGCACAGTGGCTCTAAGTCTGATCCTGTGGTTAGGAACAAATGGTAGCTTCACTCGATAGCCTGCGTTGTACTGCAGATCCAGAAGTCATGGAAAGAGTGGACGGAAGGATTAGACTTCATTAAAAATGTAAATCTTGCCACTGTAACCTCTTCAGCTCACTGTTTGGTGTTTTACCCGTTGGCCTGTGAAATGGACGTGAAATCTGGGAAGACTATTACAAACAATAAAGGTCATAATAATAATTTTTTTGTGTGCAACATATCACAGCTTCCAAAGCTGCTATGCCAAATTGTGCAAGGGGGAGAAAGCAGCACCGAGCCATGTTTATTCAAAAATAACCTCCTGCTGTCCCTCTGCACAGGAGCATCTGACGGATGCCTCGTGGCAAGTTCGGCTTTTGCACAATGGTCCATTGGAGCCGGGTCAAGACTGATTTGCTTATGAATGGGTCGCAATAGAGGTGGCATTGTATGCCAAATAACAATAGTCTGGGCTGTGGCCCGAGTAATTACCAATAGCTCATATTAATTCAAGCATTCCAGACATTACTTTTTTGTATACTTTAGTGTGAAGTCCTGGGTGGGATGGGTTTACCAATACATGGGTCCAATGCACACTGTGCCACTGGAACCAAGCTTTACCCAACACTTTACCCAGATCTTTGTACTGGGGTGAATGTAGGACATTGTTCTGCATTCTGTCCATCAACTGTGTTTTTTGCAATTTTCACCCCGAGTGGGCTGGGTATGCTCAAACGTGAGTCCCAGGCTCTCCACATCACTGGAGTCAAGCTATCCAGGCTGAAGAAGGCTGATAGCCAGAAACCGGTCCTTGGATGCTTGATTCCGGTCTAGGAAAGACATGGCTTAGTAGTTTGGGCTGGACTGTTCCCATGAGGCACAGGGTCAAGGCTGATTTGCATATAGCCAGTGTCTGACCTAGAGTGGTGTGGAGTGCAAAAGAATGATGGATTTAGGCCCAGATCTTGGTACTGGAGTGAATGTAGGACATTGTTCTGCATTCTTTCCATCAACTGTGTTTTTTGCAATTTTCATCCCGAGTGGGCTGGGTATGCTCAGACGTGAGTCCCAGGCTCTCCACATCACTGGAGTCAAACTATCCGGGCTGAAGAAGGCTGATAGCCAGAAACTGGTCCTTGGATGCTTGATTCTGGTCTAGGAAAGAAATGGCTTCGTAGTTCGGGCTGGACTGTTCCCAAGAGGCACAGGGTCAAGGCTGATTTGCATATAGCCAGTGTCTGACATAGGGTGGTGTGGAGTGCAAAAAAATGATGGATTTAGGCCCAGATCTTTGTAATGGGGTGAATGTAAGACATTGTTCTGCATTCTGTCCGGCAACTGTGTTTTTTGCAATTTTCACCCCGAGGGGCTGGGTATGCTCAGACGTGAGTCCCAGGCTCTCCACATCACTGGAGTCAAGCTATCCAGGCTGAAGAAGGCTGATAGCCAGAAACCGGTCCTTGGATGCTTGATTCCGGTCTAGGAAAGACATGGCTTGGTAGTTCGGGCTGGACTGTTCCAATGAGGCACAGGGTCAAGGCTGATTTGCATATAACCAGTGTCTGACCTAGGGTGGTGTGGAGTGCAAAAAAACAATGGATTTAGGCCCAGATCTTTGTACTGGGGTGAATGTAAGACATTGTTCTGCATTCTATCCATCAACTGTGTTTTTTGCAATTTTCAACCCAAGTGGGCTGGGTATGCTCAGACGTGAGTCCCAGGCTCTCCACATCACTGGAGTCAAGCTATCCAGGCCCAAGAAGGCTGATAGCCAGAAACCGGTCCTTGGATGCTTGATTCCGGTCTAGGAAAGACATGGCTTGGTAGTTCGGGCTGGACTGTTCCCATGAGGCACAGGGTCAAGGCTGATTTTCATATAGCCAATGTCTGACCTAGGGTGGTGTGGAGTGCAACAAAATGATGGATTTAGGCCCAGATCTTTGTACTGGGGTGAATGTAAGACATTGTTCTGCATTCTGTCCATCAACTGTGTTTTTTGCAATTTTTACTCAACTGATGAGCCCTAATAAAGACAAACCAATCAGGTTGCTTGTATTCTGATTCAGAGAGGTCCTAGACTGGCAGTTTAGGATGTACTGTTTCATTGGAGCAGGGTGAACACTAATTTACATATGGCTGGATCCAAATTGAATTGGCATGGTGTGCAAAATAATGATACTATGGCCCTGAATAACTGCCAGTGGCTAAGTTTAATTTAAGCATTCCATCCATCACTTCTATGCATACTTTCACTGGGAACTAAATCATCCCCATCCCAAAGGCAGGAAAGAGGAAATGTAGATTCTTTTGGGTGTTATTGTTACAAGGAGCCATCAGAGTTGGGCTATATCCCAATACTATCCACCGTGCCAAGCTGAAAGGCCCCACCTGGGGGAGTCTACCAAACCAAAATGTTTCTTAAAATGACCACAAATATGCAAGGGTCAGTCCTTTAACATGGAACTCTAAATCTAAAGAAAAACAAAGGCTCCCTGTAGGGAAAGTTACAAACCTGAACCTCCCAGAACGGTGGTATGACACTACAACGCATGCTTTTACTACGCATGAGTTTACATCGCAAGTTTTACAACGCATACTGTTACAACGCATAGTGCTGAGGGGTGCTGGATAGTGAATAGTTTAATTTACTATTCCAACTCTAGTCCCCGTGGATAGTAGGGAAGGTGTTGGATAGTAAATTAAATCCATTTCCTATCCTAGAGCACCCCCCAGCGCAATGCTTTGTAATGACATGCGTTGTAAAACTTGCGATGTAAAGGCATGCGTCGTAAAAGTTGCGTTGAAAAGGATGTTCCCCTCCCAGAACCAAAATACCAGAAAACAATCTGTATAAATTGAACAGATGATTTAATTCTACATAGCAACCTGCAATGCAGGTGCTCCAAATCCAAGGCAGTGACAGTGTAAAGTGACATCGGTGTAGAGTGGTGCATTGGTGCTCTACATAAAATAATAAATATATACAGTTTTATGTACATTGAAAATTTGAACCAATGACAGATAGAATAGATTCATATTTGTGAGTCTCCAAATCAGGGTCCATCTTAGCTATCATGGTGAATTGTATCAGTTAGGGGTGGGCAGTAGAGTTGTTGGCCCACATGCATCAAAATTAGATTTAGTGACTTTGAAATAGCGAGAGATAAGGAATCGCTATTAAAGAATAGTTAAACTGAAAGCACCCAAAAAATCTGTAAATATTAGCAATTTCTTAAGAATTTCTAAAATATTTACCGATTACTTATTTTCCGAATCTGTATTTGCGAATTCGCTATTACAGAATCGGTAAATGCAAAAGCGCCAATCGTCTCATGTAGATGACATCACAAGCAGGAAGTGATTCCCAGATTCCAAACACCTGTGCACAGGTAGAGACTGAGAAGGAGAAAGACTGTTGGTGCTTATTCTGGAAAACACTTCTTCCTGCAGCTAAGACAAACAAACACCATGGAGACAGCAAAAAAAAAAAAACTACAAAAAGCAGAAGGCAGGAAGAGGAAGATTAAATTCAGCGAGAGGTAATTGGAAATACTGACTGAGGAAGTTGTACAAAAACATGACCAGCTGTTTGGTAAACTATCCCTGCATGTTGCAGAGTCAGTGAAGAGGAAGATCTGGCTTGGGATACAAGCCAGGGTAAATTCTGTGGGGGTAACACACTATGACATCACCAGCCTACAGAAGAGAAGGTATGACCTTTGCAGCTGGGCAAAAGAGAGAGTGGCACAAAGGCTGGCCTCTGCAAGTAAAACAGGAGGGGGAACATCCACTCAGTCTGCAAACACACCACTGGATGACCTGGTGGAATCCAGAGGCAGCTGTCGGGATCACGCAGATTGACACCTCAGGACATGCGGGGACCTCTCAAGATAAGAGCACAACCACGCATATTTTCATAGAATTGTAACCCAAACTTCCACAAATGCAGACCCTGCGTAATGTAGCAGACATGAGTCCAGACCATCTCTTACTTGCAACCCCCTAATGCATTGTGGGAGTCGTATGCATACAAATGTAATTGCAAAGCATGGAGGGAGTAGCACAGCTCAACTGCATCAGAGTATAGCAAGGCATTGACAACAGTAGACTTTCTAGATCACAAAAGTCTATTTATTAGACCCCTGTAAGCGCAATGTCACAAACATGTGCTAAACAAACATGCCAGATGTCCATGATTCTGAGGGACATACAGTACAGCCAGATGTGGAACTAGAGATGCAAGAATCCTCGCCCCTACGTGTTCTCACTCATCGCAGGAGAAGAGTCCAACCACTGCCGGATTTGGATAGTGCTGAGGCCACCCAGACAAGATTGCAGCCATAAGACACTGCCCATACACCACCACCCCCAACACTAGAGGGAACAACCCCGTAATGTCACATTCCGTTCCGCAAGCGAAGGCCAAATAATTTCTGAGGTCTGCTAGGGATGCTGGTGAAGCTGCCTGCGGTGAGCTGGAGTCCAAGATGCTGAGGGTCCAGCTGAGGTTCTGTGAATTCTGAACCCTTGGGTTCCATTTTGTGCATGGCAGCCATTTTGTGGTTGCCCACACATAGGCCAATGACTTTAATTGACTTCTGGATGACCTGAGTGAACTGACCCTGTTGCCGGAAACTGACCTTGTTAGACCAGTTCCTTGCCCAGTAGCTGATCAAGATTAAGGATCAGAGCACAGGATATTGTAAAGTTTGGTATGCACATACACACCCCTTATCCTACTTCTCATCTGTTTCTGTTCCTTCCTTTTATGGCTTGTTTACGATATGGTTTGTGGTCTTTTTCTTATGGGTTTGTCCGGCTTGTGTAAGAAGGAATGTTGGGTTTTTTGCATGCTTGCAAAAGCTAGGACTGCCCCTTATTTGTATGCTGAGTTTTGTAACCCTAAGCATATAAAAGGCCTCTGTTCTCTGTATTCCTCAGACTACCTCATTCAGTTGCCACAGCTTCTGTGTGACGTGGCCTCACTTAATTAAGTTTAATAAAGATGTCTTTTCATATTTCAGCTTCTGTGCCAAGTTCTTTATTGATATTAGTAAGACCCCTGAGAATTAAGATTTTTTGGATTTCCTCACAGCACCTGCAACATAAGAAAATGCGTATTATGCAGGAGCAACTGGGAACAATGGTCACATACATGGGTGGTATACGTGACTTCATGAAGGAGCATACAACTACAGTAGTTGAGGGGCTCAGGGCACACGATGAGAAACGTGACCGTGTAGCAACAGCCATTGAACAGATGTGCAGGGTCATCCAGGCTGAGCATGTCTCTAATGACAGGAGGCAACATGATTCTATGGGGAGCATGCACAGATACACCAGGGCCATCAACAGGCTGAGTACTACAACAGCTCAGCTTCACAGGCGTGCAGTCGGCAAACAGGTTGAGATGACCCACCGCTGTGGGGATGTGGCCAGGGGCTTAATCCAGGTAACCACTGCTGTGGAAGGGCTTCGCACAGCAACAGCCAGTAGGAACCTCATGAATGGAGGGGGGGACAGGACTCCAGCCTTAGCAGCCTACTTGAGTCTGTGGCAGATAGCAGGAGGCGCAGTAGCAGAAGTCAGCAGGCACAGAAGGCACCATGTCAGAAGTAGCTGGGCCTACTACAAGGGCCATAGGAGGGCGCTGCAGGAGGAGTTAGACATTTGGACATTCAAACAACCCGGTGAGGCAACCAGATTTGCACTGCGTATTTACACTGCAGTTGCAGTGCCAAGGCAATGGAAAGTAATTGTCTGTACATGGTATGTGTGCATTAACACAGCCACACAACTGTCACATTAAACCTTCAAGCAAATACCGTGTTGTCATGTGCTTACTCACCTCAGAAGTAATGTTGCGTGATTTCTGCTCTTCATTGTCTGCCCTCTGCTGCATTTGGGCTGCCTGCTGCATGGGGTGGTTGTGTCGGCTGTATGTCCTGTTCTGGCTCACTATCAGAGTCCACCAAGGGTATGCCTCTATTAGTGGCTATGTTGTGCAACATAGCACACGTTGCCACAATCTTACAGCATTTCTCCGGACTATACTGTAGTGCACCCTCGCTCTTGTGTAGGATGCAGAATCGTGATTTTATCAACCCAAATGTCCTTTCTATCACATTGCGCATCACTTTGTGTGCACAATTGTAAAGTCGCTCCCTTTGTGTGGCCGGATTCACGTATGGGGTCAGTATGTAGGACCTCACTTGGCAATGCCCTATCACCTACAGGATGTGAGAGATGAACATACATTAGTCACTGCTATGTGTCACTATGGCAAACGGTTTTGAAATACAGCATTACATATATTTACCTAGAAGATATCCTTCTCCAAACTCCCCTGCAAGTAGATGTATGTGTATACCACTGTGAACTGCCAGGGTAACTTGCCACAATGCCAGTGATGATTGTTTTCGAGTTGCGTGTTACCGGTATGTTGAGTGAATGGTACGATTTCAGGTTGCGGTAGACAAACTCATTCACTGCAGGGGGACATATGTGTATATGCGTCCCATTGCTACAACCAATCACATGTGGGAACTGTGCAACCTGATAAAAATCTAATTTGGTTTGCATCAATTCGTTTGGTGTCGTGGGGAACCTGATGTGGTGGTGTATCCTCTGCAACATAGCATTTAGGATTCTTTTTTAAAAAGAGCAATAATGCACTTTGGGAGACCCCTCCAGCTGCTGCAATTACTCCCTTGAAGGTCCCTAAAGCTAGGAAATGCAGGGAACACAGGACCTGCACATGGGTGGGTATGGCATGTGTCCTACGTGTCTGCCGCTGCAGTATAGGGTCTAACTCAGCAATTAGATCTAGGATAGCTGCAGCATTCAGCCTATATTTGTCATAGATCTCGTCCTCCGTCTGCCCTAGAAATGTGACATGCACTCTAAATATTCTCGCCTGGATCCTCCTTCTCCTGTGTGCTGTTGCTCTCAGCCTCATCCTCCTCGCCATGACGCAGAGTGCTGCCATTGTGGGTCACTGTGATGCATTCTGGGACTGTTTAAGTAGTTTGCTGATGATTTCCACCTGTTTTTGCTTATGTGTAATTTTTACCACCTGATTTGATTTCTTCTACTTTAATGAATGCAAATAGCTGATTTTGGTTAGTACTGTATTTGAGAAGACGTGATGCATCCCATTTAGCGAATTCTTAATTGTGCTTCATAAAATACAGAATCGGTATTACAGATTCTGTATTTTATGACGTGCTAAAATTGCGAATTACACTGATTTTTGTGAATTTGCCTAATGCATCAGAACTAGCTATTTTGCAATCGGAAACAGCATTTTTTACCGATTCGCAATGTTTCCGGTCGCAAATTAGCTTGATGCATGTGGGCTTCACTCCACGGAATTTTGCTGAATTACTTAAGAACTCTGTGACATTCCGCAAGGTTCAGCCCACCCAAACCTAACTAGTCTATTGCTAGGGAACGGGCCGTGATGTAAACAAGATTGCACTCCCAGACACTATAAAGTTCTCCCTTTGACCAGCTAGCATTACGGACAACCTGTAGAAATGCTGCATGTTGGGAACAACGTGTTCTTTACAGTGCAGCTTAGATATTGAGTCCTCTTAGCAGAACTTCAATCAGAAAATAGTGGTCTCACTGAAGCAGAGTGCCTCGATAGCAGGGCCTTGAAAAGCACCGTACTGAGTCCACTTGGAGCGTGTCATCTTCTATATGGTCCTTGAGTCTGCTTAGAAGTTCAATCAGATATATGGCAGCACTTAGTTGTGGGAAATAATTAACTTACCTGATTGTTTGGAGACTCTTATACACACGGGTGTCGGGTGCCCGTGTGGATAGTAAGGGTAGCCCAATGCCTGGCCCTCATAGGCGGAATCCCAGTGGGGCCATTTGACAGATGAGTGGAAGCTGTGCAGAGGATAATGGCCTTGCAGCAAAGGGGCACTTGTTCTGAACTCAAGAAAGGCAGCCTTGGAGTAGTCCAAGCCCAGAAGGCTATTGGTCATGAAGCAACTCATGCAGTGCAGTGGCCTGTGAGTCTGATGGACTCCATGGAGAGCTCTACAAACCGGCTGCTGCAGCCTTGCACCTACTAGGGAACTAGAATTCCCAGGCATGCACCTCTAAATGTAGCTTGAGCCCAAAGAACTGAATGGCACTTGCCCAAGCCGTACTCTTTGGCCGACTCACCTCTTGTCCCCGGCTGAGAGCCACACCCGAGTTCTTATCGGATAGAAGCAATGCCACTCATATTGCATTTCAAGTCTGGTGGACGGTACACTCTTCCATGTAGCAGTTAGCAGAGTTTTCGATGAATGAAGCAGAGCACTGATATGACAAAACTGTGCGAATTCTGCTGGCCGATCGAAGTTTACTGCCCACCCCTAGTATCAATCCAGTGGTATGAATGGCTATGTTTCGCCCCAGTTAACCACAATTTGTCAAGGTTATTGTTCGATTTGGGGGTCTCTAGTTGGCCTAGGTAGGTAACTGTCTGTGACAAATAGGTATCCTTGCGTCTAGTCAGGATAAGGGGCTATACTCCTAAAATAACCCCTGCTCACCCCCTTGGTTGCTAGGCACGAGCAGGCAGGCTTATCTCAGAGTCAGTGTGTAAAGCATTTGTGACCACATACAGTAATATAGTGACAACAGTACAAATGGAAACCACATAGGTTGTATTATAAAAATAGGTATTTTTATATAGACTTAACACAAGACCAAACAAAAAAAATCTACAATACTGTACTCAAAAATAGACTTTAAATGTTATAAAGTAGCTCAGTCCTCTCAAGTTGCAAATGCAACACTTTAGTCTCAATGTACCTTAAATGCGTAATGCAAAGAAAACAAAAGGGTTGCAGGGAAGGTGAGGCGTTGGTTCCCTACATGAAGGGGTGTGGATGTGTTGGTTCCATACTGCTGTGCAGGGGATTTGATGCTCGCTTCCTTACTGTGTGGGGAGGTGATGTTTTGGTTTCTTACTGCTTTCCAGTGCGATGCGACAAGATGGCACCTCAATGCGATACTCTTCTCCGGTGATGCGTCAAAAGGGCGTCTCGTTGTAATGCGACAACGTTGGTGTGATGCATGCATGCCCAATGGCCGTGCTGTGACTCGATGATCTTTGGAGCCGCAACAGGCCCTGCGATGCGTTTCTACGGTGATTAGACAATGTCCTCTGTGGCAGCGTCCCGCTTCTCTGGCAGTGCGCCCCGCTTCGGCGATGCAATGATGACAGCGGCAGCTCGCTTCCTCTGCAATGCGATGACATCGGCTGCGGCGGCGACACGCTTCTCATTGTTGCATCGTGCTTTCAGTTCCCAGCAACACGCAGTCTCTCAGAAGGTTCAGCACAACAGCAGGCACTTCAATTCCCAGCAAGGGAACTCCGGGGCGAGCTGGTTGGCGAAGTCTTGTGTTGTAAACGTATCTAGGACCCTAATTAAATATCCCCGATTTATGCCCTTATGTGGTCATAACAAATCATATCCTTATAAAGGCATAAGAATCATATCCATATTTAGTGATAGCCAATGCAGTCCAAATACGGCAAGGCTACTTCCTTAGACTCCTAGAAAGTACCACGAGTTCTTTAAACAAACCAAACCTCCAGCAACCTGGGAATTCCCCCATGCTTTTGTTTTGATTTGTCCTAGAACTCCTGCGAGTCCTGAAAGAACTGCCAGTTCCTAGTGACGGTTCTTATTGACGTCTTATGTCCAACCTTACGTCAAACACGGCAGCTTCCAGGTATAAATATACCAACATTTGCCTTAAGCAACACACGGTGATTTGGAGCAGAGCGGCTATCTACGTACCCAAAGCCCAGCTGATGCGAGTACCGAAGGAAGCCGTCCGTCCTATTTGACGCACTGAGATAAACGCTGTCTTTTTTCCTGCCGAGAAAATCCAGCTCCAGTGTTTCCAGTCACCCTTGCGGGTTACTGGGGGAGAGTGTTGAGAATGAGATACAAGACCTCCTTCGTTCTAAAACCAAGGTATGGAGCTGATTAGACCCTTAGAGAATTCTTGATTCAGATTCTTGGCAAAACTAACTTAACTTAAACTGCAGCTCACTTACTCCTTCCCACGTACTAGGCTTAGGTTAGGTACACCGGGGTAGGCGTATTTAGAAGCACCAGTTGAGTACGTTTAGTCAACTTTTATCATTGTATGTAATTGTATATATTTTATCCATTTTAAGTATCATATGGCTCAGAAACCATATCAATGCTTTTACAGTATTGTTTCATAATACTCCTTTTACTGTACGCACTTTACTTTATGACAAGTATTGCAATTGTGGCAATTCACTTCTCTTGTATGAGAAAGAAGACTGTTCAATAAATAACACCTTTTATTGAAAACGGCCGTCTCTTAATTTCTTTGCACTCTGTTGAAACTAAGTATGCACGATTGACTGAGTGAAATAGCTATCTATTGTGAAGAAGTGTGGCTCAAGTGGAGAAGTGTGGCTCAAGTGGAGCAGTGTGGCTCGATGATTAGAGCAGCAAACCCTGATGGAGAGGTCTAGCTCGGGACCAGGGTTCAATTCCTGCCTAGGCGGGTCTTGGGCTCAAATGTCCACGGACCTGATAATTCTTGCTTCTGTGCCTATTCCAATCATGGAGTCCCACTCTGCAACTCTGGGCAATAGCTTGCTTAATCTCCACAACGGCCCCCACAACGCTAAGGATGCCTGGCCTCCACCTTGGGGGTGCCCAGGAGTGGGCGCCTCACTGGGAAAGCCAGGATGGGTTCCACAGCGGTATTCGTACAAGCGCCTTGAGACCCTTGCGGGTGAGTAGTGCGCTATACAAGTATCAATTTACATTTACACGACTCTGGAGATATACTCCTTATTCTGGAGGGAGCAAAGTTGTCATGTTTATGCGGTTGTCAGAAGCTAATCCCTTCTTGTCTAATCAGGGAAGTTAACTCCTCCCTGTTCATTCGAGAAAGTTTCTAGTGACCTCTGAGCTAGCTGGCATACCTAATTAAGTCTAACATATTCAGTAGAGACCTAGTCGACCTCAGTCCTATGTCCAAACTGCAATTTATATTATTCCAATGCGCAGAGCCTATTGGGAATATAGGAACTACACTACACTTGTATCCCTGAGACTTCAGGCAAGAGGCAAGCTCTAGTTCAAGCCCTTTGAGATTCTTCTTTAAGTTGATAGAAAGCACAGTCCTTTTCCCCCCACTTCGGCAATGAGCAACCACTACAGGCCAACCCCCAAACACACAGCACAGGGGTAGTCCCCTCCTTCAGCTTCCTGGTTCGTTTTGATTCCAAGAAGTGATCTGAAGTTCTGGGGTCCGGGCACCCTCTTATATACACCAAAATCCTTTGTCTCCAAAGGCAGAGAGTGTCTGTACCCAACCCAAACCAGTTCTGGTCCGTCCGGGAGCACTTTGTTTACAGGACTCCTTCTCTTCCTTTGACAGTGTAGGCCAAGGACATCAGACGCACCACAGGAGGAGGAGCCAGCACTGTGGAGGGAAGGCCTAGCCCTATTCAGATTGCAGGTCCAACTCCTCCCTCCCATCTGCATGCAGATCTCTCTATTCAGCACTGTGCTGACTCACCCTGTCTCCTGGAATCCCTCAGCCCTGTAACTCAAACTCCAGACAAGAAATACACAACTGAGCAGAGGCAAGCTGGGATAGTTAGGCAAGAAATACCTACTTTCTAAAAGTGGTATTTTCAAACACAGAATGTTAAAACCAACTTCACTAAAAGATGTATTTTATCATTCTGAGTTCAGGCATACTAAACTCAGATTTCTACCTGGTTTCCTGAGTCAGTTAGGATTATAGGATGCAATAATCTGACTCCCCATTCTGGCCTATGGGAAACAGTTAGCCTTGCAATAGTGAAAAACAAAAATGGCTGTAATTCACTATCAGGACATGTCACCGACATCAGGGGATGTTATACCTTTTACCTACAATGCACCCTGCCCATGGGCCTACCAGAGGGGTGCCTAATATGTATAAAAGGGAAGGTTTAGGGACCGGCAAGCGGGTGCACTTTCCCAATCAACATGGCAGTACCAGACTGCACACAGGCTCTGCAATGGCAGACCTGAGACACACTTTACAAGCTGCTACGGTAGGTGGCACAATCAGTGCTGCAAGCCCACCAGCAGCATTGGATTTAAAAGCCCTGGGCACACTCACTGCACTGTACTAGGGTCTGATAAGAAAACCAATTAAGCCAATCATGGAGTCACTAATCCATACATGAGTTTACCATAGGGATCACTTGTACTGTGGCACAGTGCCCAAAAGCATCTAAAACCAGCAAAAACATAAGAGGCAACAGCAGAAAATGGAAGGGAGACCCACGCCAATGGTGCCAGCTCTAACAAGTGTCCCCTCCAGCTGAAATGTGGGGAGAACTACCCTACCTCCTGGGAGTTCTTATCACTAAGGCAGAAAAATCTGGACAGACCATCAGCATTGGTGTGTTCTGTACCAGGGCGTTGTTCTGCCGTGAAATCCATCCCCTATAGGGAAATTGACCACCTCAACAGCTTTGGATTCTCACCCCTCATCTGCCTCAACCATTTGAGGGGCCTGTGGTCTGTCTGAATCCAGAGGTGAGTCCCAAACAAGTGTGGTCTTAACTTCTTTAGTGCCCAGACAACAGCAATTGCCTCAAGCTCAATTGAACTCCACCTCTGTTCCTGTGGAAGTAACCTCCTACTGATGAAGGCTACAGGTTGGTCTAGGCCCTCTTCATTAATCTGTGTAGAACAGCCCCCATACCATGCTCTGAAGCGTCTGTTTGCACAATAAATTATTTTGAGAAGTTGGGTGCCAGGAGCACGGGCGTTGTGCACATGGCAGTCTTAAGGGCATCAAAAGCTCTCTGACAGGTGTCAGTCCAAATCGCTCTCTTGGGCTGCTTCCTGCAATTCGGCTCTGTCAAGGGTGCAACAATGCTGCCATACCCCTTGACAAACCTCCTGTAATACCCGGTGAGTCCTAGAAAGGTTCTCACCTCTGTCTGGGTCTTGGGGGGTTTCCCAAGCCAGGATTGTCTCAATCTTGGGCTGTAGGGGTGCCACCTGGCCGCTCCTAACCTGGTGTCCCAAGTACACCAAGGAACCTTGCCCGATCTGGCACTTACTTGCCTTGATCATGAGGCCTGCCCGCCTCAGCGCCATCAACACTTCCCAGAGGTGGCGCAGATGTTCTTCTCAACTGGCGCTGAACACTGCAATGTCATCCAGGTAGGCAGCACTGAACTCATACAGTCCAACCAACACCTACTTGACCAACCTCTGGAAGGTGGCAGGGGCATCCTTCATCCCAAAGGGCATAACCCAGAATTGGTAGTGCCCATCTGGTGTGGAGAATGCTGACCTCTCTTTTGCCCCATCAGTCAAGGTGATCTGACAGTTCCCAGAAATTAAATCAAACGTGCTGAGATACTGGGCAGCCCATAACCGATCAATGAGCTCATCAGCTCGGGGGATGGGGTGCGCGTCAGTCCTGGTGACTGAATTGAGCCCTCGGTAGTCCACACAGAATCTCAGCTCTAGTGTGATACCGGGTGGGGCTGCCTTTGGCACCAAGACCTCTGGGCTGGCCCAAGGACTGTTAGAGGACTCATTCAACCCTAACACAAGCATCTTTGAGACCTCCTCCTTGATGCAAGCTCTCACCCTGTCAGTCACCCTGTACGTTTTGTGCTTGATAGGAGGAATGTCCCCATTGTCAACATCATGGACGCACCAATCAGTGACACTGGGAATCAGGCAGAACAGGTCAGAAAACTGTCCCAGCAACTGGTGACAGTCATTCTGTTGCTCAGGGGTCAGGGTAGAAGAGAGGTTCATACCATCCACTAACCCATCTCGCTCTGTTGCAGGCAGGAGGTCAGGAAGATGCTCAGTCTCCTCCTCCATTCCAGCATCTGTTGCTAGGAGCATGCCCACTTCAGACCTCTCTAAGCGGGGCTTCAGGTGGTTGACATTCAGGACCGGCAAGGGGTTCCTGGGAGACCGCAAGTACACCAAGTAGGTAACCAGACTTTTGTGCTCCACCACCTCAAATGGTCCGGTCCACTTATCCTGGAGCGCACAGGGCTCAACTGGGGCCATGACCCACACGTTCTGACCAGGCTGAAGCTGTACCAGAGTGGAATTCCTGTCTTACCACTGCTTCATCTCCTCCTGGCTGGCTTCCACTTTCACCTCAGCGAGTTTTCTGAATTGCCTAGTATGGTTCCTGAAGGCCAGCATGTAGCTATATACATCTTGGGGAGGTTTCCTGGCAGATTGCTCCCAGCCTTCCTTGACCAAACTCAAAGGTCCTCTGACTGGGTGGCCATAGAGAAGCTCAAAGGGACTGAACCCTAGAGATTTCTGTGGTACCTCACGGTATGCAAAAAGCAGGCATGTAAGAGGCTGTCCCACTTACACCTCATAGGATCCTCAAGACCCATAATCATGCCTTTTAGGGTTCTGTTGAATTTCTCAACCAACCCATTTCCTTGGGGCTGGTTAGGAGTGGTGAACTTGTATGTTACACCACACTCCTGCCACAGGGACTTCATATACTTAGAAATGAAGATTGGTACCTCGGTCTGACCCCACATCTCTGGGAAACCCCACGAGGGAGAAAATCCCCATCAGTGCACGTCCCACCATGGGGGCCATCACTGTCATGAGAGGAATGGCTTCTGGGTACCGGGTGGCATGGTCCATCAAGACCAGTATGAACCTGTTGCCCATGGCTGTTTTGGTATCCAGAAGCCCCACAATGTCAATGTCCACCCTTTCAAATGGGGTGCTGACCACAGGGAATGGCTGGAGAGGAGCATTGTGCTTCCTTCCACTCTTTCCACTTACCTGACAAGTGTGATAGGTTCTGCAACGAATGTCTGAACTTCTGCCCATTTGGGGCCAATAAAACTGGGTGACAAGCCCCTCAACGTTCTTGTCCAGCCCCAAATGTCCTGCTAAAGGCACCTCATGAGCCAGCCCCAGTAGGAAGGCTCTGAAACGCTGGGGTACCACAAGCACATGGGCTGACCGAGGCTCAGCAACCTTAGGCTCACTATACAGGAGACCATTCTCCCAGTAGATCCAATGTGATCCAGACTGATCACCTGCTGCCTGGTTTGCAGCCTGCAGCCACAAACCCACAAGAGAAGGGCATTTGTTCTTCTCCTCACAGAACTCTTCCATGGAGGGACCTCCTTCCTGCTGCCAATGGGTCAGCTCAGGCAAGTCTCCCAGTTCAGCAATCTCTTCCCCGGTAGGCTCCAGGGCATCCCCCTCAGGGTCTGCCTCCTCCTGGGCCGTGGGAATCTCAGGGGCCGGTTTCCCGGGGCCCCCTACCTCTTCTCTTTAAAGCAGGCACCTGGGCCATTTTCTCAGGCTCCAGGTCCTCTTGAACACCCGTACTGGCTGCCATAGACCGAGTAGTCATGCAGGCCCACTCAGGCAAACCCAACATCTCCACCTTAGCCCAATGGGAGCTCTCCAAATCATTGCCTAACAGACATTCAACAGGCATGGCTAGCCTCACAGCTACTTGAAGAGTCCCTGAGCCCCCCCCACTCAAAGGGAACCTGTGCCACCTTGCAGTGGCTCGCTGTGTTGTCATCAGCAATAACTGGGTAAAATGCATTGGAGACTACCTGCTCTTCAGACACCAGCCGACAACTGACAGCTTTCACACTGGCTCCGGTGTGTCCAAGAGCTTCTACCCTCTTGCCTTTGATGGTCACCCACTGCCTGTACTTTATAGTGTAATCAATCAGCTGGGTCCTGGGGACCACCTCACAGTCTCCTAAAGAGACAGGGGACATCTCTGCGGGACCCCAGCCACCTTGGGCACCCATCTCTTCCCCCAGGGCTACATTAGCCAACTGCCGGGGTGGAGCACTAGTGGGTGCTGTCTTCCCATATAAGGGACATCTAGCATCATAAGAACAGTGGCCTACTAGACCACACTTAAAACAGGTCTTGGGCCCCTTGTGAACAGGATTATCTGTCGGGCCACTGTCTTCTTCTCAGGGGGAGGCTGTGTAAATTTTCTCTTGGTTCCCGATTACTTTGGGGCCCTTTCTGGAACTCCCTCTAATTACCCTTGTCCCCCCCACTCTTCTGCTGGGGACCCTGCCCACCTTTGGCAAACTCTCCCACATGACTCTTCTGGACCCAGGTGCTCACCCAGCGGTCCGCCTCCTCATCAAGCTTCCTAGGGTTAGTCAGCTTGCTATCAATAAGATGCTAGCGTAGCTCTGGATAACAGTTATTTGACAAGTGCTCTCATGCTAACAAATCAGAGAGCGCCTCAAAATTATCCACTTTGCTACCCTTCACCCAACCATCCAATGCTTTGCAAAAGAAAGACACATATTCCACCCAAGTGGTAAACTCTAATTTTCTGCAATTTCTAAGCCTTTGTCTGTATAACTCTGGGGTCAAACCAAATCTGGACATTAGGGCTCCCTTCATGTCTGTGTAGGACATCTGCTCCTCTGTAGGCAAATTCCACAAAGTGTCCCTCCCATCACTAACAAAGGGGCTCCACAACCCCGCTCCCCAATACTTCTCAGGGACTAAACCATTGACCAAAATCCTCATTCTTGTGGAAATCTTTAACTACATCTTTGGGGATGTAAGCTCTTGCTTCTACATGCACTGGCGGTATGCTGCCGCCAGAGGGAGGAACCTCCTACTTTTTGGCCTTGAGCTCCAATTCCCTTAATCCTCTCTCATGCTCAAAATGCATTCTCTTTTCCTCTAAGGTTAACTTCCTCATCTCTAATTCCATTCCAACCTCTATTTTCCTGCTCTCTATGTCTTTCTGACCATTCAAGTCAAGTCGAGTCCAAAAAGCTTTATTGTCGGTTGAAAACCATAAAAGCAGAACACATTGGTAAATTTACAGTTTGGCCAACACTAAAAACTTTAAAAACAATATATACACACTAAAAGTAAAAGAATATATAAGCATGAAAAATTAAAACCAGTGGTTATATACAGACATAATATGGGTAGTTGTGTGTTACAGATCCCAAGTAAATTCAAGGGGGTGTAAAATCAATTAGGGCAAGATGCGATTTAATTTTGGCTCCTCTAGTACACCACATCGAAAACAGGTATCTAGAGGTCGCGAATACAACCAAAGCAGCGGAATCATATTTTAGCCACCTAAACACCTCTATATAGTCCCTATAACCCTTAGACTTACATAACCGCAAGATCCATTTTGCTCTAACCTGGGTGTACAGGGGGCAGAAGAGCAGAACGTGCAGATCTGTCTCTTCGGTCTGTTCGCACCCCGAGCATAGGCTTAATGCAAGTTGAGCCATAGACCACTTATTTGTTACAGCCCTCACAGGAAGACAACCGTGCCTAAATTGGATGTATAGTTTCTTCGCCAGAGGGGGCTGGATGTTATCCAAGAATTTCGCAAAAAGGTACACATCCTTTATTTAAAAAATACGTCTTGTGAGCCTACCAAGGGATGGTTTCTCTACCAACTGGTCCAAATGGAATTGGTTAAGCACTTTAGCCAGTAATTTCCTATTCATCGTGAGGGAGGAAGATTCCGGAGTAAGCCACAAGTACTCCCTCCCGAGGTCTTGGCAAAGCTGTTTTACGTGCATAAACCAAGGGATTTTTCCCACACCTCTCAGTGTCAGACGGTAAGTTAATTCCTCTTGGTAGTTAGAGAGCTCGGGTGTTGCCCAAAGGCTCCTCCAATAAAATAAAGGTCGATTAGGGATGATTTCATGTAGCGGGACCAACCCCAGGTCAAGCCGAAGTGGAATCAGGGGTGTGCTCTGTGGGAGTCTCATTAGACGCCTAATAAAACTATTCTCCGTAATGGAGAGCGTTGTGGTGTTAGCATGGCCCCAGAGTTCAACGCCATAGAGCGCCCCCCCTCTCGCCTGTGCTTTGTAAATTTCTAACAGTGGTCCCAGAAATGCAGATGAGCACTCATTATGGACCCTGAGGATACCTCCAATAGATTCGGACAACTTCATGCTAGCCTTAGGTATATGGGACCCCCATTCCATCTTATCATTCAGAGTTACCCCTAAGTATTCGAAGGTAGAAACTCTTTTGAGTGCAATGCCATCCATTTGGGGGAGGGGACAGTTGGGTGATTTAGAACTAAAAACCATACATTTTGTTTTGGAGTGATTAATCTCCAAATTTCTGAGCAAAAAGCCTCCAATATCCGCTGGATACCCAAGGAAGTTTTTGATAATAAAAGGGTATCATCAGCGAACATTAGGGCTGGGATTTTTCAGGATGCCAGGCTAGGGGAGTCTAAATTCTTTGTGCCCAAAAGATGTTTAATCAGGCCATTTAAAAAGAGGGAAAAGAGCGTGGGGGCTAAGACACACCCTTGACTCACACCCTTTTCCACCGGAAAAGTGTCCGAGAGCTCTCCTACCCTCCAAAACCTTACTTCTGCTAACGTGTCTTGGTGTAGCCGTCTGAAGAGATGGGATAAGTAAGCTGGGGCACCCATTTCCAGTAGAACCGCCCATAGCTTCTACCTCTGGACCAGGTCAAATGCAGATCTAAGATCTACAAAGATCAAATACAGAGTACCCGCTCCCATAGTAACCGTCTTCTAATAGACCATCTGGAGTCTAAAAAGTTGGTCTATGGTGGAAACTTTAGCACGGAAGCCCACTTGAAGGGGAGTCAGGATGTGATGTTCGTCTATCCAGAACTGCAACCTTGACAGTAAAACGTGGGCCAAAAATTTCTGTAAGATGTCGATAAGACTAATGGGGTGGTAATTTGCCGGGTCCAGAGGGGAAGCCTTTTTGTGGATGGGGATAACCTCAGCCCCCAACCAAGTTTTGGGGATTTCCATACCACAAATAATGGCGTTGCAGTAGAGACAGAGATATGGGACCCAAACCTTTTGCTCAGCCATCTCTGACCATTCATTTTGAGCCTAACTAGCTCCAACTTATGCATCCTCTCCTTTGCTCTGTCCTCCAGCTCTCCTGGGGACAGTCCCTTGGAAGAATTACTGCTACCCACCCCAAAAGGTGCTTTCCCTCCAGTTAGGCCCACTGGCCCCTCAAGCTGTCCATTTAAATAATCTGCCTCCATTGCTGGCTCCTCAGGATGCTCACTGGCATTTCTAGATTCTACCCAGGCCCTCAACGCCTTTTGGCATTCCTACTTCCTGGAGAGGCCTTTCACAGAGATTTTAAATTTTTTGCACAAAGCTTTGAGATGCGGCACAATGTAGGTATCAGTTCTCTCTTCTTCCAATTCAATGTCCACAGATGCTATGGATGCGGACTTGCTCATGGTAGTAAAAAGACCGACAGTTCTCAAGATCAAAAATTGAAATGAAGTTCCAAGAAACAATTCTCTCAAAGTATGTGTGTTATGGTCTGCAGTCACTAGTAGTGTACAGTAATCATTGTATATGAATCACAAATGCAAGTTTTGTTCATGTACATTACGTTTTGTGGTTACTTCTTTTGTGTTTTTGGTGACTTTTTGTATTTTGATTATGTGTCCCCTAATTTCCTCATTCTTTTCCTTTTGTGATTCTTTACTAATCTTTCTTTACCCTACCCAGTGCCATGTCAGAGGGTCGCCTGCCTTGCCGGTGTGCCCCCAAGTGGGTATGAAGGTACTCTGCCAGCCCTAACCAGACGCAGCCCTTGCAGCTCCTCATAGGAATCTAGATAGTGTGACAAATCTAGTTTCAAAGCCCTGGCAGCTCCTTATCAAAACCAATGAAGTACGATGAATTTGAAGCAGACCACATATCACAGTCTCTGCTGTTCCTCACTGGAACTGAAGTAGCACTATGCAACTTAATGCAGGACCCCACATCGCTCCACAGAACCGCTGTTGTGCAATGCTATACTCCACATCAAGGACATAAGGTGCGATTCTTATTGGGTCTAAGCTGGTCCCTGTGTCCAACCCAAGCTCCATCACGGTAGGCCTGAACCTGTGACTTTGTCCCGGTCCAGTGCAACCAGATAGCCACAGTTGACGCGTTGTGCTTTTAAGCACTATTTTTACCTAAATCTTTAAAATTGCATATCTCTGGTTCTACTGATAGATTTTTGTTGCTTTGGTATCAAATAATTTAGTAAAATGTACTCTATTTTTTCCAAATTGGTGTGGCATTTTTCTCGTGTTGTGTTTTCACTTCATTACTCTTTGTGTGCTGCATTAATACTGTATTCCCTGACTGCTTTTGTGCCAAACTAATGGGGATTAAAGCTGTTGCTTAAGAAGGGCTCACACCTTCCTCAACCAACAACTCAATTTTCACTCTTACCTAACATTTTGTCTATTGCTGATTGCTTCTGTTATAGCTAAGATTGGAGGGAAAATATGATGTCCTAAAAGTGTGTCCCTATTCCATTGATCTGAATAATAATAAGTACCTGCAGGCTGTGATCAAAACCTTAAATTTTATCGCTTTGAAAGAAAGATGCAGGGCTGGTTTATCAAAACATTATAAATCTTTTCCTACCTCAAGTGTAGTGGTGCTCATATTGTATTTATGTAGGCGACACCTTATCTAGGAAACTGAGAAATTGCAGTGTTGATGGAGATATCTGAAAAGATGCAAGTAAGTAAGTATTTGGAATACTTTTATTGCCAATAAGACAGGAGATGTGCTAGACCCAACCGTCCAGCTCCTCATTCCAACCGTTCTTCCCCCAACCATTCCAGAGTTCCAAACACATAAAACTCTACAGGTGCCACTAGAGACACGAGTAAGTAAAGAGGTACAACCCAACACATCTTACCCCTTATACAACGAAACAAATAAAAAGAAAACAGAAAAGGAAGAACACAAATAAAACCCATGTTAATGCACTACATAATCATGAAACTTGTTGGGTAATCTTGTCAACCTAGGAGAAGAAACACGATTAATAATATCATGACATATCACACCCTGATTGGCATGACAAGCAGTTTTCCTAGTAGATTTAAAATGTAGTTACCTGGGACCTGAAACTTTGTTTTTTGTTCCACAATCTTCCATTTTCACTGCACCTTTGTTGAATTTCACAACAGTCTTGAGACGGGAAAACTTGGATTCACCCTTAGGTAAGATCTGCAGACATTTAATCCTAACAAGATCACCAACTTTCACTCTCAATTGTCTAGTTCT
The DNA here is from genome assembly GCF_964263255.1 of Lissotriton vulgaris. Taxonomy (NCBI): domain Eukaryota; kingdom Metazoa; phylum Chordata; class Amphibia; order Caudata; family Salamandridae; genus Lissotriton; species Lissotriton vulgaris. The sequence goes on along the minus strand of NC_141685.1, from coordinate 684,800,557 downwards.
TGGCTGAACATATTTATTCTGAGCTTCAATCTTTTCATCCCAACTTCCTTCACCTTCCTTTCTGGTAACCCAAACATACTCATCTACCCTCTCAACAACTTGTAAGAGGGAAGTTGACCTCTAGGCAAAAAAACAGAGAAACCTCAGTGTCAGAATTGGGAGTGGTGGGCCCCGCCAACAACAATTCTTTCAGTTCATTTTTGTAGTTCAAAGCACTGGCTTTAGACAAATGTACATTTTCTTTGATCACTCTAATAAACCTCTCAACGAGACCATTGCTTCTAGGATGGTAAAGCGAGGTTTTGGTATGTTTAACTTGCATAAAATCCCAAACGGCTAGGAAATGTCCCTGTGAGGGTATCCTGCCGTGCGGGAGTGCAGCAGCGCTCTTATCGCGCCTCTAGGCGCGGGCGATGATGTCACGGGCGGAGCAGCGGCTGATGTGCCTCTGGGCGTTGGAGTCCCCTGGGCCCTAGCTGTTGGCAAGGCGAGAATATTGATGGCCACCCCTAATGGCAAGGAAATATTCCTGTGAGCGCGTCCCGCGGTGCGGGAGTGCAGCAGCGCTCTTATCGCGCCTCCAAGCGCGGGCGATGACGTCACAGGCGGCGCAGCAGCTGAGGTGCCTTTGGGCGTTGGAGTCCCCTGCGGCGCTGGCTGTTGGCAAGGCGGGAATATCGATGGCCGTTCCCCTCACGGCAAGGAAATGTCCCTGTGAGCGCCTCCCCTGGTCCTAGACGCTTGTCAGGCCTCAGAGGGAGCTTGTCTTTGATCAATTGAAGGCTTAAATCAAATCTGACATAAAGCCACACAGAGCCTTGTAAAGTGATGCCACATAGCTGAAAGTTTCATGAGAAACAATGTTGAGTGACACAAGGCCCCACAAAGCCTTGCACACAGCCGAAAGCATCATCAGAACAGACACTGAGCATTGCTAGGAAACCCTTATCAGAACCAACGCTGAATGATCAGAAGCCTTGCAAAGCAATGCCGCACAGACTTTGCACCAAGAAGATAAATTACAATCCTCAGGGGGCCAAGCTTGGTCCTGTGCCTGGCATGTGCCCCATTGCAGTTGACCTGAAATTGTGACTTTTTCCCAGTCCAGCGTGACTACGCACCCACAACTAGCACTTTCTGCTTCTTGGCGCTATTTTTGCCCTGCCTGCTTTTGTTCCAAGCTACGAGTGGGTAAGGCTTAGCTTTGTTTAGTGACTTTTGTGGTTCACCCTGACAAGAACTCTGGTTTGAGAAGTGTTTTCACCTCCCTCAACAAAAAAACACATTTCTTACACTGATTGTATACAGATTAAGCTATGCAAGTGTCAAACAGTCTTATCTGTGTAACTGGTAAATAACCTAATGGTTAATTAGCAAAATGTTTTACTGTCTATAAATGAATTAAATCATTTGTGCAGAATGTTTTATATTGCTGCACTTTTGTTGAGATTAATAAACATGGCGTATTGGTAATTCTCTACAATGGCACATGACTGGCATAGATTTCTCTTTCTAACCTTAAGTGAGCAAGTGGCTACAGTCTGATGGTTTCTTCTGTGAGATTTGTGAAAGTCATCTCAAAATGGTTGACCTAAAAAAATTACAGTAATACAAATAAAAATTAGAAGACTGAAAGATATAAAATTCTAGCCTCCTAAACTCAGAATAAGTGAGTACAGCATTCCTAAAACAACGATCCAAGGGGGGGAGAGCGGGGAGGGTGGCTGCAGAAGTATGTTATGTTATAAGATTTTATTAAGCGGACATATCACTCAAGGGTCTCAAAGCGCTTGCCTTAACCTAAAAACAGTAGAAGAGAAGCAGTAAAGGGAGCAGACAGAGAGAAGAGAGATCAGAACAGCTAGGTTTTTAGAGACTTATGAAATGTTCAATGATTGGTCTCCATACGAAGATGCAGAGGGAGTGATTTCCACTGGGTGGTGGAAAGATAAAAAAAGATCTCCCGCCATTCCTGGTGGTACGAATCTTGAAAGGGATAAGAAGATGTTTGTTGGTAGATCTAAGGGTTCTGGTGGGGTTGTACCTGATTAGTATTTTTAACAAGGTAGTGTGGTCCATTCCCATAATTGATTTTATGGCCCAGACAATTGATCTTAAATATTATGCATTTCCTGATGGGAAGCCAATGAAGAGCTCTCAAACTTGGTGTCGAGGGGGATCGGGAAGGTAGATTTAATACAAGTCTAGCGGCTGTATTTTGAAGGAACTGTAGTTTGGTAAGGAGCTCTGCATTAATGGATGCCATTAGGGCGTTACCATAGTCTAGCCGACTAATGATTAATCCTTGAACCAGCAGCATCTGAGATACCAATGGAACCCATTGGAACATCTTACAAAGAGTCTGTATTAGTTCATAGTAAATTCTATCCACATGATTACCATGATCAGTCATGGCGAGGTGATTATCAATCAGCATCCCAAGATTACGAACTACTGACTTGGGAGATGGACAGGAGCTGAGATTAGGAGACCACCAATCACTCGACCACAAGGTTTGAGCTTTGCCAAAGAGGATGATTTCTGTCTTGCTGGCATTAAGTTGCAGATGATTGGTTTGCCCCCAGATGTGTATTTCAGACATACACTTCATGAATCTGAGTTTGGCATCTATTGGATCTGGGCATAGCGTGATTAGTAGTTGTGTATCATCGGCATACGACACAGTGTCGAAGCCATATGATTTGGTCACTCTAACTAGGGGTGCCACGTACAGATTGAAGAGCTTGGGACCCTGAGAGACACCCTTATCTATCTATTGCCTACAGGAGACAAAAGTAACAATGTGTACTTTCAAAGTTCGATTTGTTAGTTAGCTCCTGAGCTAGTTCAAAGCATTGCCCCTGACACCCATCTCCCACAGACGATTCACAAGCGTACTGTAGGACATGGTGTCAAAGGCAGCCGTCAGATCATGTAAAACCAGAATGGCTGACTGACCAGCATCAAGGGAGAGTCTAATGTTGACTACCTCCTACAGAGCGGTTTCGGTACTATGGGCAGCCCGAAACCCAAATTGGGAAGAGTCTAGTAGACTATTACTCTCTAGAAAGGTGGTAAGTTGTTTGTTAATTAGCGACTCCAAAACCTTTCCAAAAAGAGGGGGATGGACTTCTTTAAATTGGGCTTGACCAAAGCCTCTTTCCCTTTAGTAGGAATCTTTGCTTGGCAAAAGGATAGGTCAAAAAGCTTGGTAAGGCCCGTGAGAAGGGCTGGGCCAATACCTGTAATGACAGCATTGCAACCCTCAGGGTTTGGCACTTTAGTTTACATTACATGGTGTGCAGAAATGAGTGTCCCATGTTTGATTCAAGAATTGGAGTGATGCCTGAATAAGCAAACCCAATGAATAATGCAATTGTAAACATCTTTCGCCATGTGAATCTTTTCTTACAAAGTTGTTGTGGCACAGTGGTCTTCAGGTTCCCCCATTTTATTTTCCTTTAACATTCCCCTCCTGCCTTTAAGGCTGCATTAGCACATAATGCAGTGGGGTACATTCTGAAAGCACTTCCGGCATTACTAAATGTATGCGTGCATAAATGACTAACCTGCAAAAGTTATACATATCCAACAAAGCAAAACTTCCATTGTGATTAAGTGATTTCTTTTCTGGTTTTATTGTTTTTCATTTCATGAAACCTCTAAAGGGCGTGACTATCACAGTTCTTTGCACACTGACTGCTTGGAATTTATACTGGTGCCCATTTATAGCACTAGTTAGCTGACTTTCCAGGGCACACAACTCATTTGGGTAATTGTGCAGTACACCTTCATTTCACTTCAGGCATCCCCTTATATTATTTTGCACTTGCCATAACTCCATCCTTAACGTTTGTCCACAAGCTTCTTAAAGTCAAGAGTAAAAGTCCCCCTTTACAAAATGAATGCATTAGTGCATGCCTTTTGTGACCCGGTTCTGCATTAACAACAATGTTGCTATAGGGATACCACCAGTGAATCTAGAATGCAGTCTGTGCATGGAAATAGACCCAATGCGTAGCAAGGGATCTCACAGAAATCCACCATTACCTGTTTGGCATCTGAACAAGTTGCCCACAACAGAACTCCGAAAGTGCTCAGTTATGGAACATTTAGCACCTCTCTGAATGTACTCTTGTGTCTATATTACAAGACTTTGATAGCTTATGATGTGAGGGAAATCATTAGTTATGCTGTGAATTAACTTCCCAATCTGAAGCATATGGTCCTCTGTTTACAACTGTCCAACTACTAGCTCAAGGTTAAAATATGATATTAGCTCAATTACCTCTTTCAGCTTCCTCAGTGGGACTGTTATATACAATGATATTACCAGGGGTTCTGAGAAAAGAGGTTTAAGATTAAGTTTAAGTTTATTGTTATTAGTTAATAAAAACTGCCACAATATTTTACAATGAATACAAATTAAGTGTGCATATTTAAAATGTAAATCCTTTTTTTTAAATGATCAGTTTTCTTAAAAGCATTGGTTAATATTGCCACAATACAGGAAAATATATTGGTCTTTTTTGCAGCGTGTTATAAAATTCTTTCACTTCAACATTAATATCATATCAGCAAAATTTTGCTCACAATATAGGCCAAGTTTATTATACTGATGTAAGCTGCTTGGAGTTATGTTTAACTGCTTTATCGAGTAATCGTAGAAACTTCAAAAGTTTGCAGTTTAGCTGAGGGTCTGTGGGGTGCAGGCTTCTCATGATGGCTGTTCTGAGAGAGGAGGTTCCAGAGATGTGCCTCCAACAAGTGGTATCCCGCTTCTCACAGGAGTGCTTACTTCTGAAGGAAGGACCCTCTGTTTTCCCTACCACCTCCGCCTTCTTGCATCTTTCCCACGTATCTCACTGTGCCCCCAAGACTCATAGAGTACTGCAGTGCCCTCCAGTTCATTCCCTGGCACTAAACAGGTTAGGACTATTTTGTCTAATCTCACTGAACAAATCTTTGATAGCCCCAGGCATGGACAAGGGTCAAGAGGAATCATGAGTACTCCCAGCCAATGTTACTAGATAGACACAACTGTGACTCTGTCACTTCTCAGTTACCACCCACAGAGCATAGGATTCATTTCCCACACTGTTGCTTCATGAGTGGTTAGTAAGATTACCTGTGATGGTGGGCTTTAAGAGACCCAGATCCATACATGCCTCATCACCTGTGATCTGCAAGGTTGTGAAAGAGAAAAAATAGAAGTGGAAGACGTCACTGGTTGACTCCTGATGCCAGTTTTCAGTTCTCTTGGGTTAGAGAAGCCAACATTCACTGTGAGTTGGATTTCATTGCAAACAGTCATCTTAGGGAAAGAGTGGTATGTAAGGAATATTGATAACACACATGCTGTCTCAGCCATAAAAGTGAATAAACATAATAATCACATGGGACAAAGTATAAACAACTATTGAAATATTCTGAAATATAGATGTATAAAATACAATACAAAATACCAGTAACGTATTAACTAAGCATTGTTCTATATGCTCGTGTAACAGCCTTTAAAAAAGAAACAAGACTAAAACTCACTTCATCATTGTGCTAACGTGATAATAATCTAAGGGAATGTTTACACTGTTTACAGTCATAACAATACTTCATTAAATTTGGGATTAAGAGGCAAAATCGCAGCTGTGTAAGTACTGCAGGAGCCACCCACCTACCGCTCTGTTGCACTCCGGATGATATGAGGAGTTTCTGCTAAAAATAAACTTCTTCGATGATCCTTGTGAAAAGACCATCCACTTGGAGAACGAAATCTGAGGAAAAACAGACAGGCTTTGGAAAATGAACTTACCTGCTATGCCGAACTGTCTGGAAAACCGTGGCCGGTTAGCTTAAGGTCGGAGATCGGTCTCGGCACAGCAGTATGCAACCAAAACAGCCTTAGCCCCCGAGGGACGGTTCGGAGACTTGCTCCTCTGGAGCTGCAGAGAATCTACATGCACTCCCTACTGCCTGGAAGATGCCTGCCGCAAACTCTCTCGTGTGGCCAGGCACAAAGAGGTGGAGGCGGGGAAACAGAAGTCTAAGGATCAGCATCCCAGTGAGGACGCGGAGACCTCCTCCAAGCATCGAGTCATTGCAGGGATGTTTTCTGGTCGCTGCAAGGTGGTTGGCAAAAAGGAGACTTTGGCTGGTGAGATTCTTTGGCTAATCGCAGTGGTGAATACCGAGCCTCCCCCCATGGATGCTGTATGTACGGGACAGGAAATCATAGCCAAAAGCGATGCAGTATTGGGGGGCAGACAAGGGCATTGCTGTAAATGACTTAAGCAATAATAATAATGATGGTGAGGACGAGGAGGAGGAGAAGGGAGAGAAGGCACCAGAGGGGGCTTCAGCAATCAATCACAATCTGTCCCACACATTATGTAAGGTTGGGGGAACCCCGAAGGGGGGAGATTTTCTCTCTTAATAAGGACTCTGGCCTGTCTAACATCAGTGAGATTGATGTATTGACCCGGATAATTCAGATGCTGACTCTGACAGTTTACTCTCCAATCCTAGTACCCAGAAACAGTAGTCTGCTCAAAGAAGGAGAACGAGGAATAAAGGTAGAAAGTGTAAGGATGGGGCCCTAGGCCCGCATTATATAAATAAGTGTGACACGGGACACCAGCTTATTGATGGTAACTCTGGCCACGAGCACGTGCGCTCGGGTTCTTTTATTAGCAGCGTCACCTGACCCAGTGACGTCTGTGGTGGGTGGGTGCACAGTGTATGGTTACACTGGAGAACAACTAGACTGTGTCCTGGCAGGACACTACATCCCTCCCAAAATTTAATGAAAGGAAAAGCGAATGTCCAACCTGCAAGAAAACAGAACAATAACATTTGATAGCCCCAACAGATCTTCTTCAGGCGATCAGCTGGGTGAATGTTGAAAGTTCCAGGACTACAAAGTCAATCAGATGAGCTTCACCTCAGTGGTGTACTTCAGATCATCCTTGTCTTGCTGTGTTGACGCTTATATACAGTGTTCATCACTTGGAGCATCAGGAGAAGAATGGGTGTGACCCTTGAGGGGTCTCGCAGGTGTTCCTAGTCCAGTGGATGACAACACTTGTTGGTTGTTGGAGACGTCTGCGGCACGAGAGGTCTTTCTTTGGATTTGCTGATCTTCATGCCTTCACACCTCCATCCAGCCAAGTAACTTCCGACTTGCCTTTCTTGCCGGATTCCTCTCTCACTGGAGCCTCGAAGACTGGCCTCTACTGCTTGGACTCTTCTCTCACTAGAGACGCTGGGAGGACCCTCTTGCCGGACACAATGGGACCGGGTGGACAGTGCGGGGCTTCGCCTAAGCCGCACAAAAGCGTTGCTGAGGAACTGCCAACGGACTCACCACCAAGTCACTCATGATGTCCTCGGGGGTGTTGATGTCATCCGCCAGTATGGTCTTGCCGTTAGGACATGGGTTCAGTGTCTTCACCAGACCCTTTCACGGTGCCAGGTGTTCACCTGGGGTCTTCCTGCTTCCTGTTGCCTGTCGTGGAGCTGCCGCTACTGCACCTCTCCCATCGGGATTCCTCTCTCACAGGACATGCGGCTGAGGCCCTTGTCCCCTGGACTGCCACTGGATCGCATGGGCTGTGTGGGTCGCTGCGGAACTTCGGAAATGGCCACAGTCGAGTCTTGTGTAGTCCACAAGGGTGGATTGTCTAGTGCTTGGGTATGCTCTGCTCCGGCAAGCTTCAGGTTCACGGGGCACCATACAGTTCTTCAGTGGTTGGTCTCCTCAGGTGAGAGTTGTCAGGATTACTGGGATCCACACGGATGTTGCGATGTTCCTAGGACAGCACCGATGTTCCTGTGTGCTGACTGTTGCGATGCTCCTTGGACAGCACCGATGTTCCTGTGTGCTGACTGTGGTTCCCTCTCTTCCACTGTGGAGTGATGTTGTGTTACTCCATTCTTCCTCTTCGTTCTCTTCCTCGACGCGGTCAGGTCTTCTTTCTTTCTTGCTTGCTCATGCTAACCAGGCTTCTCCATGTAGCGGGCCCTCTACATGTCGTCCCCTTGGTCTTGTCCATGTGGTAGGACACTGTCTTCCCCTGGCTTGTTGACTAGACCTGTCGTCGTAGCTTCCTGTTACTTGATCACTTCTGTTGCCTTCAATCAGGATACCCTTCCTTGGTCAATTCCATCGTGACTCTCCTGTCTCGTCGGGTTCCTTTGGCTCTACTGTTCCTCCTTCCTTTTCTTTATGGCGTCGTGCCCTTCCTTTCCATGTTCCTTCTTGCGACGTGGTCTGGTCTTTTTACTTTCGTTGGCCTTCCTGACCAGTCTTCCCCAGGCAGCGTGCACTCCACCTGTTTCTCTCTGGTCTGGGCACAGCTCTTCAGCATGGTGTTCTTCTCTTCTTTGACTGGACCGTTTGTCGCAATCTTCTCTGTTGCTTCTTTTCTTTCCTTGGCGACCAGACTGGGTGGTCGGCTTTCATCTTTGGCAGGAGTCGTCATGCTGTGCTATCTTTTTCGTGGTCGCTATTCACCGTCACAGTGTTTTGGCGTTGGCGCGCTTTGTCTGCGCGGAGGAGGGTTGCGTCACCGCTCCTGGTGCATCTCTTGTGCATGCTGCCATGCGTGCTGACGATGGCGCTCTGGTTGCTGTGAGACATCGCTGTCGTCACTCTGGCGCTCCTGATTCCTGGCGCTCCTGGCACGTCCTGGCGCGGTGCTGCGCTGTCCTGGCGTGCGGGTGTGGAGTTCTTGCACTTCTGTCGCGTCCCTCGTGGCTCGTGGCGCGGTTCTGTGCTTCTGGCGCGTTCCTGCGCCGTCTCCTGATGGGTTTCTTGCACTTCCTGGAGCGTACCTGCGCTCCTGGTGTCGCCATGCTGACCTTTGTTCCTCGCTTTGTGTCGTTGCAGTTTTGTGCTGGTGCTGTCTGTCACGCTGAGCTTCTCTCCAGGTTACATCGCTGACAGAACTGTTTGTATGCTCACTTGCACTTCAATTGCTTGGTGGGTGCATTGCTGCTCGCTGGCCACTGGGTGGCGTTGCTGGGCTCACTGCTGTCTTACAGGCTCCTCTCTCCTAGGTGTGCCGTCGGTCGATGTCCATTGCTCTGGTCATATTGCCTAATTTCCCCAGCAAGAGTCTAGATTTGGCTTGTGCAAAGCTTGTTTGTTCCGGTATTTTCGGGGCTCATTTGCTCAGAATGGCCACTAGATTGCAGTGGAGCATTTCCTCAGGCACCGGCAGCCTTAACCTTGTTGTGAGCTTCCTCCCTCTCTATGGCCAGTGCTGGGTCCCAGTGCAGCTTAAATGGTGGGGTGCAGAGCCTCTCGAATGGTCAGTGCAAAACCCTTCTGTTCGCTGTCCCGTTTTGTATCCTCCTTTTTATCCTGGCAGATCAAGGACTACACACGTCTTTCCCCGCTTGCTTGGTGCTCAGCAGCTGACGCCTTCCTGATCCCCGGCACCTGTATCACGGTAGGTGTTTTAATATTGTTATCTTTCTTCTTTTTTTTTTTTCATCTTTCCCCGCCCGCAGCAGCCTTTTGGTTTACCCGCTGCGCTGGGTGGGGGAGAGTCGGTTCAGCTGCTGGGGCCGGCCTTGCTGTCCGCAGTGTTCATGGCTGCTCCTGCCGCCTTCCTCAAGGCGCTGTCCCTGGGGCCACTGCCCCTCCAAGCTGCCCCACCTTACTCACGCTGCGGGGGGAGCTCCGATGGGCCTGCTGGTTAGGCCGCGCAGGGGGGAGGAGTTAGCGCTTTGCGGGTGGACTCCGCTTCTTGCTTCTGTCACTGCCCACTCTACGGCCGCTTCCCTACGGGCTCTCCTTCTTGCCCGATGCTGACAGCCCTCACTGCTCTCCCCGCCGCCCGCAGCAGCCGCTCCGTTTACACGCTGCTCGGGGCAGGGGAGGGTCGGCCGCACTTCACTGGGGGTTCTCCGGCAGTATTCACATGGGCACTTGTGGTTGACCGCGGGTGGTTTCCGCTTGGTGTCTCCACAGCAGGGGTCAGTTGCAGGCAGGCCGCGGGTGGGCTCCGCTGGTCCTGCTTCACTTCCACGTACTTTCACCCATGCAGCGGCAGCCGCGCACCACACATGCTGCGCTGTGGGGGCAGGAGGCGCTACAGGCAGGCCGTGGGTGGGCTCCGCTGGCTTCGCTTAATTAATGGGCCAATAGTTAATGTCCACAGCGAGTGGGCTCCGCTTTATATGTGTTGCTGGCGGCGCTAGCTGGCAACCGCCATTGGTACCGTTGTGTGCATTGCGGGTGGGCTCCGCTTACGATCACAGTCCCAAGGGGGGGGGTCGCTTCAGGCTTGCGCGGCCCCCCAGGCAGTTTATATCACCCAGGCTCACCTCCAGCCTACGGGCCTCCTCTCACTTCGTCGCGGTCGACGCGGGTGGGCTCCGGTCGATCCGCGTTGTCACCATCTCCCTTGCGGCCGGTACAGGTGGGCTCTGGCCGGTCCGCTTATTCTCTTGGTGGCACCACCACAGCAGGGCGGCATTCCGCAGGCTGGAGAGGTGTGGGGTGGGCTCCCGGTCACCTCCTCCTTTTCCCCCAGGCTCGGGGCTCATCGCACGCCCCGTGGGCCCCTCGGCGGCCGGCTCATTCCTAGGGGATGTGCCTTCGCTGCTGGCCGCTCCCCTTTCCTTTCCCCCTCGATGTTTATCTCTTGTAGCTGGCACGCGTGGGCATCGCGTTACCGCCTCGTCGCCAATGTAAGGATGGGCCCCTAGGCCCGCATGATATAAATAAGTGTGACACGGGACACCAGCTTATTGATGGTAACTCTGGCCACGAGCACGTGCGCTCGGGTTCTTTTATTAGCAGCGTCACCTGACCCAGTGACGTCTGTGGTGGGTGGGTGCACAGTGTATGGTTACACTGGAGAACAACTAGACTGTGTCCTGGCAGGACACTACAGAAAGGAGACGTAGGTAATACAATCGGATTCAAATCATAGTCAATCTCGCCAGCTGAAATTGGATTACTCCTCTATGCATTTTTTGATAGACAAGGAGGGAGCAGGTGGTGAGGACGGTGCGCATGGGTCACAGAAAATACTTTGTGAGTCTAAAACAGGGGTAGAATCACCTCCCTCAATGGGGTTGATTTATTCCACCCTCAAGCAAATGCAATTTGAAGCAAGACAGGAGCACAAACGGGCCCATCTGGCAAGAAAGACGCTTCAAGGCGCTATTAGTAAAGTTAACAAGACATGCCCAGAAATTACAGAGTGGACAACTGCACTGGAAGACAGAGTGTTGGCTATGAAGCCGGGAGGTGAGGTTACTGTACAATAGGCCGTGGCCAATGTGAACAGGATGGTGGATGTCATGTGGAAGCTGGAAGACTTCAAAAATCATTAACGGTTCAATAAGCTCAGACTTTTGAGTGTACCAGAAAACGCGGAAAGGAGAGGACATCAGGGGAGTTGTGCTACGTCTTCTAAAAGGGGGTTTCCCGGAGCTGGCACACTGGGGTTGGGACACAGAGGTGCAAAGAGTGCACCAGTTTCCACATATGCTAAAAAAAATAGAAAGGACAAGAAATCATTGAAAGGCCTAGAGCTATTTTAATATTTTTGGGAAACTTTCTCCTCAGGCAAGCGGTATTTGATAAGGCAAGACCTGAAGACGTTCTGCAGAAGGATATACCTTCTTTGTAAGACCAAACTTCTACCACATAATTGTGGAAAGCAGGTGGAGGCTCTGACAATTAATCATGCCTTTTCACAAGTTAGGGTGTGAAGTTTATCTCCTTGGCCCTGCATGTCTTAAGGTAATTCACTAGGGAGTTATAAGAGTGTTCTCCTCAGAAATATAAGCACAAGATTATCTTCGAGAGATTTCTGAGAGAGGGAAATAGAAGGAGTTTAGAGAGAGGCACAATTACACCTGTCTATTAAGGCTTTTTGGTCTGATATCTCTCTCTTGGTCGCCTTTTTCTCTCACCTCTACCTGTACTATATACTAGTGGTTATTTATTATGGAGGGTTCTCTTTTTCTTTCTTGTTGTTTTTTTCCGGTGTGATGGTGTGTGGCGGTGGGAAGCAGCATTATACAGGAGGCATCACAAGGGTCCTTGGACCTATTTTGCCTTGCAATGGGGGTGAGGATGGAAAGTGGGAGGTTGTGGGAGGGAAGAAGTGGGGGGCAAAGGGGTTCCAAGCAAAGTCAGGGGTTGATTTTGTGGTTGGTAACTTCCAAGCAGTTCTACTTTGGATCAAAGAATGAGTTATTTAAGAATTGCCTCAGTTAATATATGTGGCTTGAAAAACTTTCGGAAAAGGCAAAGGGTTAATAATGACATACAGTATCCAAAAGCCGATATACTCTGTATCCAGGAAACCCACGATGAAGGATCTCAGAAACATCTATTGGAACTTACGGGGTATCAAGTTATTTCTAGAATGCTGCAAGGCACCTGCAGGGGAGAGGCAGCGATACTCGCATGTGCAGGCAAGGTTAGATTTATGAGATCCAAGGAGGATAAACTCGGGAGATGGGCCATTGTAGAATGTAGATATGATGGAGGGGGGTTTACACTCAGCTCTATATACGGCCCTGTTACCGATGATCCAGCACTATTAGACTGGATTAGTGTTGAATTGGTGGGGTGGCCCATGCCTCTAGTAGTATGTGGAGACTTTAACATTAATTTAAAAATGGAGGCCTTTATATCAAGTACAGCAGTGTATCAAGGGCAAAAAGGAGCACTATCCCAGCTGGTTAATTTACACAGGCTACTTGACATATGGGCTGATAAAGGACCATTAGATCATAGGACCATGGATACAAGTATTACTCCGCCCCTCACCAGGTTCACGTAGGCCTGGACTACTTTTTTATTTTCAGTAGACTGGTCTCTGCCTCTCTTATATTTAAATACCCATGGGTGATGTCCAACCCTGACCCCCTTTTATTAGAGATTGATATCCACACAACTCTACAACCCAAAGTGGGAACGTCATTTGCAAGGGCTCTGCTGCTAGATGAGGAGTATATTTCTTGTATCAGAGAATTGGTTTTGTCGTTTATGGCTGAAAATCTAGGGACCTCTCCCATTAGGCAGTGTGGGACACTTTTAAAGCCGGGATCTGTGCGGAAACTACAAGATACTGCTGGAATAAACAGAAACATTCAAAACGTCATCTTCAGGAACTCTACCAGGATCTAGAACAAGTGGAGGCTGGCCTGGTGGATGCTGTTATCCGGGGCATTGATATTGAAACAGCCCAACTCAGGTTAGAAAAGCTAAATCAGCTATAGGGGATATCTCAGCTAAAAAAGCGGCCGAAAAATACAGAGTATGGAAAAATAAAACTTACAAACTGAGTGAAAAGGTGGGGCACAACCTAGCATTTCAAGCTAGACAACATACAGCAATATCAAACTAATTCTAGAACCTGAGCCTGGCCCCATCTCTGAAGCAGGGGGCATATGCTCCGCCTTCCAAAGATTCTACCAGAAACTGTATGCTGAGGAGGAAGTGGACTTAGAAGGGATTGAGTCATAACTAAATCAAATGGCTCTGCATAGTCTGGCAGGGAAGATCAGGAGCACTTAGATTTACCGATTTCAATTGAAGAAATCTCAGCTGCAGTGTCGGGATTAGCACCTGGAAAGGCCGTTGGGACGGATCATCCCCCCAGGGGAATTTTAGAAAATGTTCACATCTACTCTTAATATTTATACACTGCATTTTTGGCCATCCAGAAAGGTAACCCTCCTCCTGACTCATGGGCTTCGTCTAGGATGGTAGTATTCCCTAAAAAGGGTAAACTAGTGAATCAGCTTGGATCCTATCGGCCTAGCCCATTGATTTATTTAGACACTAAGCTTTTTGCTAAAATTTTTGCCTCTAGACTATCCCATGTTATCAAAAAAATGTGAGACCACATCCGCCGGGTAATCACTCTATTCAAAGTATCTAACATCTAAGGGGACCCTATGGCGCTGTTATTATTAGATGCTGAGAAAGCATTTGATAGGGTCTCCTGGCCCTATCTATGGCCAATATTGGAGAAGAAGGGTCTGGGTGCGGAATTTATTTCATGGATGAAGATGCTGTATATCAAGCCTATGGCTTAAATTTCTCTAATGGGGGAGAGTTGGAGTCGGTTAAGATCCAGCAGGGGACAAGGCAGGGTTGTCCGTGCTGCCCCTTATTATTTGCCCTCTATATAGACCCTTTAATCCTTCGGATTCAAGGTAATGCTTTTACGAGGTTTCTTTACTATGAAAGGAAACCAGTGTGCCCTTTGGATTTCCCTGGACCAGTCCCAAGCTGTCAATTCGGGGAAAGCTTCCTTCAATAGTTCCGCAACAAATTTACGCACATCCGAGCCCTCCTTCTTCTCTGGAACCCCCAGAAAACGTAAATTATTCCTGCGAGCTTGATTTTCCATCTCCGACAGTTTGTAGTGAGGTTCTGTAAATTACGAATTTGTTCGTGCTTAACCTCCATTTTGTAGACTCCGCCATTTTGTGTTGCCCTCACTCAGGCAGCACGGCCAGCGCAATGTTTCTGTTGTTTCTGCATTCCTTGCCTATGTTTACTAACGAGTGTCAGGGTCTGGCTGAGTACACTAATTCCTGTCTGAGCTGATTAATCCCCGTCCGGACTATTTGTTGGTTCACACCATTCTTTCCTTTAAGTATCTGTTGTCCTTCGCTACACGTCTCATGCATTCTCCTGTTTCACGACTGTCCTTTTTAAAATCTACAGCTGTGTTTTCTCTACTCATAAACTGAATTGTGTGGATTTGTTTGTAATTTGCTTACGGGGTCTAATGATAAACATGAACCGGGAACTTGAGTTGCTTAGGACTTAAAGCATTGTTTGTAGAGTTAGCCTATGTCTCATGTTCTTGTGTGATTGCATTTTACATTGTATTATAACGTATATAAACCTGTGCGCCACGGAGTTAAGTGGCAGTCTCTTTTGAACCTCGTTATACCCACGACTTCCAAGACCACTGTACTAGCTGCAGCTAATAAATACAATCTTCTACGCCAGACGAAGAGTCTGTGTCTCTGTATTTGACAAGGCAGGTGAATCCCGGGGATTTCAGGCGTACCCTGTGCCGCTGGGCCTTAAGGCTATGGTTCCCCAACTGGCGCCCAACGTGGGGCGACTTCAGCGGAAGCAGTAGAGCCCGAGGGTCGTGAGGAGCCCCGCAGGAAAACTCCGGAGGAAGCGCACCACGTGATCGACCCCTGTATGTCGAAAGTGGACCGAAGGTCTTTAACGGCACGGCTACTCCTTTCTGATGGCTGCTGAAGACTGCTGCCCTGACTGTTGTCCTGCCTTGGACGCTTTGATGACGTTTGGTAAAGCGAGACGATAGACGGACCTTCGCTGGAGTAGGACGATTCTTAGTTAAGTATTTGGTGGGTTGCTCCCACAAAGTTTGTTTTGTTTTTGTTTTTTATTCAGTTATTGCAATACCTGAAGCCAAGGGGTAAGTAGGTTTGTGCTGCTTTATTAATTCGTACCTCTTGTTGTTTGTGAGCAGTCTAGAGAAGTAACGATGCCTGGACTGAGTAAGTTTAGAAGAATTTGTTGTTTAGGTTGTACTATGGATTCCCAGTTGGAGGATTCATGTCCGATTCCTCCAGTTGGGCTCCCACTTATGAGCTCTATTCAAAACATGGTATTGGTCCCATTACCTTTAACGAGACATGGGTCCGATATACGAAAAATAGTGGAGTTTTAAGATGGCCCTAAAATGGTAGTTTTGACCCCGCCATATTAAATAATTTGGAAACGATTCTGTTCGGAAGAAAAGCCCGGCCGGCAATGTTTGACTCTTTCCGTCTTTGGCGTAAGGAAGCCAAACAGAAAGAAATTAAGCAAGCGAAAAGAGATAAGAAAGCGCAAGATATGTCAATTGTACAAGCTGCTCAGCAGTTTAAAAATAATGAAGTAGAGGGCGCAAATGAGATACTGGAAAGGCAACATTGTATGGCGATAGATAGATGTTATCCGATGTTGCCTATTTCCTCTTCAGATAAAAGTAAGGAGTTAGAAGAAGATTCCCTAATGTCCTGTTTATTGAATTCACCTCCGCCCTATGCCCAAAATGCTAATGCACCTCTGTTACCCCCTCCTTTTGCCCAGCCAGTTGTTGCTCAATTACCGATCGTTCAGCAACCGGCTCAGCCTATTAACGCTCCTTTGCCTGCTCCTGCTGCGATCCCTAATCCTATAGTTAAGCCCCGCCTCCCCTACAGTCCTCTGTTCCTGTTCCTCAGCCGGCTACGTCTCAGTCCCTGTCGCCTTCTACATCTGCAATGCCTCCCATTCTCTTAAGGAATTCTCCTACTTCGCAAAGGAGAATAGCAGATGCTGTTTCAAACTTCTTTTCTCCTCCTTCTTGGGTCTTTACATTTGTCCCCAGCTTTTTCTAGACAACAATCTTGTTGTCAACTTCCTCTTACGGATGAGAAAGTTGTTTTGGGATCCCTTGCTCGTAAATGGATTGAGAAAGGATCAGAATATAGTACAGAGGACATTATGAGTTCTTTTCATCAGTGGAAGGAGCCCACTCAGAGATATGTTTTTAATGTCATGTGTCAAACTCTTATTAGGCAATGGGAAGATATGGAGTTTGGTTCAGTTCCTTCGGAGCTGCTGAAGTTACAAGCTGATTTTGATAGGGGTTTTATTGTAGGACCACAGGTTTCAGACGCAGTGAATAAACTTGTTGCGTTTCGGGCAATGTTTTTGTCCTTAACTATTTCCGAAACTGATTCTGTTTATAAAAAGGGCATTAAAAATTATCCGATCCGTGAAGTTCCTCCCGTATGGAGAGAAGAGGTAGTTGATCCACCACAGATACCTGCTCACTTACAGCGCATATGGGTTCACGAACCACGGAAAAGGTCTAAAGTATTGGCACTTAAACAGACTCTTCTGGACCCCCGTAAAAATCCTGCTGGATATTATAAAGAATTGTCTCAAACAGTCGAGGCTTGTATTATGAATTTGGCTGATATTGACATGTTATTTGGAAATGTTGTTCCACAAGCATTATGGGCACAAATTAGTAGGGAAAATCATGTTGGTAAATTAGGTGGTGATTGGGCTGCTATTAGAGCCGCATATGCGGGCCAAGTGGGCGGTGCGAAACCTGATGATCTGATTACGGCCTTACCGGGCAGAATAATTGAATTAATGAAGACAATGATGCCTGCGGTACGGGTAAATTGGGATAAGCTGGCCGCATGCAAGCAAAAGAAAGACGAAAGCGTCTCAGATTTCTTCACTCGTTTCGAGGAAACGTTTATTGACCATAGTGGTCAAGATTTGAGTATAGAGGGTGGTCAGCGGTTGTTCGTGGAAACGTTTGTATATAACTTACTCCCCGAATTGTCAAATAAATTAAAGAGTTCTGAATGTGCATGGGCTGTTTCTATCCCTGCTAAAATATTGGCTACTGCACAGTATTACGAGAACAGAGATAAGGAAGAGAAGGAGAAACAAGATAAAAAGAAAAAAGATTTGAAAACGAAGGTTCTTTTGCAGCAGGCTTATCCTCCACGTCCTGCACAGCCTCAGTTTTCTCAACCCCCACAGTTTCAGAAGATTTTTCAGAAGCCTGAGTCTTTTGTACCGCGATCTTCGTTGGGTCCTAATCAATGTGCATATTGTAGGGAAGAGGGACATTTCAAGAATAGTTGTCCGGTTTTATTACAGCGTAATAATGGAATGTCTGCTCCACGAGGTCGTGCTATTTTTCAATCAGGATCTAGAGGTAGAGGACAAGGTGTGTCCTCTCAGGAGCAGCGTTCTTTTGCTCCATATGCCGCAAATTATTTTGATCAACAGAGAGTTCAGTCTACTCAGTATTATAATGATGATTACCGTATTGAAGATAGTGCTGATGATTTTCATACCGAATAGGACAGCCATGGACGAAGTAAGGGAGTTGTGTCGATTCCGGTAGATCAAAAAGGACTGTATGTCACTGTCAATGCTATGGGTGTTTCAGAACCGTTTCTTTTGGATACTGGTGCGATGAGAAGTTCTATCATAAACTCCCTGGGGCACCTTTGTCTGGCTTAATAAATACTTCTGTAGGATTTTCTGGCGCCCCTGTTCGTAATCCAGTTTCTTGTCCCTTGCCTGTTTCAATTGGACCTTATGAATTGGATGCTTCGCTTATTTTGACAACTGGTTGTGGTGAGAACCTGCTGGGTTTGGATTTGTTGAAAAGATTGCATGCAACATTGTATTGTTCCCCTTCTGGTGTGCATCTTACGTTGGGGAAGAAATTGACTACTTCTATGTATTTATCTCGAGACCAGTTTCCACCTGAGTTGCTTTCTCTTCCTGAAAGTCTTTGGGCTACAGGCCCAAATGACGTGGGACGCCTTGCGATACCACCGTATTTTGTCACCGTTAAAGAAAATGTCAGAATGCCACGCATTCCTCAGTATCGTATTTCTAGTGATAGTGAGAGAGCACTTTTGGCTATTGTTGATGATTTTATTCTGGAGGGCCTGGTTGAAGAAATGAGGGGCAATGTCTGTAATAGTCCTGTCCTCCCAATTCTTAAGAGAACCGATCCTTCACAGCCTCCTGTTTATTGATTTGTTATTGACCTTAGAGAAGTGAACAAAATTGTTATACCACAGTTCCCTGTTGTCAAGGACATTACAGCCCTATTGACGATGATCCCTGCTTCAGAGGCTTGGTTTTCCGTGATAGACCTCAAGAACGCTTTCTTTAGTATTCCCATTGCTGAAGAAAGTAGAGATATCTTTGGTATCTCTTTAGGTGGCCGAAGTTTCCGATTTAAGAGAGCACCTCAAGGTTATTGTGAAAGTCCTTCCATCTATAGCAAGGCTCTTAAGTCACAACTTGATGATTTCTCTTTGCCTCCAGGCGCTGCGCTTGTTTAGTATGTGGATGATTTGCTGGTGGCTGCTGATACGGAAGATGTGTGTAAGAATGTGACTGTTGCATTGTTGCATCATTTGGCTGCTTTGAATCATAAAGTATCGCCCTCTAAGTTGCAGAATGTCCGACAAGAGGTTACCTACTTAGGTCCTCTCTTGTCGTAGGAGGGAAGGCGATTTACCCCAGAACGTATCCAGGCTATTTCACAGATGTCTGTACCTACTACGCAGAGAGAAGTGCATGCCTTTTTGGGTATCACTTCATACTGTAGACAATGGATTCCTAATTTATCACTACTGGCCAAACCATTGTTGGCACTTACGTTGAAAGATACGCCCCATCCACTCCCTTGGACGGATGAATGTCAGAAAAGTTTTGTTGACCTACGTACTGCTCTGTGTTCTGCTCCAGTATTGGGTACCCCAGATTAGAGCAAATCCTTTACACTGTACGTTCACGAAAGAGAGGGTTGCGCATTGTCAGTTCTGACACAGCAATTTGGAGAAAAGAAGATGCCTTGTGCCTATTTCTCCACTACACTGGACCCAGTAGCTAAAGCTTTGCCAAGCTGTCTCAGAGCTGCAGCAGCTGCGGCGATCTCTATTAGACAATCTGCTGGATTGGTGTTAGATTACACACTCATTGTTATGGTTCCACATGCAGTGGATACTTTGTTGAATAGAACAAGGACACAGCACCTCACGAGCACTCGTTTATCTGGATACGAACTGACACTTTTAGCGAGTCATGTGCATATCAAAAGATGCAATAAATTAAAACCAGCTACACTGCTGCCACTCCCAGATGAGAAAGATGTTCAGGAAAAACATGATTGTTTTCTTCGAACGGAGGTAGAAACGAAGGGTAGGATCGATTTGAAGGACACTCCGCTCAAGGACCCGGATGGGATCCTATGGGTGGATGGTTCCTGTTTCAAGCTTCCGAATGGGGAATCTACTTCTGCCTATGCTGTCACCACCTTATGCACTATTGTTGAAACGGCACGTATTGGACATAATTCAGCCCAAGCAGCCGAATTAATAGCTTTGACTAGAGCGTGTGTGTTGTCGAAGGAAAAAGAGAGTGAATGTGTATACTGATAATCAGTACGCTTTTGGCGTTGCACATAGCTTCGGTAAGTTATCCAGCATGGTCAGTTGGTGACTGACCTTCTTGAGTCACTTACTTTACCTGCACAGATAGCGATCATCAAATGCAGCGCACATAAGAAAGTCATGGATGATGTTGGTCGTGGAAATGCGTTTGCAGATGAAGTAGCAAAAGCCACAGCTAGAGACACCCTTAGACGAATGTGTGTGTGGCATTTCCTGCGAACTGGGTTAGAGAGATTGGAATGTGTGAAGACATGATTGAAAGTGTGAAAACAATTCAGGGAGAGGCTACTGAGAAGGAATTGAGTACGTGGAAAGAAAGTACGGGAATGTTCGATTTGATGGGTTGTTGGACAGAGTTGTCGGAACATCCACAACGGTTGTTACTATGGCTCATGGTCCGGCTCACTTCAGTGCGAAGGGCATATGTAAGCTTTTGGCTCCTGTATGGCAGAATGCAGGAATCCCAAAATGTGCCGAGAATGTGGTTAAGCATTGTATTGTTTGTTTAATGCATAACCCAGGAAAGGGTACCCCAACTCTGGCAGGTCATTTTGCTCCCCCGACATATCCCTTTGAGGTGTTGCAGATCGATGCAGCAACCATAAGTATGTTCTGGTGGTGGTATGTGCCTTTTCCCGTTGGATAGAGGCCTACCCCTTGAAAGATAACACTGCACCCTGAAGATGAATGTTATCTCCCGAATGAAGGTAAATCGACCTTTTCTGAGAATAGCGTGCATGTCATGTTTTGCCCTCTCCGTATGTGCTACGATTTCATATACTCTTATTAATAACACATATTTGATCGCTAAAATAAGTTTTACGAAGTAGTCATATTTCTGCTTTCGATTTAACAGAAGAATCTAACTGACAGAGCTTGTCCACTTAGTCTATTTAGTCTAATGGGCAATAAAACGGTAACCTCGATATAGAGAGATGCAAATATCGCCAAACATATAATGATTAATGTCCACGCCTACATTGCCGGTGAGGTTATAACTACTTATCTTACAGTTTGCATTGCCTTGAATTTGGCGAATGAATTATTGACATGTTCTCTCGGCCGTGTTTGGTATTTTAACAGCTGCCATTCTTTGCCCGCCTTTGAGAGACGCTGTCTCACAGTAGATTGATGAGTGCAAAAACTTCCAATGATATAACGATTGTATGTGCCAAAAATCTGAAAGTATAACTATGATCTACAACTTTTTTTCGTATAATAAGTTCCAAGTGATACCTACTGGGACCCGTTGTCCCCTCCATTGATCCCCTCTTTTCCTTTTTGTTCTTAGTGCTTGGAATACAAAGCAGCTGTATTCGTTTAACCCTCTACAATAAGAGAATACCCACAGTGCTATATTGTACAACCCTTACATTCATAATGTGGATGTTTGTTTTGTTGTTTCTTCTTTTTTTGTTTCTCTATTTCAGGAATGAAATATATATGAAATCAAGTGCTGAAAATTACATACACTTTTTTGAATACTGCACAATTGGTGTAAGTACTATTTTTGTTGTCTTGTATGTCCTGACGAATGCTCTATAGACCCGGCTGGGCCAGAAAGAGCAGAAACATGCCGACCGTTTTTTAAGAGATATAAGGTGATCCAGTAATTTGATTGACCACTATATCCATTTCTTTTTAATAACATTACCTCCCCTTTTTACATTAAAGTTTTCCACGGGAGAAGCATTGTTTTTTAAGTAAAATCTTCTCTTTCTTCTTTTTTCACCTTCACCTCTGGGAGTGTCCCTCATTCTCTTGACACTGCTACCCAGACCAGATGTTACCTCAGGATGAGGTTGGCATATAGCACGAAAACTGGACACCCTCTGACTATGCCATAACGCTGAACGTGGGGAGGATAACAGATATACACCGCATTTAACATCATAGCGTTTATGAGGGTGTTCCATTATAACCAATGGTTATGAAGCTACAAGTGTCCATAGTGCCTCAGGATATACAGAAACAAGTAGCTGAGTGATTAAGGAAGATTGCCGTGAGGTAAAATTTTTTGGATAAAGATGGATGGTACAATAACCATAGGTAGGAAAAATAGGAAGCAGGAAATGAGATCGAAGTATTGTAAATTATTGCGTAGTCGTTTTGGCGTAACTTTGTATGTTTTTATGTTTTTGTGTATTTTATTAGCTTGCACAGGTTGGGTCGTGCATGTTTTGCAGCAGAGAAATGTTGTTAATTCTACGAAACCTTCTTCTCCTCGTCTTTCTGTCCTTTCACATAAAATGCATACTCTACCTCTGCATGAGCAGATAAGGAATGCCATATCTGGTTCTTCCTTTCTCATTTGAAGTTTCAGCTTGGGCTTACCTGACTATGTATTCGGCTGCATACCACAACAGACTTTCTAGTTCCGCTAAAACCTTTGGGAATGGATTGGATTTTAGCCAAAGCTCTCTGATTAAGGGTATAGTGGCAATGGCTAAGATCGTAGAAAAGAACAAAATTCCATTAGATGAGAAGAAAGCTTATGAAGGATGGAATGTTACCCATTATGTTTCTAGCCTTGGTGACAAAACTAGAAAGAGTGAGTCTTCTCCAGTTTGGACTGTACCCCATCAAGGTAATTTTTGTCTCCAAGTCAACGGCAAGAAAAATGACACCAAGCAGAGTTGTTTGTACACCTATATTTTCTCGTCTCCTGATCTTCCTCCGTTAGTTCCGTCTCAAGGAACATATTTTGTCTGTAACGACAGAGCTTATACATGGCTCCCCTCTAACTTTTCTGGAACTTGTTATATTGCTTTTCTTCTTCCCCCTACATATACGTCTCCGTCAGACCATCACAGAGTTAGACATAGCCGAGGTATATTCGATGCAAAAGACACGGCAGAAAAAGAGGGAGGAGATTTCCTAAAAGGATTCATTCCCTTTTGGGGTCCTATGGCCAACAGCAGAAACATCAGGCACTTGGTTCGTGTGATTGAGACCACTATTAATGTTACTGCGGGTGCGATAGGTAACATTACAGCAGAGCTTCAGGCGGACCGTCTTCTGACGTTGCAAAATAGAATTGCGTTAGATGTGATCTTAGCAGACTGAGGAGGTGTCTTTAAATTGATCGGATCTAGTTGCTGCGCTTATATTCCAGACGACGCTCCGACAATATACCAGGCCATTTCCAAATTACATACCGTCACCGAGTCGATTCATCAGGACAAAGGGGATTGGTCTTTTATGGGATGGTTTTGGGGAATATTGTCAACCTGGGGATGGAAGATCCAAACATTCCTTGGAGCAATTTTGGCCATCATATTCTCTTGTTGTCTCTGTGTCCAATGTGGTCCTGTAGTTTGTGGTTTATTGGCTTCTTTATGTGTTTCCCAACCTGCAAACCAGAAGACAGAGAATATTAGGATGTTGGTGCAACAACAGTTTGAGGACTTTATGAACATCGATGCTGATTCTGACTCAGACTAACATGAGTTGGTTTGTTTTTGCCTGAGTAATGGCAAAAGGAGGGTCTGAGGTTCTGTAAATTACGAATTCGTTCGTGCTCAGCCTCCATTTTGTAGACGCCGCCATTTTGTGTTGCCCTCACTCAGGCAGCACGGCGAGCGCGATGTTTCTGTCGTTTCTGCATTTACGTGTCAGGTGGCTTCCTTGCCTATGTCTACTAACGAGTGTCAGGGTCTGGCCGAGTACACTAATTCCTGTCTGAGCTGATTAATCCCCGTCCGGACTATTTGTTGGTTCACACCATTCTTTCCTTTAAGTTATCTTATCTGTTGTCCTTCGCTACACGTCTCGTGCATTCTCCTGTTTCACGACTGTCCTTCTAAAATCTACAGCTGTGTTTTCTCTACTCATAAACTGAATTGTGTGGATTCGCTTGTAATTTGCTTAAGGGGTCTAATGATAAACATGAACCGGGAACTTGAGTTGCTTAGGACTTAAAACATTGTTTGTAGCGTTTGCCTATGTCTCATGTTCTTGTGTGATTGCATTTTACATTGTATTATAACGTATATAAACCTGTGCGCCACTGAGTTAAGTGGCAGTCTCTTTTGAACCTCGTTATACCAACGACTTCTAAGACCACTGTACTAGCTGCAGATAATAAATACAATATACTACGCCAGACGAAGAGTCTGTTTCTCTGTATTTGACAAGGCAGGTGAATCCCTGGGATTTCAGGCGTACCCTGCGCCGCCGGGCCTTAAGGCTATGGTTCTGATACAGGATGATTGATCTGATACAGTTTTTTCACCGTCTGTGTCAGCTAAATTTAGACCTCTAGCTCTTTGTACAATTTCACTAGGTGTTAGAGTACTTTCTGATGTTACCAGTCGTGAATCTTTTTTTCTTTTGCCTCTTAACTGTGGTAACACTGGTATTAGGAGATGCTGTACTCCGTCTTAAATCCTCATCGAAGCTGCTACCTTCACTATATTCCACCCAGTCCTTGCTTATATTCAATCCCTCTTCTAAGGATGCTTCAGACAGTGAATACAAGTTTTGTACAGATTCAGAGGTCCCTGTTCCACCTTGTGCCCCCTCATTCATAGCCAATACATCTTTTTCAATTACTTGATGACCCTGATTGTCTTTTTTCAATTCCTCTGAATTTCCAGGGACTCCATCTCCCATGATGCAACTAGTTGCACCATTTCGCCCAATTTGTTGTTGGTCCCCATTTAGCTCTACCTCCGGGGATAATTCTGCCTGATTCAAAACTTCTTTAAGGGAAAGTTGGTCGCTATTACCACCCAAGGAAACAGTTTCATCATCCACTTCCGTAATGCCTTGCGTTAAATCCAAATTGCGCGCGTTCTGCTTTTCAAACTTAGCAAGGAGTCTGTATGCCTTGCTTAGGTGCACGTGAAGTATCATCTCCCTTTTTCAAATACGCTTTAACATTACTAGTACTCTGGGTGCTAGGAGTATCAAAAACAGTCTCACCTTCTGTGTTTAAGCTTTCGATTGCTTTCCCCCCAGTTTTTTCCATGATCACTTCTGTGGCTTGCTTCTTAGTATTATTGCTATGTGTGGCAACCTTTAACACCTCCTTTACTTTAGCAGGGGCTTTCGGTGGCATCCTTTTTATCCTCTTCGTGGCTCATCCTCGACCTCGAATCACTCCAAGCCGATACCCCAGTAAGCAAAAAGCAAAAAGGAAACTGCCAAAATGGAGCCCTATACCGACTTAAAAGCCAGCTGCTCAGCATCTATGTCAGCGCTGATTTACCACGCTTAATCTTCTACTTTAAGCCACACTCAAGCCGAGTTGACTCCCAGCACCTCGGCCGCCGCTGTTGATCCACTCCACTCCACTCGGTTTTTCCCAATATCCCAGCGTCCCCTCACTCAGGCAGAGACCGGGTTAAAATTGGACCACAGAGCAGTTTTTTTCCACCTTTGAATAAATGCCACAAATCCTTTCTTTCTTTATTCGACTTCCAATGGCGTCTCTGCGATAGAAAAATCTGATTTGTTGGTACTGAAACATTTCCACAGAATACGGAGCCGCTGCAGCCGCACCTGACACGAATCCTCCTGCGGGTCCAAACCACGTCGGTCTACGCCCGCTGACAGCACCGTAGCAGCCGTAGCAGCCGTAGCAGCTTCTTCTGCTTCAGCGTGTTCTCGGCGTTTTCCTGGCGTCCCGACCTTGGCAAT
This sequence comes from Lissotriton vulgaris, assembly GCF_964263255.1. NCBI lineage: Eukaryota > Metazoa > Chordata > Amphibia > Caudata > Salamandridae > Lissotriton > Lissotriton vulgaris. The sequence continues at coordinate 684,774,913 of NC_141685.1, read as the reverse complement.
ATGGAGCAAAGCCGCGAAAGAATCTCCACCTTCCTTATTCAGTCCGGGGTCTCCGACCGATACAGCGCTCCTCTCCTCTCCCTGAAACGCTACAAATCAGTAACCAGGAGAGAGAAGGTCCGAGCTGCCTACACAGCCCACGCCACGGCCGCCATCTTGCCTCCAGAAAACGGTTTTTATTTCGATGTCAAGTGCCAGGATGGGGGTGGACACGGCATTCCATATATTGCAGGGACTAATGGTCCCTGGGCCTCATAAGGTGGGAAGGAAGGGTGGGTGTGGGTGGGAGGGTTGGGGTAGGTGGTATGACGGGGTGGGAATGGGTTGGGCACGGGACTTTGGTGGAGGTGGGTGAAAAAGACAGCAGCAGACAGAAACGGATTAAAGCAGATAAGCGCTGTAAGAATGAAAACACGCGAAAGTGGCTCCAAGGTATTCGAATTCAAGAAAAACGATTGTCTTATTTTGAATCTTTTTTTTTTATACTGCTTATGGATAGGAAATTAAAGATTTGCACATTAAGCATATGTGGTCTTAATGACCCAAAGAAACTACAAGTTCAAGCTAAAATAGTGCAAATACTGCATATTGATATACTATGTGTGCAGGAAACGCATGTTGCTTGGGTCAATAGAGGGTATTTCAGAAATTTGGGTAAGGAGCTGGTAGTATGTTCTAAACAGACGGGTATTAAAAGAGGGGTTGTGATACTTAAAAAAAGGGAGGTCGGGAGTGTGTTAAAACTGCAGCTGACAAATGGGGACGCTGGGCTATCTCCGAGTTCAGGATTGGTCTATACAAGTTTACACTCTGTAATGTTTATGGGCCAAATTTGGATGATGCGGAACTGTTCAATTTTCTGAAAGTGGAATTGGCACAGTGGATGCTGCCAATGTTAATGTGCAGAGATCTTAATATCAATCTTGAAGCAGGAGTGAATGTTAGATCTAATCATGTCTATACTGGAAGAAAGAAGCTACTTTTTAACGCTCTCCGGGGCCTGAATTTGGATCACGGCCTGCACGATGTGTGGAATTCAAAACACTTCTGTGATCCTCATTTCACTTTTTTTCTGCCCCTCATTCAAAATTTGTTCACTTAGAATATTTTTTTACCTCATCTGTATTGTTGGCCAAGGTTAAAATTGAGATTCACCCCAAATTAGTTTCTGATCATACCCTGATTACATTAGACTTGGTTGTAGACACGGCTGAAAAAGTAGAGTTCCAACAGTGGTCTTTTGATAGAAAATTGTTTTTGGATGAAAAGTACCGGCAGTTCATAGCTAAAATAATTCAGGATTTTTTTGTTATTAATAAAGGCATGGCCACACAGGAGATGGTCTGGGACACGTTTAAATCAGTAGTACGTGGAGAAACCCTTAGCTCCTCTTAATTTAAACGCAAAAGGATGTGGATTAAATACAGTCAGGAGTTTGATCAGGTTTATATTGCCAAAAAGAAGCTGGCAGAGTTAATAAGGCAAGCCGCAGAATTAGACACAGTACAAGTGGTCCAAAGGGATCTTACTATAAAAAGGGCTAGTGCCTATGCCATCATTGCCGATACAATTGCTGAAAAGTATGTAAAATATAAAGAAACAGCATATGAGTTTGGAGAAAAAACGTGTAGAGTGTTGGCAAAAAGGGCAAGAGAAAAAGCTGTTTATAGTGATATCCCTAGAATTATAGATTTAAATGGGGTTCTGCAAGAGACCAAGGAAGGCATCTTGTCGTCTTTTCAAGAATTTTATCAGTCGTTATATGGTGATGAGACCGGTCGGGTGGATGCTGATGAATATTTAAAGGATGTGATTTCTGCAACATTGTCGGAAGCTCAAAAAATGATATTGTTGACACCGCCTGATTGGTGTAAAATTGAATTAGCAATATTGGGCTTGGCCATGGGCAAGGCTTTGGGTTTGGATAATATCCCTTTGGAATTTTATAGGACTTTTAGGAACTTGATAAAACGGAATTGGAAGAAGTATGTCAACAAGCATTTTTGGGGATGGCCCCTCAGTCATGGTCTAATGCCACGATTGTTGTGTTCAAAAAGAAAGGCAAAAAGGACACTGAAATGGGGTCTTATAGACCCATATCATTAATAAACTCAGATAGTAAAATGTATTCTAAACTTATAGCTAATAGGTTAAATGATATGATGCCATGCTTAGTTTCTCTAAGACAGCACGGATTCATACAGCATAGAGGCACCACAGATCATATAAGGCGGATAATTTCTTTATTGGACTGGGCGCAGGGCACTAACTCCCCTGTCGGTGTGGCCCTGTTGGATGCTGAAAAAGTAATTTCAGGGTCTCATGGAGTTTTATGTGGTCTGTCCTTGCAAGGAAGGGGTTTCTGACGGAATTTGTCAGAGCTATTCAGACATTGTACTCAAATCCATCAGCTGTTATTAGGGTTTCCGGGAAAACATCAGGGAAGGTACTGATAGCAAGGGGGACGAGACAGGGTTGTCCCTGTTACCCCCTGCTGTTTGCACTATATATTGATCCTTTTATTGCCACCTTGAAGAGGAATGGCTTAATTAAACCCGTGCAGTTACTTAACCGTGATTTTAAAGTCTGCGCGTACGCAGACGATATCGCAATATTGACATCAGATATCAGCACTGCATTACCTAATATTATAGCGGAAGCTGAAAAGTTTGGCCAGTTATCCGGTTATAAATTAAATGTTGAAAGGACACAATTTATTCACTCCGAGACCGGACCCCCCGAGAACATTAAGTTTGAAAAGGAGACAACCTATTTAGGCATAAAATTCACAACTAATATGGAGGATATTATTCCTGCTATAGTTGTGTATGCGGAGCCCCGCAGATACATCCCCTGGTGAGGCACAGCGAACGGATGACCGATGGAGAACGTCTTCAGACGCTACGCGTAACTTTGAAGTAAGATGATTATACACTTTGTTTTTAATATTTTTTACATGTTTACTTAAATTCGATTCACCAGCGGTAATTTCCCTTCACATCCCCCACCCCTCACTACAGCCTCGCGCACTAGTAATAACGAATCAGCCCACACACCATATCACCCCAGTAGACCCCTCTACTTCATTCACTGCGATATAGCTTCTCACCAATGCCCCCCCTTTGTGCTTCCTCCTCAGCTCTCCGTGACCAAGGGCACCCACGCCCGAAATGCATTGGAGGTCAATGTTTAAATGTTACGTATAACGACTGTTGGATATGCTGTTCAATATTCGAGTCAACTATGCTCAAAATGAGTACAAATAACCGAAATGAAATAAACGAAGAACACAATTGAAAACGAAGCACTTGTGTGTGATTCCAAAGTGGTGTGCCTCACCAGGGGATGTATCTGCGGGGCTCCGCATACACAACTATAGCAATAGTTCATAGTGTTTTAGACGGATAACACTACCCTACGAGTGCACCCAGAACCTACAAACTTCTATCGACCAACCGACCCACCTTTTCGTTGTGCACCCCTCCTCTTCCACTATTAGGATATTATTCCTGAAAATCTGGATCCAGTCATAATCTCTTCTAACAAAATATTAGATAGAATAAATAAACTAAAGCTCTCACTCTTTGGTCGTAGTAATGTTTTAAAAATGCTAATTTTTCCTAGGTTTTTGTATTTATTTCGGGCTATCCCCTTTCTTATACCTAATTCTTATTTTTCCCAAATAGAGAGAATGTGCTCGCGATTTCTCTGGGGGTACCACCGAGCTCGGAGAGCATTTAAGAGATGTACACTGCCCCAAGAGAGAGGAGGCTGGGGTATCCCAAATTTTCAACTATATCACTGGATTGCAATACTTCAGCATATGGGTTTTCTTATTTTACCAGAAGATCCAACTGAAGACTTTGCTGCTCCATCTATTTATGAAATGTTACTAGGTGCTGAGGCAAAACAATGTCTAAATCGTATTATCGAACCAAGTTATTCTAAAAAAAAAATTAAGATTCTCTATTCTGCATACGTCATTTGGAGGACAGCTAAAAGATTAGGAATAGGTCCAAATATTAATTTATATACTCCTTCACAAAATTGCTCTCTTTTACCAGACATATTTAAGGATCAGGTGATGTCATGGTGGCATAACTCGGGGATTCGTAAATTAGGGGATTTGTTTCAGGGGAACCATTTTGCTTCCTTTGATTATTTAAGGGAGGTGTATAGGCTGCAACGTACGGATTTTTTAAAATACCTTCAAGTACGTAGTTTTTGTGAGCAGAAAATATCAAAGAACCTGATTGTACTTGGAAAAATTGCGATTTTTGAGGCTATTGAAGATAGGCAAAAAATGGGATTTCTGTATCAATTACTGCAGGAAAAGATAGTGGACGATTTAGACGCCAGGGAAGCAAAATGGCAAAATAAATTAAGCACTGAGTCTGTCGATTTGGAGAGAAGTATAGAAATGGCCACTAATCTATTACTGAATGGATCATTGATAAGTCAACATTTTATGTCTGTTTTTCGAGCTGTACTACACGCCAAGCAAATTGGTTAAATGGAATTCGGGGAGAGGAACAAACTGTAATCGTTGTGGCTTATATGCAGACGATGCTGCTCATATGTTTTTCTTTTGCCCTAAATTGACTCAGTTTATATCTGAACTAGAGTCTAATTTAAATAACAACCTGTGCATTTCAGTAAAGCTAACAGCACCACTGGTTATTTTTGGATGTGAAGAGAGCAATATTTATAAGATTTCAGCTGCCGATGAAGGCTTTATTTTTATATGTATGGCTGTATATCGCTCATGTATTACATCTAAATGGTAAGATGAGGAATCACCAAACTTTATTAAATGGCAAACCAAAATACTGTCTATCTACTATCTAGAGATCGCACTGTACAAAATCAAGGGCATAAGGAAGAAAACTTTATGGTCTCCTATCACTAACTGGTTAGGATCTTAAGGGAACTTACTAAATATCTCTGTTATTGAATTGTATTTGGTATTCTTTTCCCCCCTTCTCTCTTCTGGTTTTGAAATTTGATTAGCCTAAAGTGCCTTTATGATGTAAGTGCATGAACGTTCTCAGCACAAAGCTGGGGTATGTTTATTGAAATGTATGATGTCTCCTTCTTTAATATTATTATTCTCCTTATTTTTTGTCTGTTTGCTGTCATAAAATTCAATAAATAAAAAAATAAAAAAAGTTTGAGGATACGCTGGTGGTCCTCAACGCAACATACTTTGGAGTTAATATTAGCGCTGATCCAGATGATGTGGTCAAGGGCAATTTTGGCCCACTAATTCACAAAACCAAAGTCGAGTTGTCAAGTTGGAATAATCTTAGGCTCTCCCTGATAGGAAGGTGTAATTTAATCAAAATGATGTTCCTTCCAATAGTGGTGTATTTCTTCAGGGCTATACCCCTTGAGGTAGATAATTCTTGGTTCAAGGCTATGGCTAGTATGATTGGGTGGTTTCTCTAGGCATATGGCATGCCCCAAAGGGCTCTGAAGTTCTTCTACCTTCCCAGGGAACAGGGTTGGTGGGCTGTTCTAAATTTTTACCTGTACTACTGGGCCTAGGCACTACAACAATTAACACCACTGCTGTTGTATTCGCCACATGAAGAGTCCAGCCGAAACATGGTCCCCTCATGCTTCAAATTAACCATTGAGGTTTCAGTCCGGGGCTTATTGTTCCGGTAATTAGAGTTTGGCCATTTTAAAAAGGTTAGGTTGAAGACTCTTATATATGCTTTCAGAGTATGGACTATCGTTAGGAAAAGACTGAGGATCGGTTGTTTTAGTTTTCATACCCCTCTTTTTGACAACCCTCTATTGCCTGATATATTTCACGACTCATATATTAAGCAATGGGGGACACATTTAGGTCAATTTATTTTTGGGGATTTCTTTTTTGGCAATAGTTTTACTACTTTTGAATATTTGAGGAGTAAATTCCCTTTAGGAAATAACAAATTCTTTAAATTTCTGCAAATTAGGGATTTTATAGGGAAGTAAAGGGGAGGTGGGGAGGGGTTTAACAAGAGTCAACTTATAGTGGGGTGGAGATCGTTAACATATAAAATAAATAAAAGTGAGGCCAACATGCAGTCGTGTCTGACACCACAGTCAATCTTTATGTCTCCGGAAACCTGCCTTTCCTAGCTGATGCAGATCTTTGCCTTACTCCCCTTATATTGTTGGGCCAAAAAGTGTACCAAAACAATTTCAAGTCCCTGTGCAATAAGAATGTGTCATCATTTTTCTCTTTTGACAAAGTGGAATGCTGATGTCAAGTCCATAAATACTAGGTAAAGCGGAGAGGTTTTTAGCCACTGTTTATTTACCTAGCACCAGTTGAAATTGAGGCATTGTTCGATGGTTCCCACTTTACACCAAAATCCGTACTGACTGCTTTACAGTACAGATTCTCTGTCCACCCACTCAATGATCCTGCTATATATGATTCAGCCCTGTATTTTGGCAGTACTGTCTGTAAGGGAAATCGGTCGATAGCATGATGGTGATGTACGGTCCCCCTTTTTAAATATAGGAATTATAACGGATGAGCTGCAGGTGTTAGGCAAGGCCGCTGAAGATGTACGAAAAGAGTGGGGCCCAAAATGGTATATTATATTTAATAAGATCAACTGGAACACCATTGAGGGATGGTGCCTTACTTTGATGGATCATGTGATGAACCTCCGGCAGGGTGATATGGAAACGTGAAACAATCAGCTGATCAATTTGAAAACTTTAAGCTAAATGTGGTGCGGCATAGATTGCCCTGAATTGCTCCTCCCATTTACTGCTGGAAATATGACATTAGATGGTAGTAGAGGCCCTAAAGCTAGTTTTAAGTTAAAAATGGTAGAACAAAATGTCTTACTACTACCCTGCTAAGATGCATGTATGAGGGTTTCCCAATGTACAGTTACGATTTCTTGTCGGAGTCTATTAATAACTTGATTATGTAGCTTGTTCATACTTCACACTAAATTGGGATCTCTGAGTTGAAAAGTTAGTGCAGTTCAGAGGGCCCTGTTAACTGCAGAACACATTAAACCATCTTGGAGCACCCACAACACGCTTAGTTGGTTTGAGTAAGCCTACCTTAATTCTGAGACATAGCTCAGAAAAATCCTCCACCACTTGAGAGCCATGATCATCCTCGGAGAGACACAAATACACCAGCTCTAAATTAGCCCCAATTATTAAATAAAAAACTGATTGGGATGTGGCACCTACGTCCCTCCTCAATTTCCCCCTAATAGGGACTGCCAGTGAAATATTAATAAGGTTGTGATCACTAAAAAATGTTGAGGCTACCAGGCCTGTATGAAGCTGATCATTTGCACTATCAGTAATAAAAACAGTGTCAACATCTGAGGGACCCCCTCTGCCTTTAAATGTAGGAACCATGCAATAACTAGATTTTATTATGGCAATGCATTAATCAAGCCAAATGAGGCAAGAAAAGCAAGCAAGTCACATCCAAGAGAATGGTTGCTGGTATTGGTGGCGGGTGATATGCATACAAATGATGGATGGAATGCAACTAAATTATACATTGACCCACCAGTCAAGAGATCTGAGTTAAATCCATTGTTTGTCTGCTGTGTCCTGGGGCCGACCTTGTTCCTTTTATATGTGAATGACTTGGTTGAACACCTGCAAAAATCTTCTCATGACTCACCCAAACTTGGAGGTAACCATAGTTGTGCTTTAACATTTGGGGATGATACTATCCTCTTGTCCCAAATTCTCAGTGGTTTACAAAACTTACTTGGCAGCCTCAGCAAATACTGTAAAGTAAATGGTCTTGAAATTAATCCAACTAAAACGAAATACATGACCTTGAGACCATATAGGAGTTTTAAGAATAAAATAACTTTGAATGGGGCAATTCTGGAACGAGTATCCAACTTTGTATACTTGGGGGTCACCCTTGATTCTAAACTCTCTTGGGCTCCACAAATAGAGAAATAAAGGGCCATCCTAATTCAAATTTCCTTCCCCATTGTAAAAAAACAAGCTGCAATGCTCTCTAAAGCTATTACTCCCGCTCTGGACATATATAATACCGGAGCTCAAACCACTGCCCTGTATGGTTTGTTATTTGTTATTTGTTATTTGTTATTGCGGGTTTATATAGCGCCAAATCACCTGCAGGTCCCAGAGCGCTTATACCACATGTCATAACAACCGAGGAACTGAGAAGGGTAGAGGAAAGGACAGGAAATACGTTAGGTTGTGTGCTGTTCTGAAAAGGTTCGTTTTCAGGGCTTTCCTGAAACAGAGCAGATTACCCTCCTTACGGAGTGCCTCGGGCAGGGCATTCCATAGATTCGGTAGTACGACCGAAAAGGATCTCCCTCCCATTGTAGCCAGTTTGAAACGTGGGCAAACAAGGAGTTGGGCGTCTGAAGACCTGAGGTTTCTTTCCGGTCTATATATCTCAATCCGTTCCTTAATGTAGGCCGGGGCCTGCCCATAGATGGCTTTATGGGCTATACAGAGGCTTTTAAAGGTGGACCTCTGCCCGATTGGCAGCCAGTGTAGACTCTTTAGTAATGGGGAGGCATGCGCTCTCCTCGGAAGATTAAAAATAAGCCTGGCGGCATCATTTAGGACTACTTGAAGTCTGTTAATTAGCGTCTTTGGCAGGCCTAAGTAGAGCGCATTTCCATAGTCGAGTCTTGACACTATGGTGGCAGAAACCACTGTGCGAAGCATCGGCTCGGAGAGGAGAGGGACTAGTTTGCGCAGCTGTCTTAAAAGACCAGTGCAGGTACCAACCACAGTGGATACCTGGTTGGTCATCGACAGAGCACTGTCTAACTTAATGCCAAGACTTTTGACTGTGGTAACTGGCTGTGGAGTTGGGCCCAGCTCCTGAGGCCAGAACATGTCACTCCAAGAGGAACACTTGGATGGTACTATCAGCACCTCTGTTTTTTCCGGGTTAATTTTTAGCTGATTAGTAGCCATCCAGTGAACTGTGTATCTAAGTATGTCCTGAGCGTGTGACTGGGCTTGTACGGTGTTATCTATACCCAACAGCAGCTGTGTGTCGTCGGCATAGTTGAACACCCGACAGCCCATCTCCGCCCATCTCAGAGATATGGGGAGGCAGAAATCTCATGCCCCTAATTATTGGAGAAAGCTACATTTTGAGAATGTTTATGGCCCTTCCTCAACATACCCCACTGATTCCCCTGACTTATGACATGGGCATAAAACGCTTGGAGCGCTTAGCTATTTGGAGAACGTTGTCATATTAGATCAGAATTTGGAGAACAGCGGAATTAGTAACCTATAGAGAATCCCTGAGTGTGCTGTTGGAATTGGATGCCCAAGTCACTTTCCTTTGGCTGACTCATATCAGAACATGGTTCCTTGATCTAGGTTTGAGTAGATTTTGGACAAACCTGAGTCTGCTGATACCTGAATCAAAACGTGAGATCAACCACATATTCTGGAACTTCCTCAGGTACAAAGTAATTTCAAATACTACACTGGAGAGACTAACTAGGCAATTCCTTCTGTTCAAAATGATCCGTTGTTTTGAGCCATTTTTTGATGAAATAGAGCCACAATTGGCAACGTGTTTATGATATCTGAAATTTAGATACAAAATACTGCATATAAACACTTTCACCTCCATAAGGGTAACGTCACAATCTAAAGAGAGGAAGTCCCAGTGTAGTCTATGTCAATTGGAAGTAGAGGAGGATATTGCCCATGTTTTGTTCTTTTGTTCAGCGTATAAAATTGGCAGAAGGAAATGGATAACACGGATTGGTAGGTGTCTGAATGTCAAGAAATTCAATGAAATGCTGCAAATATTAAAAACAGACAATTCACGTCTCATTGTATTTGTTCTTAGCAGATTCCTAATGGCCACCAATTTCACAAGGAAAAGGAGAGGGCAAACATTCTAAATAGCAGGACAGGGGTTTGACACTCGCACATAGTGACCACGGAATATTGCCTTGTATTAAGTGGCCCGGCTTAAATTTAAAACAAGTGGAACAGACACTTTAAGAATGTATTATACTGATGACCTCGAATCATTTTTATTATGAATGTAAAAACAGTGTATACCTGGAAAAGGATGACTTAACATGCACTGGCACTTTTAAGAATCGTATGATGGTTTATAAAACGGCCAAACAACTACTTTTTTGGGGAAGGAAATTCGGAAATGTCATTGTTTAACTTCATATAACACTGATATTGAAGCTGACAGCTTTTGTGCATCAGCTAGTAGATTTTTATCTGTTAAGCATTTTATATGTTTTTTACATTATTAGGAAATACTTTGATGATCCCTTGAAGTGATTGGAATAGTTTAATATACACATTTTACGGAATTCAATTTTAAGAGCAATGTAAATGCCATTATCCCCTCACATTTTGCATATGCACTTTACCATAACTCATAGTGATAGCCGGGCTAAATGGACTTCTGTAATGACCTTGCCATTCTCCATGTATTGCACACCACTTTATTTGAACCCGATGCTTGGGATGAGCGGAATACTATTGTGCTGCTCATAGATTTGTCGCGCACCTTGTAGACCACTATTGTACCAGGCTAATTTCTGGCCTGTCGAGGTAATCTTGTGGGACAGATGATAGTTCTACCTAAATTTACTGTGATTTTTTATTAATCAGATGTATCTTGGTGCCTTGCAGTGAGCAATGAATGACTGTATCTATTATTTTATTTCACATGTATTGCATTGTATTTGTATCTTTACTCTTATGGCCTTATAGGCCGAAATAACGTTTTGAATTGAATTGGGTTAAATCCATCTTTCTTCTGCTCACTACGCCACCTCAGTTTGGACCCAGCCATATGTGAATCAGTCTTTCCTAATGTGAACCGTCCACCCCGAACTGCCAAGCCAGGGCCTCCGTGGACTGGAAACAAGCATCCTGGGACTGGTTTTGGGGAATCACCCCTCATCAGCCGGGCTAGCTTGAATCCAGTGGCGTAGGGAGCATGGGACTCACATCTGGGCATACCCATCCCACTTAGGGCGCAAAGTCAAACGCAAACAAGTAATAGACGGAATCCTGACTAAATCATACATTTACTGCCAGTCAAAAGATCTAGGTTAAATCCATTCTTCTTCTGCTCGATAGGCCGTCCCGGTTTGGACCCAGCCATATGCAAATCAGTCATGACCCTGTTCCTCATGGGAACAGTCGAGCCGGAACTGCCAAGTCAGGTCCTCCCTCGACCAGAAATAAGCATTCTGGGACAAGTTATGGGGCATCACCCCTCATCAACCAGGCTACCTTGAATCCTGGGGTGCAGTGAGCATGGGACCCACGTTTTGGCATACCCATCCCACTTAGGGCAAAAAGTGATACGCAAACCAATGATGGACGGATGCTGACTAAATCCTACATTCACCCCCAGTCAAGAGATCTGGAATAACCCCAGTTTGGACACAGCCATATACAAATCAGTCCAGATCCTGTTCCTCATGGGAACAGTCCAGCCTGAACTGCCAAGCCAGGTCCTCCCTGGATCGGAAACAAGCATCCTGGGACCTGGTATTGGTGGCCAAGAAGGTTACTGTAGGATGAGTTGCTGACATGTTCGGAATATGCACATTAAAATCTCCAGGCAATCAAAGGTGAAGCGAATGTCCTGTAATGACTATATTATCCATTAAGTTATGAATACAATTAAATAGGGGCAGAAACTTTGGGTTGGTATTGTTGAGAAAATCGCACTTATAAAATGTTTAAATATGGAGACTGAGGGTAGATCTATTCCTACGGCTTGAAAACCATCTTCATACCTCTTACTGACTGGCCTTAACAGTACCCCTAATGTTAGTTTTTGACCATATAGCCAGTCCCCCTGAGGCTCGCCCTCTGTTGGAGGGCATTGTAGGATTAAAACAACAATGGTACCCCTCAAATTGAGTCAGCAATGTCTCCCAACTTTCCTGCAATAGAATAATGAATATGGATTATAGGATTATGAATATGGATCTTTGATTTAAGGCCTGCCACATTCCAGCTCAAGATTCTCACTTTAGTATTACAAACATTAGCATTGGTTTTATAGGAATCAGATACTCGTCCCCTAACCATGTGTCCATAACTGTTATTGATGTTTGATGCAGATGTTGTTGCCAATATCTTCGGGTACGTTTTACTCTTCACTTCCTCAATTGGCTTACAGTGCTAATAGTGGCCAGTCAAACCACGAGTTCAGTATGAAGAAAGAGTTGGAACAAGAAACCATATTCGAAATGTATTGCGCTCGAGGCATGGGACCGTACTGAGAAGCCTAAGGTTAATAGAAATATCAGTGGCAAAGTGGCAATATTGATTTCATTATACGAATAAAATTCTTCAGCACGTAATATTCTCTTTGCATTTGCGGGCCTTTAAAATTGTATAACCAGACCGTCGCCCTGGATTTTCTTCTTAGAATAACCCATCCAACCCACCCTTCACATCATTAAGGTCTTATTTGGGTCCTAGCTTTCAAAATTCTTGCATTTAGTCAACCAGTATTTAACCGTTCATTGAAGCTGAACCCACGTCTTTTGATGACCAGTTTTCAGTGCAGGTACCCTAGGCAAAATGTACACATATGGGCAAACCGCGGGAGTGAGATTCAGAATGTCTTTGCAAGGGGCAGTAGCAGGATCATCAGGGTGTGGAATTGGCAGATTACTGGAAGTAATTGGAAAGCCAAGTTACACGGTTGATGCCTGAACATGAGCAGTGGGATTAATACAAGGTGCTATCTTTGGCATATTGTTCTGATGGACATTGCCTGATCCAACTAGAGTAATTAATGGATTGTTACGCGAGGCCAAAGAGTTGGTAGCAATCCCATGCTGTGAAGATGAGTCGACGTGTGTGTCGGTAAGAGCAGGTACACTTAAGGGTGTTTTATTTGAAAGTTTGGTAACCTCCAGCGTGTGCAAACTGTTTAACAAATACTCCAAGTAGCCTATTTGATCAACCAACTGTTTAAGTTTTGGCTCATCAAGCATACTCTCAATAAAGACTGAGGGACGCTCTATTACAATACCTCCAACAACCTTGTGTTTCCTAATAGTTTCTGTTTCTTACCTTTAACACAACCTTAAATTCGGGCTCAAGGAGTCCAAGACCTTGAGCTGCTGATTGCCTTAAAGCAAAACACCAAGAGGGGAAGCACAGCCGACCTGGTCTGGTCGATGGCTGATGCAGACGGGCCTGCCCTTGACTGAGCTTCACCGGGGCATAGCCTGAGTGCATCCCGGGCTGCGGGATGCAGCAGCGCTTTTCAGCATGTACTCTGCTACGGCTCCCTTAAATAGTGGTTGGCAAGCGCACTTCCTGGCGCTTTGGAAACTGGACACTGTAGTCCAGAGGGGTGCTGTGGGGCAGTGGATATCAGCCACCTCCAAAAAGTGCTTCTGAATGTCCTCCATAAATTGGTCTGGGATTTTTCTTATGTTTTGTTTTCACTCTACTGCTCTTTGTGTGCTGCATACATATTTAACACACTGTCTCTAAGGTAAACTTGCCTACTTAAGTGCCTGCGACTAAAGGGTCATGTCCAGCATAGTTTAGTGACTTTTGTGGTTCACAGTGAAAAGAATTTGGGTTGTTGTTTGAGAAAGATTTTCACCTCCCTCAACCAAAAACCCAATTCTGTATACTGATTGTATAGGTAAGCTATGCAAGTGTCAAAAAGTCTTATAAGTTTAACAGTTAAATAGCCTAATGTTTAATTAGCTGAATGTTTTACTGTTATCTGTAACTGAATGTAATCATTTGGTCAGAATGTTTTATATTGCTGTAATTAAATTGAGTTGAATAAACAGGGCGCATTGGTCAGCCTGTGAAAAGGCGCATGACTGGCATGGATTCCTCTGGCTAACCTTAAGTGAGAAAGTGGCTAGAGACCAATAGTTCCTTCTGTGAGCTTGGTGAAAGCCAATGTAACATGGTTGACAACAATACATTACAGTAATACTGAAAAATATTTGAAAACTGAAAGATATAAAGCTCTCGCCTCCTAGACTCAGAATAGGTCAGTTGACTAATATCTTTGTGTGTTTGAAAGGTATTGGTACAGCATTCCTAAAACATGGACTCAAGGGGGGCTGCAGAAGTACTTGTAATAACAATGTTGCAACTGGTGGCACTTTATTTCACACAACATGGTGTGCAGAAAAAAGTTTCTCATGTTTTATTCATGAACTTGGGGATTGCCAGAATAAGCAAACCCAATGAATAATGTAAATGTAAACATTGTCTGTCATGTGAAAGAACATCTTTTCTTACAAAGCGGTTGTGCCATGGTGGTCTCCAGTTTCCTCAGCTTTTATTCTTCTTCCAGAGGCCCTTTTGGGTTTAAGGCTGCATTAGCACATCATGCAGTGGGGTATATTCTGAAAACACTTCCGGCTTTACTACATTTATGTTTTTCATTTCACAAACCTATAAAGGACTTCAGTTCTTTGCACACTGACTGCTTGGAATTTGTACTGGTGCCCATTCATAGCGCTAGTTAGCTGACTTACAGGGCACACTACTCATTTGGATAATTGTACATTATACCTACGTTTCACTTCAGGCACCCCCTTATATTAATTGCCACTTGCCATAACACCATCCTTAAAGTCTGCTACTAACTTCTTAAATTCAAGAGAAAAATCCTCTTTACATAAGACAAGTATGAGTGCATGCCTGTGGCGGCCAGCTTTTGCATTAATGTTGCTATAGGGATACTACCAGTTAATCTGGAGTGTAACCTGTAGATGGGAATAGACCCAAGGGGCAGCAAGGGATCTCATAGAAATCACCCATTTCCTGTTTGGCAACTGAACAAGCTGCGCACTGTAGAACTCCAAAAGAGCTCACTTATGGCACATTTGGCACCTCTGTGGATGTACTTTTGTGTCTAATACCACTGAGCAAATCTCTAATAGCCCCAAGCATGGCATGGGTCACAAGGAATCCTGTGTACTCACAGCCAATGTACCTAGATAGGGACAGCCTTCACTCTGCCAATTCTCAGTGGCCACCCTCAGAGAATATGATTCATTTCCCACACTGTTGCTTCATGAGCGGTTAGTAGAATTACCTGTGATGCCGGCCTGTCAGAGAAACAGATCCAGACATACATCATCACAGCGATCTGCAAGGTCGTGAAAGAGGAAAAATAGAAATGAAAGATGTCCCTCATTGACTCCTGATGCCAGTTGTCAGTTCTCTTGGGTTAGAGAAACGAACCATCATTGTGAGTTGGCTTTCATTGCAAAAAATCATCATATCTAAAGCATAGTGTGCCAGAATATTGCTAACAAAAATGCAGTCTCACTTTTCAGGTTCAGATAAAAAAAAACTTTGGGGGTCATTAGGATTGCGGTTTTTCCACATCCTCCGCGCCAGCGGAAGTGTCCGCCGGCCCGGAGGATGTGGAAAAACCGCAGCGGAGCCTTCAAAGACCCCCGCCAGATTAGGATGGCTGGGGGGTCAGGAAGACCGTCCGCCACTTTTCCGCTGCGGTCGCCTTTCGACCGCGACAGAAAAGCTCTAATATGGAGGCGGTGTCTAACAGACACTGCCAGCCATATTAGGATGGGGCAGAACGAATGCCTTTCCGTGGCAGCTTCTCTGCCATGGAAAGGCATATGGTGTTTTCTTTGGGGGCCTGTTGCGGGCCCCCAGGGTGACGGGGGTCGGGGGTGCACATGGGGGGTACCTATGGTACCCCCTGCCTTCGCGTGCACAAAGCGGCAGGCACCACGCGGTGCCTGCAGTTTCGTGCACGCAATGGAAAACATGCTATTTTTAACATTGCGGCATGTGCTGCTTCAAGCAGCACCCGCCGCAATGTTAAAAATACAGGATGTGACGGCCAGGGTGGCGGTCACATCCTAATTAGCACTGCGGGACCGCCGCTGCCCCTGCGGACGGTCCCTCCTCCTCTGGGTTGGCGGAAGGACGCCCCTTTATTTGGTTGCTTTATAGGTGCCATATAAGTGAATCACAAAACATAATCACATGGGACAAATTATAAACAAACTATTAGAATATGCCGAAATATAGATGCATAAAATACAGTTCAAAATAACAGCAACATGCATTAACAAAGCATTGTTCCACATGCTTGTGTAACAGCCCTTAAAAAAGAAACAAGACTAAAACTCACGATTCAGAAAAGGGGGTGGTGATGAACAGAGTGTCTGAATTAGGCAGACCACTATTGCCCAGTCCAAAGATCAGGGCTTGATCCATCACCGTTATTTATCTCACTGCCCCATCCCAGCTCAGAACCTGGCTATATGCAAATCAGTCTGTCCCTGGCCCAGTGCATCATGGGAACAGGGCAGACTAAACTACCAAGCCAATTCTTCACCAGAAAGGAGACAAGCTACCGGGGACCGGTTTCTGGCATTTCAGCCGTCTTCGGCCCGGCTTGCTTGAATCCTGATGGAGCAGTGAGAAAGGGACTCATGTCTGAGTATACCCTGCCACACCTATAGTGGCCAAAAACGATTCAGAAAAGGGGGTGGTGATGAACAGAGTGTCTGAATTAAGCAGACCACTCTTACCCAGTCCAAAGATCAGGGCTTGATCCATCACCGTTATTTATCTCACTGCCCCATCCCAGCTCAGAACCTGGCTATATGCAAATCAGTCTGTCCCTGGCCCAGTGCATCATGGGAACAGGCCAGACTAAACTACCAAGGCAATTCTTCACCAGAAAGGAGACAAGCTACCGGGGACCGGTTTCTGGCATTTCAGCCGTCATCAGGCCCGGCTTGCTTGAATCCTGATGGAGCAGTGAGAAAGGGACTCATGTCTGAGTACACCCTGCCACACCTATAGTGGCCAAAAACGATTCAGAAAAGGGGGTGGTGATGAACAGAGTGTCTGAATTAAGCAGACCACTCTTACCCAGTCCAAAGATCAGGGCTTGATCCATCACCGTTATTTATCTCACTGCCCCATCCCAGCTCAGAACCTGGCTATATGCAAATCAGTCTGTCCCTGGCCCAGTGCATCATGGGAACAGGGCAGACTAAACTACCAAGCCAATTCTTCACCAGAAAGGAGACAAGCTACCGGGGACCGGTTTCTGGCATTTCAGCCGTCTTCGGCCTGGCTTGCTTGAATCCTGATGGAGCAGTGAGAAAGGGACTCATGTCTGAGTACACCCTGCCACACCTATAGTGGCCAAAAACGATTCAGAAAAGGGGGTGGTGATGAACAGAGTGTCTGAATTAAGCAGACCACTCTTACCCAGTCCAAAGATCAGGGCTTGATCCATCACCGTTATTTATCTCACTGCCCCATCCCAGCTCAGAACCTGGCTATATGCAAATCAGTCTGTCCCTGGCCCAGTGCATCATGGGAACAGGGCAGACTAAACTACCAAGCCAATTCTTCACCAGAAAGGAGACAAGCTACCGGGGACCGGTTTCTGGCATTTCAGCCGTCTTCGGCCCGGCTTGCTTGAATCCTGATGGAGCAGTGAGAAAGGGACTCATGTCTGAGTATACCCTGCCACACCTATAGTGGCCAAAAACGATTCAGAAAAGGGGGTGGTGATGAACAGAGTGTCTGAATTAAGCAGACCACTCTTACCCAGTCCAAAGATCAGGGCTTGATCCATCACCGTTATTTATCTCACTGCCCCATCCCAGCTCAGAACCTGGCTATATGCAAATCAGTCTGTCCCTGGCCCAGTGCATCATGGGAACAGGGCAGACTAAACTACCAAGCCAATTCTTCACCAGAAAGGAGACAAGCTACCAGGGACCGGTTTCTGGCATTTCAGCAGTCTTCGGCCCGGCTTGCTTGAATCCTGATGGAGCAGTGAGAAAGGGACTCATATCTGAGTATACCCTGCCACACCTATAGTGGCCAAAAACGATTCAGAAAAGGGGGTGGTGATGAACAGAGTGTCTGAATTAAGCAGACCACTCTTACCCAGTCCAAAGATCAGGGCTTGATCCATCACCGTTATTTATCTCACTGCCCCATCCCAGCTCAGAACCTGGCTATATGCAAATCAGTCTGTCCCTGGCCCAGTGCATCATGGGAACAGGGCAGACTAAACTACCAAGCCAATTCTTCACCAGAAAGGAGACAAGCTACCGGGGACCGGTTTCTGGCATTTCAGCCGTCTTCGGCCCGGCTTGCTTGAATCCTGATGGAGCAGTGAGAAAGGGACTCATGTCTGAGTATACCCTGCCACATCTATAGTGGCCAAAAACGATTCAGAAAAGGGGGTGGTGATGAACAGAGTGTCTGAATTAAGCAGACCACTCTTACCCAGTCCAAAGATCAGGGCTTGATCCATCACCGTTATTTATCTCACTGCCCCATCCCAGCTCAGAACCTGGCTATATGCAAATCAGTCTGTCCCTGGCCCAGTGCATCATGGGAACAGGGCAGACTAAACTACCAAGCCAATTCTTCACCAGAAAGGAGACAAGCTACCGGGGACCGGTTTCTGGCATTTCAGCCGTCTTCCGCCCGGCTTGCTTGAATCCTGATGGAGCAGTGAGAAAGGGACTCATGTCTGAGTATACCCTGCCACACCTATAGTGGCCAAAAACTCACTTCATCATTGTGCAAAAGTGAAAAGATTCTAAAGGAAGGTCTACATTATGTATAGTAATAACAATAATACTTTAGTATTGGGATTATAAGGAATCTAGTGTACAGCATATAACATTTACAAAAAAAGGTGAAATGCAGCATTGCTGTTTGAATTAATCATCACATGGACAGGTTAAACATTTTAAGGTGCTGACTGTAGCCTAGAGAAAAACATACAGAGATACTTAACTGTGTTAGATCTGAAGCGAGTAGCAGGGAACGCTCCCATCTGCTAAGAGCAGTCCAGATATAATTGGTAATGTAATCTGAGTCCCATATGTCCAAATACCTAGTTACAGTAGATCACTCTCAATGGCTCCTGAAACGTTGGGATTCCTCAAGCTGGTAGAAAGCTTCCACCATTCTCTTTTTACTTAAAGAGATGCAAGTAAGGGTGTCAGAAAAAAAGGATTCCATCCCTCTGAAACAAAATACAGATTTTACATAGTTGATCCAAAGAATTTGGCACCCCTTATCCAGGGAGAGACAATTCAGTATTATCTCCTTGATTAGAACAAACTTTTCCAAATCGGCACGCAGAGCATAGCCGGCCACCCCCCAATCAGGTCTTCAAGGTAGGGTAGCCCAAGTACCTTATGAATAATATAATTAGCAGCAGAAATGGGAAGAGCAATCACTCTCATAAGGAATCTAATTTCTTCTTGTTGAATAACCTTACATTTTGAGATTCCCCATATCTCTGCACCACACATCGCAATGGCAAAGCAGTGGGATTTATATAAGTGCATCAGTGAAATTATAAAGCCGCCCCCCTGGGATTTGGGGTATGCTGCATAACAAACCATGAGAAATACTTAGATATCAGAAGATTTGGGCGGACAAATACATTCCTAACTAAGCAAAAGTGCTGGTGCTAGTCAGACTATTGGGACCAGTGGACAGCGTTGAAATGGGCCTACACTTTAGGCCATAAGAAATAACGTTATGCCTAGGTAATTAATCCAGAGATCAATGGGGAGCCACAAAAGCATCTACTAAGAATTACAGTACTTTTGGGGTGCGAGCTATGAGCACTGCTTCTTCCGCATACAGGAGGGCTGGCAATGGTTTATCCCTAATTACTGGCATATCTTGTGTGACACCCAAAAGTGAGGAGTCAAGATTGTTAAGATATAAAATGAATAAAAGAGGGGCGAACACAAAGTCAACTCTGAAAACACAGTCAATCTTTGTGTCTCCTGAAACATCCCCTTGCTGGATGATGCCTCCAGAAGGTTAATGTAGAACGGGTTGCTGACATGTTAAGAATTTACATATTAAAATCTCCAGCCATGCAAATGTGAAGCGAACATCCTATACAGACTATATGATCCATTAAGTTATGAATAAAATTAAATAGGGGAGGAAACGTTGGATTGGGAGTGTTGAGAAAATTGTTGGTATAAAAATTAAAAACATAGAAACTGAGGGTAGATGTACAACTATGGTTTGAAAACTATCCTCATGTGTCTCAATAGCCTTAGCAAGGCCTCTAATGTTGGAGGGCCTTGCAGGATTAAAAAAACATTGGTACCCATCAAATTGAGTTTTTGATGTATCCCATGTTTCCTGCAATAGGATTATATCATATTCCCTCATGAAATACTGCCACTCTGCTTTCTAGATCTTTAATTTAAAGCCCGCCTCATTCCAGATCAAGATTTTCAGAATAGTATTACAAACATTAGCATTGGCTGTATAGGAATCGGATACTCAGCCCTTAACCTTGTGTTCATAGCTGTTCCTGATGCTTGATGCGTGGTAGACAGTCAAAATATCGAGTCCCTGATGTCGACTTGCAGTAATATCGAGTTCCAAATATCGAAGGTACGAAATGTCGATGTTGTAAATATCGTAGTAAAAAATATCGTTTTGATATATTGTTTATAATATCGAGTCAAGTAACGTCGAGATAAGAAATATCGATATATAAAATATCGAAATGTCAAAATATCGTTGTTTTATGTTTTATAAATTAGAAATGTTTAATTATTTAGAAATAATTTTTTATAGTAATTTAAAAAAGTTTTGTAATGTATTATACATTTTTAGTAGTGGGATGTTGGGTTTATAGGGGATAAGGGTGGGTGGTGTTTTAAAAATATATATTTAGAATTGAATATTTTTTAAAAGTAATAAAATTGAAATAGGCAGTTTAAAATTTGATATTTTATTTAAATTTAAATTTTTAGGAGTGGGATGTTGGGTTTATAGGGGATAAGGGTGAGGAGTGTTTTAAAAATATATATTTAGAATTAAAAAAAATTTTTATTAATTAAATTGAAATAGGAATTTGAAATTTGAGATTTTAAATTAATTTAAATTTTTAGGAGCGGGATGTTGGGTTTATAGGGGATAAGGATGGGGAGTGTTTTAAAAATATATAAATTATAATAATGCTTTAAAAAATGTATTAAATAGAAATTAGAAATTGAAAATTGAATATTTTTATTTAATTTAAATTTTTAGCAGTGGGATGTTGGTTTTATAGGGGATAAGGGTGGGGAGTGAGTTAAATATATGTAAATTATGGCAAATGTTTTTAAAAATTTAGAAAATTAAAATATTTATTGGAAATTTGAAATTTTTATTGTATACTAAAATTTTGAGAGTGGTGTGTTGGGTTTATAGGGGGTAAGGGTGGGGAGTATTTAAAAAAAATGTAAATTATGGAAAATATTTTTAAAAATTGAGAAAATTGAAATATTTATTTGAAATTCGATTTTTTTTAATTAAAAACTTTAGAAACAGTATGTTGGGTTTATAGGGGATAAGGGGGGAGGAGCGGGATGTTGGGTTTATAGGGGATAAGGGTGGAGGAGCGGGATGTTGGGTTTATAGGGGATAAGGGTGGGTAGTGTTTTAAAAATATTTAAATTATGGCAAATATTTTTTAAAATTTAGAAAATTGAACTATTTATATGAAATTTGAAATTTGTATTTTAATTAAAAATGTTATGAGCGGGATTTTGGGTTTATAGGGGATAAGGGTGGGGAGTGTTTTAAAAATATTTAAATTAAATAGAAACATTTAAAAAAAAATTATTACACTGAAATAGGAATTTCAAATTTCAAATTAAAAACTGTAATTTCAAATTTTAGGAGCGGGATGTTGGGTTTATAGGGGATAAGAGGGGGACGCTTTAAAAAAAATATGTTTAATTTTAATATGTTACATTTATTTTACAATTTTATGAGTGGGATGTTGGTTTTATAGGGGATAAGGGTGGTGAGTGTTTAGATAAATATTACATCTTTTAATTTTGAGAAATATTTTAATTATATAATGAATAATTATAATTTCTAATTTTTACTAGATTTTAATGATTTGGTTTTTATGATTATGTTTGATTAGTTTCATATTATAACAAATTTCATTAAACATTATTATAATTTATTTATAAAATACATGAATATATTTATAAATAATTATTCTATAGAATTTTAATTTGTATTTAAAAATTAAATAGGTTCAGTGTCCAGCATCTACCCTAATTAAATGGATATTGGAGTTTGAATAGTAAATTAAATAGGTTTAGTGTCCAGCAAGTACCCTAATTAAATGCAGATTGGAGATGGAATATTAAATTAAATAGGTTTAGTGTCCAGCACCTACCCCAGTTAAATGTAGATTGGAGTTTGAATAGTAAATTAAATAGGTTTAGTGTCCAGCACCTACCCCAAATAAATGTAGTTTGGAGATGGAATAGAAAATTAAATAGCTTCAGTGTCTAGCACCTACCCCAATTAAATGTAGATTGACTTTGGAATAGTAAATTAAATAGGTTTAGTGTCCAGCACCTACCCCAATTAAATGTATATTGGAGTTGGAATAGTAAATTAAACAGGTTCAATGTCCACCTATCCGAATTAAATGTATATTGGAGTTGGAATAATAAATTAAATAGGTTTAGTGTCCAGCACCTACCCCAATTAAATGTAGATTGGAGTTGAAATAGTAAATTAAATAAGTGTAGTGTCCAGCACCTACCCCAATTAAATGTAGATTGGAATAGGAATAGTAAATTAAATAGGTTTAGTGTCCAGAACCCAAAACAATTTAGATGTATATTGGAGTTGGAATAGTAAATTAAACAGGTTTAGGGGTCCATTATGATGTCGGGCGGATTTCCTCCACCAGGCTGGCGGTGGCTACCGCCAGCCTGGTGGAGGAAATCCGCCCGACATCATCAGCCCAATTCCCCCCTACCATATTAGTATGGCGGGAGGGACCGCAGCGGTGACAAACACCGCCCGCATGTTTTCCGCTCCGGTCGCCTTGCAGCCGGGGCGGAAAACCAGTAACATGGTGGCGTGTCTGTTAGACATCGCCCGCAATATTACAATGGGCTGTGGACAATGCCTTTCTGTGGCGGCATAGAGGCGTTGCGGGCCCCCTCGGAGTCCGTGGCTTGGGGGGGTGCACATGGGGGTACCTGTGGTACCCCCCCGCATTTCAAAGTGCAACATGGCAGGCACCGCGCGGTGCCTGTCATGTTGCCCTTTGAAAAGCACAACGTGCACTTTTACCATTGCGGCGGGCGGAGATTTCTGCACCACCCGCCGCAATGGTAAACATACAGGATGCGCCCGCCTGTGTGGCGGGCGCATCCTAATGCGTATGTCGGGACCCCCGCACTGTTAGCAGGCGGTCAACTTCTCCGTTAGGGTGGCGGGTGGCCAAAGCCCGCCCGCCATCCTAATGGACCACTTAGGGGCCCATTATGATGACGGGCGGACTGAGTCCGCCCGCCATCATATCGGGACCCGGGACCGCCCGCCATAAGGGCGGGGGTCCCGATCAGGGCATTAGGATGCGCCCACCACACAAGCGGGCGCATCCTGTATGGTTGCAATTGCGGCGGGCGGAGCAGAAATCTCCGCCCGCCACTATGTGAAAAGTGCACGTTTTGCTTTTCAAGGTGCAACATGACAGGCACCGCACGGTGCCTGCCATGTTGCACTTTGAAATGCAGGGGGGTACCATAGGTACCCCCTATGTGCAACACCCCAAGCTAGGGACTCCCAGGGGGCCCGCAACAGGCCCCCACAGGGAGTCACTGCATGCCTTTCCGTGGCGGCATTGCCGCCACGGAAATGCATTGGTGAAAGCCTATTGTAATATGGCGGGCGGTGTCTAACAGACACCGCCACCATGTTACTCGTTTTCCGCCCCGGCCGCAAGGCGACCGGGGCGGAAAACATGCGGGTGGTGTTTCTCACCGCCGCGGTCCACCCCGCCATACTAATATGGCGGGGGGAATTGGGCTGTGGATGTCGGGCGGATTTCCTCCGCCAGGCTGGCGGTGGCTACCGCTACCCTGGCGGAGGAAATCCGCTCGACATCCTAATGGACCCCTTAGTGTCCAGCTCCTACTTCAATTAAATGTAGATTGGAGTTGGAATAGTACATTAAATAGGGTCAGTGTCCAGCATCTACTACAATTAAAGGTAGATTGGAGTTGGAATAGTAATTGAAATAGGTTTAGTGTCCAGCACCTACCCCAATTAAATGTAGGTTTTAGTTGGAATAGTAAATTAAATAGGTTTAGTGTGCAGCGCCTACCTCAATGAAACTTAGATTGGAGTTGGAATAGTAAATTAAATAGGTTTAGTGTCCAGCACCTGCTTCAATTAAATGTAGATTGGAGTTGGAATACTAAAATACATAGGTTTAGTGTCCAGCACCTACTTTAATTAAATGTAGATTGGAGTTGGAATAGTAAATTAAATAGGTTTGGTGTCCAGCACCTACACCAATTAAATGTAGATTGGACTTTGAACAGTAAATTAAATGAGTTTAGTGTCCAGCACCAACTGTAATTAAATGTAGGTTGGAGTTGGAATAGTAAATTAAATAGGTTCAATGTCCAGCAATTACCCTTATTAAATGTAGATTGGAGTTGGAATAGTAAATTAAATAGGTTCAGTGTCCAGCACCTACCCTAATTAAGGAGTCCATTAGGATGGCGGACGGACCTGCGTCCTTCCGCCACCCCCGAGGTGGAGGGACTGTCCGCAGGGGCAGTGGCGGTCCCTCCGTTTGAATTAGGATGTGACCGCCACCCTTGAAGCAGCACCCGCCGCAAGGTAAAAATGCATGTATTGCATTTACATGCACAAAGCGGCAGGCACCGCGCGGTGCCTGCCGCTTTGTTCATGTAAATGCAGGGGGGTACCATAGGTCCCCCCATGTGCACCCCCCACCCCCTGACACCCTGGGGGCCCGCAACAGGCCCCCAAACTCAAAAGACCACATGCTTTTCCACGGCGGAAAAGCCACAGTGGAAAAGCATGTTTTCTGCCCCATCCTAATATGGCTGGCAGTGTCTGATAGACACCGCCACCATATTAGAGCTTTTCTGCCACGGTCGGAAGGCAACCGCGGCCGAAAAGCGGTGGACGGTTTTCCTGTCCGCCGATGACCCCCCCAGCCATCCTA
Organism: Lissotriton vulgaris; assembly: GCF_964263255.1. Taxonomy (NCBI): domain Eukaryota; kingdom Metazoa; phylum Chordata; class Amphibia; order Caudata; family Salamandridae; genus Lissotriton; species Lissotriton vulgaris. The sequence continues at coordinate 684,749,853 of NC_141685.1, read as the reverse complement.
ATCTGGCGGGGGTCTTTGAAGGCACTGCTGCGGTGATTCCGCATCCTCCGGGCCGGCGGTGGCTTCCACCGGCCCGGAGGATGCAGAATCACTGCAATCCTAATCAGCCCCTAAATATAGATTGGAGTTGGAATAGTAAATTAAATAGGTTCAGTGTCCAGCACTTATCCGAATTAAATGTAGATTGGATTTGGAATAGTAAATGAAATAGGTTTAGTGTCCAGCACCTACCCCAATTAAATTTAGATTGGAGTTGTAATAGTAAATTTAATTGGTTTCGTGTCCAGCACCTACCCTAATTAAATGTAGATTGGAGTTGGAATAGTAAATTAAATGGGTTTAGTGTCCAGAACCTACCCTAATTAAATGTAGATTGGAGTTGGAATAGTAAATTAAATAGGTTTAGTGTACAGTACCTACCCAAATTAAATTTAGATTGGAGTTGGATTAGTAAATTCATTCTGTTCAGTGTCCAGCACCTACCTCAATAAAATGTAGATTCAAGTGTGAATATTAAATTTTAAAAAATATTTTTGTATAGTTCTTTACATTTTTTAATATCTATATCTATAAAGTTTTTAATAAACAGTTTTTTATATATTGGTAGTAATACACAGGTTTTGAAAAATAATTTTCTTTATTTGTTCATATAGTACATAAATCAATTAATACATTTTTTATAAATGAATGTATACAATTTCAACAAATAAATATAATTAAATGTTAAATACAGTATTTAGTTTCTGTATAGTTGTTGAGTAAAGTACATTTTAGGTATATATAAACAATATAGTGAATGAAAATATATCAAATATTGGAATATATATAGTACATAAAGTTGGAAAAAAACTTTTTACATTTCAAATTTTTTATTACTGTACCTTTGATAACATTTTTAACATATAATTTTAGTGTTGAAATTATGGTATGCATGTTGATATATTTTTCAAAAACAACATTGATATTTTATATTGTTTATATTATACAATATACATTTTTTAATTATAATATATGTTATATTTTTTATTTTATTAATATTATTTTTTATTATTACTATAATACATTTAAAATGTTTGTATTTTTTTAACTAAATACATAAAAATTATACATTTTGTTTAGGAATTTTCTACAGAAATTTTTTTCAGAAATATAAATTAAATATTAAACTGTAATGATATTTAATTTTGTATTTTTAAATATATGAATATAATAATATTTTTTTTAAAAAACATACATAAATTGAATAAATTAGGAAAAATAATGTAATAAAGTTTTACAAAATGTTTAAATGTTAAAAAATTGTTGTCATTTATTTAACTATTTCTGTGGTAATATTATTATTTGGGTCTTTTATTTTGTAACCGCATTTAGTCTTTTTGTGTCATTTGGGTAGATTCAAGCTTGCGGTTGGAAGCTATTCGCGTCTGAGAAGGTAAGAGTTCTATTCTTTATATTTTAACTATTTTAAGTAAGTTTGGAAGGTAGTAGTTTGTGGACTTCAGTATTAGGATTTAGATTGTATGTAGTTGGTTATTTACGTTTTGTGTTTTCTTTGCGTTTTCTCGATTTACGGCCCAGTTGGAGTTATTGTGTTTGTGGGTATTTATTTACTTTTGGTTTTAAATAATGGTTTTGGTTTTAATGTAATGCTAATTATTAATGTATGGTTTAAGTTTTTTGTGGGTGGGAATGTTTATTTTTCTATTCTAGGTTTTTGGATACAGTGTTTTTGTTTTCAGAACTTTTCCGTTTTTTTCCTCAAACGAAGTGTGTTTTAGTTGTTTCAACTAATATGTATTTTACAATTCCTTTATTTTTCGGTCTTCCTGGAGCGTTTCTTATTATTTTTAAACTATTTGGGGTTTTTGATTGATTCTGGATTATCGATTTATTTGGATGTTCGATGGATTTTGCACAGTTGTATTTTTTCATTTTATTGGGGTATTTTTTTTTATCCTGTGGATTTATTACTACCTGGATTATTATGGACATTTGGATTTGCTATTTACGCTGCTGTGAAAGGTAAGTGATTTTCTATTAAAATTTTTGTGGGTTGGGAAATGTTCAATTTTTATACAGTTTTTGTTTAGTAAGATATTTATTTTGTCTACATATTTTTAAATATTTACATTTATTAGACAAAATAAATATGTAATAATTGGTTAAGGAAATGTGTTTGTTTATATTTCAGGCATTTTTAGGATTTTTTTCATTTTATATGGTTAGTGTTTTTAGTTTAGTGTTTTGGCAATCATTTTTAAGTATTCTAGTCCTCTTGTTGTAGGATAAAGTAGTACTTGTTGTGGTAAATATTGGTACATTTGGGCAGTTTGTCATGATAATTTATTTTTTAATTGTAAGACAGATTGCTCCATTCTTAATTCTTGAAAACTTTGTTCTTTTTTATTGCTATTAGGAGTTTGTGTAGTGTAGGAGTTGTTCGGCCAGTTGAAGATAGGAAGGCATTATGCCAACCTTCCACTGCGTTGTTCGTTTTGGCTTCTTGATTTAGGGTTGGTAGATATACATTCCACCAAGGTATTAGGAATTTTGGCCATCGTCTGTGGCCTGACCTGTGTAGTCTCCCCACCCAGGTGTCCTCAAAATAATCAAGAAGTGGAGCTAGTTTTTGTTAATTTTTTGTATAGAAAGGACTTTCTATTAAAAGGTTATAGTGCTCAGCCACATCGGTGATTGGCACGTATGTTAGGGCTATCAGGTGTTTTATTTGGAATGCAAATGTAATATTGGTTGCATATTCAACACATAGCGGTCGATTATGATGGCGGTGAACCTGCATCCTCCGGGCCAGTGGAAGCCACCGCCGGGCCGGAGGTTGCGGATTCACCACCGTGGTGACATAAAACACCCACCGCCAGATTAGGATGGCAGTGGGATGGCGTAGGGAACAGCGGCAGATGATGAGCGCTATTTGGTGGCGGTGTCTGCAAGACACAGTCAGCAAAATTAGGATGTGTGGCGAGACATGCTTGTCCGGGGCAGCTTTTCCGCCGTGGAAAAGCATGTGGAACTTTGCTTCTGGGGCCCCCAGGGTGAAGGGGAGTAGTGGTGCACATGGGGGGTACCTATGGTACCCCCCTGCATTTACATGCTCAAAGCGGCAGGCACCACGCAGTGCCTGCCGCGTTGTGCATGTAAATGCAAATCGTGCATTTTTAACCTTGCGGCGGGTGCTGCTTCAAGCAGCACCGGCCGCAAGGTTAAAGATACGGGATGTGACTGCCAGGGTGGCGGTCACATCCTAATTGCAACTGAGGGACCGCCGCTGCCCCAGCGGACGGTCCCTCCACCTTGGTGGTGGCGGACGGACGCAGGTCCGTCCGCCATCCTAATAGGCCTATAAGTGTTGATTTTTGCAAATGTCTCCATAGACATTGGTTAAAGTGGAAGTAACATCCTTGTATGGGGATATATTTTAAGGATGGGATTTATCATGGCTTGTTCAAAGTCTATTATAATTTTTAGAAAAAGAAGTCTGTTGTTTCTTCTTTTATTTTGCTTAATATTTCTGTGTATTTTGAAGTTTGTTTGTTTGGTAACAAACAATAGATAAATGGTATGCAAGTATTATGGTATTGCCCATGTATGGTATATAATTGATAGAATGGTTTAGGGCATATGGTAAATGTGCCATCCATCATCCATGTTTGACTTTCTTTTATTTTTTTTATGTTGTTGTTTGTAGCAAACATTATTATTATTTTTTTTAACTCTTTTTATTGAAAATTGAACAATAGCAAACAAGACAATAGTAAACATACAGCTGGGTCCATGTTCAAGTAGGGGAGAAAAACGCATCACAATGTAATACAGAACATCAGTAAGAGAAATAAGAGAAATAAGGGGGGGAGGGGACCAGGGGGGAAACAAAACCAATTTACATTTGGATTAGATAGCATTAGGAATGTCGGATCAGGGGAGAGAGAAGCGTCCAGAACTTCGGTGAGGGGAGGTGTACACACATCGCCCCGGTAGGCATTCCATTGACCCCAAACTTTGCCCCACTTCCTCGGTCTACCACATGCCACATACACCGTTTTCTCATGAAACATTCACCAGTCCATGTTCTCCTTCCATGCCGAAACCGTGGGCGGTCTCTGGGAGCCCCACAACTGTGCTATATCTATCTTGGCAACCATATTCCCCAGGGTCGCCCACTGAGTCTGCGCCACATTATAATCAGTCGGTTCCCATACATTCAGCAGGCAACGCCTGGCTTCGGGTAGTAGCGCAACTCCCGTGACCTCTGTCATCATTGCGTGCACTCGATTCCAGAACACTGCTATCTCCGGGCATTCCCAAATTATGTGAAGGAAAGTACCAGTTAAACCGCACCCACGCTTGCACAATCCATCAACAGAATAACCCATCCAAATCAAGCGAGGGCCAGTCACGTAGATCCAGTGCAGGATCTTAAGCTGCACGAATCGGAGACAGGGTGGAATTGCGACCTCCTTGGGAGAGGATATCGCAGATTGCCAGTCCTCATCATCTAATTCTAAACCGTCATTGGTCCAAACCTCTCTAAGGTGTACCAACAGGTCAGCACAGTCGTTAATCAATTTTTTATATATCAGAGAAATAGTGCTGTCTGGAACGTATCCATCAAGCACCCGATCTTCGAGTGGGGACGATTCCGGGATAGCGACACCTGTAGGGAAAACCGAATTCAACGCGTGGCGGACCTGTATATAACGGTAAAACTCCTTGTCATTAAGTTTGTACTCTATCTTCAGCTCCTCGAAGGTCTTAATCCTACTCCTGGCCCAGAGGTCACTTACCTTGCTAATTCCGATCCTATCCCAGTTTGCAAAGCCTTTCGTCCTCCACAAGCTACCCAATTTATCAGACGCATAGAGCGGAGTAGCCCGGGTCAAACGATCCGCCCATCCCATTGCCGCGTTCGCACACTTCCACACTCGCACTGCTATATTAGTGGGTCCCGACAGTCTCCCTCCCGCAGATTTTGAGTAAAGCGCCCTGTTATAGTCTCCACCCGGTAGCTGCCACTTATCCATCTTGAACACGGGGTTCAAAACCGGACCGTACATTCCAGGGTTGATCGCTCCCAGCTGGGAGGCCCAGTAATAACGCTTGATTTCCGGAAGTGCGATACTGCCATCATACCAGGGGAACGTCAATTTGGCGAGGGCGATATGCGGACGTCCGTCCCACACCACCTGCCTCTGTAGACTCTCAACCTCACGGAAATAACCCGCCGGAATGACATCAAACGTGTTCTGAAGCGCGTATAAAAACCGCGGCAAGGACATCATTTTGAACAGGGCTGCGCGCCCCAGAGGGGACAATGGCAGTCTACTCCAGGCCACCACATCAGATTTTAACCGTTGGAGTGGAGGAAGCAGATTCCGTTCATAACGAACAGCGGGGTCCAATGTAATATAGACCCCCAGATATTTAAATCCCGTCTGTGTCACCTGTATAGGACAGCCGCGCGGTAAAGAGGGAGTGCCCCCAGAAAGAACGTAAACACAGGACTTAGTCCAATTAATCACAAGGCCGGAGTTCCTCCCGAACGAGTTCAGTACATCAATCAGTACTATCAAGGACTTTCGAGGTGACGAGAGATACAACAGGATGTCATCTGCGTATAATGATATTCGATCCTCAAATTCTGGGGTCCACTGAATACCCTTCATTGATGGTTCCCACCGCAGCCAAGCCGCTAGAGGTTCCAAGGCGAGGGCGAAAAGTAGTGGGGACAACGGGCACCCCTGTCGCGTGCACCTCCCCAGAACAAAGGACCTGGAGACCCGACCATTTACCACAACCTGAGCTAATGGTTCCTCGTACAGAAGTTTTACCCAGCCGATGAAACCGGAGCCGAAACCAAACTTTGCGAGAGCAGCCCAGAGATATGTCCATTCCACGGTATCAAAGGCCATCGTAGCATCCAAAGAAACCAAGATGGCCGGATCACGCAGCGATGTGGCTCTCGCCAGGACGCCATGCAGGCGTCGCAGGTTCAGAGCCGTATTGCGATGCGGAATGAAACCGGATTGATCCGGATGGATCAGGTCACCGATCACCTTTATCAAGCAGTCTGCCAATAATTTAGCTAGAATCTTGGGCTCCGTGTTAAGGAGCGATATTGGCCTATAGGATGCGCAGCGATCTCGCAGTTTCCCCTCCTTATGAATCATGGGGAAGGGAGCCGACGTCTCGCGCTTCTAGGAACATAGCACGAAGATGCGGCGCCATTTTGTCGAGACGCAGTTTGTAAAGCTCGATGGGGAGACCGTTGGGGCCCGTAGCTTTTCCCGAGCGGACGGATCGGATAGCAGCCGCCACCTCATCAACCGAAAATGCCTCATCCATCAAATCCCTATCTGAGTCTGATAGGCGCGGCAACGCGATGTCCCTTAACAGTAAATGGGAGTCTTCCTCTGGTCTATCGGAGACTGGGGAGTATACATTTCGAAAATGTTCAGCAAAACATTCCACAATCTCAACCGGGTCAGTAACACGCACTCCATCAGCTCTCTCAACCACAGGAACTACACGACTCGCCCTCTCCTTTTTGTCTAACCAAGCAATCAGCTTCCCAGCCTTGTCTGACACATCATACAACCGTCCCTGCTGCTCTCTACTAGCAATTCTAGCAGCGTCCGTTACTAGGGCTCTATAATCGAGTTGTTTGAGACCAAGGACATGAACCTTCTCCTGAGTTATATCCACTTCTAAATCCCCTTCCAACTCAGCTATTTCGGCCTCTAGGCGGACCACTGCCTCATGTCTTTTTTAGCAGCAGCTATTAGCGATAGCGCCTGTCCACGGATAACAGTCTTGAAAGCCTCCCACAATGAAACAGAAGAGGATACAGTCCCCACATTCTCAGTGAAATAATGATCCAAAGACTTAATCAATTCAGCCCTTGTTTTGGGGTTACGGAGGTACCAAGGGTTAATCGGAGCCACTCGACCCTCAGCACCCATCCTCATGTCCATCAAAAGCCACAGTGGGGAGTGGTCCGAAATACCCCTGGCGAGATGTCTAACTTCCCTAACCAAAGAGGCCTGCGCCGCTGGCATCAAGATATAATCAAGCCTTGAGAGGCTACCGTGAGTGCCAGAGTGAAAGGTGAATTGCGCCTGTCCCGGATGCATTAGCCTCCAACAATCTACCAGTCCCAGCATCTGCAAAAATTCACCTAACCATGACTGTGATTTCGTGAGGTCCCTCGGGGGGCTGCGGTCCTCCCTACCGGAAACAACAGAGTTAAAATCTCCACCCATAATCAGAGTGCCCTCAGGGAGCCCCAAAACCACCCTCCCCAGTTCAGCAAAGGTCGTGGTCTGCAGCCCAGGAGGAACATACACAGAGAGCAGTGAGATGGTCTTCCCCTCCCACCTACCGGTGAGCACAGCATAGCATCCCCTATCACCAAGGATTACGCGTCTACCTCCAGGGGGAGGGAACTCCTGACTAGGATACCTACCCCTCTAGATCCAGTAGTGACTCCCAAATGTGCAATCAGACGATATCCTCGCCGATTCATTGCATGGCGTGTGTTGCCAATCAAATGTGTCTCTTGCAATAAAACTATATCAGGGGAAAGGCGCTTCAATAGTTGTAACACAACCCCACGTTTTATCCTATCTCCCAACCCATTGACATTCCAGCACAATAACTTCAACCCCCTACCCCCCATCCCAAGAGCAAGTGATGGATCTACCCCATAGCAAATAGAACACCCAGATCAAGATGTACGACGATGTGTTGCCTTGAAACAAAATGAAACAAACCCAAACCTCCCCCCCACCCCCCAACAAACCCCAAAAATACACCTCCCCACCCTGCAACCCTGCGATAGACTCAAAAGCCACCCCAACTTGCAGTGTGCCTGTCGTCCAATTATTAAACTAGTCTACAAAAAGAAACTCGGAGGAGGAAGAGTCCCATTCTCCCTCACCACCTCTGGGTACAGTACCATAAATATCGCAAAAGTCATGAAACCACAGCTGCCAGTTCTGTACATTTTCTGAAAAACAGCTCCCACTTCTCATTCCTGTTCCGGCGGGCCACCCTCGGCTCCTTCAGTCCAACCAAAATGTTCCGAGCGATCACGCTGTGTGGGCAAGGTGTCAAGCCAGTCACTCACGTTCTCGGGTCGATCAAAGAAGAACGTCCGTTCATTGTGTTCAACACGTAGCCGAGTTGGAAAAAGCATCGCATGTTTCCTACCCATGTCTCGGAGTCGGATCTTCACTCCCAAGAATCCCATCCTTTGATTCTGAACAAACTGGGTGAAATCATGGTAAAAGCTCACAGTAGTGTTTTCAAACTTCGTGGGGCTACCCGACTGCGATGCCTGCAGGATAACGTCTCTATCTCTGAAATTGAAGATTCTGGCAATAATAGGCCGCGGCGGAGCACCCAGTTTCGGCTTCCCACCCGGCACTCTGTGTGCGCGTTCCACCGCAAAGAAGTTGCTCAGGCCTTTGGGGGCGAGATGGTTCAAGATGAGATCATCTACGAGGAGATCTGCGGCAAACTCTTGGGATTTTTCAGGGACCCCAATGATACGTATGTTGTTACGTCTGGCCCGACTTTCAAAATCCTCCAGCCGACGGGCAAAGAGATCATTGGAGGATCGTAAGTTGCGAACCTCCGTCTGTAGATCGGAGACATCAGTCGTAAGGCTGGAGGTCTTAAGATCCAAGGATTTGACCTTTTCATTGGTTTTGGACAGGTCAGTCCTAATCAGGTTGACTTCAATTGCCACGGTGTCCAGCTTTGGAGCCAGAGCCTCATATTGTTGACCAATGGATGTTTTCATACTAGCAATGGCGCCCATGACATCTCGAAGGGTCAAATAATCCACAGCAGTTGAGGAGTCGCCGGCGTCCTCCAGAGACCGACTCGCGCCACCGGGGGACCCTTTAGAATGGGTATAGCGATCCATTATCTTCGTTTGAATAGCGCCCCCACGGTGAACGGTCTTGGTCTTTCGCTTCTCGCTGTCAGACTTGCCCGCCATATTGGGTGCTGCGCCCCGAAGGGGCCTTTGGGACCTGGTAAAAATGACTCCTCACAATTCATCCACGGGGATCCCAGGATGCGACTCCCGGCTGGGTATCCCACGACCCGGGACACCCTGCGTTTGGCTCACAGTGAAGTTGCGGGGTCCGGTTCCTGGGCTGGCAAAGCAATGCAGAAATAGGAGGAGGCAAAGGGAACCAAAAACGAAACAGAAAGTTAACTCTGGGGTCGTAAGCGGGACTCTGTTGGCTGTTGTTGTTCAACTACCACCTGGGCACCATGATGACTCGAGCCCCGGGTAGTTCCATGGAGCAGGCCACAAAAGTTCAGAGCATCGTAGTTGCGGTTCCGGGAATCCAAAGCAATTTCTGGAAACAGCTATTAGATCAGCTGGGCCACGTTGTCAATAACCCGTCATCGTAGTCAGGATAAAATTCAGGATAGATGCGGGAGGTGGCGAGGGTCTCGGGAGCCCTGTGCTCACGCGACCATCTTGGTTGCGCGCAAAGCTCCTCTATAAACTGTAGCAAACATTATTATCCTTCTATCTTTATTGTTGTTATTGTAGAAGAGAAAAGGTTCATCGTTATGAGTTATGGTAAGGTCAGGTGGAATTATGACCTCTTCAAAAGTTTTAGGTGTTGGTATTGTTGGTCTTGTGGAGTTTTTTTGTCCTAGCTATGGTTCTTTTTATAGCAGCTATTGTTGGTAATTGACCTCTTGCTTCTCTTGGTACTTTAGGTAGTAATTCCTTAAGTATTACACGTGTTGGTAGGTTTGAGATGCTGCTTAATTCCTTAATATTTTCTAGAGTAGATCTAACCTCTATTTCTGAGGTATTAGGTGGATGGTTGTGTTCAGTTGTATTAAGTACACTTGTTTCTCTGGTTGTTGCACGTCCATAGCATTTGTTTGAGTAATACTTAGTACATTTCCAGTTTACTTTAAGGTCTTTTTGTTTTCCTGAGTATAAGTATACCCCATATAGCATAACAAAAATTTTCCTTTCTGAGATGTAACAAATTTTGCTTCTTCAGTCATTGTTGGTTTCTGAAATCTAGAAAGGATGTATTAAATATTATTAGAAAATGTATTTTTAATATAAGAATAATTAATTATATATGTACTATTGTTAGGTACTTACCAATTGTAATGTAGTTGGCTTTCAATGTAGATGTTGTATTTTTTGCTTGATGCTTTTCTGGATTTTAGTGGTCTGTGGAAAGAAAGTATATTTTATCAAATGTTTACATGTGTATTTTGGTTAAACATTTTGTAGGGTACGATATTTTATTATTAAAAAGTTCTGTTGATTTTATATAAAGTAAATACCGGTTTAAAAAAATAAATATATATTTTTAGTTAAGTCAAGTATTAACATTGTGGTTTTTTTAAGTTAAATAATAGTACATGTGCATGTCTTCTATACTTACCAAGTGTTCTTTATTTGTTGTTTAATGTAGATCTTTCCTTGATATATTGCTGCTTTTCCTTTTTAAACTGTCTGTGGAAATAAATAAATGTATGTTTAATATTTTGTTTTGTAATTATATGTGAAGTTGTTTTTTTTAAACAAGCTTTTTACATTTACTTTCTTTTAAACGCGTGTTTACAATTTTACATAATTTAGAAAGTAAAGTAGGAGTTTCATAGATGCTTATAACAATTGAGCATTGTATTTAGCTTTTCCTTAGTGTTTAGAAAATAAATTTAGTATACTTACATTTTCAGTTGGTTGTTTTAGTTTGTAGAAAATGTTCTTATTTTTCTTAAAGTTGAATCTGTTGTGGAAATATGTTGAGATAGAAAGATAATTAAGTTTTTAAGTTCTGATTATGAATAGTAGGTTACAATTAATTTAACATTTTCTTCAGAAACATATGATTACTTACTTTTTGTTGTCTGTAGTTTGTTGGTTATCAGATGATTCTTTAAGGTTGTCGAGAATTTTGCAGTGTTTCTTCAGGCTGAATATTTTCTGCTGGTTTTAGAGTATTGAGTTTACTTCTTTATTTAGTGTGTCTTTAATTAGTGTTTGTATGTCAATGGTCAGATACCTTGAAATGTGTTTCTATTGGTTAGTTTGAATTTTTTTAAGTTAATGAATTATGTTAGTTGTATGTGAAATGGTTATTTAGAGATTTTGTGTCTTTTTATGTATTTTATGAACAGTTTATAGATTTTGTATTGCTTTTAAAATGTGTTACATTGATTTAAAAATGTGTATATTTTAAATGTTTTTGTTTAAATTGTTTTCATTTATATATTATTTTAAGGAGATATATTTTTTTAATTGTGTTTGGTATGTATATACATAGTTATGTGAGTGTCTTTTTAATAGTTTAAAGGTGTAGTGTGTTTATTAATATCGATATTTAGGTAATGTTGATAATATTGATGTCTATATTTTTGTTTTCGATATTTTTGTAATGTGCTATATTTATTTATAACTGTCGATATTTTGAATTTCGATATATGTGTGTTCCATTTTTGTGGGGTCGATGTTTTTGTATTACGATATTGTTTGATCGATGTTTTTGTAGTTTTATAAATAAATATAGGGTGTCGATTTATTTGTACTCGATATTTGAGACACGATATTAGTGTAGGTCGATTTTTGTGAAATCGATAATTTGTCAGTGATTCTTGATGGGGATGTTGTTGCTAAGTTATACTGTTCACTTCCTCAATTGGCACACAATGCTATTAGTTGTCAGTCAAACCCACACATACCAGGTTGTTCAGTACAAAGAATGGAAATGTATTGTGGTTGAGGCAGGGGGCCATACTGAGATGCCGATGGCTTGTAGAAATATTCTAGTGGTAAAGTGCCAATATTGGTTACATTATACAAATAAAATTCTATGGCACGTTATATTCTCTTTACATTTGTGGGCCTTTTAAAATTTATAACCACACGGTCGCCCTGGATGTTCTTCATAGAATAATCCATCCAATTCACCCTTCACATTATTGAGATCTTACTCGGGTCCTGGCTTTCGAAGTTCTTGTATTTATCCAACCAATTCTTAACCTTACACTAAAGCTGATCCCACTACATTTGCTGATCCATTTTCAGTGCTGGTACCCCAGGCAAAATTAACACATATGGGCAAGCCGCGGGAGGGAGATTCAGAATGTCTTTGCAAGAGGCAATAGCAGGATCATCATGATGTTGAACTGGCAGACAACTGCATGTCATTGGAAAGCAGTGTTACACTGTTGAAGCCTGAATATGAGCAGTACAATAAGTGATATGCTAAATCTTTGGCATATTATTCTGATGGAGATTGCCTAATCCAACTCTAAGATTTATTTGATTGTTACATGAGGCCAAAGAGTTGGTCGCAATGCCCTGCTGTATAGATGAGTCAACTTATGTGTGGGTAGGAGCAGGTGTACTAGAGAGTGTTTTATTTGCAATTTCGGAACCTCTCAGTGCGTGCAAACTGTCTAACAAACACTCCAAGCAGCCTACACGATCAACCAACGGTTTAAGTTTTGCCTCCACAATCGTCACAATCTTTGTACAGAGCTTGTCTAGTGAATAAGTGTCAGGTGACATGGGATCCAAGGTCTGAGTCACCGAAGACTGCAGAGATACACTAGGAGGGTCACAAAAGGGTGGAGGTGTTTGATTCCAAGAGAGAATATGATAAGAGCATTGACATGCTTGAATGGGCTGCTTTTTTCAGTAATTGTGGTTTTATCTGGATATTTCTTGTGTTTGATAGCAGCAGTTGGTTGAGGTGATCGCTGTTCATGAGCTTTGCCCAAATCGGTCAGATCAGAGGTGTTACTGTAGCATTTGTTACATTTACAAATTTGGAAGATATTGGTTCCTTATTAGTGCCCATGTTTGTACGGGGGCTGGTATTAGGCCTGGAACTGGCATCAGACGCTTGGAGAAGTGGTACCCCATGGTCAAGGGAAAGTCTGTGGCCAGTCAGGTCAATCTTGGCTGTCACAAGCCCAATGGCTCTTTAAGCATACTCTCATTAGAGACTGAGGGAGGCTCTGTTATAATACCTCCCCCAGACTTGTGTTTTCCTATAGCTTTTGTTTCTTACCTTTAGAATAACCTTAAATTAGGGCTCCAGGAGTCCAATACCTTGAGCTGCTCATTCCCTTCAAGAAAAAAAACTAACCTGGCATTGTCTGGTCGATGACGGGTGCAGACGTGTCCGCTCTTCATCTGGGCTTCACCTGGGCAGGGCTACAGACGGGGGTAGCGTGCATTTATCTCACACCGGGGAATGCAGCAGCGCCTTTAAGTGCGTCCTCTGCAATGCCCCCCTTTGAATTGGTGTTGGCAAGCGTGCCTCCTGGCACCTTGCCAACTGGACTCTGTAGTCCAGAGCGGTGCTGTGGGGCAGTAAACATCAGCCCCCTCCAAACAGTGCCTGAAAGTTCAGGCGCCGTGGGATGCAGCAGCACTTTTCAGCATGTCCTGGGTCACATCCACCCATGAATAGTTGTTGGCAAGTGCACCTCCTGGCACCTTGCTAACTAGACTCTGTAGTCCAGAGTTTTGTTGTGGGGCAGTGGATATCAGCTCCATCTAAACAGTTCTTCTGAAAGTCCTCACTCGCTGCAGGATGCAGCCGCGCTTTCAGCATGTTTCGGGCCAACCTCCTCCTTGAACCGGTGTTGGCAAGTGCACCTCCTGGCACCTTGCAAAGTGGAATCTGTAGTCCAGAGGGGTGCTGTGGGCAGTGGATATGAACCAACTGCAAACAGTGCCTGAAAGTCCTCACATGTCGCAGGATGCACCAGCACTTTTAAGCGTGTGATCGGCCACGCCCCCCTTGAACAGGTGTTGGCAGGCGCGGCTTCTGGTACCTTGCAGCCTGAACTCTGTTGTCCAGAGAGTTGCTGTGGGGAAATGGATATCAGTCCCCTCCAAGCAGCACCTGTGTCACTTAAATATTGAGGACTTATTTTTTTTTTATATTGCTAATTTAAATGCACATAATCTATTAAATCCAAAGGGGAAATATCTGTACCATATTTAGGACACAATATTTTTGTCAGATGATATTGAGGCCACAATATGCTGGTACTATATCCATGGAGAGGAGTGCACCGTGGCTCTAAGCCTGATCCTGTGGTTAGGAACAAATGGTAGCTTCACTCGATAGCCTGCTTTGTGCTGCAGATCCAGAAGTCATGGAAGGAGTGGAAGGAAGTATTAGACTTCGGTAAAAAAGTAAATCTTGCCACTGTAACCTGTTCAGCTCACTGTTTGGTGTTTTACCCGTTGGACGGTGAAATGGACGTGAAATCTGGGAAGACTATTACAAACAATAAAGGTCATAATAATACATTTTTTGTGTGCAGCATATCACAGCTTCCAAAGCTGCTATGCCAAATTGTGCAAGGGGGAGAAAGCAGCACTGAGCCATGTTTATTCAAAAATAACCTCCTGCTGTCCCTCTGCACAGGAGCATCTGACGGATGCCTCGTGGCAAGTTCGGCTTTTGCAGAATGGTCCATTGGAGCAGGGTCAAGACTGATTTGCTTATGATTGGGTCGCAACAGAGGTGGCATTTTGTGCAAAATAACAATAGTCTGGGCTGTGGCCCGAGTAATTACCAATAGCTCATATTAATTCAAGCATTCCAGACGTTACTTTTTTGTATACTTAGTGTGAAGTCCTGGGTGGGATGGGTTTACCTATACATGGGTCCCATGCACACTGTGCCACTGGAACCAAGCAATACCCAACTGATGAGCCCTAATAAAGACAAACCAGTCAGGATGCTTGTGTTCTGATTCAGAGAGGTCCTAGCCCGGCAGTTTAGGATGTACTGTTCTCATTGGAGCAGGGTGAACACTAATTTACATAATGCCTGTTCTTTCTTTGGTACGAATTTACATATGGCTGGATCCAAATTGAGTTGGCATGGTGTGCAGAATAATGACTGTGGCAATGAGTAACTACCAGTGGCTGAGTTTAATTTAAGCATTTCATCCATCAGCTCTATGCATACTTTCCCTGGGGACTAAATCATCCCCATCCCAAAGGCAGGAAAGAGGAAATGTATATTCTTTTGGGTGTTATTGTTACAATGAGCCAGCAGAGTTGGGCTATATCCCAATACCATCCACATTGCCATGCTGAAAGGCCCCGCCTGGGGAAGCCTACAAAACCAAAATGTTTCTTAAACCGACCACAAATATGAAAGGGTCAGCCCTTTAACATGGGACTCTAAATCTAAAGAAAAACAAAGGCTTCCTGTAGGGAAAGTTACAAGCCTGAATCTCCCAGAACCAAAATACCAGAAAACAATCTGTATAAATTAAACCGATTATTTCATTCTACATAGCAAACTGCAATGCAGGTGCTCCAAATCGAAGGCACTGACAGTGTAAAGTGACATCAGTGTAGTGTGGTGCATTGGTGCTCCACAATAAATAATAAATATATACAGTTTTATGTACATTGAAAATTTGAACCAATGACTGATAGAATAGATTCATCTTTGTGAGTCTCCAAATCAGGGTCCATCTTAATTATCATAGTCAATTGTATCAGTTAGGGGTGGGCAGAAGAGTTTTAGGCCCACATGCATCAAAATTTGATTTCGCAATTCTGAAATAGCGAGAAATAAGGAATCGCTATTAAAGAATACTTAAACTGAATGCACCCAAAAAATCTGTAAATATTAGCGATTTCTTAAAAATCGCTAAAATATTTACTTATTACTTATTTACCGAATTGGTTTTTGCAAATTCGCTATTACAGAATCGGTAAATGCGAAAGCGCCAATCGTCTCATGTAGATGACATCAACAGCAGGAAGTGATTCCCAGATTCCACTCCCCTGTGCACAGGGAGAGACTGAGGAGGAGGAAGACTGTTAGTGATCAGCACGGAAAACACTTCTCCCTGCAGCTGAGACAAACAAACACCATGGACACAGCAAAAAAAAAAACAGCAAAAAGGAGAAGGCAGGAAGAGGAAGATTAAATTCAGCAAGAGGGAATTGGGAATACTGACTGAGGAAGTTGTGCAAACACATGACCAGCTGTTTGGTAAACTATCCCTGCATGTTGCAGAGTGGGGGTAACACACCGTGACATTATCAGCCTACAGAAGAGATGGTATGACCTTTGCAGCCGGGCAAAAGAGAGAGTGGCACAAAGGATGGCCTCTGCAAAACAGCAGGGGGAACATCCACTCAGTCTGCAAACACCCCACTGGACGACCTGGTGGAATCCACTCTGCAGCCAGTGGCAGTTGTCGGGATCACGCAGATTGACATCTCAGGACAATCGGGGACCTCTCAAGGTAAGAGCACAACTAAGCATATTTTCATAGAATTGTAACCCAAACTTCACAAATGCATACCCTGTGTGATGTAGCAGACATGAGCCCAGTCCATCTCTTACCTGCAACCCTCTAATGCATTGTGGGGGTTGTATGCATACAAATGTAATGGCAAAGCATGGAGGGAGTAGAACAGCTCAACTGCATCAGAGTATAGCAAGGTATTGACAACAGTAGACTTTCTACATCACAGAAGTCAATTTATTAGACCCCTGTAAGCGCAATGTCACAAACATGTGCAAAACAATTTTTTCATTTCTCTAAAAAAAATGATCTTGCACGGTTCCCCTCACAGATGCAACACAGGATAGTGACGTGCCAGATGTTCACGCTTCTGAGAGACATACAGTACAGCCAGATGTGGAACTAGGGATGCAAGAATCCTCGCCCCTACCTGTTCCCACTCATCGCAGGAGAAGCGTCCAACCACTGCCGGATTTGGATAGTGATGAGGCCACCCAGACAGGAGCACAGCCACAGGGCACTGCCCATACACCACCACCCCCAACACCAGAGGGAATAACCCCGCAACATTACAGTCCGCTCCGCAGGCGAAGGCCAAATGCATTTCTGAGGTCTGCTGGGGATGATGGTGAAGCTGCCTGCAGTGTGCTGGAGTCCAAGATGCTGAGGGTCCAGCACCTGCAACAACAAAAAATTTGTATTATGCAGGAGCAACTGGGAACAATCGTCACATACATGGGTGGTATACGTGACTTCATGAAGGAGCAGACAACTGCAGTAGTTGAGGGTCTCAGAACACACGGTGAGAAACTTGACCGTGTAGCAACAGCCATTGAACAGATGTGCAGGGTCATCCAGGCTGAGCATGTCTCTAATGACAGGAGGCAACAAGATTCTATGGGGAGCATGCACAGATACACCAGGGCCATCAACAGGCTGAGTACTACAACAGCTCAGCTTCACAGGCGTGCAGTCGGCAGGCAGGTTGAGATGACCCACTGCTGTGGGGATGTAGCCAGGGGCCTAATCCAGGTCACCACTGCTGTGGAAGGGCTACAGACAGCAGCAGCCAGTGGAAACCTCATGCATGGAGGGGTGGACAGGCCTCCATCCTTAGCAGCCTACTTGAGTCTGTGGCAGATAGCAGAAAGCGCAGTAGCAGAAGTCAAGCAGACACAGAAGGCACCATGTCAGAAGTAGCTGGGCCTACTACAAGGGCCTCAGGAGGGCACCGCAGGAGGAGTTAGACATTTGGACATTCAAACAATCTGGTGAGGCAATCAGATTTGCGTTGCATATTCACACTGCAGTAGCAGTCCGAAGGCAATGGAAAGTAATTGTCAGTACATGGTGTGTGTGCATTAACACAGCCATACAACTGTCACATTAAACCTTCAAGCAAATACTGTGTTGTCATTTGCTTACTCACCTCAGAAGTAAGGTTGCGTGATTTCTGCTCTTCATTGTCTGCCCTCTGCTGCATTTGGGCCGCCTGCTGCATGGGGTGGTTGTGTTGGCTGTATGTCCTGTGCTGGCTAGCTATCAGAGTCCACCAATGGTATGCCTCTATTAGTGGCTATGTTGTGCAACAAAGCACACGTTGCCACAATCTTACAGCATTTCTCCGGACTATACTGTAGTGCACCCCCGGTCTTGTGTAGGATGCAGAATTGTGATTTTAGCACCCCATATGTCCGTTCTATCACATTGCGCGTCGCTATGTGCGCACAATTGTAAAGTCGCTCCCTTTGTGTGGCCGGATTCAGGAATGAGGTGAGTATGAAAGACCTCACAGGGTATGCGCTATCACCTACAGGATGTGAGAGATGAACATACATTAGTCACTGATATATGTCACTATGGCAAACGGTTTTGAAATACAGCATTACATATATTTACCTAGAAGATATCCTTCTCCAAACTCCCCTGCAAGTAGACGTCTGTGTATACCACTGTGCCCGAATGTGACACGCACTCTAAATATTCTCTCCTGGATCCTCTTTCTCCTGTGTGCTGCTGCTCTCAGCCTCATCCTCCTCGTCATGACGTAGAGCGCTGCCATTGTGGGTCATTGTGATGCATTCTGGGACTGTTTAAGTAGTTTGCTGATGATTTCCACCTGTTTTTGCTTATGTGTAATTGTTACCACCTGATTGATTTCTTCTAGTTTCAGGAATGCAAATAGCGAATTTTGGCTAGTATTGTATTTGCGAAGACGTGATGCATCCCATTTAGCGAATTCTTAATTGCGCTTCATAAAATACAGAATCGGTATTACCGATTCTGTATTTTATGAAGTGCTCAAATTGCGAATTACACTCATTTTTGTGAATTTGCTTAATGCATCAGAACTAGCTATTTTGCGATCGGAAACGTAATTTTTTACCGATTCGCAATGTTTCTGGTCGCAAATTAGCTTGATGCATGTGGACCTTACTCCACAGATATTTTGCTGAATTACTTAAGAACTCTGTGACATTCCGCAGAGTTCAGCCAACCCAAACCTAACTAGTCTATTGCTAGGGAAAGGGGCCGTGATGTAAACAAGTTTGAACTCCCAGACACTATAAAGTACTCCCTTTGACCAGCTGGCATTACAGACACCCTGTAGAAATGCTGCATGTTGGGAACAACGTGTTCTTTACAGTGCAGTTTAGATATTGAGTCGTCTCAGCAGAACTTCAACAAGACAAATAGTGGTCTCACTGAAGCAGAGTGCCTCGATAGCAGGGCCTTGAAAAGCACCACACTGAGTCCACTTGGAGCGTGGCATCTCATATATGGTCCTTGAGTCTGCTTAGAAGTTCAACCAGATATATGGCAGCACTTAGTTGTGAGAAATAATTACCTTACCTGATTGTTTGGAGAATGAGTGGAAGCTGTGCAGAGGATATTGGCCCTGCAGCAAGGGGAACTTGTTCTGAACTCCAGGAAGGCAGCCTTGAAGTGGTCCAAGCCCAGAAGGCTATTGGTCATGAAGCAACTCATGCAGTGCAGTGGCCTGTGAGTCTAATAGACTCCATGGGGAGCTCTACAAACCGGCTGCTGTAGCCTTGCACCTACTAGGGATCTAGAATTCCCAGGCATGCGCCTCTAAATGTAGCTTGAGCCCAAAGAACTGAATGGCATATGCCCAAGCCATACTCTTTGGCCAACACACCTCATGTCCCCGGCTGAGAGCCACACCTGAGTTCTTATCGGATAGAAGCAACGCCAATCATATTGCATTCCAAGTCTAGTGGGCGGAGAACTCTTCCATGTAGCAGTTGGCAGAGTTTTTGATGAATGAAGCAGAGCACTGATATGGAAAAACTGTGCGAATTCTGCTGGCCGTTCGAAGTTTACTGCCCACCCCTAGTATCAGTCCAGTGGTATGAATGGCTATGTTTCGCCCAAGTTAACCACAATTTGTCAAGGTTATTGTTCGATTTGGGGGTCTCTAGTTGGCATAGGGAGGTAACTGTCTGTGACAAATAGGTAGCCTTGTGTCTAGTCAGGATAAGGGGCTACACTCCTAAAATAACCCCTGTTCACCCCCTTGGTAGCTTGGCACGAGCAGGTAGGCTTATCTCAGAGTCAGTGTGTAAAGCATTTGTGAACACATACAGTAATATAGTGACAACACTACAAATGGACACCACATAGTTTGTATTATAAAAATAGGTATTTTTATATAGACTTAACACAAGACCAAACAACCAAAATCCATAATACTGTGCTCAAAAAAGACTTTTAGGGCCAGATGTAGGTCGGTCGGTAACGGCCGAAAATCGGTATTTTCGGCCGTTACCGATCGGTAAATAGGTGATAGGTATGTAGGGGGCATTATTTTACCGAATCGGTAAAATTACCGAATCGGTAATTTTACCGATTCGGTAAAAAAAAAATTGGTAAATTTACCGAATGTGAGCCACCCAGATGTAGGTGGGACTCTTCAGAGTCCCAGAGGCCTTACCGAATCGGTATTTTACCATCAAATCCAATTTGGTGGTAAAATACCGATTCTGGTGTGCATGCACATATGTGCATGCACACCTATACCATGTGACAGGCAGACCTGCCCTTAGGGCATGTATGCCTGCCACATGGCACCCAAGCTTGTTTTGGGGGTGCCAGAGGGTGTCAAAGTGACACCCCATGCACCCTTGTGAAAATCGGTATTTACCGATTCGGTAAATACCGAATCGGTAATGCCCATTCATTCCTATGGGCTTCAAAGCCCATAGGAATGAATGGGCATTACCGATTCGGTATTTACCGAATCGGTAAATACCGGAATCATCCGATTCGGTATTCCAGGACATCTGGAATACCTACATGTCCACCCCATAGATTTACCGATTTTTAATTACCGAATCGGTAAAATTCGGTAATTAAAAATCGGTAAATCTATTTCACCTACATCTGGCCCTAAATGTTATAAAATAGCTCAGTTCTCTCGTTACAAATGCAACACTTTAGTCTCAATGTACCTTAAATGCGTAACACAAAGAAAACAGAAGGGTCGCAGGGAAGGTGATGCGTCTGTTCCTTACATGAAGGGGAGTGGATGCGTTGGTTCCATACTGCTGTTCAGGGGAGTTGATGCTCACTTCCTTATTGTGTGGGGAGGTGATGCTTTGGTTTCTTACTGCTCTCCAGTGCGATGCGACAAGATGGCACCTCAATGCGATACTCTTCTCCGGTGATGCGACAAAAGGGCGTCTCGTTGTAATGCGACAACGTTGGTGTGATGCGTGCATGCCTAATGGCTGTGCTGTGACTCGGTGATCTTTGGAGCCGTAACAGGCCCTGCGATGTGCTTCTCCGGTGATGCGACGATGTCCTCTGCGGTGCGCCGCGCTTCGGCGATGCAATGATGACAGCGGCGGCTCGCTTTCTCTGCAATGCGATGACCGCGGCTGCGGCTGCGACACGCTTCTCATTGTTGCATCGCGCTTTCAGCTCCCAGCAACACGCAGTCTCTCAGAAGGTTCAGCACAACAGCAGGCAAGGGAACTCAGGGGTGAGCTGGTGGGCGAAGTCTTGTATGCCTGAGACTTCAGGCAGGAGGCAGACTCTAGTTCAAGCCCTTGGAGATTCTTCTTCATGTTGATAGAAAGCACAGTCCTTTTCTGCCCTCTTTGGCAATGAAACAACCACTGCAGGCCAACCCCCAAACACACAGCACAGGGGTAGTCTCCTCCTTCAGCTTCCTCGTTCGTCTTGATTCCCAGAAGTGATCTAAAGTTCTGGGGTCTGGATCCCCTCTTTCATATACACCAAAATCCTTTGTTTCTGAAGGCAGGAGAGTGTCTGTACCTAACCCAAACCAGTTCTGGTCCTTCCTGGAGCACTTTGCTTACAGGACTCCTTCTCTTCCTTTGACAGTGTAGGCCAGGGACATCAGACGCACCACCGGAGGAGGAGCCAGCATTGTGGATGGAAGGCCCAGCCCTAATAAGGTCCCAGGTGCAACTCCTCCCTTCCATCTGCTTGCAGATCTCTCTATTCAGCACTGTGCTGACTCACCCTGTCTCCTGGAATCCCTCAGCCCCTGTCACTCAAACACCAGACAAGAATCACACAACTGAGCTGAGGCAAGCTTGGATAGTTAGGCAAGAAAATACCTACTTTCTAAAAGTGGTATTTTCAAAGACAGAATGTTAAAACCAACTTCACTAAAAGATGTATTTTATCATTCTCAGTTCAGGCATACTAAACTCAAATTTCTACCTGGTTCCCTGAGTCAGTTAGGATTATAAAATGTAATAATCTAACTCCCCATTCTGGCCTATGGGGAACAGGTAGCCTTGCAATAGTGAAAAACGAAAATGGCTGTAATTCACTATTAGGACATGCCACCCACATCAGGGCATGTTCTACCTTTTACATACAATGCACCCTGCCCATGGGCCTACCAGAGGGGTGACTAATATGCATAAAAGGGAAGGTTTAGGGACTGGTAAGTGGGTGCACTTGCCCAGTCAACATGGCAGTACCAGACTGCACACAGGCTCTGCAATGGCAAATCTGAGACACACTTTACAAGCTCCTGTAGGTGGCACAATCAGTGCTGCAAGCCCACAAGCAGCATTGGATTTACAAGCCCTGGGCATACGCAGTGCACTGTACTAGGGTGTGATAAGTGAACCAATCAAGCCAATCATGGATTCACTAATCCATACATGAATTTACCATAGGGAGCACTTGTACTGTGTCACTGAAGAGCAGTGGCACAGTGCCCAAAAGCAACGAAAACCAGCAAAAACATAAGAGGCAACAGCAAAAAATAAAAGGGAGACCCATGCCAATGGTGACAGGTCTAACAAGTGTCCCCTCCAGCTGAAATGCGGGGAGAACCACCCTACCTTCTGGGAGTTCTCATCACTAAGGCTGAAAAATCTGGACAGACCATCAGCATTGGCGTGTTCTGTACCAGGGCGGAGTTCCGCAGTGAAATCCACCCCCTCTAGGAAAATTGACCACCTCAACAGCTTTGGATTCTCACCCCTCATCTGCATCAACCATCTGAGGGGCCTGTGGTTTGTCTGAATCCAGAAGTGAGTCTCAAACAAGTATGGTCTCAACGTCTTCAGTGCCCAGACCACAGCAAATGCCTCAAGCTCAATTGCACTCCACCTCTGTTCCTGTGGAAGTAACCTCCTACTGATGAAGGCTACAGGTTGGTCTAGGCCCTCTTCATTAATCTGTGATAGGTCAGCCCCATACCATGCTCTGAAGCATCTGTTTGCACAATAAACTCTTTTGAGAAGTTGGGTGCCAGGAGCAAGGGTGTCGTGCACATGGTAGTCTTCAGGGCATCAAAAGCTCTCTGACAGGTGTCAGTCCAAATCACTCTCTTAGGCTGCCTCCCACTCAGCTCTGTAAAGGGTGCAACAATGCTGCCATACCCCTTGACAAATCTCCTGTAATACCCAGTGAGTCTTACAAAGGTTCTCACCTCTGTCTGGGTCTTGGGGGGGGGGGGTTCCCAAGCCAGGATGGTCTCAATCTTGGGCTGTAGGGGCGCCACCTGGCCGCTCCCAACCTGGTGTCCCAAGTACACCACGGAACCCTGCCCGATCTGGCACTTACTTGACTTGATCATGAGGCCTGTCCTCCTCAGCGCCATCAACACTTCCCAGAGGTGGCGCAGATGTTCTTCCCAAATGGCGCTGAACACTGCAATGTCATCCATGTAGGCAGCACTGAACTCATCCAGTCCAACCAACATCTGGTTGATCAACCTCTGAAAGGTGGCAGGGGTATCCTTCATCCCAAAGGGCATAACCCAGAATTGGTAGTGCCCATCTGGTGTGGAGAATGATGACATCTCTCTTGCCCCATCAGTCAAGGTGATCTGCCAGTACCCAGACATTAAATCAAACATGCTGGGATACCGAGCAGCCCATAACCGATCAATGAACTCATCAGCTCAGGGGATGGGGTGCGCGTCAGTCCTGGTGACGGAATTGAGCCCTCGGTAGTCCACACAGAACCTCAGCTCTGGTGTGACACCCGGTGTGGCTGCCTTTGGCACCAAGACCACTGGGCTGGTCCAAGGACTATTAGAGGACTCATTCACCCCTAACACCAGCATCTTCGAGAGCTCCTCCTTAATGCAAGCTCTCACCCTGTCAGTCACCCTGTAAGTTTTGTGATTGATAGGAGGAATGCCCCCAGTGTCGACATCATGGACGCACCAATCAGTGACACTGGGAATCAGGGAGAACAGGTCAGAAAACTGTCCCAGCAACTGGTGACAGTCATTTTGTTGCTCAGGGATCAGAGTGGAAGAGAGGTTCATACCATCCACTGACCCATCTTGCTCTGTTGTAGGCAGGAGGTCAGGAAGAGGCTTAGTCTCCTCCTCCATTCCAGCTTCTACTGCTAGGAGCATTCCCACTTCGGACCTCTCTAAGCGGGGCTTCAGGCGGTTGACATGCAGGACCCGCAAGGGGTTCCTGGGAGACCGCAAGTCCACCAAGTAGGTAACCAGACTTTTGCGCTCCACCACCTCAAATGGTCCGGTCCACTTATCCTGGAGCGCACAGGGCTCCACTGGGGCCATGACCCACACTTTCTGACCAGGCTGAAGCTCTACCAGAGTAGTATTCTGGTCGTACCACTGCTTCATCTTCTCCTGGCTGGCTTCCAGATTCGCATCAGCGAGTTTTCTGAATTGCCTAGTATGGTTCCGGAAGGCCAGTATGTAGCTATATACTTCCTGGGGAGGTTTCCTGGGAGATTGCTCCCAGCCTTTCTTGACCAAACTCAAAGGTCCTCTCACTGGGTGTCCATAGAGAAGCTCAAAGGGACTGAACCCTAGAGATTTCTGTGGCACCTCACGGTATGCAAAAAGCAGGCATGGCAAGAGGACGTTCCACTTACGCCTCATAGGTTCCTCAAGACCCATAATCATGCCTTTTAGGGTTCGGTTGAATCTCTCAACCAACCCATTTCCTTGGGGCTGGTAAGGAGTGGTGAACTTGTATGTTACACCACACCCCTGCCACAGGGACTTCATATACTTAGAAATGAAGTTGGTACCTCGGTCTGATCCCACCTCTCTGGGAAACCCCACGAGGGAGAAAATCCCCATCAGTGCACGCCCCACCACAGGGGCTGTTACTGTCATGAGAGGAATGGCTTCCGGGTACCGAGTGGCATGGTCCACCAAGACCAGAATGAACCTGTTGCCCATGGCTGTCTTGGGATCTAGAGGCCACACAATGTCAATGTCCATCCTTTCAAAGGGGGTGCTGACCACAGGGACCCTTGTGCTTCCTCCTACTCTTTCCACTTGCCTGGCTAGGTCCTGCAATGAATGTCGGAACTCTTGCGCATTTGGGGCCAATAAAAGTGGGTGACAAGCCTCTCAAAGGTCCTGTCCAGCCCCAAATGTCCTGATAAAGGCACATCATGTGCCAGCCCCAGTAGGAAGGCTCTGAAGCGCTGGGGTACCACCAGCGCATGGGCTGGCCCAGGCTCAGCAGCCTTAGGCTCACTATACAGGAGACCATTCTCCCAGTAGATCCAATGTGATCCAGACTGATCACCTGCTGTCTGGTTTGCAGCCTGCTGCCGCAAACCCACAATAGTAGGGCATTTGTTCTGCTCCTTACAGAACTCTTCCATGGAGGGACCTCCTTCCTGCTGCCAATGGGTCATCTCAGGCAGTTCTCCCAGTTCAGTAATCTCTTCTCCGGTAGGCTCCAGGGCATCCCCCTCAGGGTCTGCCTCCTCCTGGGCCATGGGAATCTCAGGGCCTTGTTTCCCGTGCCCCCTACGTCTTCTCTTTAAGACAGGCACCTGGGCAATTTTCTCAGGCTCCAGGTCCTCTTGAACACCCTTACTGGCTGCCATAGACCGAGTAGTCATGCAGGCCAACTCAGGCAAACCCAACATCTCTAAATGAGCTCTCCGCTCCACCTTAGCCCAATGGGAGCTCTCCAAATCGTTACCTAACAGACATTCAACAGGCATGGCTGGCCTCACAGCTACTTGAAGAGTCCCTGAGAGCCCCCCTCTCAAAGGGAACCTGTGCCACCTTGCAATGGCTCTCTGTGTTGTCAGCAGCAACAACTGGGTAAAATGCATTGGGGACTACCTGCTCTTCAGACACCAGCCGACAACTGGCAGCTTTCACACTGGCTCCGGTGTCTCTAAGAGCTTCCACCCTCTTGCCATTGATGGTCACCCACTGCTTGTACTTTATAGTGTTATCAGGCAGCTGTGTCCTGGGGACCACCTCACTGTCTCCTAAAGAGACAAGGGACATCTCTGCGGGACCCCACCCACCTTGGGCACCCATCTTTTCCCCCAGGGCTACACTGGACAATTGCCGGGGTGGTGCACCAGTGGGTGCTGTCTTCCCACATTAGGGACATTTGGAATCATAAGAACAGTGGCCTACTAGACCACACTTAAAACAGGTCTTAGGCCCCTTGTGAACAGGCTTATCTGTCGGGCCGCTGTCTTCTTCTCAGGGGGTGGCTATGTACCTTTCCCTTGGTTCCCTTGGGGATTACTTTGGGGCCCTTTCTGGAACTCCCTCTGTTTACCCTTGTCCCCCCCGCTCTTCTGCTGGGGACCCTGCCCACCTTTGGCAAAGTCTCCCACATGACCCTTCTGGACCCGAGTGCTCACCCAGCGGTCCGCCTCCTCATAAAGCTTCCTAGGGTTAGTCAGCTCGCTATCAATAAGATGCTGGCATAGCTCTGGATAACAGTTATTTGACAAGTGCTCCCATGCTAACAAATCATAGAGCGCCTCAAAATTATCCACTTTGCTACCCATCACCCAACCATCCAATGCTTTGCAAAAGAAAGATACATATTCCACCCAAGTGGTAAACTCCAGTTTTCTGCAATTTCTAAGCCTTTGTCTGTATAACTCTGGGGTCAAACCAAGTCTGGACATTAGGGCTCCCTTCATGTCGGTGTAGGACATCTACACCTCTGTAGGCAAATTCAACAACGTGTCCCTCCCATCACTAACAGAGGGGCTCCACAACCCCGCTCCCCAATCCTTCTCAGGGACTAAACCATTGACAAAATCCTCATTCTTGTGGAAATCTTTAACTACATCTTTGGGGATGTAAGCTCTTGCTTCTACATGCACTGGTGGTATGCTGCCACCAGAGGGAGGAACCTCCTACTTTTTGGCCTTGAATTCCAATTCCCTCAATCCTCTCTCATGCTCAATATGCATTCTCTTTACCTCTAAGGTTAACTTCGTTATGTCTAATTCCATTCCAAGCTCTATTTTCTTGCTCTCTATGTCTTTCTGACCATTCATTTTGAGCCTAACTAGCTCCAACTTATGCATCCTCTCCTTTGCTCTGTCCTCCAGCTCTCCTGGGGACAATCCCTTGGAAGAGACACTACTACCCGCCCCTTAAGGTGCTTTCCCTCCAGTTGGCCCCTCATGCTGCCCATTTAAATCCTCTGCCTCCATTGCTGGCTCCTCAAGATGCTCACTGGCATTTCTAGATTCTACCCCGGTCCTCAGCGCCTTTTGGTATATCTCCTTCCTTGAGAGGCCTTTCACAGGGATTTTACATTTTTTGCACCAAGCTTTGAGATAAGGCACAGTGTAGGTATCAGTTCTCTTTTCTTCCAATTTATTATTACAGATGCTATGGATGCTGACTTGCTCATGGTTGTAAAAAGACTGGCAGTTTCAAGATCAAGAATTTAAAAAAGTTCCAAGGAAAAATTCTCTCAAGGTATGTGTGTTACGGTCTGCAGTCAATAGTAGTGTACACTAATCACTGTATAAGAATCACAAATGCAAGTTTTGTTCATGTATAATACAATTTTTGGTTATTTCTTTTGTGTTTTTGGTGATTTGTTGTATTTTGATTATGTGTCCCCTTATTTCTTTATTCTTTTTCTTTTGTGATTCTTTCCTAATCTTTCTTTACCCTACCCAGCGCCATGTCAGAGGGTCGCCTGCCTTGCTGGTGTGCCCCCAAGTGGGGATGAAGGTACTCTGCCAGCCCAGCTGAGGTCCCCAAAACCAACACAGCTCTCCCTAACCCGACGCAGCCCTTGCAGCTACTCATAGGAATCGAGATAGTGTGACAAAACTACTTTCACAGCCCTAGCAGTTCCTCATCAGAACCGATGCAGTACGATGAATTTGAAGCAGACCACATACCACAGTCTCTGCTGTTCCTCACTGGAACTGAAGTAGCACTATGCAACTCAATGCAGGACCCCATATAGCTCCACAGAATCGCTGCTGTGCAATGCTATACTCCACATCAAGGGCATATGGTGCAATTCGTATTGGGTTTAAGCTGGTCCCTGTGTCCAACCCAAGCTCCATCACGGTGGGCCTGAACCTGTGACTTTGTCCCGGTCCAGTGTAACCAGATAGCCACAGTTGACGCTTTGTGCTGTTAAGAACTATTTTTACCTACATTTTTAAAATTGCATATCTCTGGTTCTTCTGATGGATTTGTGTTGCTTTGGTATCAAATAATTTAGTAAAATGTACTCTTTTTTTTCCAAATTGGTGTGGCATTTTTCTCGTGTTGTGTTTTCACTTTATTACTGTTTGTGTGCTGCATAAATACTTTACACATTGCCTGACTGCTTTTGTGCCAAACTACCAGAGGGTTAAGAAAGGTTAATCTAGTGACTTGAGTGGTTCATCCTAATGGGGATTAAAGCTGTTGCTTAAGAAGGGCTCACACCTCCCTCAACCAACAACTCAATTTTCACTATTACCTAACATTTTTGGTCTACTGCTAATTGCTTCTGTTATAGCTACGATTGGAGGGAAAATATGATGTCCAAAAAGTGTGTCCTTATTCCATTGATCTAAATAATAATAAGTACCTGCAGGCTGTGATCAAAACCTTCAATTTTATCACTTTGAAAGAAAGGTGCATGGCAGGCCTATCAAAACGTTATAAATCTTTTCCTACCTCAAGTGCAGTGGTGCTCATATTGTATTTATGTAGGGAACACCTTTGCTGGGAAACTGAGAAATTGCAGTGTTGATGGAGATACCTGAAAAGATGCAAGTAAGTAAGTATTTGGAATACTTTTATTGCCAACAAGACAGGAGATGTGCTAGACCCAACCGTCCAGCTCCTCGTCCCAACCGTTCTATCCCCAACCATTCTAGAGTTCCAAACACATAAAACTCCAGAGGTGCCACGAGAGACACGAGTAGTTAAAGAGGTACAACCCACCACACCCTAACCCTTATATAACGATACAAATAACAAGAAAACAGAAAAGGAACAAAACAAATTAAACCCATGTTAATGCACAACATAATCATGAAACTTGTTGGGTAATCTTGTCAGCCTAGAAGAAGAAACACAATTAATATTATCATGACATATCACACCCTGATTGGCATGACACGCAGTTTTCCTAGTAGATTCAAAATGGAGTAACCTGGGACCTGAAACTTTGTTTTTGTTCCACAATCTTCCATTTTCACTGCACCTTTGTTGACTTTCACAACAGTCTTGAGACCGGAAAACTTGGATTCATCCTTAAGTAAGATCTGCAGACATTTAATCCTAACAAGATCACCAACCGTAACTCTCAATTGTCTAGTTCGTGGCTAAACATATTTATTCTGAGCTTCCAATCTTTTCATCCCAACTTCCTTCACCCTCCTTTCTGGTAACCCAAACATACCCATCTACCCTCTCAACAACTTGGAAGAAGAAAGACGACCTCTCAGTAAAAAAACAGAGAAACCTCAGTGTCAGAATTGGGAGTGGTGTGCCCCACCCACAACAAACCTTTCAGTTCATTTTTGCAGTTCAAACCACTGGCTTTAGACAATTGTACATTTTCTTTGATCACTCTATTAAACCTCTCAACAAGATCATTGCTTCTAGGATGGTAAAGCAAGGTTTTGGTATGTATAACTCCTATAAAATCCCAAAACTTCTCAAATTGTAAAGAGGTGAACTGACATCCATTGTCTGAAACTATTTCCTCAGGACCACCTTCTCTTGCAAAAAGACACTCAAGAAATTCTATCACACAAACAGTGATGGGAACATTCACAAATTCTGCCTCTGGTCAACAACTGTAATAATTCATCAGAACTATTCCATACTCAGGAACACTGTTAACAGACAACGTCAAAGGGACAATAATGTTAATGGCTAGTTTGGACCAGGCCTTAGAAGGAATGTCTACAGCTTCAAAAGGATTAGGCACTGTTACTTGAGATAGATCACTAACATCACAGGGCAAGCAGTCCCTCACAAAGTGTTCACTTTGGCGATCTAAACCAAGCCATCAAAAATGTTCTCGAATTCTTCTTTTCATGGCATGCATGCCAATGTGACCTTTGTGGACTAACATAAGAACTTTGTCTCTCATGCCTACAGGAACCACAAGTGAATAAGAATGAAAAAGAAGACCATTAACGACAGATAATTCATCAAAGACTTGCTTGTATTTGTTGATAACATCATCTTGTGAACACTCTCTCATCCAACCTGTGAACACCAAACTCATAAGTCTCTTAATGTCCAGATCTGCTTCATAAGCATAACTCCATTCTCTTTTCAAAATGGCACCATCAAGATGAGATAAAGCATAACAAAAAATCCCAGAATCACACTTTTTGTCTTCATAGTCACACAAATCATCTTAACAGCAGGTCAACTTGGACAAACAATCAGCCAAAAATTGTTTATGTACCAGGAACTTACTCACCATTAAAGTTGGGCTCTAAAAGGCGGTATTGCTACTTGGCGATCCGAGGAGTTGCCTTGTCTTCCCCTTTGGTGGTGAAAAGCTGGACTAAAGGCTTATGATCCACTTTTACTGGACATAAATATAGTTTAAAATGAACAATGCCCCACCAGCAGGCTAAAGCTTCACGTCAAATCCACAGAGTACTTTGCTTCCGAACCTTGAAGACCCCTGCAAGCGAAAGCTATCACCTAATCCTTGCCATTTCTATGCTGCATGAGAACGGCACCCGAACCTTTCTGACTGGCATCAATCATAATAATGGTATGATTATTAATGTCAAAGGGCTTGAGATGAATGGCATGTGCAATTTCCTTTTTGATCAACTTAAATTCCTCTGTGCATTCAACACCCCACTTAAAAACTACATTCTTTTTCAGAAGATTTCTCATGTGATAAGTTTTGGCAGAAGAGTTGAGGACAAATCTTCCGTAAAGCTCAATGAGTCCCATGATGGATCTCAATTGATCCTTATCACAAGGGGCACTAAGTTCTTCGATAGCCTTAACTAAACTGGTTTTAGGCTCGACACCCTTGTCAGACAGTTTGTACCCTGAATATTCAACAGAACTCACATTTAACCTGGATTTCTCAAGACTTAGAGTCGGTAAGATGGAAAGACAGTATGTAATCTTTCATTGTGTTGCTTTTGATCAGAACCATACACCAACACATCATCTTGGAACGCCATCACCCCAGAAATGCCTTTGAACATGATGAAGCGAGTTTCAGAAATATATTTGTTTTTGGCTCCTGAAGTCAGTCTTCCAATAATAATTAATTATACTAATGGTTTTTGCATGATTTTGTGTTAATCAACTTAGATAAAATTGCACACACGAACGCGGGTCTAATGTGCTTTGATGTTACACTTGCAAGTTTGTGAAAATTAATTAACTAATCTTGTCTGTTGTTTTGTCGAAATTTACTTAAATGGCATGTGCTTATTTTTGCCTTTGTCTCTGTTGTGTCATATATGTGGCATAGGTTTGAGGAGAATCCTGGATGAAGAGGGTTTTTATAACGCAGCATATACGTGCTTAATGCTAGGTAACATAAACTAATGGGTTAACATTAGCAAGGAGGGTGGGTAACAGAATATTCTTCATTACTCGAATTAATTAATGTTTTGTGTTTCCTTGCATACTAGTTTTGTGAAAAGAGGCCTGAGGCCTAGTTTCTGAAAGGGTGATTGATATCCTGTCCTGTCGTGAAGAGCCGAGCACAGCATGAGGACGTGGTCAAGGTTGCCACAAAGTGATGTCCGTTTAATATTAAATAATGGAACTGTGCAAAGTTGTGCTTCGTGTATTTTGCCAAGGACAGGAAGCGGCAGCACTGCCAAGCCGAGGAAGCAATGAACTGATGTTTTAATAAATTGATACTTCTTCCTCGGAAGGGACGAAAGACAATGGTGTCTCCGAAAGGCACAAGTTTGGTTTGCGAAAGCAATGATCTAATGTGGCCTGACGGCTGTCGGCCAATCAACGCGTTGAATGTCACCAAGAAAGTATTCCTTTAGTTAGTTTAAGATAGAGAAAAGGTATAAAACTTGGCCCCTTGGGTGGAGCTAAGTTGGCTCGTTCCTGAATCCTGCTGAGCGTGAGATGCTGACGAACTTTTGACTCACGTAAGGATAAATAGAACTTATGCTTTTCCCCTTAGGTTTCTTATGAGTTAGTCAGGGAAATAGAATTTAGGGAATGAGGCTCTTATTGTTTAAATATATCACATGCTGATTTTCTCAAGTGACAGTCTAATGTGCCTTTACTTAATTCATAAAAATGCTTAATATTGCTAATAAAGATTATTTGCTTTAAATGCTCCTATTCTGAAATAAATGTAATAAAATAGATTTTTGAAAACGACAAGCTGGTCTTGTTTTCTGAGTCTAGTTACCATCAGTTAATTCATCGCCATGGTGGTTTAATTAAATGTTTATTATCTTTTATAAATATGTTAGTGAAAAAACTGCAGTTGTATATAATATGTAAATAGTTTCTGAAAAGATCTGATTAATTAGGCCACATGATTCAGTAGCCCAATATTTGTCTCAGTAAATTATGGGCCTATGATTAATGGTGAGTATTGTGGTATCGGGTAGTGTGGTTCAGACAGATTTTCCACGGGGCTGCTGGATCAAACACAATCCTCTGGAACACTGCAGATGCAGACGCAAGTCCGAAAGGCATACAATGAATACATGACAGCCTTGCACTATGGCACTGGATAACCAACAGGTTTATTCCACTCTACTTTTGTGCCTATGTTTACAACTATCTGCACACCTGCGTTAGTTCATTAATTGAGATAACTGTTGTGTCAGAGAGCTGAGATGAGTACTTTATTTGTAACATATCAGATCTTTTGGAAAATCAGCAATACAGATCTATTTGCCTCCATAATCACAGGTGTGTTCTGTTCTTGTGAAGATTCTGAGAAGAGAATAAGAGGATGATAGATGTGTTAAAATAAAAAATACTGATGTTTCGAAATACGATTCTGCATTGGCAGTGACAGAAACGGGGGTCTTTGCTTTTTTGTTTAATTGCATTCAAGGTATCAGCTTGCCTAAGTGACACATCTAAAATGTCTCGCAGTTCACGGGTCAATATAGGTAGTGAGCAGTTCTGTAGGTGGGATATTGGATCCCTATGTCATGGCACCCAGAGGTAAGATTACAGGCAGGAATAGTAATCTGTGAATATCACATTGGTATTACAGTTATATCCCTTTCTGCATTATGAACTGCGTCATTCAAATCCTTTTGGACAGGCAGAGCTTGCATATCTGCATCCGTGCACAGCAATCGTACCAGCAGGTGATCAGCATTGTCACCATCATAATGCATCTATCTGTGGACCCCAGGAAAGCAAGACAGTGTAACTAGCAACAGAGAATATTTGTCTTTGTTCTTCAGTAGAGCATTTAAAAGAGTGCGGTCCCAAATCAGTGTTTTGCCAAAGTCACTGCTGTTATGTCCCTAAGAATCATTGTCCAAGGCAATTTCTGTGTTTTAATAAGTGATTAATTTGAACAGGTGGTTGCAGTTGGGGCAAACCTGCACATATGTTTGGGGACCAGCACTTATTTTTCCTCCCTCGTCACACTTTGACCCTGAGCAAGAGAGAGAAAACAGCTAAAGGGAGAAAGAAGGATAAATAGAAGGATGGAAAAAACTGTGACAAAGGGAGAAAGCAGAGTTTGAGAAAGAACCTCCAAGAGTGAGATGAAGGAGCAGGGACTATGGATTAAAGAGGCGTGAAGGTGGAATCAAGTCTATGCAACCTTTCTATTTAGCAGTCTGACCTTCAGTAGCGCCGCCATTGCAGTTTTTGCAACGCAACTCATTACATGACTTGCACTGGAGAGTGCTGGACTTAGGAATAGTATGATTTACTATTCCATCTCCAGTCTACGTAACAGTATGGAAGGTGTTGAAATAGTAAATCATACTATTCCTTAGTGTATAGCGCCATCGAGCTCATGTTGTTGTAACGACTTGCGTTGTAAGGACCACGTTGTAAAGGTTGTTCACCGTATTTGGAACTACGTTTATGGTAGCACTTCAATTCATGAAATATGATGTTCTGAGTTGTACTTAGCTTGGTTTAAAAGACTGTTAATCACATGGTTAAGCAGACTGAATTAATAATGTACATTTTAATTGCATGCACCTCATGAAGGAACATTCCGTTCTACTTGTTTGAGACATTTACACAGGTGTTCAACAACATGCTCTTTATTTGGCATTTTCTTCTGGTTATCTAAAAAAGGCTTGTCCTGCTGCTCTTTGCTTTAAAGTTGTTTTTTATAGTGCACTGAAGAACATTTTGTGATCCTCCCTCAATACATAAATAAATGATGACACTGGAAAACTGAACTTTGCAACAAACAGAAATTTTCCCTCCTTGCATGTGTACACAAACGTTTTCACCCGCTCATAATAGTTATACATTTCAAATGTTCATCGTTGTGACTCGCACACAGCTCACAAACAGACTGCTTGGAATTTCTACTGGTGCTAATTTATGACACTCGTTAATCGACTTGTGGGGACATGGGACAAATTTGGCGAATTGTGACTCTTCATTCCATCATAAAGACATCTCATCAAATTACTCTTGAGACTTGGCCAACATAATCAAACTCTCAAGCTGCAAGGGAAATCTTCAGTTGGGAGCCTGGTCAGTGATTTTAAAGTTGGTGTAATATTAAATGTACTCATTTTAATTGACCATTAAGCCCCCACTAAGCCCCCACCCAAAGAAAATCCTAAAGGTGATGGAAGGTATGCTCTGTGCTGCTGGGTCCTTTTCCAAGTGAGTCAGAGCCTTCATATCAATCCTCCTTTTATTGCGCATTGTGCCAATGCCAGAAAGCAACCAACTTCATGAAAGTCAACTTTGGTCCTGCCCCACTATAAACAGTGTAGCCCAATCTGCCAAGCCATGTCCCTTATGAACCAGACCAAAAGCAAACCCAGACTGGTTAGCATTGTTGGGTTCATCAATAAGGTGCAACTTGAGTCCTTTATTACAGCAAACTAATGACACTCATCTAGGAGTTATTATTGTACATAGGTCATGTGAGAAAGTCATCCTTTTGGCACTGATCACTCTCATTTTCTGCTTGATACAGGAAGTTACTGACTCTGGGCCCGATTCACAGAACTAACTTAAGACAAAATCCTAAACTTACTACTTTTGGTATTCACAAAATGCACTTACTACTTTTGGTATTCACAGAATGGATTTACGACTACTAACTTTACGCCCGCACCCGGGCCGGAGATTCCGGCCCGGAGGCGGAGCTTTCGGCCCGGAGGCAGAGCTTCCGGCCCAGAGGTGGGACTTCTGGCCAGGAGGTGGAGATTTCGGCCACGGCTAAATTTCCGCCTCCGGCCGGAAGTCCCACATCTGGGCCGGAAGCTCCGCCTCCGAGACGGAATCTCCGCCTCCGGCCCTGTGTGATTTGCAGTGTGTGTCAGTTCACAAGTAAGACCACAGAAATGGAATTAGTGCTTGCAACACCTTTGCAATTGACTCAACCAATATGATTTATTTGATCAAGTGCTCCTGCAACCGCCTCTACGTTGGTATGCCCATGCAAAATATAACAGCAAGTATTAATGAACACAGCAGCACGATAAGGTGCGCGAGAGGCAATACTAAGCTAAGAAAACACTTCCTTGACAAAATGAATCTCTGGAAAAAATTGAATGGTCTAATATTGAGAAACTGCAGCCACACCACCCAGATTTAACCACACACATATGTTATGAACAACAGTTGATTTACAGGCTAAGGACTGATAAACAGCGCTGGCTAAGGAGATCCCTTGGGCCCAACTCACAATAACACTATCAATGCTTACCTACTAAGTAGCCTACTGAGATTTTATCACCAAGGAAACAAGAGCTCTTTTTGAATTAGTTGATAATAAGCCTTCCTTGGCTGGTTAACGCTTGCTTACATGTCAATGCATCTCTCATTCTCGAGCATCTATGGGTAACCAATGATGACCTGAGAACATGTGCTATTATCTGGTTCCTCAGCCCATCTTTACATAATATAGATGATAAAAGTGAGTTTTGTAGTAATACAGCCACTCTTAAACCTCTTTCTCTTCCTTGATTGTCTCTCTGGTGGTTGCACTACATCATCTGATGTTAAAGATGACAAATGCCACATTTGCACCATGACATGATTCTGGGCATATCGTATCCTCTACAGTCATTTGCCCACATGACCAGTATAACAAAACAAAAAATACATCTACTTAAGAATTCTGTATAATGTATCCTTCACATAAAACCTCTTTGATATTTGAATTACGTAAATAAATGCAAATAGCGCAAGAAGAAGTTGTCTTGGGTTGACGTTCTTCCTCTTTTTCTTCTCAGCTCTACAGTTCTCATGATCCCTTAGAACATTCACACATGAATGAAATGCAATGGTAATACTGCCCTCTGCTTCCTACATTCAATGGTGTGCCTATGTGTCACGTAGCAATGATGTGGTTGTGACACGCACAGGGAGAACTATGCCCCAACATGGAGGTCTCAACGTTACCAACTGAATCTGCCTTGGTTTTGGCCTCAGTTTCTGCTAATCGAGGAAAGCACTGCAGGCAGATGACATTCCCTGAAGAAGTATGTTTAATCATCAACCTTTTACTGGGTTTGTGTGAGTGTCCTGTACTACCCAGGGGTCCGCTCCAATAATTCATTGAATTCTATATGTGTATTCCAACTGAATAACAGAATATAATGGCCATGTTAAATCTCATGAAAAACTCATAACATGGTACATCATTAATATTGGCAGATGATCCTTGTCTATATGGGATTTTTTCAACCACCTTAAAGTCCCTGTTTTCCTTTAGTTTGAAAGGCAAATCATGAGTGATAGTTTCTTAAATGCAGTAAATAACTCTGTTTTTATGCCTGATACTTTTAAGGGTGGAACTATAGTAGCCCTCATCCTTGGTTCTTGACCATGGTGTAAGCAACTGCCCATAGGGTGTAAGTTAGGATGCAAGTGTGTATGCTTATTTGTCTCCACAGAACCAAACCTTCTCATGTGTTGCTTGCTTCTGTCTTGCAGTTACACATAAAGGATAGTGCATGCTTTTTTGCATCCTTTCACTGATCGATTGATCATTACAACTGTGATAAGATTTATAATCATACAGTTTGTATTTGTATTTATATTTGCATATATTTATTAAGTGACACATTCATCCAGAAGGACATCACACGCTAGGAGTGAGTAAAACTGAAGTGGCATTGTAAACAGTGTGAAGGGAGTGGCTTAAGACACCTAATGATAAACAGTTTCAATTGGGTTCTAAGGAACAATTATGTCTTTAGTTTCTTTCTGAATGATAGGTCTTCGTCCATTAGACAAAGATCCAAGGAGAGTTCATTCCAGTGAACGTCTCCCAGTTTGGAGAAGGAACGGTCTCCTGCCCTGACTCTCTTAGTTCGTTTGATTTTTGCCAAGACCTGATGACATGATCTCAGGTTACGCGAGGGAGAATAGAATTCTACTTTAATTTGCAAGATGTGAGGACCATTTTATGTGCCACTCTATGTGCGTACCATTGAAGTTTAACCTTAGCTCTTTGGCTACGTGCAGCCAATTTAGTTCCCTCCGACTTTCAGATGCTGAGCTGCATTTATTTTTATTGTGAACTAGTCTAAGAGCAGCATTCTGGACCACCTGAAGTCGAGAAAAGAGGTACTCATGGATTCCTATTTATAGCGCCTTCCCGTAGTCAAGTCTACAGGAAAAAAGGGTGGGGGTGCTGGACATTCTGCAGTTTAGAGGGATCTAAGCGAATAGTCTTCGTAGTAGTTTCAGGGTGGCAAAGCTTTTACCGCACAGTGGTCTGAGTTTGTCTTGCATTGTCACTGCATTGTCAATGAGTATGCCCACATTTTTTGCCACTCTCCTAGGTTCTGGGGCCGCTCCTAGTTCCTGAGGCCTCCAGGTGTTATCCCAAACTAAGTGTGCTCTAAGAAAAATCAGAATCTCACATTTTCCAGCATGTAATTTCAAACAGTGTTCCCTCATCCAGGTTGCTGTTTATGTGAGACAGTTAATAAGATTATTTTTGATGAACGCCACAACACCAGAATCCACTACGACGCCAGCACCATCCACACACTCAATGCCGGCCGAATTCGCAACTGCTTCTAGGCTGCCCCAAAACCGACCCACAGACCCTTCTCCTGCCACTCCTGCAGCTTCACCTGTGACAGAAACACCAAACCTCCAAGGACTGGACCCAACCACCTCCGCTGCATACTCCTCAACACCTTCTCCGCACGCAAACACGCCGTCGAGCTCTGGGATCTGCTCGACACCTCCGCCCAAGACTTGGCCTTCCTGACTGAGACCTGGTGGAAGGACTCCTCGGCGCCTGACATCCCCATAGCCATCCCGGACGGTTACAAGATTACCCACAAGGATCATGCCAACGGAATCGGAGGAGGAATAGCCATCATCCACAAGCCAACCCTCAAAGTCACCACCCACACAGACGACACCATCAACACCGCCGAACACTTGCACTTCCGGATCCACACCGACCCCAACGCCATCCTCAGAGGAACACTCAACTACAGACCCCCCAGATCCCGGGCTCAGTTCAGCGATTCCATCACCGACGTTACCAGCACCCACGCACTCACCTCCACAGACTACATCCTCCTCGGGGACCTGAACTTCTACCTCGAGAACAACAACAACGCCAATTCTGCCACCCTGATGGACAACCTCGCCAACCTTGGCCTCAGACAACTCGTCATCACACCCACCCACACCGCCGGCCACACGCTTGACCGCATCTTCTCCACAGGCTCCCATGTCATCTTCGACCACACCACCGAACTCCACGTGAATGATCACCGCTGCATCCACTTCACCTTCAAAAAACCAACCACACACCATCGCACCCAACAGCTGCCTTGCTGCTGCTGGAGCAAAGTCACAGAAGACCAGCTGCTCACCTCCCTCGCCAAGAACCTACCCACCGACCCCACCAACTCTGACGCCGCAGCCCACAACCTCAGTGGATCGATGACTGCACCAACACCCTCGCCTCGCTCAAGAAACCCTCCAACTGCCACACCAACAAGAGAGCCACATGGTTCACCAGCGAGCTCCAGGTCTCCAAACGTGCATGCCGAAAAGTGGAGAAGACATGGCAACACGAACGCACACCGGACAACCACGCAGCCCACAAGGATGCCACTCGCAGACACTACCACCTCATCAGACTAGCCAAGAGATCCTCCTTTAAAGACCGCTTGGACAACAATGCGCAAAACAGCAAAGAACTCTTCAGCATCATAATGGAACTCTCCAACCCCAGCGCCAACGCCAACGACATCCCACCCTCACAAGATCTGTGCGACTCACTAGCCATCTTCTTCAACCGTAAGATCGCTGACATCCAGGACAGCTTTAAGACCACGACCGCCTGACTACACCAGACCCCACCTTCCTTGTGAACACCACCAGTGCCAACCGCCTGACCTCCTGGTCCAACGTCAACGACGACGAGACACGCAAGGTCATGAACTCCATCCACTCAGTATCTCCGTGTGACCCATGCCAACACCACGTATTGAACAAAGCAGACGCAGCCATCGCACCCCAACTACGGAAGGTCATCAACATCTCCTTTGAAACAGTGACATTCCCGGAAAGCCGAAATCAACACCCTCCTCAAGAAGCCCAGAGCAAACCCCAAGGAACTCAAGAACTTCCGGCCCATCTCCCTGCTCCCATTCCTGGCAAAGGTCTTCGAGAAAATCGTCAACATGCAACTAACCCACCACCTGGAAGACAACAACATCCTGGACCCGTCCCATTCCGGATTCAGACGAAACCACAGCACAGAGACAGAACTTATCACCGCCACAGACAACATCAGGCACCAACTAGACAACGGCGAAACATCAGCCCTCTCATCCTCGTGGACCTGTTAGCCGTCTTTGACACAGTCTGCCATCGCACCCTAAAGACACGCCTCCTAGAAGCCAGAATCCAAGAGAAGGCCCTCGACTGGACCACGTCATTCCTCACCGGCAGAACAGAGAGCGTCCGCCTCCCACCCTTCCGATCCGAAGCCATCGACATCATCTGCGGCATCCCCCAGGGCTTATCCCTCAGCCTGACGCTGTTCAATGTCTACATGGCCCGCCTCGCACTAGTGGCCCGCCATCACGACCTCAACATCATCTCCCACACTGACGACACCCAGCTCATACTCTCCCTCACCAAGGACCCACACACCACCAAAACCAACCTCCACAAGGGAATGAAGGCCATCGCCGACTGGATGAGGAGCAGCCGTCTGAAGCTGAACTCGGACAAGACGGAGGTCCTCATCCTCTGATCCACCCCCTCAGCCTGGGACGACTACTGGTGGCCGACCGCACTGGGAACAGCCCCAACACCCACCAACCATGCACGCAATCTGGGATTCATCCTAAACTCCTCCCTCTCCATGTCTAAACAGGTCAACGCCATCTCCTCCTCCTGCGACAACACCCTCTGCATGCTCCACAGGATCTACAAGTGGATCCCGACCGAAACAAGAAGAACGGTAACACAGGCCCTCGTCAGCAGCAGAATGGACTATGGAAATGCACTCTATGCAGGAATCCCAGCCAAACACCTACGACGACTACAACACATCCAAAACCCCTCTGCCTGACTGATCGTCAACGCCCCCATTGCAGCCACATCACCCCCCACCTGAGAGACCTACACAGGCTCCCCATCGACAAGAGCATCACCTTCAAGCTCCTCACCCACACACACATAGCACTCAACAACGCCGGACCTGCCAACCTGAACAGCAGACTCAGCTTCTACAACCCCACCCACCAGCTCCGGTCCACCAGCCTCGCCCTCGTCTCTGTCCCCCGCATCCAACGAATGACCTCCGGTGGCAGATCCTTCTCCTACGTCGCTGTCAAGACCTTTAACACCCTCCCTACCCACCTACGGCAGACCCAAGACCTACTCACCTTCAGAAGACTCCTCAAGACCTGGCTCTTTGAGCGGTAGCAGCACCCCCCCTCCCCTCAGCACCTTGGGACCCTCACGGGTAAGTAGCGTGCTCTACAAGTACATTGATTGATTGATTGATTGATTGATTGATTGATTGATTGATTGATTGAACCTCATGCTTTTCTTCAAATGCGATTAGTAGTTGTGTGGCGTCTGCATAGGAACAGATATCGAAGCCCCATTTTCTGTTATTCGCTGCTAAGGAGGAAAAATAAACATTGAAAAGGGTGGGGCCGATTCACAGAGCTAACTTAAGACAAAATCCTAAACTTACTACTTTTCGTATTCACAGAAGTTAGGATTTTGTCTTAAGTTTGTCTTAAGACAAACTTAAGACAGACTTAAGACAGAATCCTAACTTAAGTCTGTCTTAAGTTTGTCTTAAGACAAACTTAAGACAAAATCCTAACTTCTGTGAATACCAAAAGTAGTACGTTTAGGATTTTGTCTTAAGTTAGTTCTGTAAATCGGGCCCGGTGAGTCTTAAGGAGGCCCCCTGCAGGACTCCGTATTTGATTATCTTTGAGCTGGAAGAGAAGGGTCCCATTTGAAAGAGCTTTTGACTGTATTCCTTTTCCATGTAAGATGCACAGCAGATGGTTATGAGATACAGTATCAAAAGCCACCGTTAGATCCAAAAGGATTAGTGCAGCATTTTTACTTTGGTCCACCAAGGATCTGACGTTGTCTGATACAGCAAGTAGAGTTGCTTCAGTGTTGTTGGCAGCTCTAAATCTGGTTTGAGAAGGATCTAAAAGATTGTTTGTTTCTAAAAAATTGACCAGTTATTTATTGACTAATTTCTCAAGTACTTTGGACAGATATGGAAGTTGAGAGATCAGTTGATAGTTTGCTGGATCATGGATTTCCAAGCATGCTTTCTTTATCAGTGGAAATACAACAGTTTCCTTCCATAAAGCTGGGAAAGAAGATGAATTCAGAGATTTATTGAATGTACTGGTGACATGCGGGCTGAGGAAAGATACAAGCCAGATACGATACACTTTATTTTTCTCCTGATGCTGCTACTTCCCACAAGGTGAAAGCAATGAACTCCTATTTCACCTGCATGGAGATGTGGTATTTAGTTGAGTAGAGATCCTTTCTTTTATTAGCCCTGGTGGTTGTCCATGACCTTTCTTTAGGCTAGGGAATTGACAGAAGCATGTAGGCAGGAGAATGCATGAGAAGGTCATAGCACCCTGAATATCCCCATTTTTTAGTTTTAACCATACCTAGACTATCTACCAATTAAGGGAAATCCCACAGTTTTACCCTAAGGTTTTTCTTTTTACATCTGGATCCCTGTACTGTCCAAGAAATGTAGTTTGTCAAGAACATGAAGCATGGCACATTAGATGTGTGAGGCTATTGTGCCCCATATGCCATTTTCAAAAGCAGACAAAATAAATAATTCTATACCCTCAAAACAACTGCCTTATAGTGGGTTGCTATGTTGAAGGCATTAGAGGTGCCTGCCAAGCAACTAAGGAAGATTTGGCAGGTAATACGCCACAAGTCAAGCAAAGGCTTTGGCATCTATTAACCAGGTAGACCAGGGGGCCAACCATCATTATTTAAATGACCCTGTAGGAGTTATAAAAATTAGACCAGGGTGGTTTGCCTTTTAGCTGAATTCTTTTTTTTTTTTTTTTATGATCTTTATTTCGGCAGGATAGCCATAAAAGACACATATATATACATACATAAAACACGGAACAATCAATTACGCACATCAGTTCATAAAAGAATTCTTTTTTTTTTTTTTTTTAAATAAAGTGCAAAGTCAAGATTCATCAGTCTCCTTATAACATGGTTTATTTAGCATAATTCATTTAGCAGCAGGAGTGGAATATAAAATGGACCTCCTCAAAGCATCTGACCCAATTTCTCAAAGCATCTGACCCAATTTCTTTCGAACAAAAAACACTGAATGAAGGAATCTACTGATACTAAATACAATAAACTGGGCAGTATTAGTTTTAACAATCCTATATGCTGTAAGGCAAGTTCTAGTTCCTAGGAGAACACACATAGATTTTAACCATTTTTTCCGGGCTTTCGAGTACGCTTTACATACGAACAGCATGTGAACTTCGTTCTCCGTACAGGAAGCTAAACACATAGGACATCTTCCACTACTGTCAGTTATACATGCCCCGTTTTTCTTTGACCAGCGTTCTAAATTAGAGTTTAACATGAGATTCCCATACCTGAATTTCAGGTAGAGAGTCTTAGCAGCAGGGGGCTCAATTTCATCCAGAAATGATTCAAAACAGGGTTCGCCTTTGAGCAATAAAAAGTCTTTAGTTAAGGTCCCAATTCTGCTCTCATGTACAAACCTATTGTTCATATAGGACCAAAAAGCTCTCTTCACCATGGTTTTAGCAAAGGGTGGTAAGTTCTCTGGGTATTCCCATAGTGAATACAGACCCAACATTCTGAACCATTTTTGAATATGCCCAAACCATAGGATAGAGTTAAAAGAGTCAAGGTTTAATACCTCATGAAGGCTGTTCCTGTAGTCTTGCAATTCTGGAGTGGCCCAAATCCTAATCCAGAACATTAGAGGTCTTATAATTGTAAAATAATCAGTTTGTTTAAAATTTAAATCAAATTGGAGGGGAATTAAAGGAGTGCTAGTGGGGACCGTTACAATTAATCTCATAAATGTATTATCCAATCCTTGGAAGCTCTCCCTGGCCCAAGGACCCCATATTTCGGCCCCGTATAGGGTGGCAGATTGGATTTTAAATTTAAA
Organism: Lissotriton vulgaris; assembly: GCF_964263255.1. Lineage (NCBI taxonomy): Eukaryota > Metazoa > Chordata > Amphibia > Caudata > Salamandridae > Lissotriton > Lissotriton vulgaris. The sequence continues at coordinate 684,705,952 of NC_141685.1, read as the reverse complement.
GAGTTCAAGAACAGGTGTTACACTCTTGCTTGTACTAGCATTCAGTTTGTTCATTATGGGTTTAACATTTTGAGCATATAACACCTTACTTTACTCTATTTGGGCCTTCCATGTTAACTTTGAGTCGAGTACCACCCCCAAATAAGAAAAATTATCAACAGTTCCAAGAGTTTGTCCATTCAGGGTCAATTTCCCTCTGTCCGGTCTGCTAGGGTTCAATGAAATACATTTGGTTTTGTTAATATTGATTTCTAAGCCTTTTTTTTCACAGTAGCTACTAAAGGAGTTTAAGAGTACCTGGAGGCCCTTCTTAGTCTGGGATATTAAGATGGTATCATCCGCGAAGAGCAACGCAGGCACTCTCTCTCCATTTAGCTTGGGTGAATCGTTGTTACAGGCATTCAGATGTTCTGGGACGTCATTAACAAATATGGAAAATAAGGTGGGGGCCAGGACACATCCTTGACGGACGCCGCGCTCGATTGGAATATCGCGCGTCAATTCGCCATTTGGGCCCCATCTAATGTTGGCATGGTTTCTAGCATGTAGCTCAATTACCTGTATTAAGAGACTCCCTGGCATGCCGGCTTTATTTAAGGATCTCCAGAGCAAATTTCTAGGAACAAGATCAAATGCAGCTCTAAGGTCAACAAACGCTACATACAGGTGACCTTTCCTAATATGTACGTACTTCCAGTAAATACAACAGAATCTGAAGACCTGATCCAATGTACTGGTCTGGACCTGAAGCCTGCCTGAAATTTAGAAAGTATTGTTGACTCCTCCAGCCAATCATTTATTCGGTATAGCAAATGCTTGGCATAGAGTTTTTGCAGGGTGTCCATTAGACTAATGGGTCTATAATTTGAGGGGACAGATCTATTACCTTTTTTAAAAATTAATACAACTTCTGCTGCATGCCGACTTTCGGGAAAAGAACAATCTTTTGACAGAACGTTAAATAAACGATTTATGTAGGGAGCCCAGACTTCAATTGCGTGCTTATAAAGGTCACCAGGTATTTACTGTTTTTTAGTTCATTGATTGCCTTTTTTGTCTCTTCCAGGGTAAAATCAAGGCATTCAGGAGATGGGGGTAACCATGGGTCCTCTCCAGTAACACTATCATATTGTTTGTACAGAGATGTAAAATGTTTTACCCATGTTAATTCGTCCAAAAATGTGTCCTTCACAACTCTTCCTGCATGCCCCCCATTTGCAACCAGCCTCCAAAAACCAACATTGTAATTTGTTTTGGCAGCAGCCAACATATCTGCCCAGAGCTGCTCTTCCCATTCTTTTTTAGAATCTTATAAGACGTGCTTGTGTTCTTCCCTTGCGAGTTTAACATCCATCTTGGAGCCCTCTTTGATAGCGGTTAGGAGCTTCTTCTTAGCCATCCTACATGAGCGGTTATACCAGAGCTTCCCATGGCATTCCATCCTTGCATTTGCTGATGTTTCCTTGGCATTTTAGTCATATAGATTTTAAGTTTATCAAAAAAGACTTTGTGTAGTTCTACAAAATGTTCATAGTTCTCAGTTAGGAAGGGTTGGCCAGCTATGTGTCCAAAGATTGAGTCAAAAAGAGAGTAGACCGCTGCTAGGGTTTTGCCGTCAGATAGCAGAGCACGTCTATTGTTATTAATGTGTACAGATTCACATGATTCACCAACAGCTTCCCCATTCGGTATATCACTGAACATATGTGCATCAATATGGAGTTCCAGGGGATAATGATCACTCTCATCCCTGGTTACTACTCTAAAATCCAACATAAAGTGCCAAATGCTTAGTGAGACAAGAATAAAGTCAAGCCTACTTTCTGATTTCGCAAAGGTTGGCTGTTTAGTTAGGTCAGACGGAAAGCGGCCATTACATGCTCTCAAGCCATGGTCAACTGTTAGCCTCAATAGTTGGACTGCTAGAGTGGTACACTTAACGTAGTTTGGGGTTTCAGAGCTGGGGAATGTTATAGGCTTGATCCTCATCCTCGAGAACTTCCGTGATCCCAAGAATCGGTTCGAAATTACAGTTCAAGTCACCTCCCAAAATTACAGGGACTTCACCGACCACCCTCTTCAAGAAGGAATCCAGAGTTTCCAAGGTAGGTGAGACCCTGGAACGACCTATGGGTCTATTATAGACGTTGATAATGTAGTATTCACACCCCTTTGCAGTAACGATCTTTAGGGCTAGGATGTCAGGGGTTCCTGTATCTATAGATTCAACCCTTATAGCTGATGTAATTTTGATCCATATGATCAATCCCCCGGATGGCCTTCCCCTCTCAGACTGTACAGCCACATTACCAAAGGTTTTAAAACCCATCCTGTGCGGAATGTTCATAGCCCAAGTTTCTTGCAGTAGGCAAAAATCACCGGAGTCAACATAATCTGCCCAGTCAGGGTCCTTCAAATTTTGCCTACTCCAGCAATGTTCCAGGATAAAAAGTGCAATTTTGGAATTGGCACCTTATCAGTAAGGTCACGGTTAGCAGTAGGCACTACTAAGGCCGACAGGGGAACAACACTATCTAGCTGTGGATTGTCTATTTGGTTCCCTACATTTATTGTCAAGACCCCTACTACACAATTAGGATTTTCACCAGGGCAATCTTCATGCATGTTAAGGCATACTGAATTACCTTCAGGATAGCTTTGCTTGTTCTGAGTGCTATTTCCTCGACTAGAGTGAGTATGCCCCACGCCCAGTGTACAATAAAGATCATAAAGCATGGGGATGCAGTTTGGTATGATCTCAAGTCAGTCAACTGCGTCTAGGCAGCTGAACCTATTGAAAGTGGGAATTCCAGTCCACATATTTAGCTCGGTTTGTCTGGCCAGATTTGGTGCATAGCCATGGTATAGATTTGGAGTGTTCCAACCAGAACCATACTTGGGAAGCCTCGGAGGAGGATAAAAAAACGAAAGGGGTCTAGCTATAATAGGAGATGTGTCTCCATATGATTTCCATGCGCAAATCTGGTCCGCACTGTGGGGTTCCTCAAATGAGATGACTATACAGTCGCCCGGAATTGACTTTGTCATTTGTCCGACCCATGGTACCCTACGTACCATCAGAATTTTGCTTTTCATGTGATTTGGAATTGGTTTATTTGAATTTAACCAATAAATCACCTTATTTTTTAATGAAGCAAAATTCTCTTCATTTTGATTTTGTAGTTCGGGGACACCAGTGAGGACAATGACAAATGGACTAGCATCAGGGGGCAGATCGATATATCCTCCCTTAAAGTTATTATAGGCATGAGCTGACTGATGATTGTGTGAATCTATTCTATTAGCATGGGATCTATCAGGCATAGATTTATTAGGGCCCTGGGTAGTATTACTCTTAGAGGGTCTAGTTGTTGACGAGGACTTCTGCGAGACAGAAGTCTTAGCAGCAGAAGAATTAGTGGCAGCCACATTTACTGGCTGCGATTTTTTACATTGAGCAGCAACAGACGGCTGAGATTTATTAATTATATTAGCCGGTGGCACGTTCAGGGGTGTGGTGATAGGTGCTGTTTGGGTGTTAACTTTCGAGTTAGGGTTTTTGTTTTTAACTACCCCTTCTTTTTGTTGCTGCACACTAATTGGGTTGATATTTGAGGATACCACAGGTGCCAAAGTTGGAGCATGTATGGGAGTATCATTGCCATTAAGGCTTAGACTTGCTAACGTTATGACCCTTTTCTCTACCTCAAGTAATTGGTTTTCAATACCAGCTAACCTAACTTCTAACGGCCTGAGAAGTGCTTTAAGCGTTTCCCAAACTATTTTCAAGAACTCTTCCCTGTCCCCTTGTGTGGAGTACCTGGATGTAGAGATATTCTCACCCTCTTCTACTAAATGATCTGTTCTTTGTTCCGGGTTAGATAACTCTATATTGTCATTCTTACATTGATCATTGGAGGGCATTTGATCAGTCCCATTGGTAGGGATGACAATAGACTTTTGGGGAGCCCCCCCTAGAAGACTTTGATTTGATGCTACCTTAGCCTTCTTTCTAGCGTAGACGGATAAGTTTTTACGTTTACATTTCTGTTTGGGTGGTGACTTAACAGTTTCTCGGGTCTCGCTCAGACCAGCTCCCCCCAGCACATTGTCCCCTACATTAGCCTCAGTCAGTGGCTCAGAGGATAGAATATTTTCTGATGCTACACTATCGGGTAAACCTGGGCTGCCTACTTCTAAGTTGACAGTGGAAGCTAACTCCTCATGTAAAGAATGCACTTCAGCCAGGGTGATAATAGGTACAGGGCCAGTAGAGCGCTCGGGAGTTTTGGAAGTTGCAATATGACCTAATGAGGATTTCTTTCTCAGTGCCAGTTCAATTGACAACTTTCTTGCAGACTCTAGCTCTAGGGAGACTCTGTGCTAGAGCTTAGTAATCTCATTATCGATGGATAGGCTAGTCCTTGTAATAAAGTCGTCCAAGGTCCCTGTAGCCTTTTTACCATTTTTTGTGGTCTTACTTCGTGTAGCACGAACGGACATATTTGAAATGATGAGTGTAACCTTTACCAGATGAGAATATTACTACAATATTGGAGAAGGTACAGCCAAGGGGGATGGCCCGGTCCGGTCTTGCTCGGTCTGTAACGGCCTGAAACGGCCCTGTCTTTGCCCCGTCTTCGCCCGGGCTGCGTCCCGCGCTGCGGGAGTTTGAAGGAGTGATATAGGGGCGGTATTGGCGGGGGGCGGGCCAGCAGGGAGAGCGGACCGGAAGCTATCCGTCGGTCTTGCAGGGACTTCTGGGAATTGAAGTCCCCGCACGCTCGCAGCCCCGCTGATGCCACACGCCCGGTGCCGCCTTTCCGCCTTACCGCCTCGGTAGTTCAGTGCTCCTTATGAGATGAAGTTGTTATCCCCATCTCAGCACAAACGAAGCGGCACCCGCGGAGCGGGTGCGGCGAGTTGTGAAATGGTGAACTGCTGTGCCTCGCTGACGGTTCAAGAATCCTCCGTTGGACAGGCAAAATGAATGAATTTAATAACAATTTTTGGCAGAAGTAAAAGCTTTTGAAGTCTCGGGATTTCAAAAAGTGTGCTAAACTATTTTTAAATCATGTTAATTATTAGAACAAGGAATATGTTTATTCCCTAAGAAGAAGGAAGAAAAGCCCATTACTTTCAGGCTATTGCAGCTCCATGTCATTATTAAGTGCTATCCGTAACTTTATAGGTTATTTGATGGCACTGAACATACTGGGGCAGATTTACAAGCCCCTTGCGACACTTTTGCACCACAGTTGCGTCACATTTGTGACGCAGTGGCAGCATAAACAATGTGGCCAATTTACAAAGTAGTGCATCTAGGGAGATACATATCGTTGTAAAGCCCTGTGTCACATTATATTTGTTGATATAAGAAAAGTGGGCGACCCATTCAACCCTTGAGAGCTTGGGCAAAATAAATGATAAGGTGAGAGTGCCTTCAAGGGATTTATTCTGATGTTCCAATTATTTATATAGTTGAATTGTAAGGATCCTTTTGCTGTTCCAATACGTTACAGTCTGAAAAGAGACCAGGTTATAAATTTACTTCACTATCAGAATTGGGCAAATGAATCTGTCGCTCATCGCGTAACAGTTCCAGCTTTAACTTATCAGAGTTAACCGCTGGCAACTTGCAAGATTGTGAAAATACCCATTCCACAAGCGAAAGTTCTGAGCTTTCTGTCCCAACGAGGTTGATGCAATACTGCCTTGAAAGATTCTATAAATTGAATACGCTCACTCGTGGCCAAACTAAGATTGCTATGGGTCAGATCTAGAATAGTAGAGGATATTAAGTGAGGTATCAAAATTCAGGGGACAACTTTTACAAAACTATACTGTCCTGAAGATGAGACCAAAACGTCGACCAGCGCCTTTTCCTTCCCCAATTTGTGTTTTATTCTTCTCAAGAGTAAAGGTGTCCACAATTGTCACAGTGAAGGCTCCAAATTTATACTGTTATTCTTCTGTTGCATTGTCTATATATTTTTACAAATAGTACCCTAATTTGACTATGATAAAAGTGAATACTTTTCTATATACACCCGTTTTTGCTCTTTATTTGCTTTGAATGTTTTAGCATTGATGATTTGGATTATATATGTTTATTGTATTGACTTTGTGATTAATGCACACTACTAAATTGAGGTATCAAACAGTCGGAATCAACCATTACTTAAGGCAATCATTTATCTGACCTTACAATTCAACTATATAAATAGGTGAAACACCAGAATAAATCCCTTGCAGGCACTCTCACCTTATCATATTATCCCTGTGTCAGGTATAATGTATGCATGGTGGGTGATCCCATGCAGGAAAGCTTTGTAAAACTGATGCAGTAAAATCTACAAGACTTCTCTGTGCAACCTCTAGGACGCCACTGCGTCAAAACCTTACGCCTGCGTAAAGCAAGCATTGAAAGTGACGCAGGAAAATAAGTATAGGCCTCAACACGCATTCCTGGAGTTGTGTTGTGCTTGAGACAGAACTCCAGCAATGGGTAACTTTTGGACAAACGGATGCGTCAGAATTTTTCATGCATCTGTCAATCCTTGCGCCATGGTGCACTGTATTGTAAATACAGCGCATCCATGGTGGAGCAATGGGTATTGCAGGCAGGCAGGCGCAGGGAAACTGACACATCTCTACAGATGCGTCAGTTTCTTATAAATCTGCCCCAATGTTATTAAGATGACCCAACAAGGATTTATAGAGATCTTTCTTCAGATTACATAGTTGATTATAGTTGTTGACATCCTTATTCAAAGAATTGTTCCAAACAGGTTTAAAGTTGCTGGGACAATCATAGGTAAATCATCATTCTGTGGTAGATTTGTCAATATTTCACTCAATGCAGCAAGACACCTTGGGCAGGAATGCTCCATACTCAACATTTTATGGTGCATTCCCATTCACTCCTTGTTCTCTAACACTTATGGCTGCCTAGCGCAAACACAGACTCCCTTGCACCATGGTACAAAGGTGCTTGTTTTGGGCAGAGAGGGACAACGTCCTGCACAAAAACAATCCTCTGAGGCTTTTTCCTCTTTCTGTGTGTGCTGTTGTATGCAGCACACGTAGAGAGAGGAAATAACAAGAAGAAATACAAATATTTCTCCTTGTTATGACTCAACTGGGAAAGCTTAGCGTTTTGACTCATTCCCAGGTCTACCACTCATGGTAAATGTGGTGATGATCCAAAATCCATGAGTGGATACATGAGAACCCCCATACTCTACCCATGGAACACAATCCTGGGGCACAGTAATGCAAGCCAGCGACATGCCCTGCTTTTCATTTCTCCATATTTACCAAGCACCACAGGGCCATGGTAGGTGGCTGTGCGTGTCTTGGTAAATCTGAATTTACTGCTGCGTTGCCCTTGTGTTTCACTGAGTGACGCAAGGCAGTGCAACACTTGATAAATCCGGCCCTTAGATGCTCGATTTTTTAATACATTAGATGCACTGTGTATGTACTATATTCCTAGGGAAAGCAGTTTCTATGTTGCATGGATGAGCTAAAATCCTGAACATAATTAGTTAGTGAGAACAAGCCACAATTTTTTTCTTATTGAAGCAGCGCCAGCAACAGGCCTATTGACCAGGTGATATGTCTTGCCAGCTGGCCTTAGTTCAACAAAAAAGTAATGCTCTGAAAAATTCGATTTTTAGTTGAGTGGGGTTTTTGGACCCTGCTCAAGGAACAGCCACAATCTGTGTCTGTGTCAACCACAAAAGTCACTAAATGAACTTGTACTTAACCCTCTGGTAGCTTTGCACAAAAGCAGTAAAGCTTCACGTAGAGGCAATGTGTGAAGAAAAGAAAAATCCCACACCAATTTAGAAAAATAAAGTACATTTTACAAAATTATTTGACACCAAAACAACAAAAGTTCAATCAGTAAAACTGGTGTGATGGATTTTTAAAGAGTAAGGTAAAAACTATCATATACAAGAGCAAATCCCCAAAATTGGACATCTGGTCACACAAGACCAAGTCAAAGTAAAAAAATATTGGCCAGAAAGTGGATTGGGTCTGTTCGGCGCTTACCTTCGGAATTAGAAGATATTATGAGAAAAAATGCCTGAGAAGCAAATTGCAATGGAACAAGGCTGCAGATGGTGTCCGAGGACGAGTAGTCATCACCGGGGATCTGCTGGATGAGATCGCAGTGAAGATTTACACACTTGAGCTTAGTCTCTTTTTCAGAAATCCAAAATCTCCAACGGGACAAATGTTTGCTACAGCTGATGAAGGATCAATGAGGATGGATAAACCCTTCAGCGAAGGACCACTTAACAGAATTTGAGGCTCCGTTGAACAACGTAGAGAGAGGTGCCACAAAGTCCCGGCTTGGCTTGCCGCAAGTTTTGGATTTTGACTATCTGGGCACCATAAGCACCTCTTCCTAGAGTGAAGGACTGAAGTGGAACCACTTGGATGGTCAGTACTCACTCAGGCTGGGTCCAGGTGTGGGTTCAAGATGTTTGGAGCCTTTTCTGTCTCTGGTGCTCTGACCAGGAAGCCAGTCAGTTAGCTCCTGCAATCAGTCTGGCAGTACAGGGCTTAAGTAGCAGGCCTCTAAGGGTCCAAGGCAGACTTCAGGCAGCAGAGCAGTCCTTCCAGGTGCAGTAAAGTAGTCATCTGATGGACTCAGCAGGACACAGCAACAGGCAGTCCCCTGACAGGCCTTCCACAGGTCCAGCAAGTGAACTGAATAATGGGTCTGAATGTCCTATTTTTATACCTGGGGCCATCTCTCCAGTAGGAGAAGCTCCTAGAGATTCCACGTGAAAGGCTAGGAATTTCCTGCCTCCATTGCCCTGCTGTCCCCAGCCTGAGCACAGTGAGGTTGTGTGTAGTGCTTTGTGTGAAGGCAGGGCACAACTACTTGATTTGCAAATGGGGCTCTACCCAGCTCTGCCCCCATCCTGCCAGTGATGACCCATTCAGACACACCTAAGCCCTCTATTGTGTGGCTGCATGAGAGGAATAAACAAAGTCTAACTGCCAACTACATCCAGTCATGTGACCCAGTAGAGGCTGCAGACAATTTAGGGCAGGAAAATGCAAATTTTCTAACAGCTGCATTTTTAAAATTGTAACTTAAAATCCAACTTCACCATTAAAGAGGATTTTTTATTACAATTTCTCAAACACCAAACATAAAACGTTTACCTGTTCCTATTAAATGTATAAGGCAACATAATGCTATCCAGTTGCTTTTCACTACCAGGACATGTAAGTACATGGAAATCTTTTTAATTGCAAGGCACCCACCCTGAAGGCAGTCTAGGGCATAATACATTAAGGGTGACTTATAAGTAATAAAAAGGGAGGTTTTGGCAAGGGGGTTATACTGTGAAGTCAAATTGTCTGTTTAAAACTGTATGCAGGCTGCAATGGCAGACTTGGGACATGTTTTAAAGGTCTACTTAAGTAGGTGGCACAATAGGTGCTGCAGACACACTGGTAGCAATTGATTTACAGGTCCTGGGTATATGATATATCACTTTGCTAGGGAATTACAAGTAAATTAAATGTGCCAATTCGGTGTAAGCCAATTTGACCATGTTTTTGTTTGGAGTGAGCATAAGCACTTCATCACAGGCTAGAAGTAAAGGGCACAAGAATCCTAAGGCCAACAAAAATGAAATTCTGTAAAAAATGTAGTGCATAGGCAACGGTTTGGGGGGACTGTGCAGAGAGGGCCAAGTCCATCAAATATGTGTATGAGTGAGAAGTATTTCCTCATCTGCTGCTGCTTATGCAATGGCTAGTCTCTTTGTAAGGAAAGTATGCACTTCTGCTGCTTTACTCTGGCTGTGCCGTTTGTAAGTGATGCTTGCACAGCTGTTGCCTGTGCTATGTTTTAAGAGGCGCAGACAATTTTCTGTAGAAGAACTTTATTAAGTTCATTGGTACAACCCCTAGACAGAGAGGTCCTCTCTCTGCAACTGCCAGCTCTCCTCTGCTGGTCAACACAGAACAAAGCATCCTGGTTACCATGGAAGGAATGATAACATGTTGCCAGGCTACTATGTTAAGACACAACACATCTTCCCCCTTTAAACAACACAAAGGATATCTATATATATATGTATATATATATATATATATGTGTATATATATATATATATATATATATATATATATATATATATATATATATATATATATATATTCCAACAATGTTTAAATCCCCGAGGGAAAAAAAACCAATGGTCACACCTGAAAACTTGATTTCTGCTCCTTTAATGGTGAAAAAACAGCGGCTTGTGGCATAATCCCGACATGTTTCGTTCCAACATGGAACTTCTTCAAAGGTAAGCCTGGCTCTGAGCACAACCAGCGTCCGGTGTTTTAAAGTCATTTTGTTTGCCCCAATGGCATTCTTTCATGGAATCACTTCCGTTTTTGAGATGGCTTATGGGACTTGTGGTTGCGCTTGTTACCGTTTATTTTGTGTCATAGGTCGATTTCTTTTGCTTGTTTTTCCTTGTTATTTAGTGTCTCTCCATTGTTCTTTATCCATGTTGTCCTTGGGTTTTGAGACATCTGCTCGAACTATATATAAATATATATATATGTATATATATATATATATATATATATATATATATATATATATATATAAACTTAAAGGTTAACACAAATGAAAAAAAATAAATGGTAACATAAGAAAAATGTATATAACGCTATGCAAAATGCAATATTTGGATATATTATTATGTCACATAGTCACTATGCCATTTGGGAATTTTCCTGACACATTTGTTATTCTTTACATCGTCACAACCATTGTTTAACCCCTTCACTGCGGCGGCTATTCCGCCGCAGTGCTAAGGGGCGGGGCGGAAGAGCAGCGGGTGCATGCTGGTGACGGAACCCCTCCGTCACCGGCGTCGGTTGCGCTGTGCTTATGACGGAGCTGTTCCATCATGGCCCCGCCCGCTCAATAGAACGCTCAGCGCAGGCGCGGATTTTGCGCCGCGCATGAGCGGCAGGCGGGCCATGACGGAACCGCTCCGTCATCAGCACAGCGCACCCGCATCTGATGACGGAGCGGTTCAGTCATCAGCGCACAAGGGGTTAACTGATTGTTGCTATCCCCTTTCACTGGGCCAGGGACAGACTGATTTGCATATAGCCAGGTTCTGAGCTGGGATGGGGCAGTGAGATAAATAACGGTGATGGATCAAGCCCTGATCTTTGGACTGGGTAAGAGTGGTCTGCTTAATTCAGACACTCTGTTCATCACCACCCCCTTTTCTGAATCGTTTTTGGCCACTATAGGTGTGGCAGGGTATACTCAGACATGAGTCCCTTTCTCACTGCTCCATCAGGATTCAAACAAGCCGGGCCGAAGACGGCTGAAATGCCAGAAACCGGTCCCCGGTAGCTTGTCTCCTTTCTGGTGAAGAATTGGCTTGGTAGTTTAGTCTGCCCTGTTCCCATGATGCACTGGGCCAGGGACAGCCTGATTTGCATATAGCCAGGTTCTGAGCTTGGATGGGGCAGTGAGATAAATAACGGTGATGGATCAAGCCCTGATCTTTGGACTGGGTAAGAGTGGTCTGCTTAATTCAGACACTCTGTTCATCACCACCCCCTTTTCTGAATCGTGCTTATGACGGAGCTGTTCCGTCATGGCCCCGCCCGCTCAATAGAACGCTCAGCGCAGGCGCGGATTTTGCGCCGCGCATGAGCGGCAGGCGGGCCATGACGGAACCGCTCCGTCATCAGCACAGCGCACCCGCAGCTGATGACGGAGCGGTTCAGTCATCAGCGCACAAGGGGTTAACTGATTGTTGCTATCCCCTTTCAACCAGTTGTCAACTTCCACCTTGTTGAACATGGTTACACAGCATGTGTTCCACACCTTACCATCACTCAACCAAACACTAATACCACTTATCTTGGTTATGCATTTTGGTAAGGACCATTTTGATAAACCTCTTTTTTGTACACCCACACTATACGTCCTCACCCAATCTCCAACCTTGAAATTGCGACTGTTTCTTTTCAACCTGTCATTGTTTCTATCCACCTACTTGTCTTGATATTCTTTTACCCTACTCTCTACACCCTTCTGCAAACTGGACGTGAAAAGTCTTTGAACATCCACACCGGAGTAGCCTTCGTGCTACGTTGCCTACCTTTGAGAAGTTTAAATGGAGACTCCATAGTAACTGAATGGGGCGTGTTGTGATAGCTCCACAACATTTCTTTTAGTGCTTCTTTAAAATCTTCACCAGGTTGTTCAGACAATTGTATACACTCCTCTAAAGCTTTATTAAATCTCTCTACGAGGCCATTTTTCCTAGGATTATAAACAGCTGTTGTGTGGTGAGTAATACCCATATTGGCAAGATATGTTTTAAATTCACTAGAAATAAACTGTGGACCATTGTCTGTAATTAACGTGTCAGGACATCCTTCTCTGCGAAAAATGTGGGCACAGAATTCAATGACATTACGTGCTTTGATGTCCCCCGTGAAAGCTACTTCCGGCCATTTAGAGTGGTAATCCATTAACACTAATGCATACTTGTTGACAATACCCTTGCCAAGAATGGGCCACAAATGTCCATGGCTACCTTTTCCCATGATCTGCTAGGAAAGTTAGTTGATGATATAGGTGATTCCTCTACTCTATGAGATTTATCACAACACATGCAATCTACGCATCCACATACATATTCCTCTATATTTTTGTCCATCCCTTGCCACCAAAATGTTTCTCTGGCTTTCCTCTTCATGGCTGACATGCCAGCATATCCCTCATTTAATAATTTAAGTAGGCTATTCTCATATTTAATCTATGTCTCTTTTCCCTGGCTGGGATTTCCCTGTGGCTCACATGGTGTCAATGCTAGAATGATTGGTGACATCGTGGAATGTTGGGGGCTTGGCCTGTACCTCAACTGGCAGTTGGTACAAGGCAGGCTGAGTGACTGGGAGGTCATTCCTGGTGGGGTTTGTATTTCCATCTTAATAACTTGACTTTCAGCTCAACTTGAATAAAAGTAACCTTATTATACACCTGGCTCAAGGACATGTATTTACAACATTTTTGGCGACGTTTGGACAACCTGAAAATAATCTATAGCGTGCAGAGAAAAGGAGTAAGAAATAAGGAACCTACAGAGACAAGAGTAACTGGAACAACAGAAAAGAACCCACGGCATTGAGGAGAGTCTGTGATTTAAAACACACTACTGAAACTAGGCATTTTACACGTACAGAAACGCCTTGCCTAACCCCACCAGTGTCATTTGCCATATTGACAGCCTACAGCCCAAGGCGTTTAACCATCTAAGCAGTAAGTACAGCGAGGCAGACACAGGGAGGGCTGAAGAGTCACGATTCATGTGTACACCCCTTGTCTGAAGATCGATGTTTTCCTGTTGCCCTGCAGAATTTAATACTGTAGTGAGTCGTTCTGCTGACTAAAGTTGACAGCGCTGGCCAGTGCTAAGGAAGTGGCATGGCTTGTGTAGTGATTGCGCTAGTGAATTGAATTGCCAGCAACAACGTGTACCGGCAAGACCAGCAGACACCAATCTACTGCACTGTACTGCACAATAGAGAGAGAGCAGCACACGGTGCGACCAGTTGATGGTATGTTCCTGCTATAGTTTGGCACTGCAGCGGTTTTACAATGTAAGTACCTTATTTTCGGTGCTGTACAGTTAAGTGCCACGGAGGGAGAGTGAGCAGTGCACAGTGTAACCAAGTGGCAGTTTGGCACTACGGAGAAACATTTTACTTGGGACAGTCATGTTGCGACATCGGAGGAGCTGGGGGTGAGTCTACATATTTTTTTTTATATAGTTTGATGGTGAATGACAATCCTAAACGGCTATATTGATATTTAAAATTCAAAGTGAGAACGCGCCGCTCACAAGTTTCATCTGGACAGCCTCTGTGACGTTAGGTTCTCAATGTGCATTGCTGCTTATACACGTTTGACAGCACCGGCGTGGCGAGAACCACCCAGTGCGGCGTGTGATGCGTGCCACCATTTTGAGCATTACATGGCATCTTTGTCGGAGAGTCATTTTGCCAGCTTCATCCATCATCCACGGAGTCCGGAGTGACTGCCAGCTTTATAATCGGAACGTTGTGGGACATTTTTGGTAACTGACTGGCAGTGATTTTATTTTCAACCCTGCGGAGTTTCATTAGCAGCGGAAAACTCCAGTGAACTTTGCACCTTGAGACAGCATCGGAATGGTGGAGCTTATTATTTCTATCGGCATGCCCAGCAGCAAAATCGTCGACAGTTAACTCATCAAAAGCGTTCAGAGTGGTGAGGAGCTCGGGTGAAAGATCGTTCACCGGAGATTGTTTTTGTTCAATTCATTGTAACAACATTTTTTGTGAAGGTGGTGGTGTGGTTTGAAATTTGCTGTTGGGGAGGAATTTACATTTTATGTTGAGATTTTGCCCTGGTTCTGTATTTATGGGTTGTAAGATATGCCAGTGTTGCTTATTTTTGTGGCATGCTTGTGTGGTTTTGTCATGATTTTAATGATGTGTTGTTTTTGATTGCGTGTTGGTTATGGAACCATAGAGTTCCAATTTTTGGTTCACAGGATGGTGTATCCTGTTACATGTATGGTTGTGGGATGGAAGCTATATGCTTCAATTTTTAAGTTCACAGGCTGATGTGTACCCTGTTACATGTTTGGTTGTGGGATTATGTGTGTCCCAGTAATGGTTCACGGGGTGATGTGTGCCCTGTTACATGCTTGGTGGCGGAGCAGAATGTATTCCAGTTTTAGTTCACGGGGTGGTGAGTACCCTGTTACATGTTTGGTGGCGGAGCAGAATGTACTCCAGTTTTAGTTCACGGGGTGGTGAGTACCCTGTTACATGTTTGGTGGTGGAGCAGAATGTACTCCAGTTTTAGTTCACGGGGTGGTGAGTACCCTGTTACATGTGTGGTGACAGAGCAGAAAGTTCTCCAATTTTAGTTCACAGGGTGGTGTGTACCCTGAAACATGTTTGGTGGCAGAGCAGAATGTACCCCGGTTTTAGTTCACGGGGTGGTGTGTAACCTGTTACATGGGGCATTCTTTGTCCCAATATCAGTCTGTGTTTGGTTGTGTTTCCCAAGGGAAGGGGATTGGACTAATTATCTTATTGTGTTTTTATCGAGGAACCTAAATCAATATTACCATTTTATGCCCTTGTACGGCTATAATCAATAATATTCCTATGATGGCATAAGAATCAGATCCACATTTCAGTAAATCGCCCTTGCAGTCCAAGGCACGGCAAAAGCCACTTCCATAGATTCCTAGAAAGCACAACGAGTTCTTTCAACACACCAAACCTCCAGCAACCTGGGAAATCCCCACTTGCTTTGTTTTGATTTGTAATAGAACTCCTGCGAGCACTGTAAGAATGGGCAGTTCTTAGTGACAACTTTATTGACGTCTTATGTCCAAACCTTACGTCAAACTCGGCACCTTTCAGGTATAAATATACCAACGTTACCTTAAGCAAACACACGGTGTGGTTTTGGAGCAGAGCAGCTAATCTACTTGCCGAGAGCCCAGCTGATGCGAGAGCCCACGGACGCTGCCCCTTTTCTTTAACGCGCTGAGAAAGACGCTGTCTTTTCTCCTGCTGAGAAAATCCAGCTCCGGCGTTTCCAGCCTACCCTTGCGGGTGACTGGGATATCGAGTCCTGAGAGAGAGATACCAGACCTCCTACATTCTATTCCCAAGGTACAGTGCTGACTAAACCCTTGGAGAGAATTCTTGAATCAGATTCTTGGCAAAACATACTTAACTTAAACTTACTTACTTACTCCTTCCCATGTATTAGGCTTAGGTCAGGTACACCGGGGTAGGCGTATTTTAGAAGCACCAGTTGAGCACGTTAGCCTATGTATATATGTATGTATATATTTTATCCATTTTAAAGTGTCTTATGGCTAAGAAACCAAATCAATGCTTTTACAGTATTATTTTATAATACTCCTTTTACTGTACGTACTTTACTTTATATTAAGTATTGCAATTGTGGCAATTCATTTCTCTTGCATGAGAAGGAAGACTGCTCAATAAATAATACATTTTATTGAAAACGCCTGTCTCTCTATTCTCTGCACTCTGGTGAAACTAAGTACGTACATCTGACTGAGTGAAATAGCTGTCTATTGTGTTCACACGACTCTAGAGATTTACTCTTATTCTGAGGGAGCAAAGTTGTCATGTTTATGCGGTTGTCGGAAGCTGAATCCCTTCTTGTCTGAGCCAGGGAAGCTGATCCCTTCCTATTCATTCAAGAAAGTTTCCAGTGACCTCTGAGCTAGCTGGCGCAAACCTAAATTAAGTCTAACATAGTCAGTAGAGACCTAGAAGACCTCAGTCCTACGTCTACACTACTGTTTATGTTATTCCAAAGCGCAGAGCCTATAGGGAAAATAGGAACTACACTACAATCTGAGAATGTAATGTAAATGCTTTATCTTCAGTAAGTATAGTGTACATTGATGTTGATGTGTACACTGATGTTGATGTTGCATTGTCTAATTTCACTTTTTCCTATTTCCCTAAAGAAAGGAGATGTGTTATGTTTAATCTATGTCTCTTTTCCCTGGCTGGGATTTCCCTGTGGCTCACATGGTGTCACTGCTAGAACGCTTGGTGACATCGTGGAATGTTGGGGGTTTGGCCTGCGTCTCAACTGGCAGTTGGTACCAGGTAGGCTGAGTGACAGGGAGGTCACTCCGTGTGGGGTTTTGTATTTCCATCCTAATAACTTGACTTTCAATTCAACTTGAATAAAAGTAACCTTATTATACACCTGGCTCAAGGAATGTATTTACAACAGCTATCTTTCAAACTTTCTGGAACCACTAACCTGCCACTACTACGTAACACACCATCTAACAGTGATAGTTCTGTCCATACAGCCCCAAACTCCCCAAATTTCTTTTTGAGAATGAGGTTGGATCCGGATGGATTAGATAACTGAACTATTAGTTCCTTGAAAATAATTTCATTTGTTACAGCTGGTTTCCACTCATGACATGATATGGCACCATTACATGATTCAGTTACATTTGCTACCACACAATCATCCTTTATGTCAACATCATCCTCATCGCATTCCAATGGTAAGCATGATAAGCAATCTGTGTTAACATTTCAAATGCCTAGAACATATTGTAACGAGAAATCAAAACCTTGAAGTCTGAATAACCATTTGGCAATTCTGGGAGTTGCCCTTGCTGCTCCTTCAGTGGTAAACAACTCGATAAGCGGTCTGTGGTCGGATCTAACTTCAAAGCGTGTGCCCCATATGTAATTTTTGAAATAGGTCACACCCCACCAGCACAAAAGTGCTTCCTTTTTATGACCGAGTAAGTAGCCTCAGCACTTTTGAGGGTACGGGATGCAAATGCTACCACCCGTTCATGTCCCAAATTCTTTTGCATCAATACTGCTCCTAATCCATAAGCACTGGCCTCCACTACTATTATGCTCTGATGAGAAGGGTTGATTGGTTTAAGCAAAACAGCTTTAACAATTTGTTCCTTGATGGAAGTAAAATCCTTTTGACATTCATCTGTCCACTCAAATTTCACCCCTTTTTTCATCAATGTTCAGAGTGTGTGAACCTTGTCAGCAAAATGCTGTACAAATTTGGAATAAAATTCCGCAAGACCAAGAAACAAGCGTAATTGTTCTTTGTCTTGAGGAGATGGGGCATTTGGGTTTCTTTTTTGGTTTAACACCATCTCTAGACAATGTATGTCCTTAATAATCAATCTGTTTTACACCAAATTTGCATTTCTTAACTCCCACTGTTAGTCCCGCATTTTGCAGTTTCTTTAATTTTTCCGTTAACCTTGAATCATGATCAACCTGACTAGACCCCCACACTAATAAATCATCTTGGGACACCAGCACATTGTGTAGTCCCGCCAATATTCTACTCATTACTCTTTGGGAAACCGCTGAGGCGGATGCCAGGCCAAATGGCATTCTGATAAATTGGAACGCTTGTTCCAGTGTGATCAAGGAGGTGGGGTGTCTTGAGGATGAATGCAATTTGATTTGGTGGTATGCATTTCAAAGGTCAATCATTGAGAAGTAGGTGGCGTTATTTACAGAAGACACGATTTCATTGATGTGAGGTAATGGGTACCTGTCAACAAGAATGTTACGGTTTAGATCTCTCAGATCAATACACATGTGTAAATTTCCGTCTGGTGTTTGTGTTAAAACCACCGGACTAGACCATTCAGATGACTCAATGGGTTCTATGACTTGTGCATCGCGTAATCTTTGTAATTTAGATTTAAATTTCTCTATGAGCTTTATGCACACACGGAACAGTATTGTGTTTGAGTACAATGCGATGTTCACATTTTTCTAAGCAACCTAGTTTTTCATCAAATAATTTGGGAACTCTAGAGCTCCATTTGGCTATTTCAGCATCTTCAGTAACTAACACTTGTTGAGGATGATTGGGGTCTAGTTCGATGCCTAGCATTCTTTGTTCACACCGTCCGAGTAATGCTCTTCCTTTCTCCACTACATATACTTTACTAGTGGCAACGTTTCCTTAATGGGATAGAGTGCACATGAAAAAAACTAATATTGGAAGTTTTACTCAACATTACCCAACTGGTTCCACATCAGGTAAACTCAATGTGTGACTTCCTACTTTCTCCCAGATGTTCCTATCTATAATTGTATAAGGGGAGCATGAATCTGCCCATACTGGTACTTTGGTCCCATTAATTCCTATGTCACACTTGGGAGGGTTGTAACCTTCTGATACCTCGTTTATGACATTATCACAGATAACCATTATCTCAATTTCTCCATCATTGTCAGAATAATCTTCCTCGATGTTTTCTCTTATGGTATTCACAGGTGGTTTCCATTTCGCATTAGGTAAGGATCCTGCTTTACACATGTGTGCTAAGTGGCCAATTTTTCTACATTTGTAAAATTTCTCTTTGACAGCAAAACACCTATCAGAATCAGCTGTATGTCTTATAGTACCACATCTATAACATTCTTTGTTATTTTTCGGAATGAAATTACTTTTACTCTTGCCTTCCTTCTTTTTGATTGAATCTTTTTCTACCACACACACTTTGTTTAATAAAGGTTTCTCTGTACTCAATTCCTTGACATACTTGGAAGTGTTTTCCATTTGCCTTGCTACTTGAATGGTTTTTAATACAGGAAGATCCTTCATATCTAGTAATCTTACTTGAATTTTTGTGTTATTTGTTCTATTAATGAATTGATCTCTTATGATTTCCTCATGAAGGTCTCTAAATTTACATGTAACAGCTAGTGTCCTTAATCAGGACTAGAGTCGGGGGTCCACATGGGTGAACAGAGTCCCCCCACTCTTTTCACAGGGTGGACACCGTCCCCCCTGCCAAGAACTTGGGCCCCACGGGACTTGAATGAAAAAGGAAACTGTTTGTGTAAACAGTATTGTTCTAAATGCAGTAATATGAAACAGCGTTCATTTGCCGTTGTGTGCCTTTAAAACACAAATCGGCGAAGGACTGGGTTAATCACACAGCATTCACGGCGATTCTTTGCTATCATGAGTTCCACCCCTGACCAGCAGCCAGATGGGTGTGGACAGAGATAGGACACAGCGTGCCCTCGTGCCTGCTAGGAAGAAGCAACGGTGTGTTGCGCTGTGGGGGGTAGATATAATGTCATATATGCCACACATGAAGGAGAGGCTACCACTTCCAAAAAGTTGTTACAGCCAAGCTCAAAGGAGAAGACATTTTTTCTTGTTGTTGTTTCAGTTCCCCCAAACCCCCTTTTAATCTACCCCATAATCTTATTTTTTGGTTTTGTTTTCCCTCATCCCTTCCTTCACTTTGCAATGCTTCATGCCTCTTTCTCTCTACCTCTCTGGTACTAGCGTCTCTAAGCTCCACCTCCTGTGGGAGAACCACCGGTGACAGGTGGACTGAGATCTGGGCCCTGTGATACAGGTCCTGTATGAGTGCGTGTCTTATATAGCCCTATATATAACATGAGGGGTCATATTGTATACCTGCTTTACTGACAGATATCAGACTCATTCCTAACCATTAAGTTGACCTTGAAAGCATGGACGTATAAGCGTCCCTGCTGGGAAGACAAAATTTAATCTTATGATTGAACATAGATTCCTGCAATAGATGTATTTATTGACCAGCTGGATCCGACCTTCCACATACAGAGTGGGCTTGAGGCAGTGATGATGTGAGAAAGTTCTATTTTGTAGTGGCTTGTGGTTGGAAGAAAAGATCGAACAGTGACACATGTGTGAAACAAACTGGCCCCTGGAGAGTTCACTGACCGGTGAGGAGGAGGGCCATCTCCGGGGTCTTTCCTCACATTCCTTCTGCGCCATGTCACCTCTGGGATCCCAGGAGCCCCCAGGGGCCCGGTGTCATCAGCATCCTGTCCAGAGCTCGGGCACACTGACTCATCGAGACAGAGGAGTGGAAAGTGGGGCTCAGGCTAGGCGTGTGGAGAATGAAGTCAGAGTGTCAACAGTGAGGCTCGATGAGTGTGCGTGTGTGAGAGGAAGAAATATTCGGTGTACTAGATATGAGGGCAAAGTGAGGTGCTCCTGAGTCTGGGCATTTGAGGATTTGTGTGTAGAAATGGAAAGTGTGCCTTGCAGGGCTCGAGTCGGGGGGTACAGGCAGGTGCACGGCGTTCCCCGACTCTTTTCACAGGGTGGACGCAGTCCCCCCTGCCAACAAGCTGGGCCCCAAACAAATATGCTGAACTTGTCCCAGTGTAATTTTCAGACACCTGGACACATTTAGCATGTGACGTTGATGAAGCGGGTTTCTGAAATTATTTTAGAAATAAAGCTTCCATAACCTTTAATATATTAATGGGTGTTGCACATTTGTGTAACTATTCAACCTAGATTAATGTACACCGACATAAACATATGGGATTAACTATGTGTGTTCTTGACATGTTTGTTGTGTCGTTTTAAGTAATATATTTACCTTGTCTTTTGTTTTGTTGAACACTAAATGCGGCTGTTTCAAATAATTGCATGCGCTTTCTTTAAATGTGCTTTTATTTTTGTCGTGTCTTTTATGTGACTGTGTCATGTTCGTCTTTTTGTATGCAAAGCTAGGTAACATAGACTAATGGGTTAACATTAGTAAATGGGGTGGGTAACAGAATAATTATTGTTTCTTGAATTAATTATTGTCTTGTGTTTCCTTGCATATTAGACCCATGCTAAAAGGCCTGTGGACTATTTCTAAAATGGACGTCCGAGGTTCTGTCAAAAGTTGGGCCATGCACAGCAGCGTTTGAAAATATTTCTTTTCAATTAATTCTTTGAGAGAAGCTTGTACAGCGGAGCTGTGTGGAGTTTTTGAAGGACAAGGCCAGAGCAGGATGTTTAGCAGCGGAAAGGCTCGGATGTAATAAATAAAGGACATTCTTTTGCCTAACGTTGTGATTCTTGGTGAGCCTATGACACTCTAGGACAATGGACAATTCTGCTTTTGAGGATGTGTAATTTTCCTATGCGTGAAGCTGCATGACTTCATCGTACGATCCTTTTGACCAATCACGCTTCATGTTTCGTGAATATTTGTATTCTTTTAGTTAGTCTAGATAGGAAAAAGGTATAAAAAAATCGCCCCTTAGAAATAGCACTGTTTGTCTCGTTCCTGTGCTCGAGAGATGCTGCCAGAATTTTGATTCACGTAAGAGCATTATTAACTTGTGTTTTTCTTTACAGGTTTCCTTAGCAAGTTAGGGAAATAGGGTTTAGAGAATGAATTTCTCAAATGTTTAAGCTTTTCTCATGCTGATGTTGAAATGAACGGACAGTTTGATGTGCCTTTCTAATAAAATGACGCTGCTGGAATTAATGCTAATAAAGATTTAAAACTTATTAAATGCTCATTACTCTTTGCTCATGAAATAAAGATAATAAAATAATTTTGAAATGACAAGCTGGTCTTGTTAGTTTCTTAAAAGTTACCATCAGTTAATCCATTGCCAAATGTTTTGATCTATTAAATGTTTATTGGAGCTGTTAAATTAAATAGGTCATATGATTCAGTAGGCAGAAAAACGTGTTTCAGTCATTTATGGGCCTAGTGAAGTTTTTATTAATAATGATGAGTATGGTGATTTAGAGTTGTACATATGAGACTGAATTTTCTTTAGCCCGCTGGATCAATTCCTTGGTAGCAGAGTTCGGTTACTATGGTAACTGACATGTTACATGGTAATTACATAGGATACATGTTCAACACATGTTAAGTTTGTCTAGTTGTTAATTGTTGTCGAAAGGTTTTTTCCAGCAGTGAGAAAAAATCCTATTTGTGCCGTCAGAGTAGTGTGACAGGTGAAGTTACACAGTTCATTTGTTCCGTTTCAAATTAGTGGTACAGAATTATCACTAAGTGTTGTGGACGTACAACACAAGTTTAGGGATTTTAGGTATGATAAGTTGTATGTATAGTGAGGATTGCCTATAAAATTCTAGCTCTGAGTATAAGGACCTGGAGAGCCTGTTTTAAAACTCTTTGCGAAAAGAGTAGTAGGATTTTTCTGAGCTTGTGTGAAGGTTGAGGTAGCGTCGTCTATTCTTACTGGCAATTGTGGATTTCTATTGGTTGGTTAGAGTCCTGCCGAAGATTTCATGTATACATGAATAGGTTTTCCTGAATGAATGCGTAAAACTGTTTTGTGAAAATAGCGTCGTCTATTTCACAAGAGTGTAATCTCGAATGTCTGGTAAAGCTATCACTTTATTTAGCTAAATGGATAAATGGTTTGTTTTTCTGTAGTTATTAAAATGGCGTTATGAAAATATTTTGTAAAGGAGGGGTGAGTTTATGGAGTGACACTGAAACGCGTGCAGCTTTTCTGCAGCGCCAGTATACGTCACTGTGTTCGCGCTGTGATTGGTCGACATACGTCACAGCGAGCGCATTGATTGGTTCATGTGTCCGAAACGAGCTGTTAGCTGATGGACCTTTCTGAAAATAGCGTTTTCATTGGTTGAGCAAGGTGGTGACGTGGCTTAACCTGATTGGCTTATTAGTGACTTTCGTGCATGGATTGGCTAAGGTAGCGGAACAACAAGGAAATACGATATTTTTCTGAATTTAACGGAATAGTTTTAAAACATGAGTTATTGGTACAAGGAAGAAAAGAAGCCTTCATGGTGTCAAGTACAAGACACCCGCAGCATATATGGAAGGGGAATATGGTTATCATACAGTCCTCTGGTTTTAAAATTGGATGTTATACACCAAAAATGACGATGTTTTAGTGTGGCCAGAAGATGGATCATTTAATGTTAAAGTTTTAAGAAACTTAAGAGAAAAAATGATGGCTCTCTCACCAAGACCCAGACCCACTCAATTCGAAGCTTTAGTTGAATGGGAAGTTGAAATGATGGAACTTGAGCGAGAAAATTGGGGAAATCCAAGAGGCATAGATAGGGAAACACATCAAGATAAAATACGTCGTTGGAGAAAAGGGGACATGCACGATGGTTTATATCCGGTTTTAGAAATGGTTGTTGAAAAAGGAGGTCAAAAGAATCCTCAGAGAAAGGGTCATCTTGATCAAGAATTAGATGATGCAGTTTTAGAGGATATTTTAAATAATCCTCCATCTTATCAGCCAGATTGTTCACATTCTACCCCAAATAGTTTTTCAGGAGTTTCTCCTAGTGCACCTAGAGAAGTTGAAAATTCACCCAGATTTATGAGACTTCCTGAAAGAGCAGCAAGATCAAGAAGTAGAACAAGTACCCCAAAAGAAAGTTCGAATTTGAGAAATAATTTCCCAAGAAATGATAAAAAGAAAGAATTGCCTGGTGATATACCAAATATTACAGTATATTTAACCCTTTCGATGCTGATGACGAGCTCAGTTCGTCATGATGCACGGTTGAGCTGTGCTGATGACGAGCTGAGCTCGTCATAAATAAAGTAATAAAGCAATTTCCAGCACAGGGGGGGGAAACGCCTAGCAGCCAAGGTGTTAAAAGTGAAGGGAGAATTAATTCAGCAGTTAACAAAAGGCATGGAAGCAGTAACAGTTCCGGTTACAATTGGACCTGTTGTACCAGTTTTTGATCAAAATGAAAATAGACATTCTGTTATAGCAAATCCATTAAATGTAGAAATTCAAAAGGTGGCTAAAAAATTTTATTCTGAGCTAACAGAAATTCATAAAGATAAAACAATGCCAAATTTTACTTTAAATCAAAGCTTGTCAAATGTCACACCATCAGCTGCTGAATCAGATTCTGGTTCCTTAAATAAAAGTGATTTGATACAGAGTCCTCAACAAGTTCCTGAGTCTAAACAACTCGATGTTGCAAAATTAAAAGCAGATTTAGAAGAAATAATAATTGGCACAATTGGAACTGACTGTTTGAAGCGATATCAGGATGATGAATTGTTGTTTATTTGTAAAAGTATTCAGTGGAAAACAAAAAATAAATATGATCAATTTGAAGAGGTGGCTGCTGAATTAGAAAAAGATTTGACTCGCCAGAAACAATTGCAAAATCATTACAGAGTGGATTTTTCCGAGAAGGATATAGAAAATCTAAATACTACAGGCAGAATAACCCACATAAAAGAATTAATTGTGTTTCTAAAAAGATTAGGTGATTTAAGTAAATGGAGAGTTAAGTGGACAAAGAAAAAGGAATAAGAAAAGAGAGAAAGAGGAGAAGTTTTTGCTGAATTTCCTATGAGGGAAATAACTGGGGGGGTTATGTTCATGTGCCATGGACTAGACAAGATATTCTTCTCTTCACAAATGACTTTCCACGGCTGAGAGAAAAGCCAGTGGAATGTTATCGTCAAGTTGACAGATTTATCAAAGTCTCAAAAGTTCTGTGGATTGATCTTGACGGTTTCTTTGACATTGCTGTCCCGTCAGATCTTTGGACAGAATGTAAAATTTCTGTTAGTTGGCCTAAAGAGGAACCGCCTCGACAAAGTAACAGGCGCTCCTGCAGACATTGTCATGGATTTCTATGACAAAGTAATTGTCTGGCTAAAAGACAAGATTCCTGCGAAAGAAGTAGATTGGGTTAAAATAGACAGAACAAATCGAGAACCAAAGGAATCAGTCCATTCCTATTATGAAAGGTTACTCCTAGTATTTAAACAATACAGTGGATATGAAAAATTACGTGAAAGTGACATGAGCCACTTTATTTACATGTTTGTTTATGGCCTGAGACCTGAAATTGGTGACATGATTAAAAATGGAATTGTCGGTTGGCAATCACTTTCAGTTGATGACATCTTGAGAAAAGCAAAATACTGCAGTGATGAGATAGATTCAAAACAAAAGAAACTCAAGGAAAAGGCAATGTGGGCACAAGTGAAAGTAGCTGAACAACAGATAGCGACATTAGAAAATAAAAATTTTCAGCAGAATCCAGGAAGGTTCAAAGGGAATTTTACAAATAAGCCAAAATTTAATATAAATATTGAAGATCTTAAACAAAAGCTACCTTGTTTTAATTGCGGGGAAATTGGACACTAGAAGCGAAAGTGTAAAAATCCGCCCAGAAATTTTAAAAATTCATCATTAAATCCACAGATGCAGAGTGAGATAAATTAGCAGAAACAGCTACAGCAACAGTTAAATGAAATAATTAAGCAGCAAAG
The DNA here is from genome assembly GCF_964263255.1 of Lissotriton vulgaris. Taxonomy (NCBI): domain Eukaryota; kingdom Metazoa; phylum Chordata; class Amphibia; order Caudata; family Salamandridae; genus Lissotriton; species Lissotriton vulgaris. The sequence goes on along the minus strand of NC_141685.1, from coordinate 684,680,243 downwards.
GCTACAGCGACAGTTAGCAAATCAGCAGAATCAATTGAACCAGCAGAACCAAATTCCACAACCGCCCTTGCCAAATTGTATGAATACACAAAGATTCAGTCCAGAGACGGGTTTCTGCAGAGCTGAACAGGTAAAAAGATCACAAAAGTAAATGTGTCAAATGTTTCTCAGCAATTTTGGCTAAAAGATAATGAGAGCAGTGACTCAGAGGATTTTTAATGACGGTGCCTGAGAGAGGAAGAAGAGTGCGTGCTTGGAGCCACTCTTGAGGTAGATCAGTCAGGTCCATTTGTAAATGGTAAAGTGAATGACAAAGATATTACTTTTTTTGTGGACACTGGTGCTACCAGTTCTACTGTTAGGTCAGTGGAAATTGAAAATCTTCCTCTCTCTGGTGAATCTGTCCAGGTAGTTTGTGTAACTAATCAGCAGATTAAAACGAATTTGACCAAGCCAGTTGGTGTAGAAATTGGTAATTACAAAGACAAGCACAGATTTGTTGTCTGTAACAGCAGTCCTGTTAATCTTTTGGGACGCGATCTATTATGTAAAATGAACTGCAAAATGTATTGTTCACCAGAGAGTATTGAGCTTCAAACTTTAGAAGAAGATGGTTTATACAAATTGACATTGTTAATGGTTGACGAAGAAAATAAAATGTTCCCTGCTTTTGATAAAAACAATTTACCTGAAGAGCTGAAAGAGACAGTTAATCCGAAAATTTGGGATCTGACAGATGATGAAATGGGTTTAATTAAACATGTTGACCCAGTAAAAATTACTGTGAAACAGGGAATAGACTTTCCAAACATTCCTCAGTATAAAATGAAACCAGAAACTATTGAGGGAGTTATTCCTGTGATTGAATAATTCATTAAGCAAGGTGTTTTAAGGGAAATTGAAAGCAGCCCATGCAATTCACCAATTATGGGAATTAAAAAGCCAAATGCAATGTACAGAATAGTTCAGGACCTGAGAAAGGTTAATAAGATAGTTGTTCCTTGCTGTCCAGTTGTACCAAACCCAGCAGTAATCCTATATCAGATTCCACATGATGCAGAATGGTACACGGTGATTGACCTGTGCAATGCCTTCTTTACGGTTCCACTGCATCCAGACAGCAAGCAAATTTTTGCGTTCAGGTTCCAGGATCGTATATTAGCATGGTGTCGTATCCCTCAAGGGTATACTGAGAGTCCATCTATCTTTAATCAGTTGTTAAAGAAATCCCTTGAAGATTTAAAGTTGCCTGGGGAGTTGACATTGGTCCAATACATAGACAATCTCCTTGTTGCAGGTAAAACAAAAGAAAATTGTGTAACAGACACCATTACACTTTTTAATCGTTTGGCAGATGAAGGACATAAAGTGTCACCTGCAAAACTACAGTTTTGCAAATAAGAGGTTAAATACCTTGGACACAGAATCGCAAAAGGTATTAGACAAGTGACAATTGAAAGGATAGAAATGATTCCAGCAATACAACCACCGACTACACAAAGACAGATTAGAATGTTTCTAGGAATGGTTGGCTATTGCCGCCAATGGATTTGTGGGTTTTCAGTAATTGCGAAAACACTGCAGAGATTAACAAAGGCGGACATAAAAGATCTGATTTTTTTGACAACAACAGAATTAGAGGCTTTTGAAAAGCTAAAGAGAAGTCTCTGTGAAGCTCCAGCATTGGGAATGCCTGACTATGGTAAAGAATTTGAGCTGTATTGCAGTGAAAGGGAAGGATGTGCATTATCAGATCTCATTCAGAAACATGGAACAATGAGAAAACCTATAGCATACTTTTCAGCTGTCCTTGATCCTGTTGCAAAAACATTGCCAGGTTGCTTAGAAGCGCTGGCTGCAACAAGTGTAAGTCTTGAGCAAAGTGAAGGAATCATCATGGGGTTTCCAGTAAAAGTGTATGTACCTCATTCTGTTGAAACACTTCTTACCAGAAGTAAAACACAGCACTTGTCAAGTAACAGGTTGACCAAATATGAAAAAGTTATTCTGGGATCAGATAATGTATCAATTGCGAGATGTGTTAATCTCAATCCAGCTACACTTTTACCAGATAATGTGCTTTCTAAAAATGACAATGAAGCTGATCATGTTGATCATGAGTGTTTGGATGTTTTAGAATACTATACTAAACCCAGAAAAGACATTAAGGATGTGCCTTTACCAGAGTCAGACATTGTTTTCTTTGTCGATGGCTCCTGTTTAAGAACAGATGAAGGCATTTTAAGAGCAGCATATTCAGTTTGCACAGTTTCTGAAATAGTTGAGGGTTCAACACTTGAAGGAATTCGTTCAGCACAGGTGGCAAAATTAGTTGCTTTAATTTGTGCCTGTGAAAAAGCAGCAGTAAAAAATGTTACCATAGTGACTGATAGTCAGTATGGATATGGCGTAGTTCATGACTATGGTCCGCTCTGGTCTCAAAGAGGTTATTTGACCTCTGCGGGAAATCCAATCAGGAATGCAAAATTGATCAAAAGATTGATTGATGGCTTTCAGTTACCAGAGCAAATAGCAGTTGTTAAATGTGGAGCACATAAAAAGGGAGAAGATTACATAACTAAAGGAAATGCTTTTGCGGATGAAACTGCACGATATTGTGCGAAAAATAATCTTGCACTTAATCGGGAGAAGGACAATGACCATATAATGAACTCTCTCATGCTAATATCTGTAGTAGAAACATGGTAGGGAGTGAAGGAATTACAAGATGAGGCAGATGATGAGGAGAAAAACACATGGCTCAAAGAAGGTTGCAGACAGCAGGAGGAAGATGGAATTTGGGTTTACAAAGATGACAGACCTGTTATGCCGAATTGCATGATTTCTGACATGGCACGAATGTACCATGGATCAGGTCACTTTGCCAGCGTTGTTTGATCTGTCAGCAAATCAATCCAAACAGAAAAACAGTTGTAAGCATGGGAACCATAGGACGGAAGGGTGGTCCTTTTACCAGATTACAAATGGATTTCATTGACATGCCACCACATAACAGATTGAGATATGTGTTGGTTATTGTTTGGCTGTTTTTGAGATGGGTGGAAGCGTTCCCAACACGCCACAATGATTCAATTACTGTGGCAAAATTGCTGTTAAGGGAAATCAAACCAAGATACGGATTTCCAGTAACTATTGAAAGTGATCGTGGCACACATTTTGAAAACAGACTAATTGAATTAATTTGTGAAGCTTTTGTCATTAAACAAAAACTGCACTGCGCTTACAGACGAGAAGCATCGGGAGTGGTTGAACAGATCAATGGCACAATTGACAGAATTTCAAAAATGTGTCTAGCTACAGGAATAAAGTGGACTGATGCGCTTCCACTTGTTTTAATGTCTTTGAGAAGAACACCAGATAAAAGAAAAGGTCTTAGCCCTCATGACATTCTTATGGGAAGGGTAATGAGACAAGCTTTTGTTCCAGTTGGAAAATTGTTAGCAATAAATGACAGCGCAATCTTAGATTACTGTAAGCAGCTCTCTGATATCGTTACTTCTGTATTCCATCAGGTGGGAACAGATGTGATTCTAAAAGAAAAGGAGCAAGCTCATGATCTTTTACCAGGAGACTGGGTCAGAACAAAGGCTCATCAGAGGAGGAATTGTTTAGTACCCAGATGGCAAAAAGCAAAACAGGTGATATTAGTAACAACTAATGCTATTAAATACAGAGGCCTGAAAAGGTGGGTGCATGCTAGTCATACTGTTCGTGTACCAGCACCTGATAACCCTGATGAATCTAGTGACGAAATTACAGCTGACTCAGATTCAGAAGAAGAATGTGAAGATCCAGATTCTGAAAATGAACAGAGAAGTCGACATCTGGTAAATTATAAGGCAAACCAGAAATCAAAGAGAAAAGATCTAGAAGTAGTCGTTGATGAATCGGAAAACAATGAAAATGAAAATGTTCTAGAGAAAAGAACTGAAGAAGTTGTGTCAGAAGAGATTCAAGATCAGGAGAGTATTGAAAAGCAGATTGAAAGCTCTGAAGATAGGAACGGAAAGTCTGGAACTGGGAAGCTAGAAGTAATTCCAGAGGAAGAGGACGAATTACCAAGTACCAGCTACAAAGACGTTGTTCCTAATGGAGTGAAACTGCAGAGTAAAGAAGTTCCTAGATACAGTATTGAAATCTCTGAAACTGACTCGGATGAAAAAATGAGGAATCTGAAATAAGAAAGTTCAGAAAAAGGGCTTGGAAAGTTGAAAGCAACGAAATTGAGCCTAAGAAGAAAATCCTGAGAAAAGGTGATATTTGGCCAAAAGAAGACTTAAAATTTAAATTGGTGAACAGATCAAAAGATCAAATAAATGAAATAACAAGTCAAAAGAGAAATTCAGACAAAAAAGAACAAGCTGGAAAGAAAATTGAAGTAATTGCTAGAAAAAGCAAGAGACCGTTGAAGCCTAATCAAAAGTACAAGTCTCCAGGCTGGGCCTATATAATAATTCCTCCAGTAATTGAGGTTAGCAATAGTAGTCAGGAAGATTTGGAAGAAAACAGTGACAACAATTGAGTTTAGTTATTCTTTAGTTGAGGTTTATTTTTGGAATAAGGCTGAAGAAATTGTGTTAGGTGACACAAGGTCGAAGAAATTGTGTTAGCTGAAAATACTTTTTATGGACGTAAGGTCGAAGAAAAGCTGTTAGAAGGTTACTAAAAAAAAATTTTAAAAGAGGAGGGTATTATATTAGTGTTAACTTCTAACTTTTAAAATTTTTGTTTTAAGTAAAAAAAAAAAAAAAGAAAATGCCTAATTCTAACAATTCAAGGTGTGCTATTCTTAGGAGATGTTGTAAAATGTCTTCTATTTGTGTGATCTTAATAATTTTAGTTTGGTTAATCTTAGCAGTTATTTTTCCTCTTGGCATAGATCAAGAGGATTATAAGGTAAATATGTCAAGCAAAGCTGAATCTAAACAAGCTGCCTATGATGCTAAAGACGAAACTAATAGAGTTATTGAGCATAAACCTGAGATTCATCAGGATAGATCTGTTGGAGATTTTTCTACTAATTCCTTTTCAAGATTCTTATCGGAGTATGTTAGAGTCATGGATGTTAAAGACTGTTATGTGTGTTAGGCTTCCTACATCAGTTTCTGAGGGGGTTAAGTATAATATGCTTCCCCTTACTTATGGAATAACATGCAGTGTTATATCAAGCTTGTTCTATCAAACAGGTCATCTGGAATACTATTATTCCGACTATGATGAGATATTTGCTAACCTGAAAATTGTACATAGTCTTAATAAAGTTAGGCCTGCCAAACAGATGAGGGAATTTCTCCTGGTAACTAACGAACTCACTTACGAGTATGCTTACAAAAATAATTTAACCTGTAAAATAAAAGATGAAGAAAGATCTTTTCTGAATCTAGTTGAGGAAAGGAGGGCGATTTACAAAAGAAATGAAATGCTGAAACAAACTAAATCTAAGTTTTGGAAGATGAGAAGCTTAATGGCGAAAATAGCTTTGCTGCTATTCACATCGATGATCCAGTTAGTGGAAAATTTTGCATCAGAAGAGATAATACGCTTTATGACAATTATTATGTTGGAGCAAGCCAGTTTGAGGACACATATCAAATTATAGGGGGATGGGGATTTAAAGGTGGTAAGGACCCAATTTTTCCAGGAATTTATTTTATTTGTGGGAATAAGGCATATTTCAGTCTTACGGACCATTGCTATGGCACATGTTACCTTGGTCTAGTCTTTCCTAAAATTTTCCATGTTGACAGAAATGGGGAAGGTTCATTTGAAATTGGCAGACACCTGAATAGATTTAAAAGAGAAAGTTTTTCTGAAGTTATGGGTGATATTTTTGGTGCAATAATTCCGATGGTAGGAATTACCCTGAATGCAATCAAAATCAGAAAGGTTTCCACAATTGTTGATAGACTGTCTACTGATACAGCAAGTGGTTTCCAAATGGTTAGTACTGAGCTTGTTGCTACCAGAAGCATGGTTATGCAAAACAGGCTTGCTTTAGACATTCTTCTAGCAAAAGAGGGAGGAGTCTGTGGGATTTTGCATATTCAGCACTGCTGCACATATATCCCAGATAAAAGTCAGAACATAGAATTACTGCTAAAGAATTTCACTGAGTTTCATTTGGAAATAGAACCTATGGAAAGTGACAATTTTTCGGAACGTTTAGCCAAAAGGTTTGGGTCAATCAAGGAATGGTTTGCTGACATTGGCAGTTGAATCATTGGCAAAGTGCTTTATCCTGTAATAGTCATTGTTATTGTGACACTTTTGTTAAAAATTAGTTGCATGATTCACAAGAGAAAGAAACATCAGAGGGAAAAAAGGCGGATATATTAACTCAGAAAGGCTCAGGAGAAGGAGATAGAAATGGATGAATTTCGCAGAGCTGAAAATGAGAGTTCCAGGCGGGTTAATGAAACGGGAGTTCAGTTTTACTAATATGGAGAGAGATCATTATATGACATTGCTTAAATAATTTTTTTTTTTTTGGTGTAAGATTTTTATTGAAAATTGCCATTAACACCTTGGCTGCTAGGCGTTTTCCCCCCCTGTGCTGGAAATTGCCATTTTGCTGGTGTCATGACGAGCTCAGCTCGTCATCAGCACAGCTCAACTGTGCATCATGACGAGCTGAGCTCGTCATGAGCATTGAAAGGGTTAATACATCAGCAGTACATCTTTGTCACTTGCAAATGTTACATAGTAAATCAACGGTTCGTACTGTTACACAGCTATTCAGCCGACAACCTTCCGGTCCGGCAGCAAATACTTGGCATGATGCGAAATGCAGCAAGGATATAAATGACTGAATATGTAAAATCTTACTTTTATGTTATTTTTGTAATAAATTAACAGAAAAAAGAAATAATTGACTCATCTTTGATGTATAGTCACAGTGTAACAGACAAGTTCAGTGGTAATGGCCGATTCCAGGTTCCCAGGTTGGTACCCTTCCCTCTCCGAGCACCGAACATATTAGAATCCCTGTCAGGTAAGTACTACCCCTCCATCCATCCCTGTGTTCTCCCCCCAACTCATTCATCCATCTCCTCCTCATATTCCGAGCTGTCGTCCTCGTCCTCCGGCAGCGGTTCACATATATCTCCCCTGTACTTATTCCATGCCTCCCACACCTTATTCCATTTTTTGGGGTTAGCTCTCAATTTGTACACTGTGCGTTCAGTTAACATCAGTTTGTCCATCGTCCTGCACCATAGTGCTAGAGTAGGTATTTCTGGCACCCTCCACCTCTGTGCTGTGTCGCGTTTGGCTACCATTGTCCCAATAGTGACCCATTGCTGTTGCCTGAGATTCAAATCAGTCCCTTCCCAAATATTCAACAGGCATATGCGTGGTTCTGGTGTTAGGGAAGTGTGAAGGGTCTGGGAAATGGTCCGCATGACTTGTTGCCAGTAGTTCCTTATGGCCGGGCAGTCCCACAATGTATGTAGTAGTGTTCCTTCCTCCCCACACCCCCTAAGACAGTATGGGTTTTCAGCCCTGTGCATTTTATAAAGAGTGGTTCTAGTGTAGTACACTCTATGTAGTACTTTCAGTTGTATGAGCCTAAATCGGGCCGAGACCCCCGCCTCCCTTGGTGACGCTAGTGCGGCATTCCAATCTATCTCGTCCATAGCTCCTAATTCAGTTTCCCACTTCTCTCTCAAGCGTTGTAAGGGGTCTGGGAGGTTGTGTAGTAACTTACGGTATGTAAGCGAGGTGGCACGTGTTTGCATGAAATCTGTGAGAAGCCGGTCTTCTAAGGGTGAGGATTCTGGGACAGGGGACCCCAGTTCAAGTACTGCCAGCAGTGCGTGTCTTATCTGGATGTATCTGTAAGTTTCAGTTGGGCCTAGTGCGTATTGTTGCTGCAGTTGCGGGAAAGGGAGTACCCCTGCAGAGGTCCAGAGGTCCCCCACCGTCGAGATTCCAATATTATCCCATTGGGTAAAACCCTTACTGGATCTAAGACAGCCTAATTTTTTAGTGTCCCATAGTGAAGTCAGCTTAGTAATGACCCCCTTCCATTTTAACCGTGTGAGCTCCTTATACCACAATGTTACTGTGTGTTTGGTTGGGCCGAGTAGTCCCTTGAGTAGGCTTGGATTGTACAGTGGGGCCAGCAGGCTATGTGTTCCTAGTTGCGCCCTATCTGCCAGATATGCTGGGTCGTCGTGTGGGGCGTGGATCCACTGATTAATTACTTTGAGCTGTGATGCCCAGTAATAAAGTTGCATGTTTGGTAGTGCTATCCCCCCATCGTACCACCCGCGATTAAGTTTAACATGGGCTATCCTTGGTGACTGGTCTCCCCATAGCAGACCGGTCACTACCGCAGTCACTTTTTGGAAGTAAGAGGGCGAGATCACATCTGGGGTATTTTCCTGTACATATAGGAGGCGCGGGAGTGCCATCATCTTAAATAATGCGGCACGCCCCAGCAGCGTGAGAGGCAAGGCTTTCCAGTGATGGACATCCGCCTTCAGGCGAAGGAGTGGGGGTGCCAGGTTCTGATCGTAAAATACGCCCGGGTCACCGGTGACGTGTATGCCCAGATATTTAAAGGAGGTATCGGTCACTACCAACGGGCACTGTTCGGGAAGGATCGGTGCAGGTCCTTTCAGTACGTAAAGGACTGATTTTGTCCAATTGATCGTATACCCGGAGGTCAAGCCATGCTTATCACAAAGTGCTAACAATACCGGGACACTCGCCTCAGGGTTAAATAGATAAGCCAGCATATCGTCAGCATATAAAGACACTCTATCTTCCCAGGCGTCACCCCACGTCATTCCCTTCAGCAGTGGCGTGGTCCTAATAACAGACGCGAGCGGTTCTAATACCAGTGCAAATAGTAGAGGGGATAAGGGACAACCCTGACGTGTCCCTCGTGCCAGAGGGATCGCTCGAGAGATGTGGCCATTGGCCGCCACATGGGCAACTGGGTCCGTATACAGGAGTTTAACCCAGGATAGAAATTTTGGACCAAAGCCCATCCGAGCCAGGACTGCGAATAAATATTGCCACTCTACCATATCGAAAGCCATTCTGGCATCCAGTGACAAAATGGCCGCCGGCTCCTTCAGCAAATGCGCGCGAGCCAATGCTCCATGCACACGTCGGAGGTTTAACGCCGTGCTTCTATGTGGCATGAAGCCTGATTGATCCGGGTGGATCGGGTGTTGTAGGTGCGGGGTCAGTCTATTTGCAATCAATTTCGCCAGAATCTTCGCCTCTGCGTTGAGAAGCGAGATTGGGCGGTACGACGCACAGTCTGCGGGCGGTTTGCCCGGCTTCGGGATGGTCACTATAGTCGTCAATCGCTGGTCCAAGGGCAGAGCCCCAGTTTCTCGACATTCCTCGAACATGGCTAGCAGCGGTGAGCTCAGGGTGTCCGACATTGCTTGAAACCACTCAATCGGTATCCCGTTAGGGCCCAGTGCCTTACCCGTATGCAGCGCACCTATTGCCATACGGAGCTCCTCCACCGTGAGGTCTGCTTCCAGTTCAGACACTGCCTCCGGTGATAGCGTCTCAACCTCTACCTCTTGGAGTGCCAGCACTGCCGCCTCAGCCGTGACCACCTCCCTCGGAGAGTATACTGCCTGAAAGTGGGTTGCTAGGATGTCGATGACTTCAGAGGGGCGCGTATGATAAGTCCCCTCCGGGTCCTGTAATTGTAGAATGTGCCTACTGCCTTCTCTTTTCTTGTCCAGCCAGGCCAGCAATTTGTTGGCTTTATCGCCTATATCGTAGACCCTATGCGCAGTTGTCTCTATATTCTCTAACGTCCTCCGTCTGAGAAGGTCGTCATGCTGCTGTTGGCAGAGGTGGAGTGAGTGGCGCGTGTCTTCCGATGGAAGTGCCATATGGGCCTCATTCGCCTGTTCCAGCTTCAGTTCTAGTGCTAGCAGTTCCTGTTTCTGTGTGCGTTTATGGTTTGTGATCGATGCAATCGCCTGCCCTCGCAATACCGTTTTGTATGCTTCCCACAGCGTCGTCGGGGAAGACACCGAGCCGGTATTCTCATGAAAGTAGTGTTTAGTGGTTTTCTTTAAGGCTTTGCGGACCGGAGGAATCTTGAGATAACCAGGGTAGATGGGGTAAATTCTCTTATGCGCTGTTGCTGTGCAGGACATAGTGATGGTCAAAGGGGAATGATCTGATATACCCCGGGGCCTGATCTGTACGTCGTTGATTGTGAGTCGGCCACCCCCCAGTGTAAGGAAATATTCAATACGGGACAGGCAATCATGTGTGGCTGAGTAATAGGAGTACTGCCGATCTTTGGGGTGTAGCTGCCGCCATATATCAACCAGTCCCTGTGCCTCCAGGAAGTCACTGAATCTGGTTGGGCCTGTGGAGATTGTGCGATTCTGGAACCTATCCTGTTCAGTATGGGCCAGTGCGTTAAAGTCTCCGCCCACCAGTAGGTCCCCGTCCGGGAGTTCTAGAAGGAATTTTCCCAGGTCCGGAAGCGCCAATGAATGTAGTGCTGGCGGAATATACACAGACACCACATTAATGGGCATGCCTTTCCACTGCCCACAAACCGCGGCGAAGCGGCCATGATTATCCGTCTTAGTAGTCTGTTGTATGAATCGAGACGTCTTTTTCACCAAAATACCTGTCCCGCTGGACCCTGAAGTGAAATCTGAGTGCGTGACCATGCGGTAACCTCGTCTATCTAAGGCCCTGCTAGCTGCACCCACTAAATGTGTTTCTTGAAGAAGGACAAGGTCACAATTTAACCTTCTGATACTCTGGAGAACCAGCCCTCTCTTCACCTTGTCCCCCAAACCCCTGACATTCCACGACATTATCTGTAGCGGCGGCACAGGCCCCACCTCGGGAGCGTCCGTCACGTTACTGGGTTGTGGTTGTCCTGCCATTGTGAGACCGTGCACGCAGACAGAAAACCCATGGGGTGAGGCAAGAGTGTGTTCGATGGAGGTCCTTCCCCCCATATGCCTCCAATCGCATGTTGGAACAATTTCAGTGCTATCAGATCAGTATCGGTACGCCCGGTGTGTGAAATTCGGCAAAGTGTGACTAAAATGAACGTCATTATGATCAGTAGAGCCAAACAATACAAACTAACAAACCTTAGAAACCCCCCCATACCCCAAACTCCCACCCGCCCTGCTTCCCTGCCATACGGACTCAAAACTGCCCGCCACCCCAATTTAGCAGAGTGCTTAAACCCACCCCGAGAAAAACACACAGTTACTTGCTCATTGGGGGTGAGGAGTACTCCGGAATTAGCGACCCCTCATACCCTCTGCAGAGGCCCTCGGCCCAGTGTCCATGGCGGTCCCGGCGGCAGTCCCTAAGCAAGAATGTATCGTACCTGCCGAGTGTTCATATGTCCACCTCCTGGTCTGCATCAACATTGTCATTCATCTGCGAGCTTCTGCCGCTGTTCAGGTCTGCATCTCGGACGTCGTCACGGTCTTTCGAATGTTGGCCATTTTTAGTTCGACCAGGGCGGCGAGATTGAGAGGCAGGACGCCAGCCATCCAGCCAGTCTCGGGCAGTTTCTGGGTTATCAAAAAACCAAGTCCTGTTCTCCGCCACCACCCGGAGTCTGCCCAGAAAGATCATGGAATATTGAATCTCCCGTTTCCTGAGCTCCTTCTTAACGTCCAAAAAAGTTTTCCGCCGTCTGGCCACCTCCGCCGTGTAGTCCGGGAAGAATGCCAATGTAGAGTTCTGAATCTTCACAGGCGGGGAAACCCGTGCTGCTTGGAGGATGACATCCCGATCACGGAAATTAAACAATCTCACCAGGATCGGTCTGGGGGACGCCCCTGGTTTAGGCTGGCCGCCCGGGACTCTGTGTGCCCTCTCGACCGAAAAGAAGGCTGATAGCCCTTTAGGTTGGAGGTGCGTTTTGATGAGGTCCTCCCTGTAAAGATCCGTTGCTCTCGTACCCTCCGATTCCGGAACTCCAAGAATGCGTATATTGTTCCGTCTGGAGCGCCCTTCTTGGTCGTCCAGCTTGTCCTTTAGGAGTTTGTTCTCCACCATTACTGCCTCCATAGACGTCTGTAGTTCCGACACATCCTCCACCAGCAATTTCGTAACCAGTTCAAGCGACCCTACCTTCTCGGCCATTTTGTGGAGATCCGCCCGAATGAGAGTTATTTCGGTCGAGATGGAACGCACCGTCGTCTGGACCTGCGTGAGTGCTCTCATGACATCGTCCAGGGTCGCCTTCTTAGTCCCCACATTGTCCACTGTTTTCGCGGAGGTGTGCCGTCCATCCGCCGGAGGGGACGCAGTTTTGTCATTAGTGTACCGTTCAATACGCGTTTGAGTCGTGCCACCTTTAGTACCCTTCCCTGCCATAGTGTTGTCGTAGTTACTGCGCAGGCCTCCGGAGCGAAGGGATCAAAAGGATCGGTCACCGATGCAATGCGGCCCATAGTCCGATCCAAGGAGGAGCCCCTGTATGAATAAGGGTTAACGCCACAGTATTCGTGTCGTATCAGACGGTCCGCTTCTTTCGGCCGTACACTATCACCTCGGTATTCCAGAAGGTCTCTCCGCACCTCCTTCAGCGCACAGCCCTCTGTTATGGCACACTTCGTTTCCCAGGACAAAGACCCTGTCCGCTGGTCGTTTCGCGGGGTACTTTTCCAGCCCCGTCCACTTCCGGTCTGTCGCCGCCGGATATGGCACACTTCCGGATGGCTTCACTCTCCACTGGGTCCCCCAGAGTCAGGCCTGTGTTCCGATCGCCTCGACACTCGACGATAACTCCGCCATCTGGCCTCCGATTTTCGTCCAGGTACTCGCCGCCAGTTCCGCCCGGTCTCGGGCGTTCGGTGCCTCCGTCTGAGGTGTGATTCAACCACGGATTAGAGTACGGATAGTTTGAGAGGCCGCTTCCCTGCCGGAGCTAGTCCTCTATGCTGCCGCCATGTTCGGCCGCTAGCCACGCCCCCCCTTAAATAAAATTTAGTATAAATTTTGGATTTGTTTGGTGATTTAAAAATCACCAGAGGGAGTTGATTAAGCGGGTTTCTGAAATAATTTTAAAAATAAAGCTTCCATAACCTTTAATATATTAATGGGTGTTGCACGTTTGTGTAACTAATCAACCTAGATTAATGTACACCGACATAAACATATGGGATTAACTATGTGTGCTCTTGACATGTTTGTTGTGTCGTTTTTAATAATATATTTACCTTGTCTTTTGTTTTGTTGAACACTAAATGCGGCTGTTTCAAATAATTGCATGCGCTTTCTTTAAATGTGCTTTTATTTTTGTTGTGTCTTTTATGTGACTGTGTCATGTTCGTCTTTTTGTATGCAAAGCTAGGTAACATAGACTAATGGGTTAACATTAGTAAAGGGGGTGGGTAACAGAATAATTATTGTTTCTTGAATTAGTTATTGTCTTGTGTTTCCTTGCATATTAGACCCATGCTAAAAGGCCTGTGGCCTATTTCTAAAATGGACATCCGAGGTTCTGTCAAAAGTTGGGCCATGCACAGCAGCGTTTGAAAATATTTCTTTTCAATTAATTCTTTGAGAGAAGCTTGTAAAGCGGAGCTGTGTAGAGTTTTTGAAGGACAAGGCCAAAGCAGGATGTTTAGCGGCGGAAAGGCTCGGATGTAATAACTAAAGGACATTCTTTTGCCTAATGTTGCGATTCTTGGTGAGCCTACGACACTCTAGGACAAAGGACAATTCTGCTTTTGAGGATGTGTAATTTTCCTATGCGTGAAGCTGCATGACTTCATCATACGATCTTTTTGACCAATCATGCTTCATGTTTCGTGAATATTTGTATTCTTTTAGTCAGTCTAGATAGGAAAAAGGTATAAAAAATCGCCCCTTAGAAAGAGCACTGTTCGTCTCGTTCCTGTGCTCGAGAGATGCTGCCAGAATTTTGATTCACGTAAGAGCATTATTAACTTGTGTTTTTCTTTACAGGTTTCCTTAGCAAGTTAGGGAAATAGGGTTTAGAGAATGAATTTCTCAAATGTTTAACCTTTTCTCATGCTGATTTTGAAATAAACGGACAGTTTGATGTGCCTTTCTAATAAAATTATACCGCTGGAATTAATGCTAATAAAGATTTAAAACGTATTTAATGCTCATTACTCTTTGCTCATGAAATAAAGATAATAAAATAATTTTGAAATGACAAGCTGGTCTTGTTAGTTTCTTAAAAGTTACCATCAGTTAATCCATTGCCAAATGTTTTGATCTATTAAATGTTTATTTGAGCTGTTAAATTAAATAGGTCATATGATTCAGTAGGCAGAAAAACGTGTTTCAGTCATTTATGGGCCTAATGAAGTTTTTATTAATAATGATGAGTATGGTGATTTAGAGTTGTACATATGAGACTGGAATTTTCTTTAGCCCGCTGGATCAACGTCAAGAGGTAATTTGCTTTCTTTAGGATTTGTGCCCTGTCCTTAATACAGAAATGTATTGCTGTACAGATTCACCCGGTAATTGTGACAGAGAGAAAAATATATGTCTCTCCACTACAATACTAACCTTTTTGCCGTAGTTTTCTTCTAATGCTTTTATTACCTCAATGTATTCATCAGTGATATCTATTGCATCCTGCTGAAATTCTACCACTTCCTCATCTTTATCTATATCTTCACTGTCGTTTGTTTTCTCAATAATCACAATATGTTTCTTCACTATGTTAATAGGTAGCGTTTTTAATACTTTTCTGCCCTCAATCCCTAAATGCTACAGAGCATTTGGAGATATAAAACAGCGGAGACACTTCCACCAATGTTAGATACTGACTTCACCCTACCGGACATAGATTCTATACCTGGCTCACATCAAGAGCCTCCTTAAATAATAAAAGAGACATTGCACTTATTTAACAGTACATTAAGTAACTCTACTGACGTTGTGGAAAACATTTCACAGTCTCCTGAATTTGTTGCAATCCCAACAACAGGTGATAGCCTATTCCTAGCATCTTCTTTACATTGCAGAGAAGCATGGAATCTATATTGGCTCTCCTTGAAAAGAATGTGGAAAATTCTGACCTGATTTTTTAAACCTAAACTTGAATATTGCAATACTTGGTGGACAAAAAGAGGAAAAAACAACTTAGTCAAAATTCTCAAACTCCGTTAAAAAGCCCAGGAATAAATAAAGGGGGAAAAGAGCAGAGTCCTTATTCCCCTCTGGTACTCATTAACCATCCCACAAGAAAAGTGCAGAAGACGACTCAAACAGGGAGTTTTGCCCTAAAAGAAACAAAAAACAAATGTTCCAATGACGGAAAAGTTTATTCTCTTCGTAAATTTTTTGAGGAAACCATGACGGAAAGTACTCCCCAAGTTGTTACTTCCCTGTTTCCCATTTTGGTCAGAAAAAACATCCAGGGTTATCCAACCAACTATATAAAAAAGAAGATAAGGACTCCATAGGAATTTCAAACATAAAGCAATCAGAGCTCTCGACATAGCAAATTAAAAAGAGTACTAATACTAAGTGGAAAAATAGAAATAATAAGAAAAGAGTAAAACGTAAAATTTTGAGACGTTCAACAAGAAAAGTAAAATTTCCACAACTTCAATCACCAGATCAGGTAGGTCTGGAAAATGATCACTCAATGGAGGCTCCAGAAACAACTCAGAATATAGACCAGTATCCCCCATAAAACAAAATCAAAGAAGAACAGAAACAATTGAACCCATCAACACCAAATTTCTTTATAAAACAGTTAAAAGATTGTCAGCATCCGACAATCTCAGAAAAAGATATTCAGTCCTCCGCCAAGAATTCGCATGGAAATGGGGAACAAATTGTTTCCTGCACCCTGGAATTGACTGACATTTTTTCCAGTGATTAAGACCCATTAAATCGCACGAGGATAGTATAGCTCCTGCATAAAATTCATTTACTTCACTCACTCACATCAGCAGAAATAATACTAGTCGCCTTTCCCAACAAACTCCTTTTATCGGTGGCAACTGTTGAGTTCTGGTCTAACGTAATTCCATCTATTACATTGTAGAGAAGGATATCCTGCATAAAAATGGATTTGATGAAGCGGAAGTTAAAGAAAATGGAATTCAGAGCAACCAGCTAAAGAAGAAGAAGGAGAACAAGTACCCCTATCATAATAATTATCTATGTGCGGGCCCCAAAACTCAAAGGAATACACCTGAAGGATTGTTAACAATTTCAATCAAAGATAGAGAGCGTTGAATCTGGAATCATGTTCCTAAAAAAATAGAGCCATAATCAAATGAAAATCCTTGGTCGTGGACCCAGGCAACTTGAATAGCAACAAACATGGTAAAGTACAAAAGCTCCCTTTTTAGCAGTAGCTTGAAAATTGTCTGATGGAACATTGCTGGGAAAAACCCAGAAAAGTTAGCTCTTACCTTAGAAAGCTCTCTGTCGATAGTACTGTGGCAAGAAACATGGTCTTAAGATAATTTTGCCCCCCAAAATTATTTTGTGTAAGACATCACAACGGATGTATGACGTCTCAACACATGCTTTTACCACGCATGCCTTTACAACGCAGGAATTACAACGCAAGTCGTTACAACGACTTGCGTTGGGGGGCGCTGGATAGTGGAATAGTTACATTTTCTATTCCAACTCCAGTCCCCGTGGATAGTAGGGAAGGTGTTGGATAGAAATTAAACTATTCCCTATCCAACAGAGCCCTCCAGCGAAAGTCGTTGTATTGACTTTCGTTGTAAATCCTGCGTTGTAATGGTAGTGCGGGGTAAAAGTTTCGTTGTAAACGATGTTCTCCCATCGCAACAGAGGCTGCAAGAAGGGGTCACGCAAACGGAGGCCTTGCAATTCTCCTAAGGGAAGACATTCATTGGGACCTAGAAGTAATTGAGATGACTCTTTTGAATGTTCAATGAATTAAAATCAAGCACCGGAAAGAAAGTTTGGAACTCATCCAAAATTTGTTCATCTTTAATATATATATATTCCACCCGGTCCCTCCTATGATTCTCTTTTGGGATAAACTTTTGAGAAAATAGATTTAACTTTAGAATCTATAGGGTTCCCTTCGACAATAATAGCTGGGGGCTTTGGCCCACATGCATCAATATCGGCTTTTGCGATTTCTAAATTGCGATTCGCAATTTAGAAATCGCAAAAGCCTACGAATGATTATTTTTTCATTTTTTATGCAATTCGGTAAAAATCGCTATTTTTACCGAATCGCATAAAAAATGCGAATTTCAAATTGCGAATTCGCAATTCCCATTCACTCCTATGGGCCAAAATGCCCATAGGAATGAATGGGAATTGCGAATTCGCAATTTGAAATCGCAATTCATCAATCCATTTCAAGGGTGGAGAGGGGTGTATAAATGATCCCCCCTGCACCCATGAAATGTACTTTTCAGTAGAAGTTACATACACACATGTCCTAAGGACATGTGTGTCTATAACTTAACAGTTTAAAAAATGCATTTTTGTGCATTTTTAAACAATTTCGCAAATTACCACGAGGTTGAACTTCGTGGTAATTTGCACTTCCAATTTGAAAAATCGCAAATTTTTTGGAAATGATGCATAGCATTTAAGAAATCGCAAAATTGCGATTTCTTATGTGCTATCGCAATTTTAGAAATCGCAAAAAAGTTGCGATTTCTCAAATAGCATGATGCATCCCAAACAGCACTTTTGGAATCGCAAACGGACGATTTTAAGGAATCGCACCGTTTGCGACTCCAAACATGCTTGATGCATGTGGGCCTTTATGCTCTGCTGGTCAAAGGGGGGAACCTTGCACAAGAGGCAGCACTATCTATTCCAAACCCTTTGTTTCCAACCAAGATAAAAGCAGACAAAAGAGGGAAATTACTTCTTTCTTACATGTCCGCAATGAACTCATTCATTTTGAATGGAAGAGTAGAAGGATATATTTCCTCTGCCTACAGGCACCAACGGTTCTTTCATCCTAGACTATGTAATCTGTAGTATGGACCTCTTCGAGAAAGTGCTATCATTGAATATACAGTGTACTCATGAAAGTGATCATGCATTCCTGACCTTGGGAATAGAAGTTTCACTCAATCTACCCACTGCGGTCTTTATGCTCTTTGAATGTCAAGTCAAGTCAGGAATTTATATAGCGCGCTACATACCCAGAGGGTCTCAAGGTGCTTGAGGAAGGGTGGGGAATTACTTGTCGAATATCCAGGTTTTAAGTTGCTTTCTGAATGCTAGGTGGTTCTGAGTGAGGCGAAGGTGAATGGGAAGTGTGTTCCAGGTTTTAGCCGCCAGGTAGGAGAAGGATCTTCCTCCCATGGTGGTTTTGTTGATGCGAGGTACAGCAGCAAGGGCTTGATTGGAAGAGCGTAGCTGGCGGGGGGGGTGTAGAAGGAGAGTCGTGTGTTGAAGGCATTCGGGTCCAAGTTCGTAAAGTGCTCTGTGTGCATGGGTTAGGAGGCGGAATGTAATCCTCTTATTGACGGGGAGCCAGTGGAGGTCTTTCAGGTGTCCAGAGATGTGGTCTTTACGTGGGATGTCTAGTATGAGTCTGGCTGATGCGTTCTGGATGCGTTGGAGTTTTTTCTGAAGTTTTGCGGTTGTACCGGCATATAGGGTGTTTCCGTAGTCCAGACGGCTTGTAACCAGTGCGTGGGTGACCGTTTTTCTAGTTTCGGTGGGGATCCAGCGAAATGTTTTTTTGAGCATGCGAAGAATGTTGAAGCAAGACGAAGAAACGGCGTTGGCTTGTCTGGTCATCGAGAGTGAGGAGTCCAGGATGACGCCCAGGTTCCGTGCATGGTTCGTCGGGATGGGTGCCTTTCCAAGGGCCTCTGGCCACCAGGAGTCGTCCCAGGCGGAGGGGGAGGTACCTAAGATAAGGACTTCTGTTTTGTCTGAATTCAGCTTCAGACGGCTGTGCTTCATCCATTCGGCTACTTCTTTCATTCCTTCATGTAGGTTGGTTTTGGCGGTGTTAGGGTCTTTGGTGAGTGAGAGGATCAGTTGAGTGTCATCAGCGTAGGAGATGATTTTTAGGTTGTGTTGGCGTGCGATGGCCGCGAGGGGGCTCATGTATACGTTGAAGAGGGTGGGGCTGAGTGAAGATCCTTGTGGCACGCCGCAGATGACTTCAGTGGCTTCTGACTTGAATGGTGGGAGGCGGACTCTCTGAGTTCTTCCGGTAAGGAACGAGGTGATCCATTCCAGTGCTTTTCCTTGGACTCCGATGTTACTGAGGCGTTGTAACAGGGTGCTATGGCAGACTGTGTCGAAAGCTGCGGAGAGGTCGAGGAGGATGAGGGCGACTGTGTCTCCATTGTCCAGTAGAGTTCGAATGTCGTCTGCTGCAGCGATGAGTGCGGTCTCAGTGCTGTGTTTGGCTCAGAAGCCGGACTGTGAGGGGTCGAGGTATTTGTTGATTTCGAGGAAGGCGGCGAGCTGGTTGTTGACAGCTTTTTCGATGACTTTGGCCGGGAATGGAAGGAGCGAGATGGGGCGGTAGTTTTTGAGTTCGTGGGGTCAGCTGTAGGTTTTTTCAGAAGGGCGCTGAGTTTGGCGTGTTTCCAGCTTTCCGGGAAGGTGGCGGAGTTGAGTGAGCAGTTGATGACGTCTCGGAGGTGTGGTGCTATGATGGAGTCGGCTTTGTTGAAGATGTGGTGAGGGCATGGGTCTGTGGGGGTTCCTGAGTGGATGGAGTTCATCAGGCGGATGGTGTCCTCCATGGAGATTGTGTTCCAGTCATTAAGGATGTTCAAGGGGGGTGAAGGTACAGCAGAAGGTTGTGTGGGTTGGTCTCCGGGTTGGTTGTCAAAGCTGTTGTGGATGTCTGCGATTTTGTCGTGGAAGAACGAAGCTAGGGAGTCGCAAAGGGTTTGAGAGGGAGTGATGTCGTTGGAGTTGGCAGTGGGGTTGGTGAACTCTTTGACGATGTTGAATAACTCCTTGCTGTTGTGGGCGTTGTTGTCTAGTCGATCATTGAATGCGGCTTTCTTTGCAGTGCGGATCAGTTGGTGGTGTATGCGGGTGGCGGTTTTGAAGGCGTCCCTGGTGCAGGTGTTTGGGTCTTTTTTCCAGGCCTTTTCAAGGGAGCGACATAGTTTCTTGGATTTCTTAAGATCATCGTTGAACTAGGAGGCGTTTTTGCTGCCTAGTTTGATTTGACGTTTTTTCAACGGTGCTAGGTTGTCGGCGCTGTTGGTTAGCCATTGAGTGAGGTTAATGGCTGCTTGGTTGGGGTTCGAGGAGTGGGCGGGGGGGTTTTGAAGAAGCGATGAGGAGATCTGGTCGATGGTGATTTTGTTCCAGTTTCTTCGCAGAGTAGGTTGAGGATGGTTGTGGGTTGTGGTCTTTTTGTAGACAAAGTGAACGCAGCTGTGGTCTGTCCAATGGAGAACTGTGGTGTGACTGAAGGAGATATGTTTGCTGGAGGTGAAGATGGGGTCGAGAGTGTGACCTGCGTAGTGAGTGGGGGTATTGACAAGTTGTTTGAGTCCGAGGTTGGAGAGATTGTCCAGAAGGGTGGTGGCGTTGCTGTTGTTGCTCTTTTCCAGGTGAAAATTGAGGTCTCCCAATAGAATGTAGTCCTCGGAGGGGAGGGCGTGTGGGGTGATAAAGTCAGTGATGTCTTCACTGAATTGTGCCCGGGGTCCTGGTGGCCTGTAGAGGAGGGTGCCTCTGAGTGTGGTATTGGGGTCAGTGTGGATCTGGAAGTGAAGGTGCTCGGCGCTAGCGAGGTTGACGTCTGAGCTGGTAGAGATGCGGATGGAATTCTTGTGGACGATAGCGATGCCTCCTCCTGTATGGTGGGTGCGGTCTTTACGGATGATCTTGTAGCCTTCCGGGATGGCAATGGTGATGTCTGGGGCTGAGGAGGCGTTCATCCATGTTTCTGTTAGGAAGGCGACGTCCGGAGAGATGGTGTCTAGTAGATTCCAAAGGTCGATGGCGTGTCTGTGGACCGAGCGGGTGTTGAGCAGGATGCATTTTAGGTGGTTGGTGTCAGAAATCTGCTTGGTGTTCTTAGATGAAGAGTTGGTCTTAGTGCCGTCATACTTGCAGGAGTTACATGTGAAGGGACCATGGGTGTGTCCAGGGGCGGCTTGGACGCAGTTGGGGAGTCGGCCGGGGTTTAGGGCTAAGAGAGTGGAGGAGTTGTATGTAATGCGGGTGGGGTGGGTGGTGCGGGGGCCAGGGGGTCTGGCTCTGGGCACGGTCCAGGTGCGGACGGGCGTAGACGGGCTTACCTTTGGCGCATCTTCGGCGCGGCCGTAGCGCGTGGACGCTGCACGTTGGGACATCTGCCTGAAATGGAGAGTGGATGGGGGCGGAGCGTGGGAGGGTCAGCTGGGAGGCGGGATCTAGGTGCAGGGAGGGTCTGCAAGGAGTCACAACAAAATGGCTGAACACAAACCAGTAAACAAATACTCAGGCACCAAGAGCTTAATTTACGCACACAATGTAAATTATAAAGCAATTGCAGTGGCACTATAGCGCCCAGGTCACGAGCGCTGCGCAGGTCAGTTTCAATACTAGTGCCAGTAGTACGACACGAGCGCTGCCCACAATTAATTACGATAATAGCGCCAGTAGTACAACACAAGCGCTGCCCACAATCAATCAATTTCAATTCTAGCGCTGCACAGAAAGCTTTCCAGGAGAGAGGCAGTAACGCATACAATACCAACAGGAGGGGGAGGTGAGGGGAGCGACCGTTTCTGCGAGGAGCAGGATGTAGATAAAAAAAGCACAGATTAAGTGGAATTCCAAATCAATCAATAAAATAAACACAGCAATCTGCTCTTTAAGTTGACCCCATAACAAGTTATGAAGACAGTTTCCTCTGACCTTGCTACCCTCCAAAAATTCTAAAATAGTCAAGCCGAGTCAAGAGTTATCCCAATGGAAAGAGTGCAGATTATCAATCATCAAAACTAAATAATTTGGTCAGATTGCACTTTCGAAACTTCTCTGCGAAAAGTCAGAAAGAAATCAAAAAGTTGAAACAAAAATTGACAACAAAAATAAGAGAAAAAATATCAAGAGCAAAAAGATAAAAATTGGGTTGATATCCATTTGGCAGTAACATGTAAAAATAGCAACACATTCTGGAGTATCGTTGCTAAGCAAATGGGTCCAAGTAAATCCATACAAGCATCCCCAATTTCCTCATCTGACTGGGAAAATTATATTCAGAACTTGTACAAACCTAACTTACAGAATTCAGAGCCATCGGGCCTGCTGACCCAAAGGAAGGGCCAATCCAATTCAGACACCTTAGCTCAAATGTCTACACAGATTGCCCTCTACATAAAAGCAGTGAGATCTTCTGCAGCAATGGGACAATATTCTGATTAAAGTTCTACAGTCAAATCCCCATGAGTGGAGCAATTATCTAACCCCCCTATATCTTCCCTACTTTGCAACCAGAAAAATTCTGAAATCATGGCGGGGTATTGTGGTTACTCTCTTAAAAAAAGGCTCCAGTACAAATCCAAACAACTTTCGACAAATTGCTCTACTAGATGCCACTGGAAAGATCTTTACAGCCTGTGTTTTGGACCACCTTAAGGACTGAGCCTTCTTGAGGGAAGTTATTCCTATGACTCAAGTAGGCTTCCATCCAAAACATTCAGTAATAGACAACATTACAGTCCTGCAAACAGTCCTCAACAAATATGTTGTGTCAAAATCCCAAGTTGTCTACTGTGCTTTTATTGATTTTACGACTGCTTTTGACAGTGTGGACAGGCCAACACTCTGAAAAAAGTTAGAGAGGTTAGGGATTCCCAAAGATCTATTTACAATAATCATATATTTGTATTAAGTAATGTGGTGTAGAGTCCAAATGGGAGGAGAAAAGGGCTTAAACAAATGTATTTCCATGTTGAATGGTCTGAAACAAGGCTGCCTCCCTGCCACCATGGTATTTGCTCTCTACTTTAGTGATCTTCCGGAGTATTTTCTGCAAACTAATAATTTTCCACCGAAACTAGCTCCTAGTGATATCCATAGCTTAATGTACGCTGATGACATTGTAATACTAGCCGTATTCCAATAGGCCTGTAAAGAAATGTATATGTATTAAATTGTTATGCAAAAGAAAACTTCTTGGTCTTACCGTTTTCAAAAACTAAATTTTTGCCTTTTAGAGGAAAAAAGCAATCTCACCCATTTAATTTGCCATTGGGAGGTAAATCAATTGGGACCTTTAAAGAATATACTACCCTGGTGCAAATGTATTCTCAAACCCTACAAAACTCCTCCCACTTTCAGCATATAGGGCGTAAGGCAGGTGCCATTGTTTGGCCATTGCAGAGGCTTTACTCTTCCACCAGAAACAGACACTTCCAACCCTTAATACAGGTCGTTCGAATGAACATTCTTCCTATTTGATCCAATGCCCTTGAATATATAAAGATCAAAACCTGGCATCCAGTAAAAATGAGAGAAGGGAATCTCTTACGTAAACTGTTAAAAGTTAATTAATCCGTCCTGGCACAAACATTACACATAGAATTTTCTCTAGTTAGTACATATGCTAGAGCCATTTCAAACATATTAAGATGGGCATATAACCTTTTACATGCCGACCCAGGATCTCTAAGGTACATTTTAAAATTGAACACTTTTAAGGATGAGTCGTCGCAGTATACTTTTGATACCAATCATAATGTAGCTCTTAATGTGTCTCACTGCACTTCTACAATCCTGGACACCAGCTCATTGGAAGGTTTTTTTAAAGAATTTGACAGCAAGAATTAGCTTCGAACTGGATGTAGAACACTGTTCCCAATTAAAACACTATGAACAATTTGTAAAAAGTGTAGAATATAAATATCCCAAGCAATATCTGCACTTCTTGCTAGACCACAGGGTTCGTTCGACGTTGTATCCTTTTACTGCAGTTTGAAACCCCCCATTAAAAGTTTATACATCCGGAAGGAATATCCTACAAAACATAACAGACACCTGTGATTTGTGTTATGGAGGAGTACAAGATCTACCTCATGTTCTTTCAGTCTGCCCAAATCCGATCCTGGTAGAGGCCCGGCGTCGATACATAAAGTCCATTTGTTTTAGATACTAAGGGGCCCATTACAATGTCGGGCCGATCGCCACAGCCATGGTGGCGGTGGCAATCCGCCCGAAATTAATGTCCGCCCACCACCCATTTTCCCCCCGCCATATTATTATGTATTATTACGTAAACACCGTTGGCCGCCTTTCCGCCCCGGTCGCCTCGCGGCCGGGCAGAAAATGTTTAATATGGTGGCGGTGTCTATGAGGCACCGCCAGCCATATTATGATGGGCTCCCTGACATGCGGAGACTCCCCTGGGAGTCCGGGGGGTGCATATGGGGGATACCTATGGTACCCCCCCCCCGCATTTCAGAGTGCAACATGGCAGGCACCGCGTGGTACCTGTCATGTTGTGCTTTGAAATACACAATGTGCATTTTTACCATTTTGGCTTTCTGCACCGCCCGCCGCAATGGTAAAAATACAGGATGCGCCCGCCAGTGTGGCGGGCGCATCCTAATGCCCAAGAGGGGACCGCCGCTCCTGGCGGGTGGTCCCGTTTTGCACGAGGATGGCGGGCAGGCAAAGTCCGCCCCCCATCCTAATGGGGGCCAATGTCTCTTCTGCTCAAGGTTTAATCATGTTATGCAAGTCGCCTCCTGATTAATTTGTCTGTCATAATTTGTTCAAGTTTTTAAAGAGTTTCCTAAAGTTGTTTTAAAGTGTATAATATCAATTGTTTTAAATGTATGTATTTTGTATTTGTTGACCTCAGTAGAGGTCTAAATCAAATCAAATAAAACCTTGAAAACCTTGTTGGTCTTAAGACTCTCAGAACTGTACCATTGCTGACCAGTGCTATTGTGTATGTGCTTCTTCCCTAACATAGTTACATTAGATAAATTCACAATTGGGGTATTTAATTTATATGTAAGTCCCTAGTAGAATGCACTACCTCTACTCAAGGCCTAAATATTAAATGCTTCAAGTCTGCCTGCAGCACTGATGGTACTACCCACACAAGTAGCCCTTTAAAGCTGTCTCGGCCTGCCATTGCAGAGCCTGTGTGTGCAGTTTTACTGTCAATTTGACTTGCCATTTAAAACCCTTTGCCAAGCTTTAAGCTCCCCTTTTATTACACATAGGGATGGGTGCTGTGTCAGTAAAAGGTAGGACATGTAGTTTAAGGTTTGCACATCCTGGTAGTGAAAACACTTGCATTCATTTTTTACTACTGTGAGGCCTACCTCTCTCTTAGGTTAACATTGGGAATTAATTATATGGCCGGGATGCCCGTCACCCCCTCCCAACACAATCCCCAAGGATGGGAAGACGGATGCAGTTTTGAACTTTTGGAAGGCGGGAGGGAGTTACCCTCCCGGCCGTATTTATTAAAAATATGAAACAAAATTAAAACATTAAAATAACAGTTTCATATCATGTACAATTTTTCATTTATACATTACGATGTTTATTGGCTAACCTTAACAAATCTCTAATACAAAGGTTCTCCTAGCCGAGTCTAAACATCCTGCAAATGCATACTTTCTAAATAAAAATTGTACATCCTAACATTACGGGCCAACGGCAAGGTCGTAACCGGTGTCAGATCCCAACTACCAGAACTCCCCCCTCACGTGTGAGGGGCGGGCGCACAGAGGACTGTACCTCTGTGCCAACTTCCAATTTCCCTTGTCTTAGCGGGGGCCCCTTACTTAACTCAACGCCATCTTAATGGTCGTCCGAGGACTCGTGTGAGGTGTCTAGAAGGTAGCGTGGACCCCCCTCTCACCCCACACTGTTCATCACATCCACCGTCGCGGATATCCTGGCCCCGGGAAATTCCTAGGAGGGGCATCGAGCCACCTCCTCCCCTGGGAGGGGCCTATGACCGCCTTCCCTTCGGCGACCCCATACTTAGTGGGTGCCGCCTCCCCGTTTGAGGGGCTCATGGCCACCTCCCCCCGGGCGCTCCCATCCATAATGGGTGGTGCCCCTCCTCCAGGGATCTTGAAATTACTGCTCACCGATCATGACCTTACCGCCCGACCAAAAATAAATACGACGTTTTGAACCTAATGAAGAGCGGAAAAAGGGTTAACTAGACATTTGCAATATAAACCTTTATCTACACATGTAACACATCTGTAAACTAGACTGTGCTACTCCGCTGAATTTGAGTAAGAAAACATGCTATGAAGCAAATTATTTTATTGCATTCAAAACAATCCAAACTTTATTACACAGAAACAAAAAACCCTGGAAAAGAGATATATCACCGCAAATCACTTAATTGCAATACTAATCGTTGCCATAAGGGGCTGGTGGGTGGGTCAAAAATTGCTCCTTGTTCCGTCGAGGGCTCACGTGCAACGAGAGAGTGCAGCTTCCAAGCACCGGAACAAGAGGATGCTTCTTTGGGTTGTTGCTCCTTTTATTCCTCTTCGGGAGGGCGTGTACCCTCCTCTGGTACACCTACGGGGCGTGGCCAACGGTGTAGGTGTCTAGGACAACCCCTCTTGGGCGGGAAAAGGCGCGCCCCGGCTACGCCGCTTCGGGAATACCAGCCGAGACACGCCCCCCCGCCCAAAATGGTTTCCCGGGGGGATCTGGGCCCCCAACCATACGTTCGGGGGGACCGAGTGGTCGCCCCTTTCCATATGGCCGGGATGCCCGTCACCCCCTCCCAACACAATCCCCAAGGATGGGAAGACGGATGCAGTTTTGAACTTTTGGAAGGCGGGAGGGAGTTACCCTCCCGGCCGTATTTATTAAAAATATGAAACAAAATTAAAACATTAAAATAACAGTTTCATATCATGTACAATTTTTCATTTATACATTACGATGTTTATTGGCTAACCTTAACAAATCTCTAATACAAAGGTTCTCCTAGCCGAGTCTAAACATCCTGCAAATGCATACTTTCTAAATAAAAATTGTACATCCTAACATTACGGGCCAACGGCAAGGTCGTAACCGGTGTCAGATCCCAACTACCAGAACTCCCCCCTCACGTGTGAGGGGCGGGCGCACAGAGGACTGTACCTCTGTGCCAACTTCCAATTACCCTTGTCTTAGCGGGGGCCCCTTACTTAACTCGACGCCATCTTAATGGTCGTCCGAGGACTCGTGTGAGGTGTCTAGAAGGTAGCGTGGACCCCCTCTCACCCCACACTGTTCATCACATCCGCCGTCGCGGATATCCTGGCCCCGGGAAATTCCTAGGAGGGGCATCGAGCCGCCTCCTCCCCTGGGAGGGGCCTATGACTGCCTTCCCTTCGGCGACCCCATACTTAGTGGGTGCCGCCTCCCCGTTTGAGGGGCTCATGGCCACCTCCCCCCGGGCGCTCCCATCCATAATGGGTGGCGCCCCTCCTCCAGGGATCTTGAAATTACTGCTCACCGATCATGACCTTACCGCCACAGGCCGGATAGTTGACCGGCTATCCGGACCCCCCACACTCCTACTAAAGGTCATGATTATACAAACCCTTTAACCATGCTACGAAGTCTCCTATGAGTAAGACATTCCCCTCCCGGGACAAATGGACCCCATCTTCGAGATACATGTTATCGCCCCGAATACATCCATGTGGAATACAGTGCTACTGTGCTGAACGAAACAATCTACCCAGTTTGTTATTGACTTTCTTAACTGAATGATTCAAAGCTGACACAGAGAGGGCCCCCCGCCACACCTTCCTTGGAATCATGTGTGACCATGCTATCGTGCACCCCGGAATCCTCTTTGCCAACCAGCTAACAGTGTACAGAACCCGCTCGAGGAGTACTCGCCGACCGAGCGCCACCAAATCATTGCCTCCCAGATGCACTATGAGTATAGACGGCGGTGACCTTGTCCGCCCTAACAGTTCCTCGACAAAACCTTGAAACTGGTCAATACAGAGCCCGCCCCTTCCGTGGAAGGTCACCCTGTACCCGTATTCCCCAGCTGCGTGAATCATGTCACCTGCTTTGAATACGTCCGCGGCACGCCTCACGTATGAGTGGCCCACGACCCACACCACTCTCTCTTCAGCCGGTGGTCTTTGACCGCTGGTCCCCAGGTGTCGGGTCGACTGCACAGTTCGCCCCGCCTCATAAGCTCGCGAAACTGTAAATCAAACAAAAACAAGAAGCGTGAGTGCATGACATTAGCTTCACAACATGTGCAACCACACATACCTTTTATAACAGGTTGAGGACCAACGCCCCAATTGTTTGACCTGTTCCACACTTTGACCCCTGGCTGTAGCCTCTGTAGCAGCCCTGATCCTAAAGGAATGGGTCCCAAAATCGCCCGGGTTCAGGCCCGCTGCTGCGATTGCCATTGCAAACACCCGCTGAAACTGAAACCTCGTCAGTGGGGTGGCGTCAGTGTGTCTCAGCAAGCTTTCCCCCCATGTTACAGCCCTTTGTGCTAAATATTCCTCAACGCACTTTACTGGGCACATGGGGGACCCCCGCATGCGCTGGACAACAACACTGTCCCCTATAGCACCTTGATCGGTCTTGGACATGGCTATTGTGATTACCATATAATCACCCTTGATCAAAACGTGATCTCGACACAGTCCCCCCCCCACGTCCTGCTTATTTTTTGCCACCAGCTCGCTCACCCGCATAGCCCCATGGAATGCTAATGCAAAAGCGGCTCGGAATAGCACTGCCTCGGACTGGGAAGAACATGTGGCGGGTAGTACTGACATCAACAAGGACAATCTCTCTAGCCCAATCGGGCACCTCTCGTCAGCTTTATGACCCTCGAGGCGTTGCCACCCACGCAGCGCCTTCTTTACCAGGAAGGACGATGTGGAGTCCTTGATGCCATGCGCCTGTGCCATGAATGCAATGGCGGCCCGGTGCCTATTGGCCGTTGCCGCAGATCGGCCTGCCTTGTGGAGTGCCACTAAAAACTTCAGGACATACTCCTCCTGGCCCCACTTATCCTCTCCCGCTGGACCCAAAAAAGCAGTATAGGAACGAAACGCCCCTTCGTATGCCTTCCATGTCCTGGGGGCTAAACTTGCTCCCACGAGGTCCTGTAATCCGGGGCACCGAGTAACCAGAGAGCTTCGGGAAATGGTGCTGCCACTAGGTCCGCGGAAGGTAGATAACCCCTGAAGGCCTGCATATGAGAACGAGAGAGTGCATCAGCCGCTTGGTTCAACACACCCGGCACGTGCCTCGCCCTAAACTGTACGTTCAGTCTCATGCAAAGTAGTACAATTTCCTTCAATAATCTCAAAATCAGCTTGCAGCGTGCTGCCTGGTTATTTATGCATTCAACCACGGTCATGTTATCAGACCAAAATACCACTGAACGATCACAGAAATTATCCGGCCATGCCTTCAGGGCCACCAAAATGGGAAACAACTCAAGGAACCCAATGTTACCTGTCAGCCCACTGGTGTGCCACCACGCCGGCCATGTTTGCGCCGACCATTGATTACCAAAGATGGCGCCAAATCCTACGCTCCCCGCAGAGTCGGTCCACAAACCCAGCTCGTCCGAGGACGCTGGTGGTTTGCTCCATACCACTCGACCATTGAAATCCGCCAGAAATGCCAACCAAATGCGCATATCCTGGCGAACCTCTGCAGACAGTCTCGTGCGATGATGTCCTTTTTTGAGACCGACCATGGCTTGAGCAATAGAGCGGGAAAAGGGGCGGGCCATTGGTATCACCCTGAGAGCAAAGTTAAGCTGGCCCACCGCTTGCTGCAACTGATGGAGAGTTACCTTTTCTTTGCTAATGCATAATTCTAGCAAGGCCCTGAATTTCATTACTTTGTCCTTGGGCAAACGGAAGCATCCCTCCACCGAATCGAGCTCAATTCCAAGAAACTCGAGTGAAGTAGATGGCCCCACCGTTTTCCCCGGTGCCAATGGCACGCCAAACTGTTTCATAAGATTGCAAAATTTCAGCAAAGCCTGTGCACATTTCGTGTCACCGGCTGGCCCCAAAAACAGAAAATCATCTAGGTAGTGCATAACCTGCGTATAGCCCGTAGCTCTGGTGAACGCCCATTGCAAAAAACAGCTAAATGTCTCAAAATAAGCACAAGAGATGGAGCAACCCATTGGCATACATCTATCCATGTAATAGCGTCCTTGAAACACAAAACCTAACAGACGCTGATCCTGAGGGTGTACCGGGAGCAACCGGAATGCTGATTCAACATCTGATTTAGCCATCAGCGCTCCGGGCCCCAGGCGATTCAACATGGCGACGGCCTCATCAAAGGATGCGTACCGCACCGAACAGACTCCTGGATCAATCGCATCGTTTACCGAAAGACCCCTAGGAGCCGACAAATTATGGATTAACCTAAACTCACCTGGGTCCTTCTTGGGGACAACTTCCAACGGTGAACAAATGAAATTAGGAACCGGCGGGTGCCTATATGGGCCAGCTACCCTGCCCCGGGCAACCTCCTTTTCAATCTTGCTTTCTACAACCCCTGGGTGCTGCTGAACAGAGAGTTGATTTTTACACAGAGATTCCCCCCGAAAATCCCCCGCTGGGATGCAGAAACCACACAAAAAGCCGTCCCGTAACACCCCAGCGGAGACATGATCAGGGTATTCGTTTAGCCAGGGGATCATTGCCATGATATCTACGGGGGTAGGTAGAGGTTCCCCTCGGCCGATATTAGACCTGTTTGGCGCCTTCTCTACCCCCGGTATCCCCATTCTTGGCTCTGCACGAACTCTCAGGGTGTGAAGAGTATCCGCATCCTGCACACTCATGCCTGAACTTACATGTGCCCTGTGGCCTCGTACACTTGCCTCTGTTGAAATTCCAACAAACCCCTCTTTTTCCCACATTCCCACCACTCCTAGGTTGGTGATCACCAGCGGGGTTTGCTCGAAAGGGCGCCAGCGACTGATGGCGGGAAGGCGCCGATCCATACTCGCCGAGCGAGGACGACTTCGTCGTGCCCGGCAAGAGCTGCTTCTGCCAGGATACGGAGTCGAGACAGTCCCACGTCAGAGACGAATCGTGCTCCTTGGCTTTACGAAATTTACTATCATAACCCCTCCATTGATCGCCCTCATAAGTTTCATAGAAATCCATTATGCGTGTCTGATAACAGGCCAATTCACTTAAAATCTCAGGCCTACGTTCCCCCATAATGGCTGTAAACATCCCAAAGGCCTTGGCCCAATTAGAGATCGTCTCATCCACCCTGAAGGCCACCATTTTTGCGTGCCACACACTCGGATGCAACAAATCCTTCTGAGCCTTAATATACTCAATCTCGTGATGGTCAGTTAGAAGTGAAAACATATTTACATATTTATCAGCCCAAATCATTTCCTTCGTGGCCAGTGGGATATGCTGAACTACTTTTTCCCTCCTTGAGGGCAAAGACCCCCCACCTGCCATTGGCAATGGCTGCTTACCGGACTCCTTAGCTGGTCCCGCTGATTTCTCACCACCAGCCGTTGGTCCTTCCGAGGGAATCTGTGAGGGGACAAGAGGGAGATTCGCCTTCGCAGCATCTCGCGATTGCCGCAACTGCTTCATTAGCAACTTCGCCTCATTGGCTGTGTCTCCGGGTGCCGGCGCACTCTCGGTATTCATCCCAAGCCACGCGGCCAACTGGGCGGCCAACTCCGGAGGCATGTCCTCCTCACTGGAGGGCGTAACTACAACCGTAATCGGTTGGCCTGCAACCGGGATCGGAACCGGGGCTTCGACTGGACCAACCGGGCTAGCCGGGGGTGACTCGGGAATCTGAGCTTCCCCCCCTGCCGCCCTATTCCTAGCCCTTTTACCTCTCCCTGCGGGGACTACGCCCGGCAATGCTGGTCCGATGACCTTCTTCGGCCTGCCCGTATTGTTCATTGCCGCCATCTGTTTTTTCATGCTCGCCATATCTTTCATCAGCATGCGGAGCATCTGTTCCGTCCCTGCCTTCTTTCCGACCTTCTTGCCAGGCATCGTCGTCGGATATTCGACCTTGCTGCGTAGCTGCCCAACGAGATCCTGGATCCAGAGGTCCGAAGAAGAGAAAGCGCCTGAAAGAGAAACACAAAAATTACAAGTTCTCAAAAATTGCTCCTTGTTCCGTCGAGGGCTCACGTGCAACGAGAGAGTGCAGCTTCCAAGCACCGGAACAAGAGGATGCTTCTTTGGGTTGTTGCTCCTTTTATTCCTCTTCGGGAGGGCGTGTACCCTCCTCTGGTACGCCTACGGGGCGTGGCCAACGGTGTAGGTGTCTAGGACAACCCCTCTTGGGCGGGAAAAGGCGCGCCCCGGCTACGCCGCTTCAGGCATACCAGCCGAGACACGCCCCCCCCCGCCCAAAATGGTTTCCTGGGGGGATCTGGGCCCCCAACCATACGTTCGGGGGGACCGAGTGGTCGCCCCTTTCCATTACACTTTTAAGCTGTAATTCCTGATTGAGAATGAATAGCTATGTCATGTTTCAAATAATAGGAATGGTAATGATAAATCCTTTTTACTGGTATTGTTGGATCAAACATTATTATTTTAGAAATATCACTTCTAGAAATTTGCTAAAAGAACAGATGATGGACTGAATGTTGAACAAATCAAAATTTCACCCCCAGTCACTGCTCTGAGTTAAATCCATTGCTTGTTTGGATTCCACACCATTCCAGTGTACACACAGCCATATGCAATTCAGTATTGAGCCTGCTCCCTATGGCAGCCTGAACTGCCAGGTCAGGTCATCCTGGATCAGAAACAAGAATCCTAGGATAGGTTTTGGGGTATCACCCCTCATTAGCCATGTGCTCTTATAAGCATCACGCTCGCAGTGAGGATAGTAAAGTCCTGGACAAACTCACCCTTCTTTCAAATTATTTGTCTTTTATTGTCTGGGGTATCATTGGTAATATTTATTAATTTGTATCATAATTATTGTAATTGTAATGACACTCAAATTATTAACTCCTTGGCCCATGACCTACACATGGTCACTTCAGCACTAATGGAGGATTATGTAATAATTTGGTTGGACACTTTAATCTTAGACTTTGTTCTACAAATGATGATAAAGTTTGTGGCACTTCTACGGATGGCCATTCCAATCTTCTACACTTTACTCATAATTTCTTTGGAGGAAATTTGAATAGGCTGCTGAGTCTGTGTGATCTTATTTTCAGTCATGATCTGGTGGCAGTTGAAGTTTCACATCAAATGACATGCACGGGTAGAGGGAAGAGTTCACTAATTGATTTTATCGTATTGTCTAAAACGTGGTCAAGTATGCAGCTTTCACACTCAAATATGTGCCTTAAGTGATCATAATCTGCTAAATCTTACCTTAAAGCTTGGACTGAATCAAGAACTTTTTTGATAAGATGTTCTGCCCCACCAAGTATACTAGACATAAGGGGATTCAACGGAAATGGATATTGAGACTAATGTGTTTTGGGTACATCTGGTGGATAGGTTCATGATCCAGTTTGAGACATGTCTAAGTGAGACTGAGGCAGTACTGGGGGCCTTTTTTAAAAGTTGCTGTCAAGCCCACGTACAATTAGTGATACCAAACCATTCTAATCCCAAAATCAAACTAGGTGGTTTCTATATGAGGGAGGGAGCCTATCTTTCTCAAAAGATCTTACAATTTTCTTGGGGGATGCAATCTCCACGCTAAATAGATCTCAAAATCACAAAGCTCTGGGCCCAGATGAAATGCCAATTAATCTTTTTAGGGATAAGTTGTCACTGTGGCTCCAGATCTTGTGAATGTGCTTAGCAGTGTGATAAAGGATGCCCCCACCTAAATCTTGGTCACAGGCAACAATTGTTCTTATCTTCAAAAAAAGGGCTAGGAGTGACCTCAGCTGTTATCTCCCCATAGTTCTGTTAGCTTCAGCTGCAAAGTTACTTGGTGGAATTTTGCTAGATCACTTTGACAATTGAAAATCTGATCCTGTCACCTGTTCAATATGGTTTTAGACAAGCCTTAGGTACAGTAGATCAGTGCCTAAATCTCCATGTGGTCTTAAGTAAGCAAGTGACCACCAAGAAGGGTTGTCTCTTCCTAGTGTTCATGGATTTAAGTGCAGTGTTCAACAATGTTTTGAGGGAGAAGCTGTGATCCATGCTATTAATCAAGGGGGGTAATTAAAAAATGTTTCATCTTCTTTCTTAACTCCATTCAGATCTGGAAGGTAGGATTAGGTTTGGGCCACACAGGGTTTGGACTCCTTTTATCACAAAAATGGTTCAGACAAGAGTGTGTGGTGGACCATTTTCGTTTTATGATTTTGTACTTATGGCTCAGACAGGAAGAGTACTCTAGAAATTGTTGGATCATTTTGTGGGAATCATATCTGGTCTAGTGTTGAGAACAAACAAAACTAAATTATACGCTATGATATGCGGGCGCCCGCCTAGCAGATTCCCTGTATTACCTATTGGTGATACTGGCCTTAAAACGGTTGCCACTTTTAAATATTTAGGGATATCATTTGATTACCGAAGTGCATGGGTACATTTGAAAAGTGTAAGGTACACACAGCTGGATCAGGCTAATGTTGCCCTATTTTAAATTTTGTTCTAAATTAGGGTCCCTCCTAAGGGATTCTGCCCTCACTATCTATTTAGTGAGACCTGTTGTTAAGGCTACCTATGGAGTAGACGTATAGGGTTAGTCTGACCATGCTGCATTACAAAATAGTGAAAATAAATGTTTTCACCGATTATTATCACGTTGTTGCAGTACTCCTGCTTCAATTGTGCATTCGGAACTAGGTTTGCACTACATTGGGGTTAGAAACGGGGGCAGGTCCAACAATTGGTGACTCTATAAAAATTGCACCTATCCTACTCTGGCACTCAATTTGGCCAAGACCTGAGGCTGTATTAATGCAGTCTATAATCAATGGAAGTTTTCAACTTTTCCAGGCCCATAAGATTAGGTTGTTGACCTATATTAAAAAACAACTTCATGTAATTGGTAGGTCAGAGTTGTTCTCTAATTTGATATCTATTGATAGTCAGACCAGGCTTTTGGTGAGAAATGAACTATTGAAGCATATGATGGAGCAAAGAGGGGAGGGTGAGTGGAAGAAGAGTTGGTTGATGATGTCCTTACCTTTGTGTACTGTGTCTTATACGGAACCATATTTGTTGAGAGTACATTGTCGGGGTGTTGTCTGGCCATGAACGGGATGGCCACTTGACTCAGGAGCTCCGTGTGGGTAAGGGCCCTGGAAGGCGGTTGTGGCGTCATCCACCATGCAGGGACTCCTTCATCTGTTCCCCTCTACCTCTCCATCCAAGTGCGACACCTGCCACCGGCATTGCAGTGGTGATGGACATCGACACAGACCTGCGGACGTCCTCTCTTGGTCCCGTGTGCATCAGGGCGAACAGGGCCTACCCTGTGGGGCAGAGCAGTGGCCCACAGCATCAAGAGGGACCCGGCCAGGCCGATAGTCAGCCGCCCACCTCACTGGTACTAACCAACAGCAACTGCTTCTCTCTGGAAGCGGAGGGGGCCTGAATCACCACTGCACCCCCACAGCATCTGCCATAAATGCTGCCCGAGAAGCTGTGACCCTCAACATGAAAGGAGGCCCAACAGAGGCTGATCATCAACAGGCTGCACCACCAGCACTTCAGGACTGCAAAAGCTTTTACCTACTGAGCTGCGGTGGCCAGAATTACTACTACAGCCCCACCATATCAGCCATGCAGATTGCCAATGGGGCACAGTGGAGGGCCTTGCCACGCTGCCTGTGACTTCCCTGCCCTGATGATGATGTGAGCAGCACTGGGCGTGCGCTAAACAGGTGATTTGCACAGGCCTGCGTCCTGCCCCAGGCAGCATACCTCACACTTCCTCTGCCCCCGCCCAGCATGGACCTCCCCTGAGCCCAGCAGTGGATGCTGCCCACGACCACCATACCTACTTGAGGGACTGTTCCTCTGCCAGCTGGACCTCACCATATTCCAGGCCTTCACCAGCATACTCCATGACACTCCTAATAACTATGTGACAGGGCTGGTAGTAAGTGACTCCTGGGGTTGCAGTGTGATGAGGTGGCACCTCCTGGATGTTGTTACTGTGCACTACACCTCTGCCTACCTACTCCCTATGCCCAGATCCAGGGGCCGTAACTCCTGCCACCCTAGGGCACTGCCAATCTGACCAGAGCAGTCCTCTTCAGCTGGGGTGGCCCCTAACACTGCAGACACTGTGAAGACAACACATTTCCCTTTTCACAGATGTCCCCCCTAGAGGCAAAAAGGATTGCTGTGTGCCCCACATCTGGTGAGTAACGGCGCCCCCCTCCTGCATGACATAAGATACAGCCCCGAGTGGAGTGGCTGCCTGGAGGTACTTTACCCACGTGAGCAAGAGATCGCAAGGATCGCGAACTGTTGGGATGGGGCCTAGACCGGGACCTGTTGTTTTCCTGCCCCTCTTCCATGGATTCTGCATCACTTGTACCAGGGCACCTGCTGACTCCCTGTACAGCCTGCGCAAGGTCACCATCGAGTCCTTGTGGGATCCACGTATAGGGGATGCTTCACCGCCTGCAACCCAACCCGGGGCCCTTTCCATCGCCAGCCCCCTGAACCATCACAGAGAGCCTGTCAACTACAGCACAGGGTCAGGGGATGTCTCCTGGCAAGACCATGGTCAAACCTGCCTGACAGCTGCTCTTCTCTGAGGCCCTCAACCTGCCTTGTTCTAAATATGCCCCACCAGGGGACAACTCCCTCTGCACGGGATCCACCTTGATCCGCGGCTGCTAGTGTCCCAGACACCCCCATGGAGTGCATCCTACAGGAGATCACTGCTGTGGGCCATTGTCTGGAGGGCATGGACGCAAACATTTCTGCATTGACATCCAAATCCAAATCCAAATCTGTCCTCTTGGACATTGCAAGCTTCCAGACTAGGGTGGACGGTCTGGCCTAACGAGTTTCTGTGCTGGAGGACTGCATCAATACCCTACCAGAGCAAGACCAGAACTCTTAATCTTCTGCAACAAGGTAATAGGCTGGAGCCATTGAGACAATATATGTTTTTTCCCAGAGTCAGCAGAGTGGTCAGAGGCCAAAACCTTCCTTTAGTAAATGCTCATGATGTCCACTGGCCTGACCATTGACCCTCTCTTGGAGATTCAGCGAGCGCATTGCATAGGCCTGCCAAAGCAAGGAGCGCCCACACAACCGGGGCCCCTCAAAGCCTGTTTCTTGCATCGTGAACAGGCATAACAGTAATCGCAGCATTTCGAACTAATGTCCTGTACTTCTTTAAGGGCCATGAGGTGCGGATGGCGGCAGACTTCTCCAGGGAGACAAACAAGTGTCATAAAGCCTTCCTATCCCTCCTTCCCATGCTCTGGCAGCTGCAAATCAAGTATAGACTCTTCAAACCTGCTTGCTGTAGGGTTACCAAAGACAGAGTCTCAATGGAATTATTTGACCTGGAGGACATGCAGCACTTCTATGATGACATCTCCACCCAGGACATGGACATTGCTTCCTATGTTACTAGAGAGGGTTCAGGCTCTCCCCCGCTATCCTCCCATGCTGCCACTCCAGCACCTTCTGGCGGGCCTCTGGGGGCTCTCGGCACAGGATTGAAACAGTGCAGCCCGTTCTAAGGGAGACAGGAGCCAGGTTCTCCAAGCTGTGGATGCACTCTCAAATGAACAGGATAGGGACAAATCCTGCTCCCGCTTGAAGCCGGCTTCTGCCCCTCAGTGCGAGCCCTGAGGCCAAGCAGGCACAGCGACCCTGATAAAAAGGGGGGAACTGCATCTGGAGCACTGACGACTGAAGACAGTGGATGGCTGAATACAGAATGCCTTCTTGCAGTTTAATTCTTTCTTCCAGACCTCTTGATAATTGTTTAATGCCTTTCCTGTTGTTCTCTCATTGTTTCTGCTATGCCAATGTTTGCTTAACATTTATTTTATTGTAACATGCTTTGTGCGCAGCACCTCACTCCTTGACCAATATGCACACCCACAGATCATCCTACCACCTAGGGGTGGCACACAGACATCTCCCACTGCTCTCCACCCAATTGCTCCCCTGCACCCTGAACCCCATGCACTGCACGCTTAGTTTCCCAGGGGGCTCGTATATGTGCGCTCCTTCACTGCTCCCACTGCACATCCCTCCCACGGCATTGCCCCTCTAGCATTTTGCCCTCTGCTGAAGGCGACTGCCTCCCACCCAAAGACACCCCATGGAACTATGGTCACCTGCCATCACCCTGCGCATTCATATTCACAGATTTGTGCACTTTCCAGACTGCCTAGACCCCAGAAGGGGCCCTCTTTTTATGCTGCATCCACAAGCCTAGACCTGCAGTACAACGTCTAGAGCCCCAAGCTCTGTGTTCCCTGCTGCACTTCTCCAACACAACCCATCCACCAACTCTCTCCTTTGATCTCACACACTCCTTTACCCTCTGACCCCTCCTCTAGCATGTCCTAGTGCGACGAGATTCCCCTCTACATCCCAGGCAATTTCCACCTACAGGTGCCCTTAGAGCATGCCTGGCCCTCCCCACCCACATACCCCCCACTCTATCCCTTCAACCTGAGCCCTCCCCACTCCTTTCTTCCCTACCTCCTCTTCTCTCACCCTCGCCACATCACTCTCTATTTCCCCTTTCTCCCCCCTGTGTCCCCCACGCCGCTCTCCCTTTCAACTACTTTTCAGCCCATACCCCCAACTTCTACCCTCCTCCCCCACCTTCAACAGTTCAAGGTCCTCCACCCGCTGTGTCACCTTCACACCCTGGCTGACCACCCTCTTCCCCCCTACTGCCACCCACCTTCCATTCTTGCCCACCACACAATTGCTCTTGCCCTGGGGAGACCCCAGGCTCCACAATAATACACCCACATCTCAACCCCTGCACATCCTTTCCTGGAGCGTCCATGGCCTCATGCATTATATTAAAAGGAAAAAGATGCTTGCGTACCTGAAGGCCAAAAGAGCAGATGTGGCCCTCCCAGAGGCGATGCACCTGGACAATCTTGAAGCAGACAAACTGTGTTTTTGGGTGGGCAAAGAAATACATAGCAGCACCTCAACTGCTGCACATAGTCCACAACGAACATGTGGAGTAGCAATTCCCATTTGCAAATCATTGGACGTCACAGTGGTGAAGGCGTGGTCAGATCCAGATGGCAGATATGCATTCACAAAGCTAAGCAAACTTGCCTTCCTTCTCCAGTTAACTTGCCTCCTTGTGGAGATCAGCGCATCCACACACATCATCAGTGGGGACTGTAACCTTGCTTGTGATGTGGTTCTCGACAGGACATGCCCCCTAGATAAGAGAAAGGATGAAGATAGAGCCTTTCTGGGGGATATCACCTCAGACCATGTTCTTGTCGACCACTGGCAGCTGTGCCACCCGACGGACAAAGAGTGTACCTTCTTGTTCTCAGTATATGGTACACAATCTAGACTACACTATTTCCTCATCTCCCACCTGACAGTGGCATTTGTTGGGTATTCCCATATATAAGAAGCAGCCTTATCCATCCACTCTCCGGTCCTGCTATCCTTGCTATCCTTGGATGTGGGCTTGTCCTCCCCGGGTCATAAACCATGGCGCCTGAATGTACAAGGATATCACTCCCCCCAGGGTAAAGCCCAACTTCAGACCCATGCCTCTGCATACATGATGGATAACAAGCAGTCCAACAACTCCCACAAGGTGCTCTGGACAGCCATGAAGGTAACCCTCCATGGCCAACTAATGAGAGAAGCCGCTGTGGCCAATAAGCAAGCTTCACTGTGTAGTGCCAAGTTGGTGATGCAGATCACCATCCTCACCTGCCTTTACTCCTCACACCCCACTTGGCCCAACCGCCGCTGCATGGAGCAGGCCTGTATTGCCCTCAATGGCCTTTATACCTCTAAGGCTGAGTATGCCCTCCAGAGCATGAAAGGGTGGAATTATGAGCAGGGGGAGAAGGCAAGCTGCCTCCTAGTGGCCCAGCTCCAGCAGCAGGAGGCTGCCATGACCATACCAGCACAACAGGTCTACGAGCGGGGAGCTACTCACCCAACCCCAGGCCATTGTTAATGAGTTTGTGTCATTCTACGGCAAATTCTACACAACGGAGGCACCAGCAGGTGAGGGTCGGATTACCGCATTCACACCTCATAGTGGCCTAGCTTTGGCAGCAGGAGGCTGCCATGGCTATACTGGCCATCAGGTCGATGAGCGGGTAGATAGTCACCCAACCCCAGGCCATTGTTAATGAGTTTGCATCGTTCTATGGCATACTCTACACACCGGAGGCACCGACAGGTAAGTGTGGGATTACTGCATTCCTTGAGAAGGTCAACCTCTCACGCTAAACGGACAAGTACTGAGAGCTTCTAGTGGGGGACATTAGTAAGGATGAAATTGTGGCAGCCATCTACCCTATCACAAAGCCCTGGGAGACAATGGCTTCCCTGCTGAACTCGATCAATGGGCAGGGGCAGCCTTACAAGAGGCAGATCGGACTGCCTCTCTGGGATCCCTCTCTTATAGGGTGGTGATTGCTGTCCTCCTCAAACCGGGTGGAGACCCATTGCTGTACAGTAGTGATCCAGCAATCAGGGATCGATAATGTTTACTAACACAGGCCCATTTACACTAGCTAACTGATCCCTTCACGCTGGGTGTCAGTGTGATGCAAGTTTATATCCAATTTAGCAATTATGAAATAGAACCTGCATTTCTCTATAAAATATATTTAAAAATTGTGGTGATAAATCATGAAGTTGAGAAGTTGATGGGAATAATATGTACCTATCTATAACTACTAAATAATCAACAGACGCAGTGTGAATCTTATAATATTTATCGTAAATAATGTGAAAATAAATGCTCATCAGATACTGACATACAATGCAAACCATAGATTATCATTGAGAAATAGTATTAGGAATGTACAGAATCAAACTCATATCATATAAACAATGCATTGAGTCGATAGGAGTAGAGAGAAAAGTTTCAGAGACAAAATACATTTACAAAAGATTATTAATAATTCAGAATCTTATCTATACTAACCCAAGTAAGAATCAGAATATCTACCCCTCTGGACAGAAAGGGAAGTAAGGCCCCTACGAAAGTTGAGTGGCAAAAATTAAGTCAGTAATCAAGTAGGCCTCTATCTGGAAACAGCCAACTGACGACAGCGACGATCTCCCGCTAGCTAAACACCAGCTTACCCAAGCAACCACACCCACACCCTCAGGGCACTTAAATTATACCCTAAAACCTAAATATCCAACCTACATTGTTTTCATTCTGAAATTATTCTTCGTCTCTCATTTGCTAAGAACGGAGGTGTGCTGTCATACCACTATCAGCGTGATTGCTCTGTTCAATATTCTTTTGTCTTAAACTTTCAGCATTATGACAGTTTCTACCAAGGAAACAACTTTAAACATAATCATAGCACATTTTACTTAGAGTACATTTCATGTATCAAGTCTTTCACGCTTTCTTTGTTTAGCTCTGCCATCTAGTGAGGAAGTTGTCCACTTCCACTGTTATCATATTTTATTTTCCGTAGTTTGGCAGTCATCCAAGAACACAAGGTACTCGCACAGCTTTTGCGTTTTCTCTTCTTCTTCTGAAACCCTTTCTGTCATTTAGTTTTCTTTTTAAACATTAACCGCATACCGGCCTGCAGGAAAGAGGCCCATGCTTGCTTTTTCTACAGAAAACAAACACATAACATTATTAAATTCATGAAATGTAATTTTCATTGCACACCATCCCAGCATTCCACTAACCCATGCACAACCTGTCTTATTCCTATCAATATATCAATAACGTGCACAAAAGCACCATTAGTCTTTTTATTCTAAGAGCCAAAGCAAATGCGGCCTAGTTCCAAGCATTACTGCACACATTAGTTCACGCATGTGCAAAAGCTTTTGCCCTTATTTTAGCGTTTTAATAATATCCTTCACAGCACACTGTTAATAAACATTACTGAGGGTTCAATCCGAGCAGGTTGTATTTTTCAAAAAACCCTGCTCCATCAATCCCCCCTTTGATGGTGTTTTTGAACTATCATTAAAAAATAAAAAAATACAATGTACCACTTGCTTAAACTGCTGTAC
Organism: Lissotriton vulgaris; assembly: GCF_964263255.1. Classification (NCBI taxonomy): domain Eukaryota; kingdom Metazoa; phylum Chordata; class Amphibia; order Caudata; family Salamandridae; genus Lissotriton; species Lissotriton vulgaris. Next base: position 684,638,118 of record NC_141685.1, on the reverse strand, counting down.
TTCTTTCTCGTTTTGTCATTTTTCCATCTAAGTCTTTCATGATCTCGTAATCATTTCTTATCCTCTAATTCTATCTCATTTCTCTTTTTTTTCTAGCACTACATTTAAGATCTAACTCCCTCTTTCTACTTACAAATCATAATGATTATTAATATTACTGCAACTACTGAAGTAATAGTGTTTGAACCGGGATTCCCTAATTGGCTGAGGTAGGTACCTTAGGCCAAGTAGGGACCCTCGCTTCCACATCAGGGAAAGGAAAGACACCTGCTCAGATAACCCCTGCTCACCCCCTTGGTAGCTTAGCATGAGCAGCCTGGCTTATCTTCAAGCCAAATGGGTAAAGTATTTGCAACCACACTCCCAGTGACCCAATGGTGACACCACAAAAGGACTTCACACGAGTTTCATATAAAAACAATTATAAACTTATATAAAAAGATATGCAATGAGACCACACGATAAAAATCCGACATAGGCGTATTTGTAATATACCTCCTGACCAGTTTTTAGGTCAACAATACCATAGAATCCGCGGATCCCTAGAAAAAATTATATATAAACAGACAAGCACAACTCAACAGGCAACAAAACCTTGGAGGAAGTCCTCTTGAGGAGGGCGGAATCCCACCACCCACTGAGGAGTCATGCTTCATCATTTGGGAGCTGCAACTCCTTGGCAGTGTAAAGTGTAAAGGAGGAGTACGTGGTGCAGTGTAAAAAGAGAAGGTGTGTTAAAATTGACTACCAGGAGAAAAATGAATTTATTAAGTATCCCGTGGTGTCAAGAGTTAAAATCAGTCAGGGCGTGGTCTAAAAAATATGCAAACGCGCAGGTGAAGAATATATGAAAGGTCTACATGTTTCAGCCAATCTTGATCATGAATTGATCATGGCTTTCTTCAGGACCTAGGTGTTACTACTGCAAGATTAAGTGAGTGAAAGTTGTTACAAATCAAAACAAAATTTTTGAGGAACGATTCACCCAACAGTATACCTGTGTACTACTTGTAGTGGGAACTTCAGGGATATGTGGTGAACACCCATAAGAAATCAGGAGGATTACCCACCGCTCCTAGTAACAAATCAGGGTGTGAGGCAATGCTCTGTCCATCGCTACCCCTGGCTCAATCCTGGGTGTCACAAGCAGGTCTGTAAATCTCCCTCCCACCCTCTTATATACTTGGTAGTGTGTCAGTTATTAGGTCAGCCAGCTCTTGTAACTTCTGGCAGAATTAATGAGCACTTCTAGGTGATCCTATGCAGTCCTAATGCAAGGCTATGAAGTTCATAATGCTAGAATCGGGCACTTAGTTATGTAAAAATAATGCAATTTGTGATGCAACTAATGCATGCGTAATGCAACCATCAGGCAGTTTGTTATGCAGAAATAATGCAATGCATAATGCAACAATCAGGTAGTTCGTTCTGCAAACTAATACAATGCGTAATACAACAACCAGGTAGTTTGTTCTGCAGAAATAATGCAATGCATCATACAACAATCAGGTAGTTTGTTCTGCAGAAATAATGCACTGTGTAATAAAATAATCAGGTAGTTCGTAATGCAGAATTAATGCAATGCGTAATACACTCCAACACCGATCACAGTGCTTATCGCTGCCCCTCTTACTGACTCGTGGTCAGTTTCCAACACCATATGCCCCAAACACCGATCTGGTGTAAACCACAGTGCAGCTCCACGCTCCGGCCCCAGTACTGCCATGCCTTGGCACGTACAGGCCGTGAAATGAACTGGGACAGAGGGTAGCGCTACCAGAAGGGGAGAGGCCGAGAGCGTCTCTCTCCAAGTCGCACCCCATCCTAGCGCTGACAAACGTTACCTGGGGGTACGACCTCGCTCTCCTCTCTACCTCTTGTGACTTGGGCCACCTATGCGACTGGGTTGATTCCGGGCTGATCCCGATAACGAAGATCTCAGGCTGCAACAGGGCACACGCACACAGCGTCGCTGAGACTATTCCGGAAACTTTTGTGTTCCTGAGTTTCTACAACAGGGAGCCCGCTCACCTCGGGCCCTTGAGGTTATGTTACTTCAGGACACAGCACAGCAAAGTTCTTTCAAGCAGAACACACAGCAAGGGTCAGTCCTTTCCTACAGTCTATTCAACTGTTTCTTCCTTGGCAGAGGTTCCACAAAGTATTTTCAATCTTTTTCAGTCCTGAACAATCCAAATCCCAAGTCCAGGGGTTTCAGCTCTCATAGTTATACCCTTAATTGTCTTTGAAGTCTTGGTGTTCAGGGGGGCACTGACCCCTGTCCAACCCAGTTCTGGGTCTCTCCCTGCCAGTGACACTTTCTTCCATTGATAGTGGGGGTCTGGATCCTTAATCACTCAGCAGGGGATGGAGCCATTGTCTTATGGCTGATGCTCAGGCCTCTTCACCGCTAGGGGCTACCCTTCCCCCCTACACTCCAGATGCAGGTCAGCCTGTTGCTGTCTCACCTCCCCCCCTGGGTCAAGACATATCCCAGATCCTATCACTTCCAGATCCAGACAGTCAGTCCACAACCAGGCAGAGACACACAGAAATGTTAGAGCACAAAAGCCCAGCCAACACTTCTAAAACAGTGGTTTCTAAACACACAATGCTAAAACCACCTTCATAATAAGATCTGTTATTTCATTGTGAGTTCAGGCATACTAAACTTTACCTCTCCATCTTAAGCCTCTGGGAAGATAGCCTGGAAAACATTACACAGCCCCCCCATTCTGTCCTTTGTGCAAGATGGCCTTTCACCAGTGAAAAATGAAAATGTAGAGTATTTCACTGTCAGGACATGGTACACACCTCAGTACATGTCCTACCTTTCACATGCAATGCACCCTGCCCAGGAGGTACCTTGGACTTACCACAGGAGTGTCTGATGTGCATAGAAAGGTAAGGGTAAAGTCTGGCAAGTGGGTGCATGGCAGTTTACCAAACTGCGCGCAGGCACTGCAGTGGCAGGCCTGAGTTTCTCTCTTTAAGGCTACTTGTGTGGGTGGCACAATTAGTGCTGCAGCCCACTAGTAGCATTTGCATTACTAGCCCTGGCACACATAGTGCACTTTACTAGGGACTTTACTAGTAAGGCAAACATATCAATCATGGACAACCAATTACTATGATACTTTACACAGGGAACACTTGCACTTTGACACTGATCAGCAGTGGCAAATTGCCCAAAGCATCTACGTTGGCAACTATGTCAGAAAAAAAGTTATAGGAGGAAAGCACAAAGTTTAGGGAACTTTAGCCAAAAAGGGACAAGTCCAACAAATAGGTATTAATATTTGACCTAACAGGCTACTCCCAAAAGTATAAAACCAATTTCCCACTGAGGAAAAACTCTTTCCAAGTGTCTCCCAAGCACCATCAACCTCCAATTCAGTCAAATCTTCATGAAGTTCTGTAATATTTTTAATATACCCTTCAAGATTTGTACTTTTGTCAGGAATATAAGTACAGCATTGTTGTATTTTCAACATGCTACAGACTCCACCCTCTTTCGCCAATATTATATCAAGGGCAAGTCAATTTTGAAAAACCATTGATCTAATCGCATCCATCTCAGTATTAATCATCAAGAACCCACCAGCAGTATCTATTGATAAACGATCAACCACTGTGGACAATTTTCTAATTTTGTTTGAATTCAAAATAGCTCCAAATGAAGGTATCGGTGCTCCAAAAATATCCCCTATTATCTCAGAATAACTTGCTCCTCTCTTATTACGTATTAGTCCTTGTTTCATTAATTCATTTTATTATTTTTATCTATGTGGTACACTTTTGGAAACACTATGCCTAAATAACAAGATCCATAACAACCTACAGGTAACCTATAAGAGGCATTCTTACCACACACATAATAAATTCCTGGGAAAACAGGATCAGTTCCTCCTTTCAATCCCCAATTTCCTTTTATCAAGTAACGATGCTCACATTCACTAGAACCAATGAAGTAACTATTCAGTTTAGTCTTTTCTCTTAACTCACAATACTTTCCTCTATGTTGAAAATCTAGAGTCATGGCAGAGTAAGTCTCACCATTTTTATAATGACCCTCTCTGAAAGCCCATGGAGGTACAGGAGACTTTTGCTCAGCAGCTTTCTTTTTGAAATCTCGTCTTCCATCGTCTACCAAATTATAAATTCCACCTCTTCATGCCATAGCTTACAGGTTGTATTATTGTTATGTGCTTTTATTGTAACTATTGCTTTATTACTAATGAACAAATCTCCCATGTATACTGCATATACAGGTTCATAAATAACCTTCAAATATCTCCTAATAGGAATCCCTGAAAATATTAAATCAGAATTAGAGTAATATTCTAAACCTTCCGTCTCATAGAATAGATTAGTTAAAACACTACAAGACACACCATATGCTAAAGGTAGGTGATGGTAAGTCGACCCCCTTGGAGACAGACGATGGTAATTGCATACACACATAACAATCTCTCATGTTCATTGTGTTAACATATTCATAGAACAATTTAGTAAAAACATTTAACATAAAATCATTAATTGATCTATCATGATGATAAATACTACCGGCTTCTATCTTTTGTATATTACTATTCACATTTTCTTTAGTAACATAGTCCATACTCTCACTTCCCACATCATTAGTATTATTTTTGTGATTAGTCACCACTAAAACAGGCCCAATAACAATCAATGTTAACCACATCAAGGTTAATAATAAAACACTACATAAGAAAGCATTAACACATTTACGTTTAAAACTCTGATTTTGATATCCAGCCTCTGTTTCTGTTGCCATTTTAGACACTTATATAAAAAAACTTTAAAATCTAAGAAAACATTTCTACAATTTAAAAACCTATTAAAAAAACATCTAGAGTAGTGTATCTTTACACTTTTAGGCCTCTCTTCTTTACCCCCTCTTTTTTTATCTTCTACTTCTTCAAATCCTTTGTAGCTTCCAAATTATTTTCATTGAAATTGTTGCACCCTAATTTTTCACAGTTCCTTTTAAGGTGGTTTTAGTTTGCTCTCATCACTTTGACCAGTACCAGATTCTTCTTTGTTTTGACTTGTGTTTTCAATTTCTTCCAACAACACATATATGTCCATTCTGGAGCTGTGTATTTCTTATTTGGAATTCTTATTCATTTTTTTCGTACTAATTCTTCTTGTGAGTCACTTTGTTCAATTTGACTCAATATTTCATCTATTGGCTCTGGCTTTTTCTTTTCAAGAGTGTACTTCAGTCTTTTCACACCCTTTGGCCACTCATCACCTTTTCTTCCTTTCTAAGCTTGAAGTACTTCTTCAGCTTTGTTGTCAAGTTTGCAAGCTTTTTTATTCAGTCCTTTTCTCTGTTGTACTTGCTCTTGATTTTCACTAATCACTTCCCTTTTTCCCTTCTCAACTGCAGTCCAGTAGCTGGTGCTCACTTTATTCAACTTGAGCTTGGTTCTTCTTCATGCTCAGCTTTTTCAGAATCTGTAACATTAGATTCTATACCTTCATGATTTTCAGCTTCTCTTTATATTCCTTTCTTTACCAGTTGCTGCTCTTTTTCTTGTCTTTCAAGTGGATTATGGACTCCTCTTGTATGACTTGCATGAATCCAATTAGGCAAGCCACCATACTTTAGTGCTGTTGTTGTTACCAGGATAACCTGGTATGGTCGATGCCATCTGGGATTCTAAACACGATTTCATCATGTGTTTCTTCACCAGAACCCACTCTCCTGGACTCAAATCATGTGCTTGATCCGGCTGTGTTGTAGTTGCAATTTTTCCACCTTGATGAGACAGAACGCACCAGATAAGCCAATCCTTTGCAATAATCAAGCACTAGATCATCAGTGATATTCTTTAGTTTGTTTGCTGGTACATTTGCTTCCCTCATTGCTCTTCCTATCAAAACTTCATGAGGTCTTAATCAGTCTTTTTATCAGGTAAGTTCTCAAGTTCAGGCGTCTGGGACCCAGTATTTGTATCTAAAAAACCTTTGATCTTTCAGGCAGAGGGTGTCTGTGCCTGACCAGAACCAGTTCTGCCTTTTTCTGATGTGATTTCCTGGCAGAATTTGGAGATGGCATTGTCAGAGGCAGACCAGGCCCTTTGAGGTGCAAGGAAATCTCCTCCCCCTTCCCCCATTGCAGCCCAGGTCTATTCAGCCCTTTCCTGGTCTACCTAGATTATCTGGAGCGCCTCCGACCCCCCAGCCTTCTGTCATCCAAAACTCAGCCAGACAATCCACATTCCAGGAGAGGCACACAAGATGACTGAACAAGAAAATACCCACTTTCTAAAAGTGGTATTTTCAAACGCAGAATGTACAAACTTCACTAAAAGATGCATCTTTAGATTCTGAGTTCAGGCATACTACATTTTATTTTCCCTGTGCCAGTTATGTTTATAAGATGTTATAAACAAACCTCCCATTCTTTCCTATGGGGAACTGGTAGCCTTGAAATAGAGAAAAGCAAAAGAGGCTGTAATTCACTATTAGGACCTGCCACTCACACCAGGGCATGTCCTACCTTTCTCATGCATTGCACCATGCCCACAGGGGTACCTTGGGCCTACCTGAGGGGTGAATGACATGTAAGAAAAGGGAAGGTTAGGGACTGGCAAGTGTGTGCACTTACCAAGTCGACATGGCAGTTACAAGTTGTGTACAGTCTCTGTAATGGAAACTTTGTTACCATTTTTAGAGCTACTCATGAGGGTGGCACAACCAGTGCTGCAGGCCCCTGAGTAATATTTGATTCACCGGCCCTGGCACACGCAGTGCACTTTACTAAGGGCTAACAGGTAAATCAAATGTCAAAACATGGAAACACTAATCAATATCACAATTTACACAGAGAATGTTAGCCCTGGCACCTTGGCGTGGGTCTCCCTTCCATGTTTGCTGTTGCCTCATTTGTTTTGCTGGTGTTAGATGCTTTGGGCACTGTGCCACTGCTGTCCAGTGCCACAGTGCAAGTGCTCCCAATTGTTAATTGATGTATGAATTAGTGATTACATGATTGGCTGATTTGGTTTACTGGTCAGACCCTAGTACCATGCACTGAGTGTGCCCAGGGCTTGTAAACCAAATGCTGCTAGTGGGCTTGCAGCACTGATTGTGCCACCCACAGAAGCAGACTGTACAGGTGTGACTTAGGCCTGCCATTGCAGAGCCTGTGTGCAGTCTGATACTGCCATCCTGACTGTACAAGTGCACCCACTTGCCAGTCCCTAAACCTTCCCTATTCTTCACATCAGATACCCCTATGGTAGGCCCACGGGCAGAGTGCATTGTAATTATCAGGTAGGACATGCCCTGATTTGTGTGGCATGTTCTAATAGTGAATTACAGCCATTTTTATTTTTCACTATTGCAAGGCTACCTGTTCTCCATAGGTCAGAATGGGCAGTTAGATTATTACATCTTATAACCCTAACTGACTCAGGGAACATGGTAGCAATTCGAGTTTAGCATGCCTGAACTCAGAAATAAAATGCATCTTTTAGTGAAGTTAGTTTTAACATTCTGTGTTTCAAAATACCACTTTTAGAAAGTAGGTATTTTCTTGTCTAACTATCCAAGGCTGCCTCTGCTAGGTTGTTTATTTCTTGTCTGGAGTCTGAGTGACAGGGTTGGGCGATTCCAGGAGACAGGGTGAATCAGCCCAGTGGTGAATAGAGAGATCTACATCTAGATGGGAGGGAGGAGTTCACCTGGGACCTGAATAGGGCTGTGCCTTACCTCCACAATGCTGGCACCACCTCCTGTGGTGCGTCTGATGTCTCTGCCCTGCACTGTGAAAGGAGAGAAGGAGTCATGTCAACAGGGTGCTCCAGGGCTGTGCTTCTCCTCCACAATGCTGGCTCCACCTCCTTTGGGGCATCTGATGTTTCTGCCCTGCACTGTGAAAGGAAAGAAGGAGTCATGTAAACAGAGTGCTCCAGAACTGGTTTGGACTAGGCAAAGGCCCCTCTGCCTTAGAGGACAAAGGATTTTGGGGCATAAGTATTGGGACCCTGATCCCAAGAATTTAGATCACTTTTGGACAACAAGAGGAAACCTTAGCTGAGGAGAGGAACCTGAAGAAATTAAGGAGGGACTATCCCTAATCTGAAGTGCTGCTTGGGGGATTGGCCTGCAGTGGTTGCCTGACTGCCAAAGAAAGGAGAATGGAACTTTGTGTGCTTTGTTTCAACTTGTGAATGATCTCCAAGGTCATGAGAGAAGAGCTTGCCTCCTGCTGAAGTCTCAGGGACAAGAGACTTCAACCCCCAGCTCCCCAGAGTTCTTTGGAAGTGCATGCTGCTGTTTTGGGCCTTCTGAGGGACTGCGTGTCACAAGGAGCTGGAACACAACTCAAGAGGGAGAAGCGTGTCACCGTTGCAGCCGCTGCAGTCGCATTGTGGATGTCGCAGAAGTAACTGACGCATTGCACTGCCTCTCAAGAAACGTCCCGCAACCCCAATGAAGCGTGTCGCTGTCACAGCCGCTGCCATCGCATCGTGGATGTCGCTGCTTTAGCTGACGCATTGCACCGCATCAAGAGATCCGTCTCGCAACAAGGAAGAAGAGGTGTCACCATCGAAGCCGCTGGCGTTGCATCACTGAGTAAGGATGTCGGTGCTGTAGCTGTCGCATTGCACAGCATCACAAGAAGCGCCTTGCATCCACGAAGAAGCATGCCGCGGTCAGAGCTGTTGTCGTCGCATCAATGAACAAGGGTGTCGCCGCTTCAGTTGTCGCATCGAGCGGAAGCATCTCACATCATCGGAGAAGAGTGTTGCCGCCAAAGCCGCTGTCGTCGCATCACTGAACAAGGGTGTCGCCGCTGCTGCTGACGCATCGAGCAGAGACTTCTCGCAACATCAGAGAAGCGTGCCCCATCAGGAAGAACTTGACTTCTTTATTTCTTTGCACCGGATCTTTGCCACATTTCCATTGTTGCAACACTTTCGTTGCCCTGCGTGTCGCATCTTAAGGTACATTGACTCAAAGTGTCGCATTTTAAGAGCTAAAGAGAACCAAGCTAAAACTGCCATTTTAAGTACAGTATTGTGGATTTTTGTAGTTTGTGATCTTGTGATAAATATATATAAAGAATACTGACCAGAGTACTAAAACCAACACGAACAGGTCAGGAGAAAATAGGAGGGAAAAGCAAAAACGTTGTGGATAACCCTGCAAAAGGGCCATTCCCAACAGGCATATATACTTTCACTGGATATCCCATAACAATTGCTTCACTCTGCTCAAGACTCACGCAAGTAGCAGCCAATGCTTTAAAACAACCTGGTAGCCACTGAATCCAATGTAGCAGACAAATATGCCAATGGACGACGCGTCATTCCATGATTTTGTGTTAATAATGAAAGTGCACACCCATCTTTCTCACAACAGAACAATGCAAAATCTTTTGTGTAATCTCGCATTCCAGGTGCTTGGCAGAGGCTATCTTACAATTCATTAAAAGCTTTCATACACTCTTCATCCAACTCAATTGGATCAACCACATCTTTAAGTGTCAACCTCTGTAAAGGTTTTCCAATCAGCGAAAACCCACTGATCCACTGTCTGCAGTATCCAACCATTCCAAGAAACATTCAAACTTCTTTTTGAGTCTTAGGAGGACCCATTTGCAAAATTACGGTAATCCTGTCTTGAGTTACTTTTTTAACTCCTGTCTCAATTTTTTGTCAAAAATATTGAATTTCTCTTTGACAAAACTGTAATCTTACCGGTGACACTTTATGCCCACCTTTTGCCAAATTATTTAGTAGAGCAATTGTATCTGTGACACAAACCTCTTGTGTTTTTGATGCCACATGTAGGTCATCAATGTACTGCACTAACACTGAATTTCCTGGCATGACCAATGACTACAAACTTTTTTCAAAATGGTGTTAAAAATTGAAGGACTCTGTATACCCTTGAGGAACTTGGCACCATGCCACAATACGGTCTCCGAACCAGAAAGCAAATAAATATTGGCTATCCGCATGTAAAGGTATCTCTGTGTCCCTTTCTGCATCACAAGGAATTTGATAAAAAATCACTGCTGGGTTTTGCACTATTGGACAACAAGGTACTTCAATTGTATTAATCTTACATAAATGTTGCACTATTCTGTATTTTATGCTTGTTTTTTTATTCCCCATAATAAGTGAATTACAAGGACTACCTAGTATTTCTTTTAGAATACCTTGCTCAATAATTTGTTCAATTACAGGAAAAACTCCTGCTGTAATCTCAGGACTCATTTTGTATTGAGGTGTGTTTGGGTATATTGCATCTGGTTTAACTGTAACCTGTATAGGATCCACACCTTTTACCAAACCAATATCTTTTCCTGTAAAATCCCACACATCAGATCTTACTGTATTTATCAACTCTGCAGGAAAATGTTCCTCTGTAAGCAATGAACATGTCATTCACTTCTGTCCCTTGTTTTGCTGGTAAAGTGACATCCTCATCTGGTGTCTGAAAAGCAATGCCATCTGGTGTACAATAGATGGTGCAGTTCATTTTGCATAGTAGGTCCCGACCCAAAAGGTTAACTGGACTTGTATCACATACCACAAACCGATGCATGTCTCTGAATTTTGCAATATGAACTTCTATTGGTCTTGTTATTGGAGTCTTAATATAATTATTTGAGACTCCCACAAGTTGGATAGTTTCTTCCGAGAGGGGTAGGTTTGGAATTTCTGCTCCTCTAACAGTAGAACAGGTAGCACCAGTGTCCACAAGGAATGTAACATCATTACCTTCCACTTTCCCATCAACAAAAGGACCTGATTGATCTACCACTAGAGATGCGCCAAGTACGTGCTCTTCCTCCCCCCTCAGGCACCATCATTGAGATGAGTCTGAGTCGCTGTCTGAACATTGCAAAAAGTATTGTGAAACCACTTGTACATTCTGATTCTTACCAACTTGTTCATCAGCGTGAAATCCAGCATTCGCACTGTATCTCTGTACCTGAGCATTCACATGATTTGTCATAGGAACTTGAGGCACCTGTACTTGTTGTACCTGTTTTGTAACTACCTTCTGTTGTTGTTGATTCACAACCACTTCATTCTGCATCTGTGAATTGAAATTTTGATTTATTCCATTATTCTCCATTACAGATCAACACTAATTCCTCCAATGTCCAAACTTTCTGCACGCATGACAATGAAATTTCTTTTTCAACTCTTCCCTACTCAATTTACCTCTGCCTCTACTTCCATTTGATACCTGAGGGGCCGCGAAGAGTAGTCAGGGTGGTGGGAGCCACTGTGCAATTCCACGGCGTTGCGGGTGCGGTGACCGCGAGAAGCATTTCAAAGCAGCAGGAGCCGCTAAAACTGTCCACAACATGGCAGAAGCCACGACTCGCATTTTCCAAAAGCGATAGGAGCAAGCAAAACAGTTCTGCAACACCGCGAGGGGGATTCGCAGAGGCAGAAGGCGCCAATGCAGCAGAAGCCGCACACCAAAGGATTAAAGCGGCAGGGGCAGTAAGCATTCTGAACCCTACTGAAACCCTGAAAAGCACCTTTGTGAAGCAACAGAAGCTGCTTGTGCTTTTTATTAATATACTGACTGTGAGTGTGGTAGTGAGTTCCTTTTTGATTTGTGTTCTAGAGGCGCACGCCAGGAGCAGCACTGCCTCCAATGTGAGGGTATTTCCTTGGTGTCTTGGTTCACTGCTTTAATTTTGTTTCTTGGTTGTACAGAGGAACAAGCGACAACAAGAGTTGCTAACACTTGGGTTCAGTTCTTCCTCTTTCCCTCCTGCACAAACATCCCCTCTCATAAGGCCTTCTGGATCAACACATTTATACCTATCTGGATGAGACTACTTCTTACCACACTGTGAAAACCTGGGGAGTGTATTGTCCTTGTCTCAAATAACCTTACTGCACCAGGTGTGTCTGGCCTTGGTGGGGCCTTAACATCCAACAACTAGTGAAGTCTCCCGCTCCTGGCACCACATTTTCTGCCAGGAGGTGCTAGTTAAACACCTATCGTCCTTGTGATCGTCCCTGTGGCGTATCTGAATGGCGCATAGGCAAAAACCTGAACCCTGGACTGTCTAAGCCTTTCAGAGATTAATAAAGGCTATGCTGGGCCACAGCACTAATATCTGCGTATAGATCATCCGAGAAGGTACTGTTGTATTTATTTACAGTTTTTATATTGAGTTTGTTGACACAGAAATACTGTATTGGCTCAATAAAGCCAACTAAGAATAGTAAATTGAAATCAGGAAGTGGCCAAGGGGTGGTGGGGACATTGGACGCTTTCCTGTTGCGGGCAGAGACGTGCCTTATTCATGAAATCGAACTTACTGAACGTAGACTATCTCTGGACCCTCAGAACCTTCATCAATGATTAACCTTTGCTACCCCTGTTACCAATATGTTAGTGCCACAACCCACTTTGGAATCGTGCCATTTACGAACTGATATAACTAATATAACTCAATTGGTGGAACAGGGAAACATTGACCACCCAGACGAAGTCAAAGTCGATATTGATAAGGCTGATACTTTACCCATGCCACATGTTGTTACTTGGGGCCAAAAAGCAAAATCTAAAGATGGAATTAGCAATGCTCCTTCTGTAAAAAAAAGAAAGGGACATATCTTGAAAAAAATTAACTAAACATAACAAGCAAAACCTTCCCCCCCTAAGTCTTTGGGCCTTAGAAGTCAATCTGTTGAGCGGAATTGCAACTTAGGGGTATTTACACAGCAAGCCGAGGAGATCATTGTATCTACTGTAGTTTCATTCACTCAAGAGAAGGAGGATTCCCTCATGAAAAAGTTGAATCTTTTAATCTCAGCTCATTTGGACCCTATTTTAAAAAAGTTAATTGACATTGAGGGACGGATTAATAGTTTGTCGAGTCCTGTATCTAATATTCCTGTATCTCATGTATGCAGTTGGTGGGCAAAATGTGGTTGGTGGTGCCAAGAATGCAGAGGTACAGAACCCTGATCCGCCCCCTATGCCAGCGTCCCAGGCTGATCCTTCCCACTTAAGGGTTACGCACTCTTCTATAAATCGCAATAATGTTGCGCATGAGTCTGCAGGTTTCATCTGTGGGCAAGGTCAGATTGTGAAAAACCCCAAAAACATTCAAAAAGATAAGTATGGTACTATTGTCGTAAATGGATCCAGAAAATCAGGAGGGATAGATAGTCAGTTTTCTGGCAAAAGGCATCCTAGCCCCCCGGATCACAATCTACACCTACCCCTAGAGGCAACCCCTTATACTGTAGTGCTGGCCAATGCTCCAATACTAACATCTGAAGAGGTGGAGCATTGGTTAACACTGAGGAATAAATCGCTTCATTTTTTGAGCACCAGGACAGGCATTAGCGATGTGTTCCTATTTGAAGAATTTAAAATGGTTCGCCGTATAGGATGGATGGGGAAATCTAATAAATCATTTCGGGAAGATTGTATCGTTATGACTTTCAGATCTCCAGATTTGGTAAAGACCATTTTGGATAGAATGGAGAACTGTTTGAAGGTGTAAGGGGGACACCTGTTCTTCCTTCGGGGTTTTTCTATCAGCTTCCCAGAGCCAGTAGATATATTGAAGATGAGGACAGATTTATAGGGCAAATACAGCCTCCCCCCCATCCCATCTTGGTTTCATTCTAACCTCTTTGAGGCACTAAGTAATCTTGCAGACATAGATTGACTTACCCCAGCTCAAAACAATATTGGGGATAACGTTGTCCCGGTGAACGTCCCAGAGATTAATATTGAGGAATTAGGTGGTATAGTGGCTACACTGCCTTTAAACAGCAATAATAATAGCCTAGATTACCCTGGGCTTTCGAATAATGATTACAGAGAAGCTAAAGGTTCGGGCACACATATTGAGCAAGATGATCCAACTTTTAATGATAGTGTTGATGAGGCATGTGGGGCACAGAAAGTTAATGTTGTTGCCTACGAAGTACCTAGGACCCAGCACACCAATGTACGGCCTTTTAGATTTATATCTTGGAACATCGCAGGTATTTCTGCTAAATTAACAAATGAGGCTTGGCTGCAATATGTGAAGTCTTTTGATATTATTTGTCTCCAGGAGACGTGGTGCCGGGTTGACATTACTTTAGATGGATACCGCTCATTAACTACAAATGCAAACCGGTCATCTGCAGGGAGAGTCAAGGGAGGTCTAGTGACGTTTATTTCACTTATGTACGACTCAATCAAGACAGAGAGTATAATAGATTCCCATTGGTACCAGCTTATATTCATTTTTTATCTAACTGATACCCCAATTTTACTATTTAATTGGTACTACAACATCTTCGACCCAAATATTACTGAGGTTATTAATAAACTTAAAGAGGAGATCGATAATGTTGCTGCGAAACTTCAACCTCTGTGTATAATATGGACAGGAGAATTTAATTGTACCGTCTGCCCATATAGCTCACACAGAGTATGTGGGGTGGCTGATACAGTAAATCATTCTGTCCCGCATTTTATAATCAACAAAAAACAGGTGCCAATACTGATCGTGTCTTTTAGAAAATGCTCAAACACCAGAACAAAGACAGTTTGTCAAAGCTGGGATATACTAATTTATAGCTTTTTATTATTCTAACTGGGTTATCAAAAAAGTATATTTGTTTTAGTCATATACTGTTAAACAGAAATGAAAGATTTTTTGTAAACACAAGAACATTTTGGACAAAAAACAGTGAAGCATTAAAATCAGACAAGCATTCCGTACTCAATCATATCTCAATCATACCTTCCATTCATACAACAAATACATACAAATACTCAACCCTATTGAATACAAATAAACAATTGGGTAAAGTATTAGGTCTGCTGCAAATATATACAATTATATACATACAATTATACAGTGAATTGGTATATATAAGTCTAAATCAATATAAATTATCAGAATCAAATTACACAGTCAAACAAAATGTATAAAGCAATTCTAAACCAATAGTGTGACAGTGTATTCACACTAAGGAAAAAGGGAGCAGACACTGGACATGAAAGGGCCAACGCGTTTCGAATCCCTAAGGATTGGGAGGGATTCTCATCAGGGCCAGGTAGCTCTGAAAAAAGAAAGGTGAAAAAACTAAGATTGTATCTATTTAAAAGGGAAGAATCTAGAGAGCATAAACCACCCAAAGTTACCTATGCTTTTAAGCACACACCTCAGGGTGATGCCCTGAATTTTATTATACTGGTGAATGATCTCTGTATGGCGAACACCCTGGTTAATAATCCCTCAGTACAGTTTCCAGCTTATCAGGGGGGAACCAGTGTGAGCACAATTGATTTTATATGAATTACTAGTAAATACACATAGTTGGTTGATAGTATTGCAGTTGAACCAAACCCTGTAAGTGACCATAATCCTCTGATTCTCTCTATGAATGTTACAGCACAGAAAGCTATGGGGGATGCATGCCCGATAAAATATAATTATAATCAAGGAGTTTGTCCTAAATGGAATCTAGTGGACACAAAGCAATTTGAGGAAGGCATTGTTGAAGAAAAAATAAGGTAAATTTATGACTTGCCTTACTGTCGACTCCCCCCTGACATAGTAATACAGTCCTTTGAATTTATCTGTGCCGATGTGGCTCAAAAACTAAATAAGTCAATTAGGAAGGGATAGCATGGGAGGACTTAGAGAAAGCTAGCTTCCTCAAGGACTCAAAGAGCTTCTAGGAGATTATAAACCACCCGCTTTTCTCTACTGATGCAAGGGCTATTGATTCGATCATAACAGGCGGGATTTGGGAAGTCCATTTTAAAAAATATTTAATCCACGGGGAATAACAATACAAGAGCAAAGGAAAGAGACAGTTATTAATTGTAAAACTGCTCATGAATTATGCCAAAGTATTTCCGGGAGGGAGGTGGAAAATGCCATACATAAGGGTATATCTCTGAAAGCGCCAGGTCCAGACGGGGTACCCTTAGATTTGATCAAAAGTAATCTTCTCCTGTGGGCACCCATGCTGTTAAATGTCTTTAAGGCAGCAATGCTCAGTCGAATTCCACATTCATGGAAGGAAGCAGTTGTGGTACCCATTTTCCAAAAAGGAAATAGGAATGACCCCACTTGTTTCCGGCCAATTTCCCTAATAGATGTCACATATAAGGTTATGGAGAGGGTGATTTTAGCACGTTTGGAGTCATGGGCTAATGCTTCCAGATTAATATCCGATACCCAATATGGTTTTAGAAAGGGGATAGGCACAAATGAACAGTGTCTTAATTTGTCCCGGATTATGAGCAAGTTCATGAAGGCCAGGGGGGTCTCGATTCACCTGGCCTTCATGGACCTGTCCAGCGCATTTGACACTGTCTATAGGGGTAAGCTATGGACGATGAAGGGGGAAATGTGCTCTGAAGAGCCCCTTATTACCTTATTGCGCAGGCTACACAAATCCACCACTGTGGCTGTGCACTTTGGTCTAGGAGGTGAGAAGACCAGGCCCATTGCCTCCACGGGAGGGGTGCGCCAGGGCTATATCCTGGCCCCCTTTCTATTTCTCGTACATACTAATGGTCTAGAGTCATTCTTGACTAAACAGCAATTGGACTTTCCAAGAGTAGGAGGTAGACCGGTCCCTCTGTTGGACTATGCCGATGATACAGTGTTGATGACCCTGACGGCCAATAGTTTACAAAAGGCCCTGACCGCCTTCACTGATTTTATGTTAGGACTGGACCTCAGAGTAAATTATGGCAAATCTTTTATCATGGTTTGTGGTCCGGATAAAACTTAGACTAGGAAGTTCATTGTTAATGGAAAAATCACTGAGAAGGTGCCCAATTCTACCTATTTAGGCAATGTTTTTAACTACAAATTGAGTTGGGAACAACTCATTATGACAAGGGCCCAACAGACCAGTAGAATAACAGAGGGGCTGTTTCATTTTGATCTTGCTCCTGTGAGGCTTCCTCGCAAGTTGGATAAACGAGCATCTGCCCCTTGGTTCACGGAAGCGCTGGTGGCTTCACGTCAGCAATGCAAGGTAGCGGAAAGAGCATGGCGCGCAAAATATGACCCAGCGGCTAAACTTGCTTACAGGTCTTTGGTGAAAGCTTATCATCGACATATCCTCTCTGAGAAGAAGGGTTATTTCGCGAGGAAAATCGAAGCTGCCTCTAATTCTTGTAAGGAGCTTTTCGCCATTGTGCGGGAGTTTACGACTTCACGCGCTGCGTCGAATCAGACTCCCCCCCCTTGAGCCTTGGGTCAGCGCGATCGCTGACTTTTTTACTTCTAAGATCCGACTGATCCTGGACTCCTTCCCTGTGCAGGAGCCTGAGGTGCCCTGCCAGGCGGAGGATACTTCGGCTATCCTGCCTAGTGCAGGTCCAGCTCTGGCAGTCTTCCCTCCTCTCTCTACGGCCTCTTCGTTGGATCTGATGGCCTGTCTAAAATCAGGTTCTCCTCGGGATGCCTGCCCCGCCAAGTTTATGGCGAAAATGGCAGCAGTCATCAATCCATATGTGAACCCCCTGCTGAACTGTTCTCTTGTACAGGGTGTGGTTCCTCAGTCATGGAAGCAGGCGATGATTATTCCCCTGCTTAAAAAGCCCGGTTTGGATGCGGAGGTGCTGGCGAATTACAGGCCTATTTCGCTTTTGCCCGCTTTCGCAAAGATCATTGAAAAACACGTGCATAAGGTGCTTGCCGATTATCTGGAGTCCCACGATCTACTGCACCCCACTCAATCTGGATTCCGCGCCAATCTTAGCACCGAAACAGCACTCCTGGAAGTTTCGGAGGCGATTAAGGAGGTGCTGGATTCAGGTGGCAGGGCGATGCTGGTGATGTTAGATCTGTCGGCAGCCTTTGACACCGTCCCCCACGAGGGTCTCCTCGTAAGACTTTCTGAGATCGGTCTTAGGGGGACGGTGCTCAACTGGTTTCGTTCGTTCTTGGCGGGCCGTCGACAAACGGTCTGGGCCTCTGCATGCTCCGCCGAGATGTCGCCATTGGGTGTCGGGGTCCCTCAGGGCTCAGTATTGAGCCCGACCCTATTCAACATCTTCATGACCCCTCTGGCGGCTCTGGCGGAGTCCTTCGGGGCTCAGATTGTTTCCTACGCTGATGACACCCAGCTCCTCTTCACTTGAGAGAGTGGTACGGACTTCGACGGAGAGAGGATCCGGGGTTGCCTTGAGGCTGTGTTTCAGTGGTTCCAACATAACAGCCTCAAGTGCAACTCGGATAAATCCGAGGTCCTCTTCTTTGGGTGCAGTTCAGATCCGGACTGGAAGGTGTGGTGGCCAGAGAACATGTTCCCACCAGCAAGTTCGTCCCAGGTGGCTAAAAACCTAGGGATTAAGATTGACAACGGCCTAACATTGCGCTCTCAGATAATCGGCCTTACTGGCACTTGTTTTGGCCTGCTCCGGATGTTGCGCAAGTTTCTCCCTTTACTATCGGAGGAGCATAGGAGGATTACAGTGCAGGCGATAATTGGCTCGCGAATTGATTATTCAAATATTCTTTATCTCGGCCTGCCAGGATATCTGCTTCAACGGCTGCAGGTGGTCTAGAACTCGGCAGCACGGGCAATCTTTGGACTATCTCGCCGTGCCAGAGCCTCGGGCCTCCTGCAGGCACTGCACTGGCTTCCCGTCCGGAAGCGGATAATTTTCAAGGCCTTGACTTTGGCGCATAAAGCTCTGCATGCCTCCGGAGCAAAATACCTTCAAAAAAGGCTGGCTTTTTACCACCCAGCCAGGCCCTTGAGGTCAGGATCCTTGTTCCTCGCCACAGTTCCTCGTGTCAAAAGGGCACGTATTGGAGGCCGTTCTTTTAGATTGCTGGCTCCCCAGCTATGGAATACGTTGCCAGTGGCCCTACGCAGTACTTCAAACTTACTGGCCTTTAGGAAGGGGCTCAAAACTTGGCTTTTTACTTCTTAGCTGTTTACTTGGGTTTTTCTTTCTGTCTGGATCCTCTGTTTTTATCTTTCTTTTTCTTGTTATGTTATGAGATAGGTGTGCAAACCAAAGCGCCGGGACACTCTCTGAGTAGCCGTGCGCTATACAAAACCAGTATAACATAACATAACATAACATAACATTTTTCATGTAAATTGGGACATAAACCGGTTACAGAAATGATAATTTTGTATAAATCCAAATGTTTAACTGTAGCTACTTTCGGGGCCGGAGTATGGGGTTATCATAAGAGTTGTCAGATTCAGGTTTTGGAAAATTCATTTTTAAAAAGGCTTTTAATGATTCTGAGTAGTACTTCAACCTCTTTTTGTCACTCAGAGGTGGGCCTGGAATACGTGAAAGATAGGATAAACATTGCACCCCTTATCCTATGGGCAAAAATCTTGTCTTCAGAGACTTTGACGTTCACTAGGAGTATCCTTAAAGATTGTATGAACCTGGATAATGCAATGTCTCTCCAATGGCTGCGTTATGTTAGGGATACTTTTTAAAGGATTGGCCTTGAGGAATGTTACAATAATCCAGATACTATTAAGTCCAACATGAAAATGATTATAAAAAATGCATACCACACTGAATTAAGGATTTCTGACCAGGGCAGGGGAATGTTCGATGATGGGGGATTAGGTTCCCAGTAATTTTATTTGTCTTTTACTTCGCATGTACAATCACGTTTTCTGTTGACCAGATTTCGACTGGGAACACTGCATTTTTTAGTGGATTATCTCAAACAGGCTGGCTGGTGTGAGAAACTAGCCCCCTGTCCTTGTAATAACCTGGCCAAACAGAGTACATTGCATTTTATGTTGTTCTGTTCCCTGTAAAAATACCCTAGCGCACATTTTATTAAACCTATATTGTACCTTATTAGGCCCTGCTCTTATCAAGAGGGCTATGCCTATTTAAGGGCACTATCTAGGGCTGTAATTTCTAGTGCAGTACTTAGTTTTATTAGAACTGCATTTATAATCAGGAAACATTATGAAGTGTGGAAATGAATCTAATTTTATTCATTTTATTAAGAATTTTCTATTTAGCAAATTGTACAAACTGAGGCTGGGATAGTTATGATGATTTTAAAATGTATTAATTTTGCTGGTTTATTAGATCTATGGAAAGGAATATGTGCGAAATTTTCAATTGTTTTTAGATGTTTTATTGTGTAAACTTTTATGATTGTAATGAATCGAATAAAGTTATTAGAACGAACGATACCTGACCATTCTGATTTTGTCCTTTCATTTGAAAATCCATTTGAGAACCATTGCTTCCATCTTCTGTTATGCCACTTTCACCTGTGCCCACATGAAATTTTCTTTCAGCTTTTTATGACTTGACTCAATATCATCATTACAATATTTAGCATATATCAACATCTCGTCAACTGTTTTACTCTACCAACAACTCAAATGCTGTTGAATCATATTACTAATTTCAGTTTTTAGTCCAAAAACAAACCTATATACAAAATGTCCCGTATCTTTGTCACCTATACTCTCAAAACACTATACTGCTTAAACACCTGTAACAACATTTCATAGTAGGCATGTATCAATTCTTTGGGTTCCTGTATCATCCTCTCAATTTTAACACAATCTGTTTTTATAGGAGAAATCTTACTTTTTTAAGAAAGTAATTACTTGATTATATTTTTCATAACTTCATCTGAAGGTGCTCCTGTTTTTACATCTCTAGGATATTCTTCTTTAGGCCAATCAACGGTAATCTTACACTCCGTCCATAAATCAGCTGGAAATACAATCTCAAAGAGAGCATCTAAATCTTTTAACAAAACCTTTGAAACTTTTACAAACCTCTCTACCTGTTTGTACCACTCAACAGGTTTCTCTCTTAACCTAGGAAAATCATTCGTAAAGGATAATATATCCTGTCATGGCCAAGGAATGTGAACATATTCACCAAATGGAACTTCTCTAATCGTACATACCATTTCAACCTGTACTGTTTCTCTTAATGGATACAATGACGCATTTTTACTTGCAAGCATTTCTTCCTGGTTAGGTGCAATGAGGGGACACTTGAGAATATTAGGGTTCTAGTTTCGGCTGCCTCATCTGCCCTGGTTCCAGTGAACCAAATTTCACTCCAGCTTCAGGGGTCGGTGCTGGCAACTAAGTACAAAGACCTAATAGGGGAGATTAGTATGTTTTTCTCTAAAAAAAACAAGGGATGTCATTTGTCTAAATGCACGCAAAAAAAGGGGAACCCTTGGTATACTGCCTCCTGTAAAGAGAAAAGAAAAGCAATTTCACTAGCTATTAAAAATAAGGATGCCCCAGCTGCTAGATTAGCTAGAAATGAGTATCGCACTAGTATTACGAAAGCCAAAAAAGATTGGGAAGAGGAACATTGGCAGGCTCTAAAGGAAGCGGCTCATGGGAAAAATGCCACTGCATTTTGGAAACTGATCAACGTCATGGATAGACGAGGCGCTGAGCCCATACCAAACCATATAACTGAGTCCCAATGGTATTCCCACTTCTCAAATTTATATGGCGTAGGCTCCTTAGAAGTTGCGCCAGTACCCCCTATATTAGGTATTGATCGTACGGTCCATCGAAATGTTGGCTTTACAGATGTACTGTTTTCGCCCCGTGAGGTACAGGAGGCAATCCTTAAAATAAAACCGGGTAAGGCACCTGGCCCGGACGGAATACCGGGTGATTTATTGATGTCTAACCCACTGGTTTGGGCTGATTTTATTGTAAATGTTTTGAATCTTATTCATTTAGGCCACCAGGTACCGGACTCATGGAAGGGTGCTGAAGTTGTTACCGTTTTTAAAAAGGGTGAGAGAGAGGACCCTGCCAACTACAGACCAATTAGTCTAATTGATGTTATTCAAAAAGTAGTTGGCAGGGTAATTGTAAATAGGATTGAGGGCTGGCTTATGGAAGGAAACATTTTGTCCCACTTTCAGGCTGGATTCAGAAACAATGTTGGGGCCATTGACCAAGTCTTCAGATTTTGTGCAGTTTTCTGGAAAACAGTGTCAATAGCCAGAGGGAGCCTTTACCTGGCTTTTATTGACCTCAAAACGGCTTTTGATGTAATACCCCGTGTTAAACTTTGGAATGTCCTACTGGATATGGGTTTCCCATCCTATCTGCTAAATCTTATCATTAAACTACATGAGGGTACATGTGCGAAGATACGCTGGGGGGCGCAGGGGCAACTCACTAAGAGTATACCTGTTAACAGAGGGGTGCGGCAGGGGTGTGTGATGGCCCCTACTTTATTTTCCCTCTTTATAAATGGGGTGGTGAAACATCTGCAAGATACACCGGCCGATGCCCCCATTGTGGCTGGGGAGAAAACGCCATCCCTCCTCTTTGCCGACGACACCCTCCTCTTATCAAAAACCCCCACAGGTCTCCAAACTCTTCTTGATCAGTTCAGTGTTTTTTGTCAGGAACGGGGACTTACAATAAACACAACCAAAACTAAACTAATGGTTATGACCGCCAAGAGGAAATATAGGAATATCCACTTGACCTTGAATGGATCTCCTTTAGAAGTGGTCGATGAGTTTGACTACCTTGGTGTTAGGATTAATAATCATTTGAAATGGGAACCCCATATATGTAAAATGATTTTAAATCTTAAAAGGGTTTCCGGCACTATTTTAAAAAACCAACGTCTCTCTGTAAGCAGGCCAGTTGCCCCTGCCTTATCAGTCTACGAGGGGAAAGCAATTGCCTCAGCTGTTTATGGCTCGGAATTGTGGGGCAATGAGAATACCAACGACCACGTCCGATCAGAGAACAAGTTTATGAGGGACTTGGTGTCGCTTCCATCCTCTACCCCACTTAAACCTTTATTCTTAGACCTGGGTAGAAAGTCTATTCGGGACATCCTCCAGCTCCGTCCCCTCTTATATTGGGTTCGTTTGAGGAGGACCCCCGAACTAGCTAACTATGCCCTTGTGTTAGATGAAATGCTAAAATTAAACACTTCAGGCAAAATCAAGTGGCTAAATGCTTTAAAAAAGCTTGTAGTAAGTGTGGGTTTAAGCGACGCTTGGGAATCCCAATCACCTCCACCAAAACAAGTGGTGAAAAAATTATATTGGGATTGGATAGAGACCAAGGCGCTACAGAACCCAAACTGGGGGCATTTGACCGAGACTTTTTTGACCCATAAATGCACCTTAAAATTGGAATTGTTTTTGGATTTTATTCAGATTCCTCGGGAAAGGACTTTATATCTTAAATTTAGACATGGAACATTGCCCCTCAAAACTTTTATATCTAGATGGAACAATAGGAGGGAAGAGGATACAATGTGTCCAGGGTGTATAAATCCCGAAGAATCATTGGGCCACTTTTTCTTTGCCTGTAAGGCATACATCTTACCTAGGAAGAAATGGTTAAAACCAGTACTAAAGAATCTTGGTGTTAGAGATTATAAATCAGCTTTGCGTATTCTTATCTCCGACACCTCTTCTATGGTTACTATTTGTGGGGTTGCAAAGTTCTTATCATGTGCCTGGATCATTAGGACTAAGATTTTAAAAAATGCTCATCAAGTCAACTTTTCCACATAACTCTTATATGTATTTTTGTAAATAATGAACTGTTTTTATAAGTATGTGTGTACTTTATGTTTGTACTTTTTATGATACATGTGTCGAATAAAAGTATAATGACTTGACTTGACATTTCAACCTGTACTGTTTCTCTTAATGGATACAATGACGCATTTTTACTTGCAAGCATTTCTTCCTTTTTTTTTATCCATCTACCTTTCCACCGATCTAAATCTCCCCATTTCTTCAAAGTATTCATTAATTCTTTTATCTGCAAATGTTTGCCAGATATATTCAAACTCTCCAAATCCTTATCAGTAAAATCCAGTCTATACGTTTTCTGCAAAATCTTAGATTTCTCTATATCCACTCCATATGCTTGTGCAGCTTCTGCCAACCTCTCACGTAAATTTTTCACTTTCCACGTAATATTTTTGCACCAAAATAACAACTCTTCATCTCGATATTGTACTAATAATCATTTCTTCCAGATCCACTCTCAGTCTACCTACATCTATACTCGATTGAGAATTATTATTTTCTATTCCTCTAATCCAGTCATCTAACTCCTCTGGCAAAGGACCCACTGAATTTGAACCCCATGACACTGGAGTTGTTCCTCTAACATTCTGTACTAATTTTCAAGAATCCATCTGTACACTTCTCTTGGGCTTTTCAGTCACTATTTCACTAACTGGGCGTTCAATCAATGAAGTATTCATCTCAACTTCTTCGAATACATTAACATTCTTGGCATTATTCACAGGAATTGTCAATGCATGCACGTTCAATATATTTTGACTCTCATCATACAATGGAACTATAGGACCAATTATTACAGGTACCGATAATGCTTCTGCATTCAAACTAACTAATTCTCTGAGTTAAATCCTCTCTCACCTTATTCAACATTTCAATCTCACTCTCCTGCAACACTCGAGTACCTGATGAAACCAGTGAAGCTACTGGAACTTGTGTAACCTGTGAAGCTTGTGGAGTTTACAGAGCTTGTGGAACCTGAGGAACTTTTTTTCGATTAATGGTGCACTTGGATTTGTCTCCCCTGAACTTTCCTGATATGGTGGAGATCTTTACATTAATATTTCATCCATCAATTTCATTCGAGTCTGTTTTTAACTCTGAAGTCTCTGTGTTATTCTTTTTCTCTTTACATTTGCCTCCAGTCTGATCTTCTATTGCTGGATATAATTCATCTGCATTTACATCTCTCCTCCATCTCTTCATTTCTTCATCACACCTAGTCTCGGTATACCTTGTTATCATATTCCTTTTTTTTTATTCCATTCCTGTTAAATATACCATACTCTGGAAAAGCTAAAACTCCATCATCCTCTGTATAACTCATTCAATTCTCTAACCATGTACACGTATGATACCCATGCTCCAACATCATAAAGAGCAGGCGAGTAACTATTGGCTTGTCTTTTTCAAAGAAATCCTTTATTCTTTTTACCATCTTCATTTTTCAAGACTTTTACACTAAAATATCTCAGCAAAACAAAAACATTGTCCTTCCCTAATTCTACTTATTGTATTTGCTAATGCTCGTCCAATACCAGCGCTACTCACACCAACCAACCAATCACAGCTCACTACGTTACCACTATGTCAACCAATGTCAACACGGCTCACACCAACCGGCCAATCAGAGCTCACTACACACCTGCTGACTGACCAATGCCAGTGCAGCTTTTTTTAATTGATGTCAGTATTACTCCTGCTACTGACCCTCCCTTTACAAAATAGTACGGCAATGTATTTCTACGTTTTTCTCAACTAAATTTTGTCAAAAAACAACACAAAACAATGCTACTTTGTCTGCTCCACTAGGAAAAGAGATAGATTAATATTATTCAAAAGAGATTATTTCACTTCCGGTAGAATAACGGCCAGCGCTACTTTACTATCAATGAAGTTATAGGAAGACTTGGTACTCCTCTGGGGATACTTGCCAAAGTTTCAGGACAGAAAGAGGTCTTGGTACTACTTTGGGGATGTAAGGGTAAAGTTTCGGAAGTGCACCTTTCACTATTTCATGCAATCTTCTTTAGATCGAATAGTCCTTAAAATAACATCAACAGCCTTTCGCTGTTCAATATTACAAGAACAGACAAAGTACTTCTGCAGTGTGATACCTTTTCCTACACTATTACTCTGCCACATAGGCTAAAATACCATCATCCTATGATTTTATGCAACTCCGTACCTGTACTTGTATACAACATAAAACAAAAACACTAACTTGTCACTTTAATAACCAATAAATCAATAATCAATCATTATTGCCAAGCTAATCAATAAGTAACCATCCTCTGCCACCAAAACTGATCCAGCGATCAGGGATCGATACATTTTCACCAACACAGACCCATTTACACTACCTAACTGATCCCTTCATGCTGGGTGTCAGTGTGATGCAAGTTTATATCCAATTTACCAATTACGAAATAGAACCTACATTTCTCTATAAAATATATTTACAAATTGTGGCGATAAATCATGAAGTTGAGAAGGTGATGGCAATAATATGTACCTATCTATAACTACTAAATAGTCTACAGAGGCAGTGTGAATTTTATAATATTTATCTTAAATAATGTGAAAATAAATGCTCGTCAGGTACTAACATGCAATGCAAACTATAGATTATCATTGAGAAACAGTATTAGAAATGTACAGAATCAAAATCATATCTTATAAACAATGCATTGCAGGAGTGGATAGGCGTAGAGAGAAAAGTTAGAGAGACAAAATACATTTGCAAAATATTATGCAAATTCCAAATATTATCTTTACCCACCCAAGTAAGAATCAGGAAATCTACCCCTCTGGCCAGAAAGGGCTGTAAGGCCCCTCGTAAAGTTGAATGGCAAAGAATAAGTCAGGAATCAGGATTCAAGTAGGCCTCTATCTGGAAACAGCAAACCGACGACAGCGACAATCTCCCTCTAGCTAAACATCAGCTGACCCGAACAACCACACCCCGAGGGCACTTCAATTATACCCTAAAACCTACATGCCCAACCCACATTTGTTTCATTCTGAAATTATTCTTTGTCTCTCATTGGCTAAGAACGGGGGTGTTCTGTTACACCACTCTCAGCGTGATCACTCTATTCAATATCCTTTTGTCTTAAACTTTCAGCATTACGACAGCTTCTACCCAGGAAACAACTTTGAACATAATCATAGTACATTTTTCTTAGAGTAAATTTGATGTATCAAGTCTTTCACACTTTCTTTGTCCATGTACCATCTTGTGAGGAAGTTGTCCGCTTCCACTGTTATCATATTTTCTTTTCCGTAGTTTGGCAGTCGTACAAGGACACAAGGCACAAGCGCAGCTTTTGCGTTTTCTCTTCTACTTCCGAAACCCTTTCTATCATTTAATTTTTCTTTTTAAACATTAAACCCATACCGGCATGCAGGAAAGAAGGACCATGCTTGCTTTTTCTACAGAAAAAAAACACATAACATTATTAAATTAATTAAATGTAATTTTCATTGTACACCATCCAAGCATTCCTCTAACCCATGCACAATCCGTCTTATTCCTAGCAATATATCATTAACATGCACAAAAGCAGCATTAGTCTTTTTATTCTTAGAGCTAAAGCGAATGCGGCCTAGTTCTATGCATTAGGACACTCATTAGTTTACCTATGCGCAAAACCATTTCTCCTTATTTTAGCCTTTTAATAATATTCTTCACAGCACACTGTTAATAAATATTACTGAGGGTTCAATCCAAGCAGGTTTTATTTTTCGCAAAACCCTGCTCCATCAGTAGTTACCGTCCAATATTTCTGCTAAAGGCCGGCATTAAGATCCTCACAGGCTTACTTGCGTCACGCTTATAGTCGGTCCTTCCTTTCCTTTTCATAATTCACAAGTTGGCTTCATACTGGACCATTCCTCCGGGAACCACGTCTGTACCCTGGCATATTCCTCCAGGAACCTACCGGAGGGGGCCATTGCCCTATCCCTAGATGACAAGATGTGGGTGCCTTGTTATGTTATGTTATGGTATGTGACATGATTTGTAGAGCGCGTGGCTGCCCCAGCAACTGAGCCTCCCAGCGCTGATTCCCAAAGACCAGACAAAGGAGAAGTCAAAGGCATAGGGCTTATCCCAGAACAAGCCAGGTCTTTACTGCCGTCCAGAAAGCCCGACCTGAAGCGACTGACCTCTGGCTCGTGCTCTGCTGACTTGGGGAACACACACACCAGGTGTTGGTTAGAGGATCGCAGCGATTGGTTAGGGTCGTAAGGAATGAAGACATTGGCTAGATTGTTGAATGTTGGGCATGCAGAATTCTGTGTGAGATGCACAGTACCTTGAAGTGGATTCTCTTCTCCACCGGAAGCCAATGGAGCTTACGTAGAAGGTTGGAAAACTATGCAGGATTCAGGGAGGGCAAAGACTGTCCGAGCTGCGGCGTTTTGTGTCATCTGGAGGTGATGAATCCCTACTTTGTTGGCGCCCAAGTACAGGGAATTGGAGTAATCCAGCCAAGAAAGCATGGTAGACTGGATAATGATCTGGCGAGTTTCAGCATAAAAAAATCAGAGAAATGGCAAAAGTCCATGTACAAGCCCGAAACAGACACCAGCTATAGACTTCTTCTGTGCTTGAAAAGTAAAAGCACAGTCACCAAGATTTTTTACGGCCTTCTTGTATGATGGGGGGCCCACAGCGCATCAGGCCACCAGCAATCGCTCCATAAATGGGTGTTTCTTCCCAGGAGAAGAATCTCAGCTTTGTCAGAGTTCAGCTATAAGCAGTTGGCTGCCATCCAATCTGCGATGGCCACCAAATCATCCTGGAACTTAGCCAAGTTTTGATCCGAGTCATTAAATAAAGAGATCACAAGCTGAGTGTCCTCAGCATAGGAGCTCAGAGAGAGGCCCCTAATTTTTGCAACAGCCGCTAGTGGTTGAATGTAAAACTGAAGGTGGGGAGAGCACTCGGAAGGAACTTTGCGATACAATTCGTGTGAACCAGTTTAAAGCAGCATCTCCAATACCTATCTCCTGTAAGCACTGCAGAAGAATCTGATGTGCCACAGTGTCAAAAGCAGAGCTCTGCTCGAGGAAGATCTGAACCGAGATATTTCCCTCATTCAAGGAACTCCACAGGTGTTCGGTGACTGCCAGTAGGGCTGATTCAGTGCTGTGGCGGGTGTAGGAGAGTAGGGTCTGCTATCCTATGGTCACCCCAAATTTTTGCTTTTTGCTTCACTGGTTTATGACTTAATGTGGCTGTGGGCCTGCTAATCAGACCCACAGCCTGTTGTTCTCTCTCTAAATTACTGCCAATGCACTCTAGGTGCATTACGAATTGGAACTGGTTCACCTTATTGGCCCCTGTAACAGTGTACCCTAGGTACCCAGGGCATAGGTGTTTCCAAGGCCTACCAGAGGCTGCAGCATGCATTGTGCCACCCCTGGCCTGGCCTCCATATTTGACACAACTGGCTGATCACTCAGCTGGGGCAAGTTGGTGTAATCACCTCTTGCTTAGGTGTAGTATATCTATACCTAACCTAAACTGGACACATATGTTCCTATCAGCCACTCCTATGGAAGGCCTCATCAATCCTGGAGGCAGAGTGCTTGGAAATATGTGAGATGGTGCTCTAGCATGAGCTGAGCCTGTCTGCAGCTGTCGGGAACAACTCCCTTAGCTGTTCCGGGATATTGCCATACCATATACTCTTAAGTGCATTATAATCCTCGCGGTTATAGGCTAACTTTGGTTTGGCTTTATCAAAACATGTTGAGTAAGGTGTTATACGATTTGGAATACTATCCCCTCGACAGCTCTGTCGAAGGGGATAGCATTCCACCCTTCTAGAGGGAGACGACATGTACATAGCCTTAACCCCGGTTAAAGTTAACCAGAGCCTCAGCATCACAAAATGGATGCTGCCACACAGACACAAGTCTGACCTCCTCCTGCTGGGAGTCCTTCCAGCGAGGGAGGCTTGGACAAAGGGTTTCCTGCCTTGGGAGGTGCGAGCACCAACCCAGACAGGATTTTGTGTATTGGGTAGGACAGGGCTGAATAGAATCAGACATGCCCGGGGCACACAAGTTGTCCCCGTGCATAAGCCAGTCCAAACCGGTCTTGGGACTTTCCAGACCCAGGCCTGGCGAGGTGCTGGACAAAGGAAAGGGGGTGTAACCGCCCCCCTTCCTGGTCCCACCCAGAGGAGGGACCAAGCAGGTCATCCACCCCTCAAATTGGGAATAAGAGTGGGAGCAGTGCCATAGCACCTCAGATCATCTTGAATCAACTTGAAACTAAGAAGACGACTGGACTTCCACATTCTGCTGCACAGAAGACTGAAGAGCATCTCCCTTGTGGCCTAGGAGTGGCCAACCTGTGAACACAGGCACCATCCAGCAACTCAACGTCTGCTTTGCCGCCGCCTCCCGCCGGAGCCCGAGCCCAGAGCCTGACAAGACCCAGACTCCCAAACTTCCCACAGCCCGATCCACAGTCCCTGCAAAGAAGGGACACGTGGAGGCACCGAGAGACGTGGGACCGGACCTCTTGAAAGACCACCGAGCCGCTGACTGCGCAGGACCCGAGGCACCCTCGACGCTGTACTTTTTGGGATTGAGAAGCCCCACAACCGAGCAGCCCTTGCATCGAAGATCAGCCCCCCAGCTTCTCCAAGATCTGCTTGGAGCCCTTTTGCATCGTGCCACTTGACGCGCCATCCCGGCCATTTGCCACGTGGTCAACGGCCATCTTGGTGACGAAACCTACAATCTACACTACAGGTCTAGTTGCTCCAGACTTGCTCTCACTCCTGTAAAAGGGAGCACCCGCTCTGACCTTGGTGGTCCGAGTGATATGCCTTTTTCACTTCCTGCGTGGCTTGCATTAGCCAAGGCCTGTTTGCTCCGATCAAGTTGCCGACACGGCCATCAGCTAGAGCTTTTGTGGGACAGCTCGTGATCAACTCCCGGACGTCCTCGACCTCTTCGTGTCCACGTGGCTGCTGAGAGAAGCTACACCTCATCACCTGTTTGCACCCGTCATCGCCTGGTTCCAATCTGGTTCCACGGTAGTCACTGGCTAGTGACTTTGAACATTGTCCCCTCTGCTTTCAGGTCTTCACCACTTCAGATCCACCCTTGGATCCACCGGAACTCTTCACATCGTGCCGCCTGCAGCATCTTCAGCTCCAAGTACCATCGACCTGCGTGACGAAACCCGACACTACTTCGCCCCTGTGCACCCGCTTCCTGTGGGTGAGGTAACTCAACAAGGCCGGTGTTACTACACTGGTACACACCTCTAGTGTCTGTGTCTAAAGTTTCACTCCTCTAGGTCACTCGGAAGGTTCCTAAAACACTAACTTTGCAACTTTTATGCACCATAGACAATGCATTGGTTAACGCGTGCACTTTAAGCACTGCACCCGAGTCCCGCGGGCCTTTCCCGACTTAGTCACTGCTAGTCCCGATCAGCTCCAGCGATTCCCAAGGCCCTAGGCCTACTTCCTTTTCAATTGGTATCTCTTATACCACTTTCTTAGTATATGGTTTAGGTGGCCCCTAGGGCTCATCCATATTGTGCAACTATTGTGTATTTAAACTGTGTTTTGTTTTAACGCTTGTGCTTCTGTGCTCATAAAGAGTATAGGGGATATTTGTAGTTAATAAATATATATATATATATATATATTCAATATATATCTGTGTGGTGTCCTTTCATGTGGTATTCAAGGGGATTGTGTATGGTAAAACAGCTTGCTTCACATGCCTTTCAGAGTTTAGCCTAAGACTGCTTTGTCCACGCTACCACTAGGATAGCTGGTCTATAAGGTTGACTTACAACCAATCATCATAAGGGTTGCTTGGCATGGTACAAGGTGATCACTAGAACTAGTGAGCATCATATACCAGGCCACCTTCTCACATTGGTGAGCAGCGGATTGGGATCCGAGCTTGCTGTTTGTTTTACCATTACAATCTTTGAGATTATCATTTGAAAGATCATACAGGTACCTGCTAGGTGCATATAAAACAAGACTATTATACTTAGGTTCTACTGAACTTAGTTGTTGTAGAGGATAGGGAGTAGCACACCCTGACTACAACTACTAGATAGGTTTAGTAGGTAAACACCAGTGTAGGTAGATTGCAACATATCCACCCACACTAGAGCTATTTCTGGAGCAGAGGGTTCCACTGGGAATGTCTCTGTTGAGAGTGACCCTCCAAGGGCACCATCCAAATTTGCTATATTCTCCTTTAAGGAACTAAGGCACCTTTGTGCCTTAAGAGGTCTTAGGACAGGGCCTACCCCTACTACAGACCACCTTAGAGAGCTCTTAGACCAGTCTGAGACTCTAAAGACCTCTAAATCAAACGCCACAGGGAATGCTGAGGGAGGCTCTCCCACTGAAGATGACTATTCTGATACCCCTGTCCCTGTAGTCCAGTTAGATGAGGATGACCAAGTCACTGGAGATACTCAGCCTGAGGAGGAGGAGGAAGACGAGGAGACAGAAGGGGAGGACAGTGATTCTGATGATGGCAGAAATAGTCAGGTGCTAGTCAGCAGGCTTAACCAGGCTACCTTAAGTGTATTTGGGACTGAGGCAGGAGTAAACCCACTCAGACCCCCAAGTGGACTTAACCAGGAGCATAGGAGGAGGAGGAATCACTCAGGTGAATCCAAACACCTCCCAGGCTTCTAGAGGCTCTCATGGTCACTCCAGAAGGGGGTTGACTAGCCCTCAGAGAAGGGAACATGAGGCCAAAATGAGAGAGGCTGAGCTTAGGATCCAGCATCAAGAATTAGAGGTTGCCCTGGCCCAAGAGAAACTTGCTAGAGCAAGGCAGTCTAGAGAGAGTGGGTTAGTACCCACTGGTGGCAGCATTATCCCTAAGGATAAAGACAGGTCTTTTGATAAAAGAAACCTGAGTAAGATTGTGCCCCCCTACA
This sequence comes from Lissotriton vulgaris, assembly GCF_964263255.1. Taxonomy (NCBI): domain Eukaryota; kingdom Metazoa; phylum Chordata; class Amphibia; order Caudata; family Salamandridae; genus Lissotriton; species Lissotriton vulgaris. The sequence continues at coordinate 684,605,596 of NC_141685.1, read as the reverse complement.
AAGCTGGGGATGATATCCACAAATGGATGACTGCACTTGAGAGAGCCTGCAATGTACAGCAGATCCCTCAGGAGCAGTGGGCATCAATCTTGTGGCTCTCCTTTGAAGGTAGAGGCTGAGACAGACTCCTAACAGTTAGTGATGGGGATTCTAGAAACTACCTGGTCCTGAAGAGTGCTCTGATTTATGGGTTAGGCTTAACCACTGAACAGTACAGGTTAATGTTCAGAGACACCCAGAAGACACAGACCCAGGACTGGTCTGAATTTGTTGAATGTGCCACTAAGGCTCTGGAGGGATGGGTGCTGGGAAGTAAGGTTACAGATTATACAGGATTGTACAATGTGCTTATGAGAGAACAAAATTTAAATAATTGTCAGAACCAGCAGTTGCATCAACAGTTGGTGGACTCAGATTTGACCTCTCCCCAAGAATTGGGAAAGAGGGCAGAAAAATGGGTTAGAACCAGAGTTAAGCAAAAGAACCAGAACCAGGGTGGTGACCAGAAGAAAACAGACCAGAAGGGTGGGGAGCAGAAAGCTAAAGACCAGAAGTCTTCAACAGGGCCCCAAACTAATACAGAGGGTGGGTCCCAAACTTCCAAGAAGAAGAAGAAAGAAGGTCAAAGAAAACCCTGGTGTAGTACTTGTAAAAACACCTCTCACTGGACCAGTGAGTGTAAAAAGGGTGGAGCCCCCAACACTGCAGCTCCTAAGGCACCTGCACCCACTAGTACAGCTAGCAGTGTTGGTCTACAAACTAAGGGGGTAGTGGGTATCACCTTGGGAACTGAGGGAGATTCTGACCTAGTCAGAACCCTTACACAGGCTGTTCTGATTTGTGAGGGGGACATAGATTTGGCCCCTACCATCAGCCCCCGTAATCTGGGCAAATACAGACAGACGCCTTTGATTAATGACAAAGTGGCTCAAGCATACAGGGACACATGTGCCAGTGTGACTATGGTGACACCTAGCTTTGTGGACCCTGGACAATACATGCCAGGTGATAATTACCTGGTGACCAATGCCAGCAATGTCACCACTACACATAGTGTGGCAATTGTTAACTTTTCCTGGGGAGGGGTAACTGGCCTAAAAAGAGTTGTGGTTAGTGCTGATCTCCCAGTTGAATGTTTGTTGGGCAATGACCTGGAGAGCTCTCTATGGTCAGAAATTGAGTACAGGACTCATGCAGAGATGTTAGGGATATCATCACATGTCCTTGCTGTGACCAGGTCACAGGCCAAAAAGTGCCTCTCTGAACCTCAGGTCTTGGATCCTGGAACAATGGACCAAGCACCTTCCAAGAAGAAGAACAGGAGGGTAAAGGCTGTGCCTTCCCAACTGCCTACAAGTGAGTATCAGCCTTCACAGGAAGCTGATCTTGAGACCCCTGAAGGAACTGTCTCTGAAGAACTTGAACCTGATCAGGTTGAGTTTCTGGGGACAGGGGGACCTTCTAGGGCAGACTTGGGGCAGGCTCAGTTAACCTGTCCTTCCCTTGAACCCCTCAGACAGCAGGCTGCTGCTGAGGCTGCTGGGAATGCTCAAGGTACCCATAGAGTATATTGGGATGATGGGCTCCTTTATTCGAAGGGTAGAGACCCCAAGCCTGGTACAACCAGGAGGTTGGTTATACCTCTGCAATTTAGGGGCTTCCTTCTTATCTTGGCCCATGATATTCCTTTAGCAGGACACCTAGGCCAGAATAAGACTTGGGACAGGCTTGTCCCTCACTTTCACTGGCCTCACATGTCTGAAGACACCAATGAGTTTTGTCGCTCCTGTGTAACCTGCCAAGCCAGTGGTAAAGCAGATGGCACCACAAAGGCCCCCCTGATACCACTACCTGTGGTGGGGGTACATTTTGAAAGAGTGGGGATTGATATTGTAGGTCCAATGGATCCCCCTATAGCATCTGGGCACAGATTCATACTGGTGGTGGTGGACCATGCCACCAGGTACCCAAAGGCAATTCCACTGAGGACCACAACAGCTCCTGTTGTGGCCAGGGCCTTACTTGGAGTTTTCTCCAGAGTGGGGTTTCCTAAGGAGGTAGTATCTGACAGAGATGCCAACTTCATGTCAGGATACTTGACAGCTATGTGGAAGGAATGTGGTGTTAACTACAAGTTCACCACTCCTTATCATCCACAGTGTAATGGGCTTGTTGAAAGATTTAACAAGACCCTAAAGGGTATGATCAAAGGATTACCAGAAAAGCTCAGGCGGAGATGGGACATCCTTCTACCCTGCCTTTTGTTTGCCTACAGAGAGGTCCCTCAAAAGGGGGTTGGCTTCAGCCCCTTTGAATTGTTGTTTGGGCACCCTGTAAGAGGACCCCTATGTCTGGTGAAGGAAGGATGGGAGTTACCTCTCAAAAAGCCTAAACAAGACATAGTGGACTATGTAGTTGGTCTCAGCTCCAGGATGGCTGAGTATATGGAAAAGGCATCCTAAAACCTTGAGGCTAGCCAAGAATTGCATAAAGCTTGGCATGACCAAAAGGCTGTCTTGGTTGAGTATCAGCCAGGACAGAAGGTATGGGTGTTGGAGCCAGTGGCCCCAGCAGCACTCCAAGACAAATGGTTTGGCCCCATGCAATTGTTGAGAAAAAGGGAGAGGTTACCTACTTGGTGGACCTAGGAACTCCCATGAACCCCCACAGGGTGATCCATGTCAACAGACTGAAGGCATATGTTAACAGGAAAGACATGGGCTTGCTCATGGCTACAGATGAGGGACAGGAGGAAGAGAGTGACCCTCTCCCAGACCTGCTCACTCAGAACCCTGAGGATGGCTCAGTTGATGGTGTGGCCTTAGATAGCAGCCTCACTGAACATCAGCAACATGACTGTAGAGAAGTTTTGCAGTCATACAGACATATGTTCTCCTTGACACCCAGTCAGACTAACTGGTGTACCCATGTGGTGGACACTGGTGACAGTCTTCCTGTAAAAAGCAAGATTTACAGGCAACCTAACACCGTCAGGGACTGTAGAAAGACTGAGGTGCAAAAGATGCTGGAATTAGGTGTTATTGAGCCTTCAGAGAGCCCCAGGGCTAGCCCAGAGGTTCTGGTCCCCAAACCTCACACCAAAGATGGCAAGAGAGAGATGAGGTTCTGTGTGGATTACAGAGGACTAAATGCTGTCACCAGGACAGATGCACACCCTATTCCAAGGTCGATGAGCTCATTGACAAGTTGGCTTCAGCCAAATATTTGAGCACATTTGACTTGACAGCTGGCTACTGGCAAATCAGGTTAGCCGAGGAGTCTAAAGCCAAGACTGCATTTTCTACCCCAGGTGGGCATTATCAATTTGTGTTGATGCCCTTTGGTTTGAAAAATGCACCTGCCACCTTCCAAAGGTTGGTGAATCAAGTCCTTACTGGGTTGGATGACATTTGCGCAGCATATCTGGATGATATTGCTGTCTTCAGCTACACCTGGGAGGATCACCTGGTCTACCTGATGGAAGTGATTGAGGCTCTGCAAAAGGCAGGCCTCACTATCAAGGCAACAAAGTGCCAGATAGGGCAGAGCAAAGTTGTATACTTGGGCCACCTTGTAGGTGGAGGCCAAGTTCAACCCCTGGAGAGTAAGATCCAGACCATCAAGGACTGGTCCCCTCCAACTACCCAGACTCAGGTCAGAGCTTTCTTGGGCCTGACTGGGTACTACAGGAAGTTTGTTAAGAACTATGGGTCCATTGTGACTCCTCTTAATGATCTGACATCCAAGAAGATGCCCAAAAAGGTTCAGTGGACAGTAAACTGTCAAAAGGCATTTGATGACCTGAAGAAGGCCATGTGCTGTGCACCTATCCTGAAGAGTCCTGACTACTCAAGAGAGTTCATTGTCCAAACAGATGCTTCTGAGTTGGGAGTGGGAGCAGTGCTTTCACAGCTTAATGTAGATGGTCAAGACCAGCCCATTGCTTTTATTAGCAGAAGGCTGACCCCCAGAGAGAAAGGTTGGTCAGCTATTGAGAGGGAGGCCTTTGCTGTGGTGTGGGCCCTGAAGAAGTTGAGACCATACTTATTTGGCACTCACTTCAAGATTCAGACCGACCATAAGCCCCTCTTATGGCTTAATCAGATGAAGGGTGAAAACCCCAAACTACTCAGGTGGTCCATTTCCCTACAGTGGAGCACCACCCAGGGACTGACCATGGCAACGCAGATGGTCTATCCAGGTACTTCCACTTAGAACATGAAGACACAACTGGTCAAGGTTAGTCTAATGCCCCTGCGTTTGGGGGGGGGGGTGTGTAGGAGAGTAGGGTCTGCTATCCTATGGTCACCCCACATTTTTGCTTTTTGCTTCACTGGTTTATGACTTACTGTGGCTGTGGGCTTGCTAATCAGACCCACAGCCTGCTGTTCTCTCTCTAAATTACTGCCAATGCACTCTAGGTGCATTACGAATTGGAACTGGTTCACCTTATTGGCCCCTGTAACAGTGTACCCTAGGTACCCAGGGCATAGGTGTGTTCAAGGCCTACCAGGGGCTGCAGCATGTATTGTGTCACCCCTGGCCTGGCCTCCATATTTGACACAACTGGCTGATCCCTCAGCTGGGGCAAGTTGGTGTAATCACCTCTTGCTTAGGTGTAGTATATCTATACCTAACCTAAACTGGACACATATGTTCCTATCAGCCACTCCTATGGAAGGCCTCATCAATCCTGGAGGCAGAGTGCTTGGAAATATGTGAGATGGTGCTCTAGCATGAGCTGAGCCTGTCTGCAGCTGTCAGGAACAACTCCCTTAGCTGTTCGGGGATATTGCCATACCATGTACTCTTAAGTGCATTATAATCCTCGCGGTTATATGCTCACTTTGGTTTGGCTTTATCAAAACATGTAGAGTAAGGTGACATACGATTTGGAATACTATCCCCTCGACAGTTCTGTCGACGGGGATAGCATTCCACCCTTCTAGAGGGACACGACATGTACATAGCCTTAACCCCGGTTAAAGTTAACCAGAGCCTCAGCATCACAAAATGGATGCTGCCACACAGACACAAGTCTGACCTCCTGCTGCTGGGAGTCCTTCCAGCGAGGGAGGCTTGGACAAAGGGTTTCCTGCCTTGGAAGGTGCGAGCACCACCCCAGACAGGATTTTGTGTATTGGGTAGGACAGGGCTGAATAGAATCAGACATGCCCGGGGCACACAAGGTGTCCCCGTGCATAAGCCAGTCCATACCGGTCCTGGGACTTTCCAGACCCAGGCCTGGCGAGGAGCTGGACAAAGGAAAGGGAGTGTAACCGCCCCCCTTCCTGGTCCCACCCAGAGGAGGGACCTAGCAGGTCATCCACCCCTCAGATTGGGAATAAGAGTGGGAGCAGTGCCATAGCACCTCAGATCATCCTGATTCAACTTGAAACTAAGAAGACGACTGGACTTCGACATTCTGCTGCACAGAAGACTGAAGAGCATCTCCCTTGTGGCCTAGGAGTGGCCACCCTGTGAACACAGGCACCATCCAGCAACTCGACGTCTGCTTTGCCACCGCCTCCCGCAGGAGCCCCAGCCCAAAGCCTGACATGACCCAGACTCCCAGACTTCTCACAGCCCGATCCACAGTCCCTGCAAAGAAGGGACCTGTGGAGGCACCAAGAGACGTGGGACCGGACCTCTTGAAAGACCCCCGAGATGCTGACTGCGCAGCACCCGAGGCACCCTCGATGCTGTGCTTTGGCGAATGAGAAGCCCCACAACCGAGCAGCCCTTGCACCGAGGATCAGCCCCCCAGCATCTCCACGATCTGCGTGGGGCCCTTTTGCATCGTGACACTCGACATGCCATCCCAGCCACGTGCCACGTGGTCAGCGGCCATCTTGGCGACAAAACCTACAATCTACACTACGGGTCTAGTTGCTCCAGACTTGCCCTCGCTCCTGTAAAAGGAAGCACCCGCTCTGACCTTGCTGGTCTGAGTGATAAGCCTTTTTCACTTCCTGCGTGGCTTGCATTAGCCAAGGCCTGTTTGCTTTGATCAAGTTGCCAACACCGCCATCAGCTAGAGCCTCCGTGGGACAGCTCGTTATCGACTCCTGGACGTCCTCGCCCTCTTCGTGTCCACGTGGCTGCTGAGAGAAGCTACACCTCATCGCCTGTTTGCACCCAACATCGCCTGGTTCCAATCTGGTTCCACGGTACTCAATGGCTAGTGACTTTGAACATGGTCCCCTCTGCTTTCAGGTCTTCACCACTTCTGATCCACCCTTGGATCCACCGGAACTCTTCACATCGAGCCACCTCCAGCATCTTCAGCTCCAAGCACCATCCACCTGCGTGACAAAATCGACACTACTTCGCACCTGTGCACCCGCTTCCTGTGGGTGAGGTAACTCAACAACGCCGGTGTTCCTACACTGGTACACACCTCTAGTGTCTGTGTCTAAAGTTTCACTCCTCTAGGTCACTTTTAAGGTTCCTAAAACACTAACTTTGTACCTTTTACGCACCATAGACAATGCATTGGTGAACGTGTGCACTTTAAGCACTGCACCCGAGTCCCGCGGGCCTTTCCCGACTTAGTCACTGCTAGTCCCGATCAGCTCCAGCGATTCCCAAGGCCCTAGGCCTACTTCCTTTTCGATTGGTATCTCTTATACCACTTTCTTAGTGTATGGTTTAGGTGGCCCCTAGGGCTCATCCATATTGTGCAACTATTGTGTATTTAAACTGTGTTTTATTTTAACGCTTGTGCTTCTGTGCTCACAAAGAGTATAGGGGATATTTGTAGTTAATAAATATATATATATTTTCAATATATATATGTGTGGTGTCCTTTCATGTGGTATTCAAGGGGATTGTGTATGGTAAAACAGCTTGCTTCACATGCCTTTCAGAGTTTAGCCTAAGACTGCTTTGTCCACGCTACCACTAGGATAGCTGGTCTATAAGGTTGACTTACAACCAATCATCATAAGGGTTGCTTGGCATGGTACAAGGTAATCACTAGAACTAGTGAGCATCATATACCAGGCCACCTTCTCACAGCGGGCTCTGAAGCCAATTTTGCGAGATGTCTGGAAATTCACTGGCCTCTACGAATATGGATAGAATACAATTGATGTAAGACTCTGTAATTTTAGCTGCAAAAGGAAGAAGTGAGATGGGATGGAAATTCGCTGGCTTGGAGTCATTGAGGGTCAGTTTTTTAGCAATGGGATCACCTTGGCATGTTTCTATGCAGCGGGTACTTCTGCAGAAGGCAAGAATAGATTTATCAGTTCACAGAAGATAGGGAAAAGCTGGGGTAGAAATTTCTGGAACTGTTCCGGTTTTAGTGGGCCTGCTGGGGATCCTGATTTAATTTTGTTACTGTGGGTTATCAGTACTTCTTGGGATAGTACCGGAAAATACAGTAATGACGGACCAGAGGAACCAGTGAGGCCCTTAGGACCATCTTTGTCGATAGTGGGGTGGAAGGTTTTATAGATGTCCTCAACCTTCTTAACAACAAGGGAGGCAAGAGCCTCGCACTGAAAGTTCGAGGTGATAGTGGGTTCATTTGCCAACGCTGGGGTTTTAAGGTCTTTTAGCAGGGAGAAAATGCTTTTTGCCGGGTTGCTGCTATTTTAGATTTTTTCTGCAAAGTAATCAGCTCTCGCTTTATGACTGAATTTATGATAATCCTTGATAGCAGAGCGGTATTGTGTCTTGAAAGTGGGGTCATAGTGCTCTCCAGTTCCTCACAGTCTTTTCTCACCTGGGTCAGTGTCTCATTAAACCAGGGACTGGTCTGTGTTCTTCGGCTATAGATGTATTTGGCGGGGATCTATTTGTCAAGGGTGTGCGTAAGCCACTCATGAAGAAGGTTGTTTGCTACTACAATATTCCCAGTCAGTTGGCGCATCTGGTTGAGGAGGAGGCAGTGAAAATGATTGACATCTAGCTTATGCCAAGGGCATTTTAGAATGGGCTTAGAGTGGGCGTCCAAGGATGGTCTTTCACCCTATATAATCATGGAAATAAGGAATTCATCTGACCAGGTCATGGGGAGAGGCTGACAGACCTATAAAGAAGGTATGTTAGTAAAGAGAGGTTCTAAGAGGTGTCCTGCAAAGTGTGTACCGCTGGGAATGCATCGCATTAATTGACATGCAGCGAGGTCTGCCAAAGAAGTTGCCAATCTCATTGTCTTGGCGGGCCTTCAGGTGGAGGTTGAGGTCCCCCACTATGTTGAGGTTAGCGGACCTGATCTCCAGTATGCTGACCAAGTTTGTTAGCGCTTCCCTAAAACATTTTGACGGGCCAGGTGGGCGATAAATAAATAGCCTGATAGAGTAAAATTGGAGTTTAGGGCGATTTTGAAGAGGGCACTTTAACAGTCAGCAATAGTCTCTCTCTCTTTTTTGTTTTATAAATCTTTTTATTAACATTGCTCATATCATCAAACAATACAGGACATTTAGCACAGTGCATGTGGTAAAATTGCAGTCTACAGGGCAATATCGGACCTTTGATGGCACAAGTGAGGCAAATGACAATTGGTATTAAAGTCCCAACCCACCCCTCATCTCCCTGTATTTCCGCCATGGCCCCCCAATTTTCCGCCATTTCTGGGTGCAGCCTCTGATTTTGTAGATGGTTTCTTCGGCTATTTGGCACCAGTCTATGTCTCACACCCATTGATCCCATTGAGGTGAAGTCTGCGAGCCCCAGTCCCTTGCAATATTCCTTTTTGCCACCCCTGCAGCCAGCGCCAGCCAGATCTCCCTGTGCCTAGTCCAGTCTGAGTCACCTCTAATCATTAAAAGTAGCCATCTGGGCTCTAGCGGGACCGGTGAACCCACCACTGCCGTCATCATGTCGACTACCTTAGTCCAGAAGGGAAATATCTCCGGGCATTCCAATAAGATATGATAAAAGGTGCTTTCCTCACCATATCCCCGTGCACAAAGGGCCGACTGACTCCTCCCCCAGGCATACAGATAGTGTACGGGGATAATATACTCAGTGTAGGATCTTAAGCTGTACTAACCGGAACCTGCAGCGGATTGCTATCTCCCGTGGGCTCTGTAGGGCGTCCTGCCAGTCTTCATCTTCCAAAGCTCCAATGTCCCCCAACCATCTCTCCTGCAGTGTCACCAGTGGGTCCCCCATGTTATTTATGAGTTTACAATATATTGTGGAGGTGGGCTTCTCCCCTATCGGGTCCAGGAGTAACCTATCTTTCATGAGGGAATACTCTGGGATAAAAGTGCAGGTCACTATGGGCCCGATGTAGGTAGGGCGTTACCGATCGGTAACGGCCGAAAATACCGATTTTTGGCCCTTACCGATCGGTAAACAGCCATCGAGATGTAGGGAACGAAAAACATAAAGAATCGGAGTGAAAACCGATTCGGAATGAGTACCGAATGGGAAAGAATCCGATACGTACATACCGAAAATCGGATATGTAACGATTCGGAAAAACACCGATTCGGATGCAAAGACCGATTCGGTCCATGTACCGAATCGTTAGTGACACCGAATCGGAAAATCACCGATTCGGTCCATTGACCGAATCGTTAGTGACACCGAATCGGAAAATCACCGATTCGGTCCATGTACCGAATCGTTAGTGACACCGATTCGGAAAATCACCGATTCGGTCCATTGACCGATTCGTTAGTGACACCGAATCGGAAAATCACCGAATTGGTCCATGTACCGAATCGGTAGAAAGACCGATTCGGGCATGAGCCGAATCGGAAAACATGCCGATTCGTATGAATCGCCGATCGGGAAATTCCCCGATTCCGACAGTTGGGGAGATGTAGGGAGGCACAGAAACACCGAAATCGGCTCAAAATCGGTAGAATTCACTCGGTATTTACCATGGATTGCAATCAGGTGGTAACCAACTCCAACCCATATAAACAGTCCCAAAATGCATTGCAACTTGCAGGATGGCAGCTTTCTATGTCATTGCGAGGCGGCTACGGCTACAGCAGGAAGGACAGAGGGAATGGCTAAGAAATGAACAGGTCTACAGACAGAGGATAACCCTGTTCATGCTCACAGAGGCAGAGATACTACAGAGATACAGGCTGGACTCTGACACCATACTTGAGCTCATCAGGGATCTCAAGCCATTCTTGGACCACCACACCCCAAGGGCACACGCCATCCCTGCGCACATCCAGGTGCTATGCAGCCTACACCTGCTAGCGTCTGGCAGCTATCAAAGTGGTGTAGCAGCAGCAGGAGGGGTGAGCCAGAGCAGCCTGTCAAGGTTCTTCCACACATTCCTTGACGCCATGATACACAGGATGGACCAATACATCTCTTTCCCTGCAACCCACGCAGAACTGCTACAAACCAAAGCTGACTTCTACCAGATGGCACAATTTCCCCAAATCATCGGTTGCATAGATGGCACGCACATTCCGATTTGCCCACCAGCGGACACCGAATACATATACCGCAATCGCAAGTCTACACACACCATCAACGTGCAGGTGATCTGCAATGCAAAGTGCACCATCACAGACCTGGTAGCAAAATTTCCAGGGAGTACCCATGACTCCTATATTTTCCAACAGAGCGGCATATATGCACGGCTGATGGCTGGCGAATTTGGAGAAGGATACCTCCTAGGTGAGACACATCATCAGACCCCCATAACACATAGTAGGTAGGTGGAATACATGTATGCATGTGTCTAATGTGACCCCTTTCTCTTCCAGGCGACAGTGCATATGCCCTCCGCTCATTCATACTCACCCCCTACCTCAACCCCTCCACACCCAGCCAAAGGAGGTATAACCGGGCCCACATACGCACAAGGAATGTTGTCGAACGGACCTTTGGCATCTGGAAAAGTAGATTCAGATGCCTGCACAAGAGTGGAGGTGCAAGGCAGTATACCCCCATCACCTGCTGCAAGATCATAGCTGTATGTGCAATGTTACACAACCTTGCGGTGAAGAAGGGCACTGAGGTGGAGTTGTCTGACTACGAGGACCATGACGACGACGAAGCTGTGCCACTGACACAGCCAGCTGGGGTGTGTACGCCAAGTGATGGCAGATACAGACGTGAGGAGATCACTGAGAACTATTTCTGACTGAGTACAGATGCAAAGACAGCTAAATGTTGCTTGGAAAAAACAAATTTTAATAGTGTTGCACCACAGTTACAGCACTGATGTGCAACAAAAAATGGAGTATGGTAAATAAAATAAAGTCCAAGGTTCTGGTTGCCTCACCCGCCCTTGCCAGGCTATTTCTTTGCCCGCTTGCCAGACCCACTGGGGTGTCCCTCAGCCCCCTCTGAATGCCCAGCAGCATCAGCGGAGCGCCTGGTGCTCCTCCGTGGCTCAGACACAGCGCTGGCCGGGCTGCTGCGGCTGCTGCTGTCCCCAGCATCACCCAGGTCCAGGGCCGGATTGGAGGCGGTGTTTGAAATTATCATGGCCTCCATAGCAGTGGTGATCCTGGCCATCCCCCTAGTGAGCTCAGCCGTATGCTGACTAAGGACAGATTCCTGGTTGGCGCTGCGATGGCACAGTTGTGCCGTCGCCGCTGCAAGGCGGCCCATGGCGCGGTTCAGCACTCGGGCATCCCGCCTGCGCACCAGCTCATGCTCCTCCTGTCTGCTAGATGAGTGGGTGATGGCAGTGGTTAGCCTGCCTAACCCTGCTGCCACCTCCTTGTTCGATTCCACGACGGCCTGGAATCCCTTGACCAACTCTCCCATCTGCATGTTGTGCTGCAGGAGCTGGCGTTGGCAGGCCATAGTGGATCTTGCCTGTTGCCTCTGAATTTTCACCATCTGTCCCTCCAGGCCCAGGAATACACTGCCCTCCCGTGCTGGTGCAGCAGTGGTGGTGATGGTACGGCGCCGGGCACTGCTGCTTCCGGCCTGCTGAGTGGGCTGGGGTGCCACTGGTGGGGGTGTGAAGCTGGCCGGTCCCTGAGCCCCTGCTCCCAGGACAGGTTGAACAGGTGGCAAGGCCATGGTTGTGGCAGGAGCTGGTGTAGGCGGAATGGTGTCCCTTGTAGGGGAGTTCTCTGGGGAGAACTGCAAGGGGGGTGTGCTGGCCATTACTGGGGAGTGCACTGCATCGAAGTCAATGACCAGGACTCCCTCCATACCTAGCCCTGGGGTGTCTCCTTCCTCCTCCTCCTCCTGGCCAGCCTGGCTGGTGCTCGGCCCTGCGACTGCAGTGTCGGACGGTGCTGCTCCCTCTGCTGTCACTGTTGTTCCGCCTGATGGGGCCCCTAGGTACAAAGAAGCATTTGTAAACTGAGTGCCGATGTATTACAGTCAGTACAATTATAGCATTCCACATGTCCTTGCATCTCCTTACACTGTGTCACACTGTTTCCTGTCTTGTGATTCTGCACTGCCATATTTAGCTAACTTCTGCTGACTACATGTACCATGATGCTTGTCTCTTGTATGTTGGTGACAGTACTGTGCTGGGGTTTGCCTATGCATTGTGTCTAATGGGGAGGTGTCTGGTAGGGTGTGTCATGATGCGCATGCTTCTTACCTGTAGCTGTAGCTCTCGCAGAGCTGTCCAGGGTCCCGATTCCACTGACACTCTCCCTCTCAATGGTGCTGGAGACCAGGTCCTCCAGCTCGGTGAGGGGTGGCGCCGGGTTCGTGCCTCCTCCAGTGAGTCCAGCCTGCCTCTGTATCTCAGCCATCTTCCTTTTAGTGAGGCTGCGGATGTCATAGAATCTCTTTTTCAGTTCTTCTACAGACCTGGGGGTGACACCCGCAGCATTCACCTTCTGGGCGATGTCGGCCCAGATTCTCCTCTTGGTGCTGTCTGGCACGTTGAGGGACAGCTTGCCAAACAGCTGGCGGTGCACCCTCACCACCTCCTCGACCAGCACCTGAAGTTCGGTGGTGGTGAACTTCGGCTTCCTCTTCTGGGAGGACTTCTGGCTTTCTGACTGCTCTGCCATGTTCTCCAGTTCAGTTGGCAACCTCCTACTCCCACTGCTGCTAACTGTGAGTGTTGAGCTCAGGCTGGCTCTCCAGAAACTTCTTAATTAGCTGCACCTGCCAGGGTTGCCACTCCCTGTTTGGGTGGGGGAGGGGGAGCCACCTCATTGGCTGAATCGGCTTTTGCCGAATCGGCTTTTACCGATTCGGTAATATCCGAATCGGTAAAATCCGATTCGGTAATATCCGATTCGGTAAAAGCTGAATCGGTTCCTTCAATGCATTCCTATGGGCTTTTTCGCCATGGGTGTGTTTTCATGGCTACGAATCTATGATTGCCGAATCGGATTTTACCGAATCGGCTTTTACCGAATCGGTATTCGCCGATTCGGGACTATCCGATTCGGTGGTAGCCGAATCGGTAATTTCCGATTCGTTGTTAGCCGATTCGGTACTTTCCAATTCGGACCGAGCCGAATCGGAACGTACCGATTCTCATTACCGATGCCGACCGATTCGGTATTCATTCGCTTTTTTTCCCCTACATCTCGTTTTCCGATTTCAGAATACCGATTCGGCCCGCCTCGGTATTTTGAATTCGGAAAATCGCGTTTACCTACATCGGGCCCTATATGAGCCCATAAGGCCTATGTAGTGGTAGTGTTGGAAGTCATGCAGGTCATACTCCTTTTGAAGGTAGGCAAAGGATCGCGGGCCTCCCCTTTCCAAAGGTCCCCAGGTATTTTATACCTATAAGTTTCCATCCCTGGAACCCTTTCAAGCGAGCCACATCCCTCAGCTTGTCTCCATGCCACAGGGGGGTTCTACCCGTCAGGGAGCCCGACCACCCCAAAAATGTATTGGCCTCCCTCCAGCATTGAATCAGCACCCCGGTGTGGAACGGCCAATCCTTTCCCTGTTTTAGAGCATAAAGCAGGGGCTCACAGTTACCACCCCGCATAGCCCAGCGATCTACCCTATAGGCCGGTTCCAACCGATCCGCGTACACCCAATCGTTTACCACCTGCAACTGGCCCAGTAATACAGCTTGATGTCTGGAAGGACCAGCCTCCCATCATAGACCCCCCTCGTTAGCTTAGGCAGTGCTATTCTAGGGTTGTCACCATTTCAGAGCAGGACTCGTACATCTTGTATTATCCGCTTGAACACCCCCGTTGGTATTGGATATGGCGTATTTTGCAGGATGTAGAGTAAGCGCGGCAATGCGAGTATCTTGAACACTGCCACCTGGCCCATAAGGGAGAGAGTTAGCGATCTCCAATGGTTCATATTGGTTTTGAGGCACAATAGTTGGGGTTCCAAGTTCCTAGCGAAGAACTCCACCCTGTCCCTTGTGATGTAGAGTCCCAGATATTTAAATCCGTCTACAGCAATAGAAGCTGGACACCGGGTCGGGATTCTTGGTGGAGGCCCTGGGAGCGGGAAAATCACTGACTTCCCCCAATTAATCGTATAGCCAGTGTACCTACCAAATAATTCAAAGCGGTTTAGAGGCTGTGCAATCGAGTAGTGTGGTCTAGCTATAAATAACACAATATCATCTGGTATAAAGAAATACGCTCCTCCCACTCATCATACAATGTCAGGCCCAAAACGATCTGTCCCTCCTAATCCAGTGCGTTAGAGGTTCCAGGGTTAATGCGAAAAGGAGGGGGGACAAAGGACACCCTTGCCTAGTACCCCTTTGTTGCAGAAAGGCTCTAGACACAGCGCCGTTAACTCTCACCGTCGCCACCGGTTGTTCATATAAAAGCCGAACCCAAAAACGGGACCAAACCCCAGTCGCTGGAGCACCATAAACAAATAGGGCTATTCAATGCTATCAAAAGCCATTGAGGCGTCCAGCGCCATCAATGCTGTCTGGGTGTCCCTCACATCCTCTGTCATGAATAGTACTCCATAGAGGCGGCGTAAATTATGTTGGGCGCTCCTACGTGGCATGAACCCGGACGTGTCTACGGGTATAAAATCCGGTAGGACCGATAGCAGCCTGTCTGCCAGAGCCTTGGCTAAGACCTTAGGTTCTACATTTATAAGTGATATTGGGCGGTAGGATGAACAAAGATCAGCCGGTTTTCCCGTTTTATGGATTACTACTATTGTGGCCTCTCTTTGGTCAGGCGGAAGCCTACCCTCCTCTCGTGCCTCCCGGTAAATCTGGAGGAGAGGACCGACGATGATATTGTCCTGTTGCTTGAAAAGCACCACCAGGAGGCCGTTGAGCCCCTGCGCCTTTTCAGACTGGAGGGAGCTGAGGGCCATCCCTATTTCCTCCCCCATGAGGTCATCCTCCAGTCGATCTGTTTGCTCTTGAGATAAGGTGGGGAGCGCAAAATCCTGCAAGAATTCTGCGCAGTCTTGTTCAGTGCGGGTGCAGACCGGGGTATTTACCCCTTCGAAATAGGATGCAAAAGCCTCTGCTATGTCTGCGCTGTTTGAGGCCAGTGAGCCTGCGTGGTCACGCACCTCGGCCACCCATGAGTGCTCTCGGTCCCGTCGTTTGAGCCACGCCAGCAGCTTAAGAGCCTTATCTCCCACATCGTAGATTCTATGTTGGGTGGCGATGGAGTAGGCTCGTGCCTCGCCCTCTGCTAGAACCCTGAGCTCCTTCTGCTTAAGAGCCAAGTTGTGTTGGATATCTGCTGTTGGTGGTGCACCGGCCCCCTTCTCTATCTCCTCAATCTCTCCCTCCAACTGGGTAGCCTGCAGGGATTCTTTCTTCTTCTTTGCTCCTTTCAGAGCCTAGCTCTGTCCCCGTGGAACGGCTTTGAAGGCCTCCCTGAGTGTGATACAGGACTCTACCGATCCCTTATTCTCCTCAAAATATAGCTGGGAGCCCGAACGGAGCTTATCACTTATGGTGTCATCCCGGATGCGCCACGGATCAATCCTCAGAAAGGAGGCCCTATTAATCACTGGCCCCTTGATTGTAACCCCAACCGGGGAATGGTCGGCGATTCCCCGAGCTAGGATATTAGGTTCCGCAAAGTCACCCAGCTGGTCAGCACTCGTAAAGAAATGGTCTAGCTGGGAAAGGGACCTATGTCTAGCCGAGTAGAATGTATACTGTTGTTGTGTGGGGGTGATGTGCGCGCCAGATGTCTCTAAGCCCCAGGGCAGAAATAAAGTCCTGTAGCCCATACTCCCCCCTGGACCCCCACCCATTGCCCGAGCGGTCCAGGTCAGCGTCAATTACGGCATTGGCGTCACTAGCTAACAGGAGGGTATCCCAGTGTATGTTAAGGAGTGAAGGATCCCAGTGTATGTTAAGGAGTGAAGTCCCAGCGGGACTTAGCAGGAGCCCAGGACTATGGTTCGGCCTTCCCGCCTGCCAGCCAATGCGACCAGGCATCCTGAGTCGTCTGTCCACATACCTGATACTATTAGTGGCAGGGTGTTGCGGATTGCCTACCCCTCTGGACCCTGACGTGAACTCCGATTGGGCCACCATTTTGTACCCAAATCTGTCAAGGGCCTTGCATCTGTTTCCTCGCAGGTGTGTCTCCTGAAGCAGGACCACATCTGGTGAGTGTCTTTTCAGGTACTGGTGCACTAGCGTCATCTTCATTTTGTTGCCCAAACCATTAACGTTCCATGTCCAAACTTTAATGAGCATCTGGTCACCCATCGTTGACATCTGGCCTCTCACTTATCTTATCATGAATGTTCCACTGTGCCCAGATCGAGCAATTTCCGCACGCAGAAAAACGATGTTGATATCGAGCATAACATACCCCTGTTACAAAAACTCTCCCCCATACCAACTACCCCCTCCCTGCCTCCCTGCTAGTTGGGTACCCAACCTCCCACCAACCAAACATGCAGAGTGTCTGTCGTCCCTTCCGCCCCGAATCAAAACCTGAAAAGGAAACATGAGCTTGCAGTCAGCAAAAAAAGTTATACAGTATTGGCGGACATTACACCCCACATGGTAAACATTTTCTTGCAACACCTAATAAACTCCCCAGGTCTCCCCCTTTCCCCTTCAGGCTGTAATGAGTATATGTCTCTAGCATTGTGTCTAGTGCTGCCAATGGGGGCAAGGAAGTTTAGCCCCTCATGGCTTGCGACAGCGCCCACTAACAGCTTCTCGGGCTCCAGGGTCACCGGAAACCCACCAATCGCCCAAGGCAGGAGTTACCTAACATCACTGCACATTCCCCATTACCTGGGCCCACTTCGAACATTGTCCTGGATGTCTGTAGCATGGGTGTCCCTCTTGCTGCATCTCGTTGTGGCGAGGTCTGTTCAGGTCCGCGCCTATCCCCGCTCCTGGCCACTGTCCGCCATCCATCCAGCCAGTCACTGGCCTCCTCTGGCGACTCAAAAAAGTAAGACTTACTGCCATCCAGGACCTTAAGACGAGCAGGGAAGAGCATCATGTACTTCACGCCTTGTTCACGAAGAGGTCTCTTCACTCCTTCAAATGACCTGAGCAGGCACTGAACATGGAGCGTTAACTCTGGGAAGAAGCGGATGGTAGTGTTATCTAGCTGAAGATCTCGGGTCACTCTTGATGCCTGTAGGATGGCATCCCGCTGCCTATAGTTCGGGATCCAAGCGATTTTTGTGCGTGGTAGGGGCCCTGGCTTAGGTCTTCCCCCCAGTGCTATGTGGGCTCGTTCAACTGAGAAAAAAATTCAGAAGTGTTTCGGTTTCAGGTGATTAAGGATGAAGTCTTCAATGAACCAGTCGGTGGACTGCCCCTCCATTCCTTCCGGAACACCCACTATGTGGATGTTATTGCACCGCGTCCAACCTTCATGGTCCTCCAGTCGGGCGTGAATATCGGACTGGTTTCTCGTCAGGGCGGCCACTTGTTCTTCCAGTCTCTTTGTTTTGGATTGGAGACTACTAATTCCCGTCTCAGCCACTGCAACCTTCTCAGCCATCTTGCAGAAGTCGGCCCACAGGAGGTTGACCTCCTCCGTTACAGAGTTTAGTTTGGGCTCCAAGGTGCCCCACAGGTCTCTGATTGCACCCATGATGTCCCTCAGCGACGGGTCTGGGTCGCTGTCCACTGGGTCCCCCAGCTGACTACCACCTGGAGTTTCCTCCTCCCTGCCCATGGCCACCGTGTACTTGTCAATATGGTTAGACTGGCCTTGTCCTGATGGTCTGGTGCGGCCCATGTTTGGGTGGGCAGGCCGCTCACATGCATGACAATAGGTGCCACCAACGCTCTTTCCGTGTGCCTATGAAACTGGCCCTTGTCTACCAGTGGCCGCACGCTGTTGTGTTGTCCGCCTCCAACGGCCCGCTCGGACCTTCTTGAAGCTTCTAGTGACCAGCGCCGCTACTCCTGCCGCCTCGCGCCTTTTACCTTGTGTTCCTGCCCCGGTATGTGCCTGGCCAGGGGCCACTGCTGCTCTTTCCCTTCAATGTCTCACCAGGCGTGCGCCCTAACACTAGGGCCTCCACCCTCAGTTAATGCCCGGGGTTCAGGCTCCTCAGGTATCACGGGGAATTCGCAGCTTCTGGGCGGCACGCGCCATTACCTCCGCCGCCGTACTCCTTGTGGCCTGAATTTTTTTCACTGGTGCGCGCCTGGCCGGGGCTCACCCCCCTGGTGTCTCACCAGGTGTGTGCCACCTCACTAGGGTCTCCGCCCTCGATCAGTGCCCAGGATTAAGGCTCTTCAGTTGTCACGAGGGAAGTCACAGCCCCTGGGCCCGATGTGCAAGTAATGCAATTTTCTTCAGGGAGGCTGCTCACTCCCTCGCAAGCACCCAGGAATCCACCTCCCGGCTGCCACACCAGTGGGGGAGCCTCCACGTAGCTCAGTGCTCCGCTCTCTGTCTGGTGCCGATAAATTCTGTGCTGCAGAGAGCGTGCGTCTCTCTCTGCCTGGCACCGCTGTCTTTGACCCCCCCTGGATATTTAGGGGACGTCTGCCGTGCGACCCGCTGTGTCCGGTAATCGCGGGTCCCGCTATCACCGAGTTACTGCCTGGTGGGCGTAATTTTGTCTTTGGGGTCGGGCAGACTGTGCCGCATAAAGTGAGTGTTAGAGTGCTCTCGGGGGTCGCCTCGGATCTCTTTTGGTTCTCGCCGCCTCCCGACGGCTTCCGATGCCTCTGGTTACTGCGTTTGTGCAGGATAATGCCGGATTTCGGGTGTGTGTAGGCTGACTGTTAGCACAGCTCTGTCAGTGCACGGCCATCTTCGGTGGCTGAAAGCCACGCCCCCTCTAGTCTCTCTCTTTTATGAAACTTTCTATCATCAGGGTGACTGTCTTAACTTTGTACTATAACACTTTATCTGGATATATATTTTATGATGGATTTTCTGTATATATATGTATATATATATTAGTGTAATTAATTAATGGACGTTGTTATTGCTTTTATTTGAATGCTTTTATGGGTGTTTTAAAGTCAAGAAAGTATTTCTGATGATAATGATGATGTATTATTGGTTTTCCTGCATTATTCTAGAAAACAGATTTTAAATAAGGAATTAAAATGTATAAGTGCTCAAATAGATACTTTAAAGATAATTGTCGAATATAATAAACAAAAGAAAAGAAAAACTTCACACACCTACAGTTGATAGCAGAGAATGCAAAGGTGCCTACGGGGGAGAAGAGGATCAGGATTTGTTTTATATAGGTACAGATAGGTAGATTTTCATTTTAATAATTTAAGCACTTATTTCATGAAAAATATGTTTTTTTTATAGAATATAAAACCATGAATTTCGCAAATAATTGATTATTAATAAATATATTTGATTGCCTGCATGTTTTCCCCAGACTTAAGATCTATTCCTCTGTGTGATAGAGCAGCTATTTCGATAGTGGTATCAATAAGCATAAAAAAGAAGAATATTTACTCGGAATAGCTAGTAAGAAATAGCATTTTTTAATAAAGAGAAGCATCACGTAAAACATATAGTGATAATTAAGCACCCGCATTTGTCCCACCTTTCCCGTCTGCCTAATAGCTTAAACGCTG
Organism: Lissotriton vulgaris; assembly: GCF_964263255.1. NCBI lineage: Eukaryota > Metazoa > Chordata > Amphibia > Caudata > Salamandridae > Lissotriton > Lissotriton vulgaris. The sequence goes on along the minus strand of NC_141685.1, from coordinate 684,585,708 downwards.
TACTGGGCATATCTATATACTCTTTAAATAAAATACATGGCAGACATATAAGATTATGATTAAAATAGCACTGATGTATCAGTTCATTATGACTGAATTGTATTGGCCCGCACGTTCCCGCCAGGTAAAAAAGCAACATCTGTCTTGACCATTTATCAGTGATATTTGGACGTGCTCAAACTATGATCTCCTATATCAAGCAAGATACTCCGCGTGAAATTTACATTTCGTTGGAAGTCGACTCCATTACATTCCTTCAGGCATTCCACTCTACGCCCTGTGGAGACTAAGACCATTTATTCTTAGCTGTTGAAAAATGGCACGCTTCAAATGTTATGTCCTTCTGGGATCTTGCCTTCTTTTAAAGTGACATTTATGATCGACAAGTAAAACTTCGCCTCATTAATTTTACTGTACTTATCTAATTTGAAACTATAATTTAAACCTTGAAATTTGTGTTCGGATTTTGCAACTATTATATACATATTTAGCTGGGGACATGCTTAAAAAAAAAGAGCTTCCTTACACTATCTGTCACTGCAGACATTTACGTCTTCCAGAAGTCAGATCTTACTCACAAAGCAATAATCAAAAAGTTCTGAGCTACAGTAAGAAGAAGCTGCTATTGGTTTGACAGGCCATAGACAACTGCCTGGTAAAAATTGACCAAACACCTAGTCGTAATTACGAATAGGTTAGCCGTAGCAATGGTTAAAATTAGTGACTTAGGGCCATATGTAGAAAGCCTAATTGCGCTTGCAAATGCTGAAATTCGCAGAATTTCAGCATTTGCGATCGCAATTAGGGCAGTGTGCTATGTAGCACACAAACACCCACATGCAAAATAAGGAATTGGAAAATTTGCGATTCCTTATTTTGCTATTGCATTTAAGGAATCGCAAATTGCGATTCCTTAAATGCAATGTAGGAAGCACCCAAGTTGTGCGACTTTTGGCTTAACGAATCGCAAAATACCACCAACTTCAGGTTGGTGGTATTTTGCGATTTCTTTGAAAAATTCACGTTTTGGCATTTTTCAAAGTGCCATGTGGGTCACATACATGCCCCTAGGGCATGTATGTGGGCCACATGTGCACACATGTCAATTTCAGGGGGTGCAAAAGGGTGTCCTATTGACACCCTTACAACCCTGAAATTGCATTCTCAATTTGCGATTCTCTAATTGAAAATCGCAAATTGAGAATGTCTTCCCACTCATTCCTATGGGCCTTCTAGCCCATAGGAATGAATGAGAAGGTATTCCTTATTTGCGAATCGCAATTTGCGATTCACAAATAAGGAATAAGTGGGATTCGCAATAAATGTTGCTAATCCTACCTACATTTCGTATAGCGATTCTCTAATTGCGATTCCCTAAAAATCGCAATTTGAGAATCGCAAAATGAAAATTACCCACATATGCCCCTCAGTGCTGTTTAGGAATTTACTTATTTGATAGTTAAGGTCACATAGACTTTCATAGGTATCCCTCGCCTTGTTCCAATGGCTGGAGTATTAGTTTCTCTTATCATCGTGGCTTTTTACATTAAATTAACTTATCAGTAAATTCAATTGTATTATAAGAAGATTAAGAACATAATGGTTTATGAGTAACCTTTTTACTGATAATTGTATATCTTTTGTGATCTCGCACTGAAACCATCTTTTATGCTAATGTATAATGATAAACGCCGAGGCCTTAATGAATGTTATTTTTTTTTAATGGTTTTCTTCTTTTTTACTTTACATAATATTGTGAATGTCTTTTATGATCTGTGCGATCGAAATAAAGATTATGAACTGAACCGAACTAATCAAAAAGTTCTAAGCTACTACTCTGAAAAATAAATGTAAATATATTTTCTGAAAGTGCTCGGGCAGTGCAGAGCAGAAAACAGCAAGACATGCAACAATCCTTTTCGGGAGAATGGCTTAAGGAATGGTGTGCCTCCGAACAAGCCACAAGCTCAATCACTGTACGTTCAGACTGGACTTTGATCCATCCTTAAGAGATACATGACTCCATGGAGAAGGTTCACGTTATTACCTGTTACTACAGCCACCAAGGTTATAAATAGACTTTGGTGAAATTCCCATTACTCCTGTGTAATCTTTTTTGACTGTCGGTTTGGTCTTCGGCTCAGTACTTTCGCTGGCTGATACAGATGTATCTCTCTTTAGGAATACAGGGTACACCCTTTGAGAATCTACACAACTCTCAGAAGGTTCAGCAAATATGTCCCTAAAACTATACACTTTGCCATTCTCCACTTCTCCGGGGTAGTTAGTAGTTTACTGCAATGTATTTGCCCAGACTCCATATATTACATTTTCTTTTCAAAGAAGTTGCAATAATTGCTAATTGGTGCAACTACTAGGGATTTACCCTTCCTTTTCCCTTTATGAAGAGGTTCATTTCTCCTCGTTGTGCAGTTGTTCAGATTGACTGTCCATCTTGGATTATGGACTTGATCGATTTGATTGTTTTTCCTGCTCCCTTCAACAAGATTTGCAATGCTGTCTTTCTAAGTATTCACAGTTACTGCAGCAATCATGCGGAAATTGAGATCATGCGGAACAATGAGGACAAGCGAATTATGTCCGACTGCCTTGGAGAGGTGAGGACAGGTGGTTAAAATGGTGCCGGGCAATTCATTCTTGCTCAGTCAGGGCTGTAATATCCAAAGTGCTCGCATGTGCAGGGTGTCAGTTTGAATAGGTTTATGCCATGGCTCGACTGGGGCTCTCCTGGCCAGAGTTAGCTCACCTAATTTCAGGAAGTTCATGTTACGCGTCTTATTCAATATTGATTAAACAAAATACATTACACCACATGGCATAATTATGCTGCATCGGTGGCAAAATGTTAGCATGGGTGCAACGCAAAAGACCAGAATGCGAGAGACTGTTGTATTTAGCACTTGTGTTTTTGCACTACTTTTTAGCAAGAAATGTATCCTGTTAACAAATAGCACTAAATGGCAATTTAGCATTTAGCGTCATTCATACATATTTTGCATTATCTAGTTCTTCCAAATCCTTTATTCGATCTTACACATAAGATCATAAAAGTATTTACAGTCACAGTTTAAGAAAAGATATAGATAAAGATATCATAAGTCCTGATACTTAAAAATGTGCTAACATACAATTTTGTTAAAATCCATTTCATCTATATACATATACAAATAAAATAGGAGTTTGAGAACCGGTCCTAAATCGTCTTATGAGCCAACCTGCTTCCTCTTTTTCAAACATGCCCATAAAAATGATGCTAGCCTGAAACACAAAAAAGAATGCTGCAAGGATTTGAGAAAAAACAATGCTACACGACAGAATTTAAAATTGTAACGCTCACAAATCGGTACAATAAAATTATGTCTTTCCTGGCGATAAAAACCACAAAAGAATAAAAGATGAAGATCCTTTTGTGGGGATAACTTGTCACACGGACACAGGGAACGATAAGAATGATTATATTTCTTCCCTGAATATCCTACTATCAGTGGTATCAAATTTAGGCGAAATCTTAATAAAATATATTTGTGATGTGGCAATGTAACATCAGCCAAATAAAAGTAGCTTCCCTCCTCCAACACTGGGATTAATTCATACAGACGGGCTGACTGAGTGTGGAAGTTTTTTTCTCTTCTTAAATATTGGGTTCTCTCAGTGAATATCTCAATTACTTCCCGCTTTGTACAGTTACAGGTGGATGGATCTATCAAAAGGCGACTTAGACCAATTGCAGTTAGTTCTGACTCCACGTACTTTATCCACCTGATCCTGGTGTAGTTGTCTGATTTTAGAATAGTTGTTATTACATTTTGGGTAAGGGGGACTGTGTCCCTACGCCATATAGAATGCCACAGCAGGAGTGGTGCCATTTGATAGAATCCATAATGTATGGTAGAGTCAGTTCTATATGAAGCACATAATTCGAGTATGACTAGGGTAGGGAAGTAAAAGACTTAAAAAATGTATTCTCAATGAATTGCAAAGAATCACTGGGAGCCATCTCCCATACTGCTGCCCCATACACCGCTGCTGCCTTTGTTTTTGCATGATAGATTTTTTTCATAGGAATTAGAGGTTTGGCTCCCAACCTTTTAGAAAATGTTTTCAGTGCCACTAGACTTCTCTGCATATGCATTGCTCTGTCCTCTAGCAATTTGGACCATGATTGATTTTTATCAAAGAGAACACCTAAATACAGAAACGAGTCCGCCACCTCAATTTTACTGGAGTTCATAAAGAAATATGGTGGTCTTTCTCGTTTCCTTGCCCCTGCAATGATTATAAAAGATTTGGTCTGATTGACCTTTACATCTAGCGATGCTGGAGCCTCATCCCAGTTCGGGCCATCAGAACGGCATCATCAGCATACGCCAAGATCGGTAACCGCTGATAGTTGGAGAGCATGAGAACATCCCAGGCTGTGTCCTCAATATGTTTTCCCACACCGTTGCTATAGATGGAAAAAACAAACGGTACCAGGACGCAGCCTTGCCTTACACCTCTTAAGGTCTTAAATGATCGGGTACACTCCCCGTTCTTTCCGTAGTGAACTGAGGCGTCAGAGTACAGCTGTCTGATAAACTCGACAAATGCCAGATCAATTCCCGTCTCCTCCATTATCTGCTGGAGTCTGGGGTGGGACACACAGTCAAAGGCTGCTGACAAGTCCATAAAGGGAAGATAGATCTTCCCACCCTTGGCTCTGACATATCTTTCCATGTTCAATGAGAGGTTTAGGCATTGGTCTATAGTGCCCTTACTCTCCTGGAAGCTCATAGTCATACCAGACTATGCTTCACACATGAAGCCTCTCACTGTGTTACTGAAGAAAGATACAACTTCTGTTTGGGTTGACCTTTGTCAAGGATCTTTTGGGTGGGTAAAAAGCAGCTGGTGGATTAAAAAATATTGAAACCATTCAACCCTTTGTCATGCTGCATAACAGTTGATGGCGGAAATATTGCTCTGGGTATTGTCCTCACTCAACAGGATGGCAGTGTGGAACACAGTATGCGTTGTGCATCAAGGAGTCTCAGAAGTTCAGAAGAAAAATTTTCAACTATGAAAAAGTATTGTTGGCATGTTGGTGGGCTATCCAGAAATTCAAACCCTTTGTGGAAACTAGGTTCATGGTCAAAACCGATCACAAGCCATGGTGTCAATTCTGAGTGGGGAGTGAATTGAGGTTCAAACCTTGCGCATTGGTAGGCTTTCTACCAAGTTGCTCAATTTTCATTTAGAAGTGGTGCACAAATAGGGTGCAAAAAATGTTAGGGCAAGCTGTCTCTCCAGATTTTCTGTTCGTTGCGCGACTGATGATAAGAGTGGTAATTCAAGTGAGGAAATTTGCTTGATTACTTCGGTGGACATAAAAGAAATGAGTGCTGTCTCTGAGGATGAGTGGATGGGAGAGTTGTTGCTTAATGAGACTCTCCAACAAGTTTTGCTGTATGTGAAGAATAGGTGGCCAACAGAAATAAATGTTAAGTTTTCATGTCATAAACAAAATAGGGTGGGAAGGGGCCTGCAGGGAATTTAAAGACCTAGCAGTGACATGTTCCCTAACAGACTAAAAATACAAATAATGTCCCCGGGTCTAAAGAAAGAATGTGGTACTATTAGCGGTGTATTGGAGTAATTACATCTATGTGTTTGTTGGATTAGGTGGGCACCTTGTGATCTTTAACAGGGTTCCCATCAGTCACCACTCGGAACCGCCCTTCATCATTTGGGATTCCTGTATAGCCATTCGTAAGGAGTCGGCATAGTAGAGGAGATGTTCAACCTCTGATGTTGCCGATGCCGTCCTTGATGGACTGAGTCTCACAGGCTATTATGAAGCTGGAAACAGGAGTGAGAGTGACTGAGTGTGCAGTGCGTATGGTGAGAGTGAAGAGTGAGACTAAAATTGGGTGAGGGGGCAAAAAATTATTATTTATTCCGTGTTTTGCCTACTCCACCAATGTTAAGAAGCAGTGGGGTAAATTAAACAAATATTCACCCAGAAGTATTGGTCAACATGTTTCTGCAATTAGTGGACCACAGAAATATATACATTTATATACATTTACAACATTCCAATGAACAATCTTTTTGTGCATTAAGGGTTATTTTCTATAGCAATAGGATTTGTGTAAATTGGATAAAGTTCATTGTAATGTTGTAAATGTATGTAAATGTATATATTTGTTTTGTGTAAAAATTGTTTGCGTTATATCAAATCATCTGTTTGGTTTATTGTACATGATGTATTATAGGGTGTGGTTATGAATGCTGTATGTTTGAAGAAGAATGCTTGATGTGATGGCGTTGGATTACATAGTATTTTCTACAGGGAATTTGTGGGCTTGTTTTTGAAATGTAATATATGTATGTAAAAATTGACAAAGGTTTCTCTAAAAAATGAAACAAGAGTAAAAATGAAAAGCAACTCATGAGCTTTATGATATAGTGATGGTCAGTTCTTACATCATTATTGATTTAGTATAGTAAGTTGTCGCAGTATTGGCAATTGGTTTTTGGTTGGTGTTCAATTGTGCTCAGCCTTGCTGCTTAAAGGTCAGACCCTTTTTTGGTATTCTGAACTGAACATGGCATTAAATATCTTAGTCAGTTGGATGGCCACTAACTCAGGCACTAGATGGACGATCGTCAGTGGACCAGGGTCCAAAGGAGCTCCAGATTTTGTATTTATGATAGCCAGTTTTACTTGTTCAACTGTAAGGTGATCCATTTTGCTAAAAGTGGGCTGTCTGGAGTTTACAGAAGGGAGAGTGTTAGTCTTCTGACAACTGGAACTTTTGGAGAAAAATCTGTTAAAGATTGCCTCTACTTTCTAGTGAAAAAACGCCACTAGGGAATTACAAAAAAAACTGGCACATCCTGCCGAATTGCTTGCAGGTCTTGAAGACAGTTTTGCTAACCATTTGAAACAGTGCTTTATTGGAATTGCTGGACATTTTATTTGTTTAATAAAGAAGGATGATTTTTTGGCCAGAGAAAGCTTTTTATAGTCTGCAATGCAATGTTTGTATCTCATACTGTGGGCATGGCAGTAAGCACGGAATAGCAACACTAACAATTCCCCAGTGGAAAATGGGTAAGAGTGTATAAAAGAAGGATACATACAGGTATCAACTCAGCCCTCATAGTCATTTGGAAGGGTAATTTCTCAGGAGCACTTTGTGAATGTTTGGATTTCTTATCATCATCAGCGTCAGGTGAGGTAGATCTGTGGAGGGTGTCATTTGCACAGGTGTTGGTGATAGTAAGTCATTATAAAGTAACTTGAACTTAAACATGTGAAGCTTTTTAAAACCGCTGAAAAGCCTGATACTGCAGTGTTACATCTAACTATGATAGATGTTGGTATTGTTTTAATAATTGGAACAGACAATTTATTAGGATAAGCAATGGCAAATCCAACAGTCTCCCCCATTCTCTAAATGACTGCCTTATAGGTATATGCAGTAATGATGGCAATCTTCAAAGGATGTTTATTAAACTGAAAAAGTCGTATGTCAGCTGCTATGTATGCATGCAAGCACACTGAGCACATCATTAATGAGTTTTTTTTAACTTATTTAAGAAAAATCATTTCAAGACGAACACCATGAATGGATACCTGTGCATATGCAGCAAGGATCTTCAATTTTATATTTAATTTATCATTTCAAGATTGCGGACAAAAATCTCAAAATGCTTAATGTTAGAAGATGAGTCATTAGTTGTGTGGCCTGCACAAGTAATGGGTCTACATTTGTCCTTCCAATTGTCCATGGCATGAACCTCCAGTATCAGGGTCCAGCAGAAAAGCACATCCAAGAGAGAGCTATAACCCCTTTGCAAGACCTTTTAGGTGGTGGTTGGAGGGGGCAGCAAGGATGCATATCTGGCCTATCCTAAGGTGCCAAATCACCTCGCCTGTCCTGTTTCAAACTTACTGTACAACCTTTTGGGTTACCTCAAGATGGTATTACCCAGAGTCACTTGCCACATGTGCTCTGAGAGTCTCAGCTCCACACCTCGCTGACATCACTGCCAAGGCCTCCCTCAGCAAAACTTCAAGGGAGCCCTCCTGCTGGTTTAGCTCTGGAGCCTGAGTTCCCTACCTTTTTTCAGTAGGCATGGGCCAGCCCTCTTCCTGGCACAGGATGACAGCTGGCTGATTGTTGCAGAGCCACCCACCCCTTCCTCTTCAAGAGCTGACCTAATCAAGGTTAATTTCTCCCTTCGTGAGGGGAGGCCTTTGTTCCTGTAGCTGGAGGGAAAGGTATTTACCCTAGTCCAGTAAGTGACAACAGGCCGGACTCTGATCCTGCGCTGGGCCAGAAAAGCATGACATTCCTGGATAAGCTGTACAGTTATGACTCTGGACATAACAGAATATTTATTTTCACACAGGTTACAGTGAACATTGGTTTGACTCTGAAGTCTATAGACCAAAGGGAACTGGAGCTGGCCACTGAGGCAGCCTTTCCTATATGAATAAAATGGAGTGTCACTACAATCAAGAAAGTAAAGCCAAAGACTTTCCCTACTATATGTACATCTACATTATAAGGCCCATTCCAGGACACTACACAACCCTTTATAGTGTCTTCTGCACCAGGCTACCCGCGTGCACTTCCTTGGCTGTGCACAACAGGTTTCTCCCATGTGCAGCGATTCCGGAGGCGGAAAGCCGGGAATCATTTTTAAAAAATGTTAATCTTCTTTTATGCTCAGGGATTGCGTTTTTAACTTTGCTACCATTATCTTGGTGCTCTATTTGGCATACCCACTCACACCCAATCACCACTCTCAGCCGATTAGGTGCTGACCGGTGGAGGGAGTCTGCAATTGCGAAGGCCGCCATATTGGTGGTGAATTCAGCTTGCAGACTAGTTGTCACCACCTCATAAACATAAAATGACCACCTTGGCACATACATGCATCGGACGCGCGCATCGGGCTCGCCGATTGCGTGCCAAAGGCGCGCAAAAGGCAAGCCCGTCTGCGCCCGTCCGCGCCCGACCTAGCCCAGAGGCAGGAAATGCTGCCCAAACTACGACCACTCCGCGGATCATGGACCGCTTGAGGTATTCTGCCAAAACCTTGTATGATTATCAGAACCACAAGATTAATTAACCTTTTACCACACACATGTTGCTCAACTAAATTCCCTATTTCCCTGGAAGGCGCAGCAGCATGTAGATCCTGCCTCTTCCAAAGTAATTTGGATACTGTTAGTCTTCCTGACCCACAAATCATATCTGACTATGACTCCATCAGTCCTATGTACATCCTATGCAATGTGCAGTCTCTAGCCAAACATCCCATTGAAATATGGGATATGATTTCCTCCCACTCCCCAGAGATCTGTTTTATTACAGAAACATGGCTTACACCAACTAATCATCCGTCTATAAATCTGGCAATCTTGGTGGGATATAAATTCATCGATCTAGATAGAAAAGGAAAGACCGGAGGTGGCATTGCTATAGCCTTCAAGGATCATTTGAAGGTGCAAATGGATTTCCACCTTGGGTAACAACAGACTGGAATTGGGTATCTTAAAAATTACTACATCCCCTACGGATAGCTGGAATGCAGGTTCTCGCCTCCAACAAGTTCATTCTGTTGGGAGATTTTAATTTCCATGGAGAAGATCTTGCCAATCCAGAAGTAAGCAAGCTCGTTACCAGTCTTAGTTTAATTGGTCTTTCTCAAAGGGTGCAGGGTTCCACTCATTGGGCCGGCCACACTCTTGATCTAATTTTTACTAATATGGATCACCTCAGCAGCTGCCCCCATGCCCACTAACTTGGACTGACCATTTCATGGTCATGTTCCCTTCCAACTCCCAGTCACCCGGTTTTTCTTTCAAAATAGGGAACGGAAGCAGAAGGTATTGCATAGATCCTGGAATAAACTAACCCTGGAATCTTTTAATGAAGCTTTCCATCCTCGTTCACAGGAGGGTGGATTGGAAGATCTCGATGTATCAATAATGCTAGAAGGCTTCAACACCGATCTAGGGGGTGACCTTGATCTCACAATCCCCCAAAGCTTACATAATGTGGCCCAGCCGCGTCACTCCGCGCCCTAGTTTACACCCGAATTAAAAATTGAAAAATCAAACTGTAAGACCCTGGAGAGACGATGGAGATGTAGCAAAGATCCATTGGAGCGACAAACCTGTAAAAGAGCCTTGGCGGGCTACCATCAGAGTATCAAAGTGGCCAGATGTACCTATATCAGGGGCCAAATTGATCAGGTTAGCAACTCCGCCAAAGCCCTTTTTAACATAGTTAAAGATTTTGTATCACCCCAAGCCTGTAGGCCAATTCCGGAGGAATCACAAGAACTTTGCAATGCATTAGCGACCTATTTCCATGAAAAAATTATGGCAATCTATGGGAACTTCCCAACTGGAGAATCCCATAAACCGGCCCCTCCAATTGGACAAGATGAACCTGGAATTCCATTAGTCAACATCTTGGATAAGTTCAAAATAACCATTCTGGAAGAAGTCTCTAACCTACTATCGTCATCAAAATCCAGTTCCCCGGGCGATCTATGTCCCCCAAATACTATGGCCCTTCTATCACCCAGTTGCACCCCGGAAATCCTCAAAATCTTTAACAGTTCGATTCAATCAGGCATTATTCCCACTGCCTGGAAAGAGGCAAATGTTAGGCTGATATTGAAGAAATCTACAGCCAACCCTTGAACGCTTAGCAATTATCGACCTATATATCTTTTACCTCTGTTGGCCAAACAACTAGAAACTATCATAAACAGGCAGCTGAGCTCATTTCTTGAATCCAATAAAATCCTAGATCCTTTGCAGTTGGGATTTCGGCCTTGCTTCAGCACTGAGACAGCCATTCTTGCAGTAACTGACTCGTTGAGGCAGGTGATAGATGCTGGGCGATCCACTGTTCTGATTTTGTTAGACCTCTCTGCAGCATTTGATACCATCTCTCACTCTATGCTCGCGGAGAGACTATATTCATATGGTATCCGAGGCTAAGCCTTGAAATGGCTCAGAAACTTTTTGTCTGATAGATGGCAAAGAATTATGCTAGGACCGTATCTCTCACAGAAATCTTGCTTGGACAAGGGCGTCCCTCAAGGATCTTGCCTAAGCCCGACATTGTTTAATATATATTTGGCTCCCTTGGCAAAAAGTTTTGAACCATTTGGATTCAAGATAATCTCTTACGCTGATGATACTCAGCTGATGTTTCAAAACGGTATCGACTTGGAGGATGAGAAAACTTGATTTGCAGCAGGTATGCTTGCAGTCCCATACTGGACGACAGAGAGCTGCCTTCAATTGAATCGTAGCAAGACCGAGATTATGCTTATGGTAAAGCGTCTACAGTTTGGATTCACGAGTTGTGGCCGGACCAGCTGGGAACGGCTCCCATTCCGACCCAAGCGGTAAAAAATCTTAGATTAAAACTGGATCCAACTCTATCTATGAAGCATCACGTGGTGGCCATTACTAGCTCCTGCTACTATAGCCTACTCCTCCGTCGCAGGATACTCCCCTAATTGTCAATTGATTATAGGAGAACCTTGGTTCAAGCCATGGTGATGAGTAACCCTGGGCGAAGCACTACGCTACGCTCGCGGAGTTTGCGAAGTTTGCGCAACTTTGCACTATGCGAGCTGCACGTAGCACAATGCGAACACGCGTAGTGCAGCGCTAATTTTTTGCTTGTTCGCGGTCCTGAACGTCATGTTCGCGACCGCGAGCAAGCAAAATGACATCCCGGCGAGATTCTCAACGCGGGGAGGTAAGGTTTCTCATTGTGAGTGGTTGCGCATGCTCGCGACCGCTCACAATGAGAAACTACCAGTTCGCGTTGAGAAAGCTGCAGCTCGAGTAATAATCTACTCGAGCAGCAGAAAACTACAGCTCGCACAGTGCAAGATGCGTTTTCAATGATTGCACAGTGCCGGATGCTTGTCCGCACTGTGCAATCATTGAAAACACATCTTGCACAGTGCGAACATGCTACTACGCAGCTCGCGTAGTGCTACGTGAAGTTCGCGTAGTGCGAAGTGCACTTCGCGTAGCTTCGCGTAGCGCTACTTCGCGAACTACACCCACCCTTAGTGATGAGTCGCCTAGACTATGGGAACGCCTTGTTGGCGGAAGTGGATGAGTCACTGCTTGCTAAACTGCAGGTAATCCAAAACACTGCGGCTAGGATGATTTTAAATCGTCCTTCTGGCTCATCCTCTGCCCCTCTGTTGAAACAGCTGCACTGGCTACCAATTAGGAAGCAATCTTTCTTTAAGATCTGCTATCTTACTTTTAATGCTGTGAATGGCAAAGGTCCTCTTTACCTTCGGAAGAAATGTATCAAGCAGGCTTCGGGTTTCAACCTAAGGTCCAATTCCTTGGCTCTGTTAAAAGTTCCCCAAATCTGCTTTAGCCGCACCAGTGGGAGGGCTTTTTCTTCTCTTTCCCCTCTGTACTGGAATCAGCTTCCCGTTGCTCTGGGAAAATGTCCCTCTTATGTCATTTTTAGGAAACAATTGAAACCTTTTCTGTTTTAACATATTCATCTAATGTGACCACCTACTATCCTCATTTCGCTAGGAAAGCGCTGAGATGCCTCCTGTGAGCCCCGCGCTATAGAAATCTATTAACATAACATAACATGTGCACACGTGACCTAATGTAACCAGCCCAGTGCCCATTACCCTGGCTGCATCACAGTGCCTTAGCTTTAAAGAAAGACACTGGCAGTAAACTCACACAGTCCATTTTACCATGAGTGAGTCACGGTCCATGAGGCTCCCCCACGGTATAAAGCCAGTGGAGGGACAGAAAGGGTCAAAGAAAGAATAAATAGTGTGGGATATGTTGGAACGTTAGCACAGAGGGAGTGGTGTGGTAGCTATGTTTGACTGCTGATTCCATGCTAAAAGATATAAAAGTTGAAAATAAAGAAATAAGTAGTAGGCAGAGGATAGGGAAGAGAGTGATGAAATCCATGTGCAGTAATGGAGTGCTAAAGGCACATGAAAAAATATCCCCCTAATGTCAACAGATGACACAAACCAGTCAATCAAAATGATGATACAGAAGCTATACTCCAGTGGGGGAACAAAAACAAAAATGGAGAGTAAAGTCATCAAATAAGGAGATAAGCAAAACAGCCATCCAATCGTCAGCAAATGACTGTACTAAAGCTCAGTGTAATGTTATTGTACAGTAGACAATAGGTTTTCGACAACAGAAAGCTAAAGCAGGCCCCAGGTCGAGTCATACAACTTTTGATCCTACTGTATCCCGCCCTTTGGAAAATATTAGTTTTTGCTATTACTACCTTTGGAAATGTTTGCTCCTAATCTAAGCAATTCACTATACATATTCTAGTCATCCTATGTACATTTTGGATTTTTTAATATTATATATTTCCTGTTTTATATTTGTACTCTATATTTTACAGTATTATATTATGTTATGTCGGAGTCCCTCACTGCACAAATTGCAGTGATATAAAAACCTCTGTAGAATATGGAAAGAAAAATCACTGGTCCCTTGACATATGAGCTTCTTCTTTCAGGCTAGCTGTAATGCATTGTTTCTTAATGCATGTTTGTCTGACACAATATCAAGCCTCTTACATTTAACCTACAAATATAGGGCAGGCACTACACTGACTACAAGTATTTCATGAAGGCACGTTTAAAATATAGCCCACTGCTGAGGGCTATGCTGATTGTTAAAGGACCTAAGCCAGAGTTATCTTCAAAAGGAGCAGAAGAGAACTTATACATAGGAAGAGGGCCTTCAACAACCGATAATGACCGAGGCAGAAGGACTATAAGACTATTAGAACATTCCACCCACTAAGGATAGAATGTCCTACATTAAAAGGGGAGAAACATGAAGTCAAACATTGGAATGCTGAAGCCTCGGGCTTATACCAGCTATTATAAACCTGGAGCTACTCCATTGTCTTCAATCGAGCTCTCAACATTCCAATGTTCTAATTACTATTTTTAACTCCACATCCTTGCAATGTTGATTTTAAGTTGCATTAGTTGTTGACATATTTTTGGCATGTGATATCTCACAGGCAATATAGCTGAGGAGTACCCACTTAAGTCAGGGAACATGTACCCCATGAGCCCTAAACCACTCTGCCACATGTATCGTGATTGTCTTTCCATGTATGTAAACTTGCTGCACTCCATTTTCAGTCCCTTGTTTGTATATCAATGTGCCACCAGCTGATCAAAATTTCTATTTCCTGCTTTGACTCAACCCAATAGTTTTTTATGGCATTCTAGAAGAATATTGGGGCATATTACCAAGCAATAGCGATAATTATCGCTATTGCTTGGTTAGAGACAAAAATTTACTGCTGAGCTGCGGCGATTTTTATCGCAGATAAACCTTGGTATTACCAAGGTTTATCGCAAATGCGATAAAAAACGGCCGCAATGCATGAATATCACTGAAAATTCAGCGATATTCATGCATTACCGAGCTAATGCTCTTAGCCATGTTATCCACCTCCCATTGGATAACATGGCTAAGAACTGCTCAGAGCAGGCGCTTAGCGCGAATATCTCCAAAAGTTGGTAATAGGAGATAGCGAGGAGATAGCGATGTTAGCGACTTTTTCCAGTCGCTAACATCTTGGCACGCCCACTTTGCATGTCATTAGTGATAAATATCACTGACATGCAAAGTGGGGCCCAAGATGGTCGCTATCTCCTACTAGCTGTCGCTAACTGGTGTTAGCAACAGCTAGATAATAGGGAGATAATTTTATCTCCGCTTTCTTGGCTTTTAAAGCCAAAAAAGCGGAGATAAACCCCCTTGATAATATGCCCCATTGTGTTTTAAATATTGTCCTACAAACGTATATCAGCCAGCATATAAACTATTGCAGTATCTGCAACAAAATTATATAATCCTGTGTATAGATTTACTATACCTATGCATATGTGTACCTTGATGATGTATATCTTTACAGTACAAACGTGTCGGTCTTAGTATAGTAAATCTAGTCTTTCCGATGTACTTACCCTCAAAATATTGCCGTAGTAATCCATCCATTTTCAGTGCTTGCTTTTTACATGTAGGGAATTCTTCTGGTTTATCGTACATTGTTGCACTACTTAATTATTTCCTTTTAATAGTTTATCTGCACCTATAATTTGGATATGGATTTATGGAACCTTTGAATTGCAAACGTTCACCATCGGTATCATGGTGTTATGTAACAAATTATTACATAAGGCCAATAGAAACAAATGGAGGCATGAACAACTGCTACCAGGTTGTAAAATTGACTTAGAGAAAAGCCATATTTTCAGCATTTCCTAAATGAGAAAAGGGAGGTTTGTGTTGGTAGAAATAACAGTAAGGCTACAGAGAATGCACAGCAACACAATTGATAAACTCTGATATGTTGGCATTCTAAACAGGGGAGCTACCTAAGATCACAATGTGCATCTCGAAAATTAGCACAAAAATATTCCAGCTAGAAAATAATGTTTTAGGTCATTCAGGGCTTTATGGAACAAGCAAAGGACTTTGAACAAAATCCTCTGTTTGACTGGTAGCCAAATCAGAGATGAAATGGGTACAAAAATGCACTCTTTCCTCTTTCGAATAAAATCAGTCTCCCTGCTGCACTTTGAGCGATCTGTAGTTTTTATGATCACAGGAGTCAAGATAAATGGCAACGCAGTAGTCGTATCTTGAAGAGGTGAAAGCAATAACATTTGAACTCTGTGAGAGAAACTAAACAAAGGTAGGTTACGGAATACATTTCAGAGTAGGTAGGCGGATTAGACATGAGCTGACTACCAAGTTGAACTGTTTTTAATAGAATAAATCAACATTAATGTAAAGCTCTGAATCTTGGCACACTCACCTTGATTAGGTTCATCTCCAAGACACAAAGGCTGAAAGGCAACTCCCAAAATGGTGAAGGCCAAAAACGTAGCCAATATTTCGGTTTTGTTTCTATTGATCTTCAGTTTGTTCCTATAGATCTAAGATTTTTTAAGACATGTAAATAAGGAATTAGCTTTTGGACTGAAACCACATCAATCTTACAAACTATCTGCATATTGTTTGCGTATGTGGCAACGACCTGACCATAGAATTGAATAATAGTGACAAACATAACCATATATTGATTGACTAGTAATGTAGACTATACTGAGGCTTGAGGGACTCTACAGGTCAGAGATTTCTTGTCTGCCAAAAAAGATCCCAGAAAAACCTAAGTGATTCTCTTAGACAAAATAAATCTTGAGCTATTAAGTAACTGTACCTGAAATACCAAGATTCTCTCTTCGACTCAACAGAGTACGATGATATGTCCTATAAAATGAGACTGAAAGATCCAAAAGGATCAAGGCCACCAGAAAGCTGCCATTGGCACAACATTGGAGCTAATTCAAGGCAGCAGTAATAACAGTGCCATTGCTGCAACCTGCCCACAACTGGGCTTGAAAGGGATGTAACAATTGATAGAATTCCACTTGGAAAGAAAACTGATTGAAGACCATATACAAACTATTTGACAAGAAATGGAAGTATAGAAATTGGCCCATAGTTGTCCATTACATCGGGGTCTGAATTTTGCTTCTTTAAAAGAGGAATATTCCAGGATTCTTTCAGTTCCTCAGAAATATATGTCGTTTTTAAAGAGATGAAAAATAATGTATTTCACAAGAGTGCAGTTTTGCAACAATAGATGATTATATAGATGACAATGAATAAATCTGTTTATAAGCCAGAAGGCTTGCTATTCTTGAGTACAGATCAGGAATAATCACTAAGAGAGGTTAAATTAAATGCAGCAGGTAGAGAGAGTACTCAATAGGAATACTTCGTTTAGTTCAAGCTCTAACTCAGGCTGATTAACAAGAATAAATCCTGAGTCTAAAGCTGCTCTAATATTTTAATTTTGAAGTAAAAATAATAAGCAAACCTATTTCTTTTTTCTCTTGTGTTATCCTTTCTATGTCAGGACTGCACCTGTTCCTAAAAGAGAGAACTAGGTTCAGGATTTAGAAGTTAAACCCCATATCTTACTGTAAACACTTCATGACAAGTGGGATGGTCAGGCTAGCTCATATCAATTTGGAAAAGCAAAAGAGGGCAAGCGATTCTTGGTTTTGGACTCATGTTTGTCACTGGATCCTGCTTTGTAGATGGGTACGTTAAAGTGGAATACTATTAATCTTTGCAAAAGCTGGTGTTGATTTAAAATACGTATCAACAAAAGAGAGAGTGAGGGATTCTTCACCGTAGTGAATGGAGGGTACTCCTAGTCCCCAGGACTGAAATTTGGTATAAACAAAAGAGGAGTATCACCAAAAAGGACCCTGGAAGGTTCTGAATGGGATGTCAAAGAAGGAAGCAAAAGGGCATTAACCTTTTGTTAAGAAACCCCTCACTCGCCAACCTGGTTGGCGACATGCTTCATCATTGGGGTCCACCCAGATGGCCGAGTGCCATCCGGGTGTGCTGCGACACCTGACTACAGTGGAGCTGGTTTTAGGTGTAGAGTGGAAACAGAAGTGGTGTTAAAAATTGTCCTGGTATGACTTGTAGAAAATACTTTATTCAGAAGCTACTGGACAATGATAAAAACAAAGTCTAGATACTGGTAGGTTATAATGACCAGTAGTATCTATGTGTGTGTATATATAAAAAATGGGTCTACATGTTTCAACCTGTAAATGGTAATCCAAGGTTTTCGTCAGGACCAAATAGGAAAATGGGTGGTGTACACACACTAACATGTACCCAGTCCTAAATTCCTAAAAACTTGCTGCAAAATTGTGCAGCAGGCTGCCTCAAACCCAAATGGGTTGCAAGGGGGACAACGAAGAGACGTGTAGGTATCCGGAGCACAGATTTCAACGAAACTAATAGGTTTCCTCTTGAACAAGCCTCCCTCTGCCACCTGGAGCAATTGAGATCCTTGAATAGAGTTTCTCTGTTTTTTCCTCACTCATTTGGGTTTGAGGCAACCAGGTTGGTGAGTGAGGGGTTTCTTAACAAAAGGTTAATGCCCGTTTGCTTCCTGCTTTGACATCCCATTCAGAACCTTCCAGGGTCCTTTTTGGTGATACTCCTCTTTTGTTGATTTAAAATATGCATGTTATTTGTGTACATAAATGATTTCAACATTTCATCTACACATTTCAAGTGTAAATCTTTGAGATTTAAGACACTAAGGGGCCTATTACGATTGCGGAAAATCGCCGCGGAGGCTTGAAAGAACCACTGCCAAATTAGGATGGCTGGTGGGTCTTGGAATCTGTCCGCCGCTTTTCCGCCGCGGTCGTTTTCCGACCGCGGCGGAAAAGCATTAAAAAGCATTAAAAGCATTAACATGGCTGGCGGTGTCTATCAGACACCGCCAGCCATATTATGATGGAGTAGAAAGTATGCTTTCCCACAGCGGCTTTTCCGCCGTGGAAAAGCATACAGACCTTCACTTCAGGGACCCGCTGTGGGCCCTCTGGGTGAAGGGGGGTGGGGGTGCACATGGGGGGTACCTATGGTACCCCCCTGCATTTGCGTGAACAAAGCGTCAGGCACCGCGCGGTGCCTGCCGCTTTGTGCAGGCAAATGCTGTGCATGCATTTTTAACATTATACTAATTCATCTTTATGCTCTACTAGATGTTTTTCTTAACTGCATGCTCAGTGGTGTCTTTAACTTTTTGTTCACTGTCATTGTTTCCACTGATTAATATATATAAATGATTTTCAAAGATTCCTGTGTGATTGTTTTTTGTGGCTTGGCTAGCACCACAGTTCAGGCTCACCATGTTTCATTTTGTGCAGTTTTCCTCAAAGGATCCTTATCAGGCATATAATATGCAGATTAATTAGAGGTTAAAGTTCACAGGTCATATTGAAGTGAAAAAATATTTTGAATTTAAGAAGGTCTGTTAACATGTTCTAAAAAAATAGCTTCAATCCTCAGACCAACTGTACCCAATACAGGTTAAAAAAAGTAGACAGCCACAATTGGAAAAAAAATAAGTATTTGTGTCAAAATGCATTTAAAAAAAATGTTAAACCGTCTATTAAATTAGAATGGTAGTTTCAGAACAACACCAACATACTTCTCAGTAGTAGAATCCATAATGAGGAACATGGGAAAAAATTAAATTGTTTGTGACTGTGTAGTTATAGTTAGGTCAGAGTTGCTTTGCTAATAACCTTCGTACCAATTGACTAAACTGCACAAAGTTTTCAAAATATGTTCATTCACCTAAGCTCCTCCATGGAACGTTTTGTGCTGAACTGTAAAGTGGGGGCCAGGAAATGAGGAGGGGAGGCCCAAAAAGAGTAATTCCCCATGGGGTCCAAAAAGTGTAATTACTCATGTTAATTCCCATAACAGTCTTTTTTCTTTGATACCCTAAATTTAGCAGAAAGTTAGGATACTAGGCTCACCGGTTAGAGGCGGCAGACCCAGAAGCAGAGGTCAGCCTAGGACCAGGGTTCAATTCCCAACGCAGCAGGGTACGGAACCAATGTCAGTGGGCTGAATAAATCTCGCCTCGGTGCCTCTCTAACCATGGGTCCCACGCTGCAACTCTGGGCAATAGCTTGCTTAATCTCCACAACGGCCCCCTCGCTGCCGGGGATGCCTGGCTTCACCTTGGGGATGCCCAATAGGGACCATCTCACAGGGAAAGCCAGGACGGGTTCCCCAGCGGCACACAGCGCCAAGAAACCCTGGGGTGAACATGCGCTCTACAAATTCATACTAACATAACATAACATACAAAAAAGCCTGCTTATAGTGATTGTGTGTATATCTACTGATCCCTCTTCAAGAAATTAGCATTTAAAAAGGAGCTTAGGTCAGGTATGAAGGGGTTAAAAGATAGGCTTTTCTGGACTGCTGGTGTCCAGATATGTTCTGATTGGGCAGTTTACAAGGCACTAGTCAATCCTGATTGACTGGTCACAACATGAACTATAGGTTGTGGCATCCATTACAAAATGGTGGTATGACATAGGATCGACCACAATATCGAACTACGATAATTTCCCCCAAAAGTATGGTTTACAAAAATATCACTAGCCTGTACTTAAACAAGTAATACACAAATATGGCCTGAAAAATTATTTTCAAATTAATATCTAAAATAGCATACTATTGAATTAAAAAATATAGAAACACAAAACGTTGTTATACTATTAAAAATATGGAATGAGACAAAGATATTGAAAACAGCAATATTACCTATAACATTTTCTTGTAAATAGTTCAAAAACATAAGATAGTTCAATAATGATAAATAAATAATTTTACAAACATTGAAACTAACAATACACAACTTAAAATTTATAATATAACTAATTTAACACATAAATACACACGAAACTGTTATTAAATATATAGACATCATATTTACTCACTATAACAGTAAAATAAAAATATATTAAATTAAATTGAATAAACATAAATATAAAATTAACATGTTACATTGAATTATATAAAATCAAAAAAATAAATGTTATATATACACATATATAACACTCAAACAGAAATCTTAATTAGCATCCACTAAAAAAACGAACAAGCTGTCACAAAAAGCATGCTTTGGCTCACAGACTGAGCCTAAAGGCATTGCCGCTATACTGTAGCACCTGCCTGTCATACATGCACTGTTGCTAGGCACCATGTCATGCATGGCACAGAGTGTGCACATAAACAGTGCAGACATATGGGACACAACAAGTGCCCCCAGCCACAATAACCAATAGTCTAAAGCACCCGGGTTTCCCGGATCCGGTGCCCATTCTATGCCTTTCTGCCAACCTTTTCATGGCGGGGTCCCCACCATAAAAAGGTCAAGGGAAATGCAACTCGTAATTGAGACAGTGGAACCAGCATTAACACTGACTTAAATGCCCCCTGTCATCCCCACTGCCACTGCCACGGGAGTCAGGATCTCGGCAGTGACAGCTGTCTTGTGAAGGTCCAACTGCCATGTTTGTAATCAGGTGGTCAGACCACCTACTCAAAAGCAGAGTTCCCACTGCCGATGTCATGAGACTCCTCAGACCGCCAAACTCATAATTTGCCCTGATGTAACCAATACACTTTAACTTTAAATAAAATACTCAAAGTAAATCCTTTAATAATAAAATTAAAAGCAAAAAAGAGCATAAAACACCTACTCTTTCCAGCACAAAAGCTACATTAAGATGAAAACAGCACTGCTCTGTTCCAGAGAGAATATCCAAAACCTAACCTTCCAAAAGCCTACATTACACTACAAAGGTTTAACTTAAAATCAACTATTAAACCATGTATTTTTCTTTATATCTCCAAACTGTAGATAACACTGAAAAACTAAAGATGAAAACACTGGTCTGCTGAACACAAATTCCAACCTCCTAATCAACAAATCAACAAAAAAATATCTAAATGTAGGGAAAATATAATTAAATGATAAAGAGGTAAAACCTCTTAAATGTTAAAAGTAAAACTAAAATAGCACCTCTAAAATGAACAGATCCATTATTTACATAGTTTAAATAAAACAAACATTCTATATCCACCAGGGTGAAAGCCACCATCTGACCCTCATCTCAATGCAATTAAAGAAAACCTGCTAGAAAACTTACAACAATAAAAACAAAGCAAAGATGTAAGTATAAGATGTAAAATCTGATAATGAATATTAAAGTTTTAACATTAAATTAAAGTATACATTTCATATAAATTAATAAATATATAACTCTAACATTTACAGATAAAATGTCAGAAGGAGTCACTTACATCACCACTTAGGAAGCGAAACAATTACTTCATTCATGGGTTATGCATACAACAAGGAGAGCACAAGCACCACAAATATACTACCATGCTAATGTCTGTTTTGGGAGAGTTATTATTAGAAACAATGTTGTAATTAACATTAGAGGACATAACCCCTCCTTAAATATAACAGAGATAGGAGTAAGAAATGCTTTGCAAGACCTCAGAGAAGCAAAACCTTGCTACCAAGAAGGAACCATTTAAAAAATGTATACCACAAGTTCCTTGAGTACAGTACATGGCAAACACCATCAATCCCTCTTTTAAAAACACTAATAGTGCACACTAGTAAGGCTACAACACAAATTCCTGGTCCTTTTAGAAGATAGCAAGACATAAACAATCCAGACAATCTACCACTAGACATAAAGAAAATCCCTTTGCCCTGCACCATCTTAATAATAATGACAGGAGAATAATAATCTATGCAATAGAAATGGACTTTCTCAAGCTAATCATGCCCTCCACCATACACACAGATATACACCATACCTAGTGAATATCTTTACAGCGATATATCCCTAGTATACGCACTGCTTCCTAACAAGCAAAGTACTACATGTTATTAGCTACGTAGCCAAATTAAGACCAAAACCGACAACTACTACCCTGAAAGATCATTATAGAATTACAGCAACCAATGATGCAAACAATCCCAAAAATCTAGCCACACAAAGCCATTCAAGGCTTCTATTATCTTTTTACCAAAGCACATACCCTCTGCTCCAAAAAAATGCAAATTATAATTTAAAATGAGTTTGACCTTCTCCATAGACCAGAAGCAGATAACAGCAATAGAGAAGAACCTAGAATGACTAACAATTATGTTAATAGAGTTAAAAAAACATGCAGGTAGTGGTAGAACAAATGGCTACCAAATCAAAATGAAAAGAGACTATATTCCTATAGAAGTCCTATATTCCCATAGAGTGCTAAGAAATACATATTAAATATGTATAAATGTTGCTATTAACAAATACTTAAACATGATAAAAACATTATCAAGGCTGGACTATTGCAACTAGCGAGCCGCCATCTTGAGGGAAATTGAGCGCTGCTCCGATAGATCCACGATGTACACGGAAAAGTGAAAAGTGCTCCTACCCCACTTACTGTAGCTCACCTCTTCCCGCCGTTTTTGGAGGTGGCATCTGGCCGGCGGACCGCGGAATTCCTTCGTGGGGGTCCAGACTCTTTGGAGAGGGGGTTTGGGAGTTGTGGAGGACTCCGTGTTTCTAAGGAGGTCCCAGAGCAGGAGTAGGAGCGGAGTGGCGGCGGGACGCCAGCGGACATCTGTGCACGGCAACAGCGGCAGTCAGCGTTTGAATGCGGAGCACCTGATTTCGGAGCTCCGGGCTGAATTCGCGAGCAGTGCCCGGGCCGCAGCATAGCTGTTTGGATTGAGAGATTCGCTGAAAAGAATTTGTCAATGTTGGTGCGCAGTTTGTGAATGGAACGCTCCTGGATAGTTTGTTTCCAGTGTACCAGATAAGAAGATTGGGAAGGATTTTGGTGAGTGTATGGGCCACCAAACCCTAAAGGCAACACCTATTGCAGACATAACGCTGTTTGGGGCAAAGTGCACGGATTGTTTATAGACTTTTGCAAAGCGACAACCTTTCTCTTTCCCCCTGAATTTTTTCACTCATTGGAAAAGCAGTTTTATCGCACACTCCTATTGATAATCGTGCTCGCAGCCGTTCCTGGGGCAGAATTCACTGTGACTCTTCATTTTTTCACCGGATTTCTGAACTGAGGGCAGCGAGGAGTGCTTGCCGATTTGGGCTGAGACTGTCATGCCCTGCTGATACACAGACGGGACTGAGAGGACCAGCGGGCCTAGCGCCAATTGACCATTGCAGCTAGTTACTCTTCCCGCCCCCACCTCGCAGGTGACGCTCGCAGTCAGTGACCTTGGGGAAATCGCCTGGCAGTTGGATTGCTTTTTTTTAAGACTAGGAACTCTGGCAGACTAAGAGGCCGTTACCTGGAGTTTTCTACGTCGGAGCGGGACTGCGAGGACCAGAGGTGTTTGCAGTTCTTGATCCTCCGCACCTGGTGCCTCTTCCCGCCCCTTTCCTTACCTATTTAGTTAAGCCCATAAACGCTACCACGGGGCGCACGCGGGCGCGCAGCCCGGGCCAAGGGCGGGCCCGTCTACACCCGTCAAAGCCCGGAGAAGGCTGGGCTGGGCCACCCCCCTTGGTTTTATTAGCCAGGACTATCACAACTAGTAAGAGGTGTACTGTTTAGAACTTTTGGTTTTGTAACAGGGACGAAAGTGTGATATTCGCGATAGATTTAACACCTCTTTTTCTAACTGGCGAGCTACCAAACGTGGTTTACTGTTGGTACTAGAAAATGTCTGCCAATTCTGGCAAGGGGAGGAAATTACAGGCGGGGGTGAGCGTGAGAGGGACTTTGGATGCATTTTTAACCAAGGCTGTTTCAAACCTGGAACATGAAATTTCTATTGCTGAGAGCCGTTTATCTTTAGAATTTCTGCAACTAAATAAGCGTTCTTCATTGGGTCCAATATTACTGTCAACCTCTCCCAATGTAAATAGTATACGGAGTACAGGGAATACTTCTACGGCAGATAATAGTATTCCTTTATTATTGCAGGATAAATCTCATTCCCCATTCCAAGTCTCAACCATGAAATCGGATCACACTACTGTTGATTTGGACCCCTCCATAGATTTTTCTTTAGAAGAGCCCTCCTTGTTAAAGTTGCCCAACCCTACCCCTGTGAGCAAAAAGAGCAAAGCTCTACAAAAAGTCACCGGAAAGGAGTCCAACAGAAGAGGAAGATGGGGGGAACTTCCCAGCGAAGTGATAGCTATTTATGATAACTGCAAATTGACGTAGATCAGGGGGTTCCTATATTGGAACTATGAATGTAGGATGAGGAACGAGGCAACCTAGGTAGGTTGCCATGCCGATCCACGGCGAGATCATGTAATCTGAAACTGCATGTTTCATAATGGCAGAGGTGCAATACAAATCCGCTTTTTTGTTTGAATAATGCGGTTTTATGTATGCTTATAATGTATTGATTGCACTTACAAGATCGCGCGCATGAATAATCCATGAGCACGATGTCCCTCATCTGTTTTTACCGATTTGTTGGTTTTTAAAAATGGCGCCGCGCAATGCGTTAAGTTTGACACAGAGGAAGGGAGTATCTCCCGAAACTCGTCTGTCTTGGCGTTAAATAAACCCGCTTTGCTATATACATTCCCTTGAGTGCTGTTTGTTTTCTCGAGAAAGGAGAAGACGCTGGAGCTGGAATTTAATATCGCGGTCACGCCACCGCGAACGCAGCACCCGTTTGTAGCAGGGACCCGCTGTTTTGGCGTATCTTGGAGCGTGTGTATATATAAATATATCTGTTCGTTTGTCAAACAGTCCCAGCGGAGTGACTGTGATG
The DNA here is from genome assembly GCF_964263255.1 of Lissotriton vulgaris. NCBI lineage: Eukaryota > Metazoa > Chordata > Amphibia > Caudata > Salamandridae > Lissotriton > Lissotriton vulgaris. Next base: position 684,560,416 of record NC_141685.1, on the reverse strand, counting down.
CTGTAGCGTCAAACGAAGTGAATGAAATATGTATATATATATATATATATATATATATATATATATATATATATATATATATATATATATATATATATATATCCAAATCCTGCACAGCCGCCACGTCTTGATTCACGCGATGCAGTTAAAGCAGGACACGGACCCAGATTTTCGTGCTCGTAAATTTTTTATTTGCCCGAGTGTCTGGGACACGTTTCGCAGCGCGAACGCCGCTTGTTCACTCGACAGTTTGTTTCTACTCAGAAGGCATTTTTAAAGTGACAGTGCATGAATTAGTGAATCACGTGTGTTCATCTCACTATAGAAATAGACAAAACACTCTGTATACATTTCAATACTACGTTTTGTGCAAATTGGGCTATAGGTTGATATACAAATATTAGTAAAATACATTTTTGTATCCAAATCAACCATTTTTATAACAAATAAATAATCATTGTTTGTTTTAAAAAATCCGTGTAAAATACGCTAGCCCTAAAACAGTTGCATATATGACATAATACTGTAGACGTTCTGTCTTTTTTTCAGTGAAAACATGTTTAAGGTGCTTAAATGTGCAAGTGCTTTTAAAATCATTACAGTGAATCTCATTGTGCTTTTCATTATATCTTATAAACCAAATGGTTCTTCATTCGCTACTATTGTCATTGTTATAAAAATAAATAAACCAACTCATATTCTCACTGTTCATTACTGTTGATTATTCTAAATTGTTTAATTTCTTAATTCTCATATAGCAGCATTCAACATCGATATCGTGAAATTAACCATCAACCTGTATCAGATCTATATATAAATTTTCATCAAATAGATGGTTGTTATAAAGATACCAGTATTTTCTCCCTTTTATACAAAACATTATAATTAATTTGATAATACTTAAAAACATCCTAAGATATTTACAAATATTTAAAATAATTAGTATTAAAACATCTTCATATAAATAAAATATTATCTACACAAACACATTTTTAAAAATAATATATATATTATTTTTATCCCTTGATATCATTTATGTTTTGTAAAGAGTGCAAAATAGTGCATATTTATTTGATTGTTTGCTGGTTATCTTATTGATGAGCAAGGACCAAATTCCTGAGAAATCACTATTCCAGACATGTATATAGATCTTCCGTTAGGTTCAATCCATTCGGATGTTTCGAATCTAACAATAAAATGTATCTAGTCTCCAGCTTTCTTAACTTATTCTCCCTATCATCTCCTCATCTATTAGGAGGGATTGCATCAATGAGATAGTATGACAACCCTTTGTTGTTTGATCCGTGGCATGCCTTAAAATGTCGGGCCACCGGATAGGTGTTGTCTGTATTCGTTATGGCTCGGAGATGCTGGAGTATTCTGACGTGTGCTTGTAATTTGGTAGAGCCTACGTAGACCAATCCACATGGGCAAGTCAGCACATATACCGAATATTCAGTTTTACAATTCAACATGTTATTTATTATATAAGGTTTTGTCTTTAAAGGACTGAGGTATGTTTTAATATTGGTCCCATGTGAACAGGCTTTGCATGATGTACATTTCCTAAAGCCTTTCAGATTTTGATACCAAACTGGTTTGTTTATGATTTCAGGGTCAGATACAACCAAGCAATCTCTCATTGAGGGAGCCCTACTGTATGTAATGGACACCCTCTGCGGTAGCAGGGGTCCTAATACGGGATCGCTAAGGAGTAGAGGCCATTCACCCTGAATGATTTTATGGATTGCCTTATGTTTTTTGCTGTATCCTAATATGAGGCGAAAGTTTTTGTCCTCTTCACTTGTTTGAGTTTTGTGCTGTTCCCTGTCTTTTTTGCTAACCAATAAAGTATCCCTGGCTATTGATGTTGTTTTGGCAATGGCATTGTCAATCGTTTGTCTGGAGTAGCCTCTGGCTATGAAGCGTTGTTTGCTCAGTGTTTGGGCCTTGTGTAATTCTTCTTGTGTACTGCATACCCTTTTTATCCTAAGCATTTCTCCGTAGGGAATGCTATTCACTAAATGACGGGGGGGTGAACTAGAATCATGCAACACCTGATTTCCTGCAGCTGTTTTACGGTATAGAGTCGTTTGTAAGGTATTGTTGTCAATATACACTTTGGTATCTAGGAAACTAACACAGGTGTTGCTAATATCTGCAGTAAATCTTAAATTAAGATCATTGGTATTGAGTTTGACCCAAAAAATGTCTGCTTCCGCTCTAGTTCCATGCCAGATTACAAACAAGTCGTCAATAAACCTTAGCCACAACTTGACATTAGTCGACATTATATCTCCATACATTTCACCGAGGACCAGCTTCTCCCGTTTGCCCATATGCAGGCAAGCATAACTCGGGGAGAAGCTGGCCCCCATGGCTACTCCCTGTGTTTGACAATATAAAAGATGATTAAACATAAATATATTATTATGTAAACAAAATTATATCATTGCCAACAGCATCTCATTATGTTGTTTAAAGATTGGCTCTCTGTCCTTTAAAAAGTTTTCCACCGCTTGAATGCCATCCTCATGTACTATACTAGTGTATAACGAAGATACATCTATTGCCATCATAGTATATTCAGAGTTCCATTCAAAGTTTTTTGTTTTGTTTAGGAAGTCGCTTGTATCCCTTACGTAGGATGGTAATGATTTTATGTAGTCCTGGAGGAAGAAGTCCACATATACTGATGTTTTCTCTAGGATGCTATTCCTAGCACTGATTATAGGACGTCCTGGAGGTTTTTTATTGTCCTTATGTATTTTAGGTATGAAATATATCGTGGGTACAGTTGGATTATCATTTTTTAGTACTGGTACTCATTCTCACTTATAAGTTGCTTGTTGCGCCAGCCCAATAGTTTTTTGTAATAGGCTCGATACATTTCTTTCAATTTTCCAACATCAGTACGTGTATAACATTGTCTATCGTTCAATTGGCTCATGGCCTCCTTCATGTATTCATCATGTGCTTAAAGGACTATATTTCCTCCCTTATCACTGTTTCGGATTACGACTTCTTTGTTGTTATTTAATTTTTTCATCAATTGGAAATACTTGTGATCCTGATTACGATGTTTTTGAATGCTTGTGCTTGTTCCTATTTTTTTGTTCAAATTTTATTTTTTTAGTAATGACTTTGTGAAAAGTATCTAAGGCATCATGAAGCATGATAGGGAAGTATTTTGATTTGGGTTTGAAATATGTCAAACCAGCCCCTTTATTTGAAGTGTTGGTAATCAAGGGATTTTGTGTTCCAGCCGGAGCATTGTCTTGATTCCAAAGTTCCTCTAGCTCAAGTTCAGTGTTGGATCCCGATGGTGTTGCTGCCAGGAGAGGGTCATCAGAGTCTTCACTTATTGGTTGTTTTTGTTTCATTGCGTACAATTTCTTGAGCTTTAATTTTCTTACTCCTTTATATATATCCATCCGGATATTTGGGTAATCAAAGTTGTTTGGTGGACAGTATGATAATCCAAGACTTAAAGTATTTTCTTCTTTAGTAGTTAATTTTAAGTTGGATAAGTTAATTACTGTTTGCATTACTTCTTTCTCCAGTAATTTTGTTTCCGTCTTGGTTGATTTGGATTTGCGTTTTGCTGCATTGCGTCTCTGTTTACGCTTGTTGTTTTCCCGCTTCCGTGCGTTTGTGAACGGGTCATTGGCCTCAAAGTTGCCATTCTTTGGGCGGCTAAAATCTTCATTTCTTCCCCCGGCGATGGTCTAGACCCAGCTGGGCCACTCGGGGTGTTCGTTAGCTCAGAGTCGTCTTCGCTGTTCGATGTAAACTGATCGCTAGATGTTGTGGCAGCGTCTTCCTCTGTTCTCCTTTGTCGACTGCCAATTTTGTTTGTATTGCCTTGGCCTTGTTTTTGATGTGTTTTACGTATTGCATCATATTTACGAGCAAAGGTGAAAATCTGTCCTACTTCATAATCAACTTTGTCGCGTTGAAACTTGTGGGTCTTTCTATCTTTTTTTTGTCTTCTTCTTTCTTTAACCGGTTTGTCATCTCTCTCCGTAGTTTGGCAATTTCATCATCTTGACCCATGGAGGCCAACTCTTCATTGAGGGCATCTATTTTTGTTAACAAGCGTGCCCTATCTATGTCAGCGTATTTAATTAACAATAAGGTCAGTCTTCGTGATGAGTCTAAGTTGACTTCTGCCCACTCACGCATTAATTCAGGATGTGGTTCTTCGTAAGTGGGTGCGGTTAAAATCCGGAGCCCCCGTGGGATTGTACCCACCTCAATATAACTTTGTAGGGACCTTGACTCCCACCACTTAGACATTTCCATTTTCATTTTCTTTTCCAATATTTTTATTTTGTACGCCACAGAGTCAGGTTTAGGTATTGTAGCAGCCTCATTTGGTTTTTAAGTAGAGCTCACTGAAAGGACATCTTTGAACATCCACGTGGCTGCCGCCTCCCTTTCCTTTACAATGTCGCTGGACATCTTGGGTTTGTTTAATTAGATGTGGCTGTGTCCTAAGAAGCGGGTCTCTGTCATTCTGTTTCCCGCGTGTCTTTGAAACAGCCTAACACACTCCTCCACCCCACAATGCCGATTAGCACGGTACCTGTTGCTTGAGCCCTCAAACTCCTTGCCTTGTATGTGAGCGGGAACACTCACAGACAGCCGGTGTCTTCGTGCTGTAGCCTTCAGGTACACAATGGATATATTTCGGTGCTGGGGGGGGCCGCGGTATCCCCTTCCAGGACTTGCAATTGTCTCCGGGTGAACCCGGAAGACGGTTCCGTTTTTCGCCGCCGGCCCAATGTCGGAATGGGGTCCCGTGTTGGACTGGTTTCGGAACAGCCAGTCAATTATATTTCCAAATCCTGCACAGCTGCCACGTCTTGATTCACGCGATGCAGTTAAAGCAGGACACGGACCCAGATTTTCGTGCTCGTTAATTTTTTATTTGCCCAAGTGTCTGAGACGCGTTTCGCAGCGCGAACGCCGCTTGTTCACTCGACAGTTTGTTTCTACTCTGAAGGCATTTTTAAAGTGACAGTGCATGAATTAGTGAATCACGTGTGTTCATCTCACTGTAGAAATAGACAAAACACTCTGTATACATTTCAATACTACGTTTTGTGCAAATTGGGGTATAGGTTGATATATATATATATATATATATAAAATTCACTGAAAAAACCATAGGTTATAGACCATATATAGTTAGGAATTCGCATTTACAAAGCCTTATTTTACTCACACAAAACCATTGAAATTCCATATATAGTTAGTTGCACTAACTATATATCGCGCACCCGCAATCCACTGCTGATGATGTCACATATTACATCATTCATGACATGGTCAGTGACATCACTGATGACATCACTGATGACATCTCAAATGACATCACTGATGACATCTCAAATGACATCACTGATGACATCACTGATGACATCTCATTTGACATTACTGATCACATCACTGATGATATCATTCATGTGATAATACGATGAACCTCTTCAGACTCTAATATAACCTTAGATACAATCAGTGTAAACAGACACTCACAGACTGTCACTCATCCATGGAGTTACTCACACACCTAGTCAGTCATGCAAAGAATCAATCACACCTCCATTTCCTCAACTATACAGTTATACAAACTTTACTTATTCAAACATATACTAACACATATTTACTCTCTTATACATTCCCTGATACAAGTTCACAATGATCCATACAGCCACTCACACATTCACTGGCTCTTATGCACAGTTATTTATATATGTCAACTCTCACATGTACTGTGTTTTACATATGTACTTACTTTGACATGTAGCACTGAGATATCCATTTACTCACCAATACACTCATGCACACAGTCAACCGCCCATACAGCTGTTTCCACATGCACTTTTGAAACCATACATCTAGTGAATCAACTGCTCACACATCTATGCACAGAGTCATACACCTCCCAGCCACCCACACACACACTCAGTCTCCCATACAAATACTTGGGCAACCAATCAATAACCCATATAGTTACTCATATAGCTACTTATCAACACATGCAACAGTTTACAGAACAACAGACATAATGATGCACAAATTAAGACAGTTTAGTCACTAACCCATGCACTCAGTGAGACACATTTAATCACTCACTCATACAGTCAGTCATGCACCTACTAAATCCTTCATCCAGACACTTATACATCCACTCATTCTTCAATATGTAAGACATATTTTAACTTTACAGAAACATACTGTCACTGGATGTTGTCATCAGTGATGTCATCAGTGATGTCATTTGAGATGTCATCAGTGATGTCATCAGTGATGTCACTGACCATGTCATGAATGATGTAATATGTGACATCATCAGCAGTGGATTGCGGGTGCGCGATATATAGTTAGTGCAACTAACTATATATGGAATTTCAATGGTTTTGTGTGAGTAAAATAAGGTTTTGTAAATGCGAATTCCTAACTATATATGGTCTATAACCTATGGTTTTTTCAGTGAATTTTCAAGGTTTTGTAAATGCTAATTCCTAACTATATATGGTCTATAACCTATGGTTTTTTCAGTGAATTTTCAAGGTTTTGTAAATGCTAATTCCTAACTATATATGGTCTATAGCCTATGGTTTTTTCAGTGAATATATATATATACATACATATATAAACATATATCATCGGTATATCTATTTAAATACAAACATAAATGCATGCATACATATACTTATATGCATTTTAGGGTTGTTAGGGCGTTTTCGTGTGTATTATGTTGCTTTTTTAGGGCTTTTGGGTCAATTAAGTAGGGTTCCCGGAGCCTAGGGCTGAGGGGCCGGTTCAGTTTCGTGCGTATTGGTGTTGGCAAGGTTTTGAGGGATTTTGGCGGTTTTTGGTCAAGATTTGGCCGTTTTATGGCTTTTTTTTGTGTTTGCGGGGGGCGCGTATTCGGGTTGAAATTCGTCCCCGTTCCAGTGGATGGATTGGGCTGATTTTTGGTGAGATGTTAGGGAATCGCTGGAACTAGTGTCCAGCCAAGTTTGAAGCGGATCGGAGCAGTGGAAGTGCTTTAAAGAGCAATTTTTGTGCGGAGTAGCGAATTGCCATGTTATTCAATGGGAGTTTTTGGTGCGCATGGAGAAGGTGAATTGGGGGTGTTCCAGTTGCGCTAGAGGGACGGGGCTTGGGTGAGCTGTAGGGAGAGTGGATCGGCAGGTGTGCCGAATTTTGGGGATTTGTTGGCCGAAGGGAAGGGTGTGCTTGGGCAAAGTCGATTTGGTGAAAACGGTGCGTTATTTACATGAAAGTTGAAAAAACACTAATAAAAGCAAAGCTAAAAAGCCACCTCATTACAAACAGAATGGCTTTAACTTAAACGAGGGCGAGATCTATTGCATTTTCAATGCTTGTTTACTTTGGTTCCATCAAGAAGGCATTCAGATGTGTCACACATTTGCCATCAATTCTGAATGTTAACACTGTAGTTGCACATTAGATCACTGTAGTAATGCTACTGCTCACTAGGGACGTCTGCTGCTGGTATTCAAAGTGCATGTTTCAGTCTGCATGTCAGAATTTTTTTAATGAAATAGAAGAGGATTTGAGAAGTCACTCAAAATGATCCCTAATTTTTCTTTCTGAAGCACTAATCATACTTTCTATGGCAAAATTAACCCCCTCATGTTGTTCCTTTTTAAATTGAGTGTTTTCAGACTTACCACTTCATTCCAATCAAGATGGCTTCTGGTGTGCCATACTTTTGTCATAAGTAAGACTGTTAGCGCTCTAGTTGTTCTTTAGAACACTCTGGGACATTCTGTCTTTGGGCTATACTTGGGGTACATCTGGGTGATATTTGGGCTACATTTAGGCTCTTTTGTCTCTGGTGGCCATCTTGGGAGACTATGTCAGAATTTTTTAATGAAATTGAAGAGGGTTTGAGAAGTCACTCAAAATGTGCCCTAATTTTTCTTTCTGCAGCACTAATCATAATTCATATGGCAAAATATACCCCCTCATTTTGTTCCTTTTTAAATTAAATGTTTTAAGATTTACCACTTTATTCCAATCAAGATGGCTTCAGGTGTGCCATACCTTTGTAATAAGTAGGACTGTTAGCGCTCTAGTTGTTCTTTAGAACACTCTGGGACATTCTGTCATTGGGCTATACTTGGGCTACATCTAGGTGATATTTGGGCTACATTTGGGCTCTTTTGTCTCTGGTGGCCATTTTGGGAGACTGCATGTCAGAATTTTTTAATGAAATAGAAGAGGATTTGAAAAGTCACTCAAAATGTGCCCTAATTTTTCTTTCTGCAGCACTAATAATACCTTCTATTGCATAATATACCCCCTCATTTTGTTCCTTTTTAAATTAAATGTCTTAAGAGTTACCACTTTATTCCCATCACGATGGCTCCAGGTGTGCTATACCTTTGTAATAAGTAGGACTGTTAGCGCTCTAGTTGTTCTTTAGAACACTCTGGGACATTCTGTCGAGGTACCTGTTGCTTGAGCCCTCAAACTCCTTGCCTTGTATGTGAGCGGGAACACTCACAGACAGCCGGTGTCTTCGTGCTGTAGCCTTCAGGTACACAATGGATATATTTCGGTGCTGGGGGGGGCCGCGGTATCCCCTTCCAGGACTTGCAATTGTCTCCGGGTGAACCCGGAAGACGGTTCCGTTTTTCGCCGCCGGCCCAATGTCGGAATGGGGTCCCGTGTTGGACTGGTTTCGGAACAGCCAGTCAATTATATTTCCAAATCCTGCACAGCTGCCACGTCTTGATTCACGCGATGCAGTTAAAGCAGGACACGGACCCAGATTTTCGTGCTCGTTAATTTTTTATTTGCCCAAGTGTCTGAGACGCGTTTCGCAGCGCGAACGCCGCTTGTTCACTCGACAGTTTGTTTCTACTCTGAAGGCATTTTTAAAGTGACAGTGCATGAATTAGTGAATCACGTGTGTTCATCTCACTGTAGAAATAGACAAAACACTCTGTATACATTTCAATACTACGTTTTGTGCAAATTGGGGTATAGGTTGATATATATATATATATATATATAAAATTCACTGAAAAAACCATAGGTTATAGACCATATATAGTTAGGAATTCGCATTTACAAAGCCTTATTTTACTCACACAAAACCATTGAAATTCCATATATAGTTAGTTGCACTAACTATATATCGCGCACCCGCAATCCACTGCTGATGATGTCACATATTACATCATTCATGACATGGTCAGTGACATCACTGATGACATCACTGATGACATCTCAAATGACATCACTGATGACATCTCAAATGACATCACTGATGACATCACTGATGACATCTCATTTGACATTACTGATCACATCACTGATGATATCATTCATGTGATAATACGATGAACCTCTTCAGACTCTAATATAACCTTAGATACAATCAGTGTAAACAGACACTCACAGACTGTCACTCATCCATGGAGTTACTCACACACCTAGTCAGTCATGCAAAGAATCAATCACACCTCCATTTCCTCAACTATACAGTTATACAAACTTTACTTATTCAAACATATACTAACACATATTTACTCTCTTATACATTCCCTGATACAAGTTCACAATGATCCATACAGCCACTCACACATTCACTGGCTCTTATGCACAGTTATTTATATATGTCAACTCTCACATGTACTGTGTTTTACATATGTACTTACTTTGACATGTAGCACTGAGATATCCATTTACTCACCAATACACTCATGCACACAGTCAACCGCCCATACAGCTGTTTCCACATGCACTTTTGAAACCATACATCTAGTGAATCAACTGCTCACACATCTATGCACAGAGTCATACACCTCCCAGCCACCCACACACACACTCAGTCTCCCATACAAATACTTGGGCAACCAATCAATAACCCATATAGTTACTCATATAGCTACTTATCAACACATGCAACAGTTTACAGAACAACAGACATAATGATGCACAAATTAAGACAGTTTAGTCACTAACCCATGCACTCAGTGAGACACATTTAATCACTCACTCATACAGTCAGTCATGCACCTACTAAATCCTTCATCCAGACACTTATACATCCACTCATTCTTCAATATGTAAGACATATTTTAACTTTACAGAAACATACTGTCACTGGATGTTGTCATCAGTGATGTCATCAGTGATGTCATTTGAGATGTCATCAGTGATGTCATCAGTGATGTCACTGACCATGTCATGAATGATGTAATATGTGACATCATCAGCAGTGGATTGCGGGTGCGCGATATATAGTTAGTGCAACTAACTATATATGGAATTTCAATGGTTTTGTGTGAGTAAAATAAGGTTTTGTAAATGCGAATTCCTAACTATATATGGTCTATAACCTATGGTTTTTTCAGTGAATTTTCAAGGTTTTGTAAATGCTAATTCCTAACTATATATGGTCTATAACCTATGGTTTTTTCAGTGAATTTTCAAGGTTTTGTAAATGCTAATTCCTAACTATATATGGTCTATAGCCTATGGTTTTTTCAGTGAATATATATATATACATACATATATAAACATATATCATCGGTATATCTATATAAATACAAACATAAATGCATGCATACATATACTTATATGCATTTTAGGGTTGTTAGGGCGTTTTCGTGTGTATTATGTTGCTTTTTTAGGGCTTTTGGGTCAATTAAGTAGGGTTCCCGGAGCCTAGGGCTGAGGGGCCGGTTCAGTTTCGTGCGTATTGGTGTTGGCAAGGTTTTGAGGGATTTTGGCGGTTTTTGGTCAAGATTTGGCCGTTTTATGGCTTTTTTTTGTGTTTGCGGGGGGCGCGTATTCGGGTTGAAATTCGTCCCCGTTCCAGTGGATGGATTGGGCTGATTTTTCGTGAGATGTTAGGGAATCGCTGGAACTAGTGTCCAGCCAAGTTTGAAGCGGATCGGAGCAGTGGAAGTGCTTTAAAGAGCAATTTTTGTGCGGAGTAGCGAATTGCCATGTTATTCAATGGGAGTTTTTGGTGCGCATGGAGAAGGTGAATTGGGGGTGTTCCAGTTGCGCTAGAGGGACGGGGCTTGGGTGAGCTGTAGGGAGAGTGGATCGGCAGGTGTGCCGAATTTTGGGGATTTGTTGGCCGAAGGGAAGGGTGTGCTTGGGCAAAGTCGATTTGGTGAAAACGGTGCGTTATTTACATGAAAGTTGAAAAAACACTAATAAAAGCAAAGCTAAAAAGCCACCTCATTACAAACAGAATGGCTTTAACTTAAACGAGGGCGAGATCTATTGCATTTTCAATGCTTGTTTACTTTGGTTCCATCAAGAAGGCATTCAGATGTGTCACACATTTGCCATAAATTCTGAATGTTAACACTGTAGTTGCACATTAGATCACTGTAGTAATGCTACTGCTCACCAGGGACGTCTGCTGCTGGTATTCAAAGTGCATGTTTCAGTCTGCATGTCAGAATTTTTTTAATGAAATAGAAGAGGATTTGAGAAGTCACTCAAAATGATCCCTAATTTTTCTTTCTGAAGCACTAATCATACTTTCTATGGCAAAATTAACCCCCTCATGTTGTTCCTTTTTAAATTGAGTGTTTTCAGACTTACCACTTCATTCCAATCAAGATGGCTTCTGGTGTGCCATACTTTTGTCATAAGTAAGACTGTTAGCGCTCTAGTTGTTCTTTAGAACACTCTGGGACATTCTGTCTTTGGGCTATACTTGGGGTACATCTGGGTGATATTTGGGCTACATTTAGGCTCTTTTGTCTCTGGTGGCCATCTTGGGAGACTATGTCAGAATTTTTTAATGAAATTGAAGAGGGTTTGAGAAGTCACTCAAAATGTGCCCTAATTTTTCTTTCTGCAGCACTAATCATAATTCATATGGCAAAATATACCCCCTCATTTTGTTCCTTTTTAAATTAAATGTTTTAAGATTTACCACTTTATTCCAATCAAGATGGCTTCAGGTGTGCCATACCTTTGTAATAAGTAGGACTGTTAGCGCTCTAGTTGTTCTTTAGAACACTCTGGGACATTCTGTCATTGGGCTATACTTGGGCTACATCTAGGTGATATTTGGGCTACATTTGGGCTCTTTTGTCTCTGGTGGCCATTTTGGGAGACTGCATGTCAGAATTTTTTAATGAAATAGAAGAGGATTTGAAAAGTCACTCAAAATGTGCCCTAATTTTTCTTTCTGCAGCACTAATAATACCTTCTATTGCATAATATACCCCCTCATTTTGTTCCTTTTTAAATTAAATGTCTTAAGAGTTACCACTTTATTCCCATCACGATGGCTCCAGGTGTGCTATACCTTTGTAATAAGTAGGACTGTTAGCGCTCTAGTTGTTCTTTAGAACACTCTGGGACATTCTGTCATTGGGCTATACTTGGGCTACATCTGGGTGATATTTGGGCTACATTTGGGCTCTTTTGTCTCTGGTGGCCATTTTGGGAGACTGCATGTCAGAATGTTTTAATGAAATAGAAAAGGATTTGAGAAGTCACTCAAAATGTGCCCTAATTTTTCATTCTGCAGCACTAATCATACTTTCTATGGTAAAATATACCCCCTCATGTTGTTTCTTTTTGAATTAAATGTTTTAAGAGTTACCACTTTATTCCAATCAAGATGGCTTCAGGTGTGCCATACCTTTGTAATAAGTAGGACTGTTAGCGCTCTAGTTGTTCTTTAGAACACTCTAGGAGGCTGCAGTAGAACACAAAGGAATCAACTGACAGTCTCTGTCCTTGTTGGATGTACATGTTTTACTGAGAATGTCAGACTTCATTTTCACATGACTGAGAAAGATAATGTGAATTTACAGAAAATATGCTTTCAGTTTAGCTTATAGATCCCCTTCCAAACCACTGTGGGAAAATCATGAGATATTAGTTTTTTTTCAAACAATATTCATGATATCACAGCAGAAGGTTTTTTCACATGGTAAAATCACCTTAGAACCCACCACAATTCCTAAAACGAGTATGGTACCATCAACAAATGATTTATAATGTAACTAAAGTCCTAAAACCCTCTATTAACTACAATGCTTTTTAATGAGGTGCTATCATGTATATTGGTCCCAAGATGGCTGCCAACACTTCTTGGATGAAGTGCTGACAGCCAATCAGATGAGATGTGTGGTTAGGCTCCGCCCAGATATATATCTTTTTTGAACCTAAATTACTCAAAATCCACTGGAGCACATATATTGAGACCTAGCAAAGGCACATCGGGCTAACAGTCCCTACAATTTTGCCAAGTTTCGTGCAAATCCATTCAGCCGTTCGAGCTAAAAGTGAGGCCAACCGCCCTATGGAAATTAACATGGGAAAAACGCGTTTTGGGACCCCCCTTTTTTCTCGGCCCCCCCTTGATGAAACCCCCCCATATTGTCAGGGGCTGCTCAGAAACAAAATGTTCCATTTTCCTGAAAATTTCAGCCAATTCCGTCCACAAACGCCAAAGTTATTAGACATAGAATTTTCAAAAATCCCATAGAGAAAAAATCCTAACTATATATACCTACTGGCGACCGCCAGTAGGTAATATATATATATATATATATATTACCTACTGGGGCTGCTCAGAAACAAAATGTTCCATTTTCCTGAAAATTTCAGCCAATTCTGTCCACAAACGCCAAAGTTATTAGACATAGAATTTTCAAAAATCCCATAGAGAAAAAATCCTAACTATATATACCTACTGGCGACCGCCAGTAGGTAATATATATATATATATATATATATTACCTACTGGCGGTCGCCAGTAGGTATATATAGTTAGGATTTTTTCTCTATGGGATTTTTGAAAATTCTATGTCTAATAACTTTGGCGTTTGTGGACGGAATTGGCTGAAATTTTCAGGAAAATGGAACATTTTGTTCCTGAGCAGCCCCTGACAATTTGGGGGTGTTTCATCAAGGGGGGGCCGAGAAAAAAGGGGGGTCCCAAAACGCGTTTTTCCCATGTTAATTTCCATAGGGCGGTTGGCCTCACTTTTAGCTCGAACGGCTGAATGGATTTGCACGAAACTTGACAAAATTGTAGGGACTGTTAGCCCGATGTGCCTTTGCTAGGTCTCAATATATGTGCTCCAGTGGATTTTGAGTAATTTAGGTTCAAAAAAAGATATATATCTGGGCGGAGCCTAACCACACATCTGATCTGATTGGCTGTCAGCACTTCATCTAAGAAGTGTTGGCAGCCATCTTGGGACCAATATACATGATAGCACCTCATTAAAAAGCATTGTAGTTAATAGAGGGTTTTAGGACTTTAGTTACATTATAAATCATTTGTTGATGGTACCATACTCGTTTTAGGAATTGTGGTGGGTTCTAAGGTGATTTTACCATGTGAAAAAACCTTCTGCTGTGATATCATGAATATTGTTTGAAAGAAAACTAATATCTCATGATTTTCCCACAGTGGTTTGGAAGGGGATCTATAAGCTAAACTGAAAGCATATTTTCTGTAAATTCTGTAAATTCACATTATCTTTCTCAGTCATGTGAAAATGAAGTCTGACATTCTCAGTAAAACATGTACATCCAACAAGGACAGAGACTGCCAGTTGATTCCTTTGTGTTCTACTGCAGCCTCCTAGAGTGTTCTAAAGAACAACTAGAGCGCTAACAGTCCTACTTATTACAAAGGTATGGCACACCTGAAGCCATCTTGATTGGAATAAAGTGGTAACTCTTAAAACATTTAATTTAAAAAGAAACAACATGAGGGGATATATTTTGCCATAGAAAGTATGATTAGTGCTGCAGAATGAAAAATTAGGGCACATTTTGAGTGACTTCTCAAATCCTTTTCTATTTCATTAAAACATTCTGACATGCAGTCTCCCAAAATGGCCACCAGAGACAAAAGAGCCCAAATGTAGCCCAAATATCACCAGATGTAGCCCAAGTATAGCCCAATGACAGAATGTCCCAGAGTGTTCTAAAGAACAACTAGAGCGCTAACAGTCCTACTTATTACAAAGGTATGGCACACCTGAAGCCATCTTGATTGGAATAAAGTGGTAACTCTTAAAACATTTAATTTAAAAAGAAACAACATGAGGGGGTATATTTTGCCATAGAAAGTATGATTAGTGCTGCAGAATGAAAAATTAGGGCACATTTTGAGTGACTTCTCAAATCCTTTTCTATTTCATTAAAACATTCTGACATGCAGTCTCCCAAAATGGCCACCAGAGACAAAAGAGCCCAAATGTAGCCCAAATATCACCCAGATGTAGCCCAAGTATAGCCCAATGACAGAATGTCCCAGAGTGTTCTAAAGAACAACTAGAGCGCTAACAGTCCTACTTATTACAAAGGTATAGCACACCTGGAGCCATCGTGATGGGAATAAAGTGGTAACTCTTAAAACATTTAATTTAAAAAGGAACAAAATGAGGGGGTATAATATGCAATAGAAGGTATTATTAGTGCTGCAGAAAGAAAAATTAGGGCACATTTTGAGTGACTTTTCAAATCCTCTTCTATTTCATTAAAAAATTCTGACATGCAGTCTCCCAAAATGGCCACCAGGGACAAAAGAGCCCAAATGTAGCCCAAATATCACCCAGATGTAGCCCAAGTATAGCCCAATGACAGAATGTCCCAGAGTGTTCTAAAGAACAACTAGAGCGCTAACAGTCCTACTTATTACAAAGGTATGGCACACCTGAAGCCATCTTGATTGGAATAAAGTGGTAACTCTTAAAACATTTAATTTAAAAAGGAACAAAATGAGGGGGTATATTTTGCCATATGAATTATGATTAGTGCTGCAGAAAGAAAAATTAGGGCACATTTTGAGTGACTTCTCAAACCCTCTTCAATTTCATTAAAAAATTCTGACATACAGTCTCCCAAGATGGCCACCAGAGACAAAAGAGCCTAAATGTAGCCCAAATATCACCCAGATGTACCCCAAGTATAGCCCAATGACAGAATGTCCCAGAGTGTTCTAAAGAACAACTAGAGCGCTAACATTCTTACTTATGACAAAAGTATGGCACACCAGAAGCCATCTTGATTGGAATGAAGTGGTAAGTCTGAAAACACTCAATTTAAAAAGGAACAACATGAGGGGGTTAATTTTGCCATAGAAAGTATGATTAGTGCTTCAGAAAGAAAAATTAGGGATCATTTTGAGTGACTTCTCAAATCCTCTTCTATTTCATTAAAAAAATTCTGACATGCCGACTGAAACATGCACTTTGAATACCAGCAGCAGACGTCCCTGGTGCGCAGTAGCTTTACTACAGTGATCTAATGTGCAACTAGAGTGCTAACATTCAGAATTTATGGCAAATGTGTGACACATCTGAATGCCTTCTTGATGGAACCAAAGTAAACAAGCATTGAAAATGCAATAGATCTCGCCCTCGTTTAAGTTAAAGCCATTCTGTTTGTAATGTGGTGGCTTTTTAGCTTTGCTTTTATTAGTGTTTTTTCAACTTTCATGTAAATAACATGCATCTGTATGCATATAAGTATATGTATGCATGCATTTATGTTTGTATTTATATAGATATACAGATGATATATGTTTATATATGTATGTATATATATATATTCACTGAAAAAACCATAGGCTATAGACCATATATAGTTAGGAATTAGCATTTACAAAACCTTCAAAATTCACTGAAAAAACCATAAGTTATAGACCATATATAGTTAGGAATTCGCATTTACAAACCTTATATTACTCACACAAAACCATTGAAATTCCATATATAGTTAGTTGCACTAACTATATATCGCGCACCCGCAATCCACTGCTGATGATGTCACATATTACATCATTAATGACATGGTCAGTGACATCACTGATGACATCACTGATGACATCTCAAATGACATCACTGATGACATCACTGATGACAACATCCAGTGACTGTATGTTTCTGTAAAGTTAAAATATGTCTTACATATTGAAGAATGAGTGGATGTATAAGTGTCTGGATGAAGGATTTAGTAGGTGCATGACTGACTGTATGAGTGAGTGATTAAATGTGTCTCACTGAGTGCATGGGTTAGTGACTAAACTGTCTTAATTTGTGCATCATTATGTCTGTTGTTCTGTAAACTGTTGCATGTGTTGATAAGTAGCTATATGAGTAACTATATGGGTTATTGATTGGTTGCCCAAGTATTTGTATGGGAGACTGAGTGTGTGTGTGGGTGGCTGGGAGGTGTATGACTCTGCATAGATGTGTGAGGAGTTGATTCACTAGATGTATGGTTTCAAAAGTGCATGTGGAAACAGCTGTATGGGCGGTTGACTGTGTGCATGAGTGTATTGGTGAGTGAATGGATATCTCAGTGCTACATGTCAAAGTAAGTACATATGTAAAACACAGTACATGTGAGAGTTGACATATATAAATAACTGTGCATAAGAGCCAGTGAATGTGTGAGTGGCTGTATGGATCATTGTGAACTTGTATCAGGGATTGTATAAGAGAGTAAATATGTGTTAGTATATGTTTGAATAAGTAAAGTTTGTATAACTGTATAGTTGAGGAAATGGAGGTGTGATTGATTCTTTACATGACTGACTAGGTGTGTGAGTAACTCCATGGATGAGTGACAGTCTGTGAGTGTCTGTTTACACTGATTGTATCTAAGGTTATATTAGAGTCTGAAGAGGTTCATCGTATTATCACATGAATGATATCATCAGTGATGTGATCAGTAATGTCAAATGAGATGTCATCAGTGATGTCATCAGTGATGTCATTTGAGATGTCATCAGTGATGTCATTTGAGATGTCATCAGTGATGTCATCAGTGATGTCACTGACCATGTCATGAATGATGTAATATGTGACATCATCAGCAGTGGATTGCGGGTGCGCGATATATAGTTAGTGCAACTAACTATATATGGAATTTCAATGGTTTTGTGTGAGTAATATAAGGTTTGTAAATGCGAATTCCTAACTATATATGGTCTATAACCTATGGTTTTTTCAGTGAATTTTCAAGGTTTTGTAAATGCTAATTCCTAACTATATATGGTCTATAACCTATGGTTTTTTCAGTGAATATATATATATATATATATATATATGTATATGTATTACCTACTGGCGGTCGCCAGTAGGTAGTTATAGTTAGGACCTAGTTTCCATAGGAAATCCACAACATTCTATTGGGAATAACTTTGGCGCCGGTTGATGAATCTTCGGGAATTTCTCAAAGAAGATGGCCCGCTCCGCTCCGCTCCTTCTCTGAAAGTTTTGGGGGGATTCGTCAAGTGGGGGCTGAGTAAAAAGGGGGATCCGAAAACGTGTTTTCCCCATGTAATTTTCCATAGGAAGATTAGACACGGCTACAGCTCGAATGGCTGTACGGAATTACAAGAAATTTGACAAAATGGTAGAGTCTGAATCGCAGATCACCCATTTGCTTAAATGGTGTAAATCCCTCCAGTAGTTCCTGAGAAAATTGAAAGGAAAAAAATATATATATCTATAAGTGCGCACCGTGCGTGCACCCCGCGATTTTTCGAAAAAAATAAATACAATTTTGGGCCTTGGGGGTCCTTGTGGGACCCCCTGAGCAGGCATTGAGGGTCAGGGTGCTTCTACCCTGCCCCTTTTTTGAGTTCTACACGTTTGTTTTTCTGCTTTCCTGTGCCTCAGTCTACAGAGGCACAAGATGGCTGCCAACAATTTCTGTTTGGATTGTTGACAGACAGTGGCAGCCAATCAGCATGCCTTCCCGAGAAAGGTGCATGCTCATTGGCTGTCAACACTTCAAACCAGGAAGTGTTGGCATCCATCTTGTGCTCGGTAGACCTAGGCACAAGAAAGGAGAAAAACAAACGTGTAGAACACAAATAGGGGGGCAGGGTAGACACACCCTGACCCCCGAGGCCTGCCCAGGTGGTCCCACAAGGACCCCCAAGACCCCAATTTTTGTTTTTTTTGTTTAAACCGGTCTGTTTTTTTTTCAAATAACCCCCCGGGGGCACTAAATCGCGGGAACATAGTGATAAAGAAGTGTGGGGGGTCCCCAATCCCCCCCACACTGCCCTGGGGACCGCCGCCCCCGGGGAAAAGCAACGCAGCCCCCTGGCGCATACTGGAGGCTCCTGGTGGGCTAGTTGGCCCCCAGGGACCCCCAGTATGCAAGGGGAATTAGTTGTCCCTCTGCAAACGTGCCAGGGGGCTGCATTGCAGAGAGGTGTAAAAAGGGGCATAGCCTCATTACACCTCTCTGCAATGCAGCCCCCTGATGCATACTGGAGGTTCCAGGTGGGCTAGTTTGCCCCCAGGGACCCCCAGTATGCAAGGGGAATTTGTTCCCCCTCTGCAAACATGCCCGGGGGCTGCGTTGCAGAGAGGTGTAAAAAAGGGTTTGGCCTCATTACACCTCTCTGCAATGCAGGGACCTCCAGTATGCAAAGGGAATTAGTTCCCCCTCTGCAAACGCGCCAGGGGGCTGCATTGCAGAGAGGTGTGAAAATATTTTTTTTTAAATTTATATTAAAAATATGTTGTGTAATTTAAAAAATAAAATATCTAAAAATAAATAATTTAAAATAATGTAGTAAATCAGCATAAAAAATTTAACAATTAATACATTTAAAAATTATCCTTTACAAAACCATTGAAATTCACTGAAAAAAACATAGGTTTCAGCCATGTTATAGTTAGGAATAACCATTTAAAAAACCTTTGAAATTCACTGAAAAACCATAGGTTTCACACATGTTATAGTTAGGAATTAGCATTTTAAAAACCTTTGAAATTCACTGAAAAAACCATAGGTTTCACACCAGGTATAGTTAGCTGCTCATTTTACTCATACAGAACCTTTGAAATTCCCCCGTTATACTTAGTTCAGCTAACTATAACTCGCGCGCCCGTAATGCACTGCTGATGACGTCACATATTACATCACTCATGACATGGTCAGTGACATCACTCATGACATCACTGGTGACATCTCAAATGACATCACTGATGACATCATCCTTGTGAAAGAGTGGCAGACCTCCTCTCACTCTAATATAACCTTTGATACACACATTCAAAAATAGAAACAAAAAGTTTCAAGAAAATGGAGATACCAATACCAGTTAAAACAACCTTTTCCAACATCTACGTCCACATCTACTCATTCACCAACAGTTCTATATAGTCACTCATACATGTACTCAATCATGATACACCTATACATCCTGTTACACACCGATACTCATCCATTAGAGTTACTTACACACATACTCACACATACAAATAAACTATCAAACATCCATTTACTTGCATATACAGCTATACACACAAACATACACATACTGACTCTCTTAAACGATCACTTATAGAAACACATACTTAGTTATACAGGAACTCTTCAAATCTCTAACTCTCATATATACTCACTTATATACACCAATACTCACATAAAAAAGTTTAACACATATGTACTTAGTCATAAAGATAGTATTGAGACAGTCATTCACTCACTAACACACCTATACACACACTCATCCACCCATACAGCCCTGCACACATGCTGTCTTCAAAGCACATATAAACAGTGAGTCACTCATTGATGCATCTATGTGCTAAGTAATATCCCCCAACAAACCATATAAACACTCAGACACTCATACTGATACTCAAAAAACCAACAAATAACCTATATAGACACTCATGTAATTATTCACCAACCAATGCAGCCACTTATTCAAAAAATGTGTGAGACTGATACAGATATTTACATATTTAAACATTACTCACTAACCCATGTATTCACTAAGATACAATTACTCAGTCAGTTATACAATCAATTTTACAAAAAAGTCATCTATTTATACACTTACTTACCCATTTATTCTTCCATGGACCTTTAGATATACATATATAAAAAATATTTATTTTTCAGAAAAAGACACATCCAGTGGATGATGTCATCAGTGATGTCATTTGAGATATCATCAATGATGTCATGAGTGATATCACTGACCATGTCATGAGTGATGTAATATGTGATGTCATCAGCAGAGCATTGCAGGCGCGCAAGTTATAGTTAGCTGAACTAACTATAACGGGGGAATTTCAAAGATTTTGTATGAGTATAATGACCAGCTAACTATAACTGGTGTGAAACCTATGGTTTTTTCAGTGAATGTCCAAGGTTTTTAAAATGCTAATTCCTAACTATAACGTGTGTGAAACCTATGGTTTTTCAGTGAATATATATATATAAATATTCTCTGAAAAAACCATTGGTTTTACACACGTTATAGTTAGGAAGTAGCATTTGAAAAACCTATGAAATTCACTGAAAAAAACATAGGTTTGACACCAGTTATAGTTAGCTGGAAATTTTACTGATATAAAACCAATGAAATTCCACGTTATAGTTAGTTGGACTCACTATAACTTGCGCGTGTAATGCACTGCTGATGACATCACTGATGACACTATTCAGTGAATGTGTGTCTTTTTAAAAAATAAATATGTTTTATAAATGTATATGTAGAGGTTGATGGAAAAATACATGTTTAAATAAGTGTCTTAATGGATGTGCAGGACTGTATGGATGGCTGAGTGTGTATATGTGTGTGTTAGTCAGTGAATACCTGCTTCACTAGTGTGTTTATTAGTAACCACATATGTTTTAATGTAGTTTATGTAAGTATTGATATATATAACTGAGTATATGTGACAGTGAGAGATTGAAAGAGTTCCTGTTTAAATAAGTATGTGTTTCTATAAGTGATTGCTTAAAAGAGTAAGTAACTGAAAGTTTACTTAGAAGTAAGGTGTTAATGTGTGTATATCTGTATATGTAAATAAATGGATGTTTATTAGTTTATTTCCAAGTGTGAATATGTGTGTGATTTACTTTTGGATGTCTGTCGGTATATAATAGGATGTATAGCTGTATCACTATATATAATCAGTAAGCATATATACGAGTGACTATATAGAACTGTTAGTGAATTAGTGGATGTGTATATAAATGTTGGAATTACTGAATTGGTTGTTGTAACTGGTATAGGTATCTCCATTTTTTTGAAAATGTTAGTTTCTATTTTTGAATATGTGTTTCAAGGGTTACATTACACTGAAATGATATCTGTCACTTTCTCACAAGGATGGTGTCATCAGTGATGTCATGAGTGATGTCACTGACCATGTCATGAGTGATGTAATATGTGACGTCATCAGCAGTGCATTACACGCGCAAGTTATAGTGAGTCCAACTAACTATAACGTGGAATTTCATTGGTTTTATATCAGTAAAATTTCCAGGTAACTATAACTGGTGTCAAACCTATGTTTTTTTCAGTGAATTTCATAGGTTTTTCAAATGCTACTTCCTAACTATAACGTGTGTAAAACCAATGGTTTTTTCAGTGAATTTCATAGGTTTTTCAAATGCTACTTCCTAACTATAACGTGTGTAAAACCTATGGTTTTTTCAGTGAATTTCATAGGTTTTTTGAATGCTAGTTCCTAAGTATGAAGGATATACCTGAAATAAATATCGACATACCAATCTTACGTGCACAACCGACTGCACGCACCCACCTATTTATTTCATGAAGCTTTCCAATTTAAACCTAATGAATTTCTTCATAGACCAATGAAAAAACTTATAGTACGTTAAAGACACTGAACCTAGGCTTTTTTTCTCCTATAAACTTTTTTATTAAATGGAGCCGAATTTTTTTTAATCATTCGTGCGTGACTGATTGTACACACCTTAATATTTATTTTGAAAAATATAACAGATTTTATAATTTATTAATTGTATACTTAAATCGAGCTGTAAAAATATATCAAATCCGTATGTGTTTGAATTCACTTCTTTTCACGTTTTTAAACTTCAGTAAAGAACATCGCTACTTCCAAATCACGTTCGGAACTAGATAGTGTCACCGCCTACACGTCCTGAGAAGCGCATGTAAAGTCATGTGACTTGAAAACAAGACTTCCAATTGGTTCTTAGTAGTTTCTGTTCTGTAATTTACACGAAGCACTCCACCCACTTTCCTCACAATCTTTTCTACTCTCAAGAGACAACAACGTCGAGCATCTTCCGGAAGACTTTGCTGAAATGGCTGCCCTTCCACATTCATCTTCCGAATCTGAAGGAAATGAACGACCACCGTTAAGAAGAAAAAAGGAATCTTTCATTTGGCAATTTTTTACTTATCCTGAAGATCAAAAGAAAGTGAATGCGCCAAAAGTAACCTGCACGATATGCAATTCGGAGCTCTCAAGGGGAAATCCAAATAGAAAATATTCCTTTTCTATACACACCATGCTGCGACATGTTAAACAAAGGCACCCTGAGCATTATGCAAAAGCATCGACAAGAGCCCTGGCCACGCTATTACCATCAGAGGTGGCCAGCACATATTCTGGTGGACGACCTGTATCTCCATCGAGTGCTGAGATGGACTTGAGACCATATCTTGCGAAGGTGCACATGAAATGCAACGAGTGTGGAGAAATTCTTTTATATGGAGAGCAGAGCCTTGTTCTTATTAAACTCAAAATTGAAAGTCATAAACGCACCAAGAAAAGATAAATTTCTTCACTTCATTTTCATAGTATTACATACTGAAAAATGTAGTAGCAACTTTAAGAAATCTAAAGCATCATAACACTTGTTTCCCAAAAAAAAAAAAAAAAAAAAAAAGTTCTTTTCAGAACTAACTATTTCTACGAAAACATGCTCCAAGAGCATCTTATGACATGTTTTTTCGGCGCTTCATTGTAGTGCGCGACCGGGTGCGCGCACCCTCCTATCGCGTGCAGGACTTGAGACTTGCATGTGAAGTCATGTGACTTCAAAACAACACTTCTAGCAGATATTTTCTCGCTGCTTTCATCTTGTGCGCGCCCGGGTGCGCGCACCCGCCTATCACGTACAGGCGTCGAGACACGCATGTGCAGTCATGTGACTTTAAAAGAACACTTCCAATTGGTTTTTACTAGTTTCTATTCTGCAATTTACACGGAACACTCCACCAACTTCCCTAGAAAACCAGTTTATCGAAAAACTTTTAAAGCCTCCCCTTATGAAACATTCGACATCGTTCACATAGCAGTGTAGTAAATAGCACTACATACACTCCGTCCCTTAATTATAAAAGACTTATCAGTATGTGAGAAAAACTTTTGTTTTCACGTGATAATGTGAAATTCTGAGCCTGTTACCGAATTTTTTTTCACATATGTTACTATTCTCCTTCGACCACTAACACCATAGAAAATACCAGCAATACCGGTGATATTTTGTACACCGACAACGGTCGATTTCTATCGCTTAGAGCCCTTGCTATTATAAAGTTTTATTTCCTAAGTCTCTGATCTCCAACTGTGGAACGTGACTCCCCTGTGTGTCGTAATGAGGTGCTAAGAGCAGCACGTACACTATACTTCGACTAAGCATCCATAAATTCCGCGGACATTTCTACCCTGCTATCTGCAATTATAAACATCAAAAGGAGCTACGCTGCCCCCCTTAGAGAGGCCTCACTCCCACTGCTACAAAGGCTTGGCAGTCGCCAAGATACACAAAAACAGCGTCTCGGGTCCATTGAACTTCTGTGACGATCTCAATGAAAATAAGCACTAAACAATATTCAAGTATGTAGTATTCCTTCTACTTGGTTAGAGACTAGGGGGCATATTATCAAGGGGGTTGATCACCGCTTTTTTGGCTTTAAAAGCCAAGAAAGCGGAGATAAAATTATCTCCCTATTATCAAGCTGTCGCTAACACCAATTAGTGACAACTAATAGGAGATAGCAACCATTTTGGGCCCCGCTTTACATGTCGGTGATATTTATCACTAATGACATCCAAAGTGTGTATGCCAAAATGTTAGCCACTGCAAACAGTCCCTAACATCGCAATCTCCTATTATCAACTTTTGGAGATATTCGCGCGAAGCGCAAATATCTCCGAAAGCTAAGACCTGCCCTGAGCAGTTCTTAGCCATGTTATCTAATGGGAGGTGGATAACATGGCTAAGAGCATTTGCTCGATAATTCATGAATATCGCTGACTTTTCATCGATATTCATGCATTGCGGCCGTTTTTTATCGCATTTACGATAAACCTTGCTAATAGCAAGGTTTATCTGCGATAAAAATCGCCAATGTGCGGCGATAATTTTTGTCTCTAAACAAGTTAGAGACAAAAATTATCGCTAGTTCTTGGTAATATGGCCCTAAACATTTACCGCAGCGCTGCAGCAATTTCTTCCGCAAATAAACCTTGGTATTAATAAGGTTTAACGCAAATGCGGTAAAAAACGTTGCAAAGCATAAGTATCACAAAAAAATCAGGATTATTCATAGATAGCGACCTAATGCTATTAGCCATGTTATCCACCACCCATTGGATAACATAGCTAAGAACTACTCAAGGCAAGTCTTAGCTTTTAAAAATATTCCCGCTTAGCGCAAATATCTCCAAAAGCTAGTAATAAGAGATAACGATGTTAAAGACTATTTTCAGTCGGTAACATCTTGGCACGCCCACTTTGCATCTCATTAGATATAAATGCAACTGACATGCAAAGTGCACCCAAAATGTTCACTATCTTCTACTAAGTGTTCCTAACTGGTGTTAGCAGCTGCTAGGTAATAGAGAGATAATTTTATCTCTGCTTTCTTGACGTTTAAAGTAAAAAAAACACAGATAAACACCTTTCATAATATACCTCTATATTCAAATTGAAGTAGGCGTAGGTCTTCACGCAGCAATCACATGTACAGATTTGAGAGAATATGGCCCAGAAAATCACTGAGTAAAATCTCATAAATGACAGTCAACCAATTTCAATACGTATTAGTTCGGAAGAACAGTTCTTTATGATACAGGGCTCTAGAATGACAAACATATCTCGTCTTTACAAAAACCCTTCAGGTTTTTTTAACAACTGTTAAATGGTTCAATACTCATCACAAACGTGCTCCATCATGAACATTGTCTGATCTGTCCTCAGGACGAACAACATTTCTGATGAACTTGCCGCTATGCATGCACAACACTAACATTGTGCTTCCTTAACACGTTTTATTCACTAAGCAGAACCATAACGGAACCACTCTATCATAAACACATCTGAACCATGGCTCATAAAAGGAGTACCTCAATCATGACCATGCAAGTCCCACTAAGCCCCCCAGCCCACTAATCTTGAGTCAAAATTGGAACTACAACACAGGATTTAAAGTCCTGCAAAGAACACCATGTAACATTTAATACCATATACACCATCGTTTTCATATATCACTTTTCCTAAACTCACTCAGTGAAATATCGCTCATTTTATTTAATCACTTTTAAACCATACCTTCTAACAATGCACCCAATCCTATGTGGAAGTGTTCAATATAAAAGATGACATTGTTTTAAGAAGGATAGAGAAATAAATAACACAATGTTGTAAAAATGTCTTTATTATATATACTTACCTAATAAAAAGAAAAAAAAAATTAAATGTCTTATGAAAACGTAGCACCTGTGGAAAGAAATTAAAAATAAAATTATAAAGTATATTATTTATAGAAAAAACAATACGAAACAATAAGACAGGTCCAAACAAAACTGTCAGATATTATTAATTAAACGTACCTTATAAATATAATATCTGTGGAGGAGAGTAAAAAAAAAATCTGTTATAATACATATTTCTGAATGCAATGTAGCAAAATAAGTAAACAACATATTAAATGATTTATTTTTGCTGTCCTCAGAAAACATTGATTTTCACTATCAAGAGTGATTTCAACATTAATCATCATATAACAGCGGGGAAAAAAAAACACAATCAAAATGATTGTGTTTAAAAAACCCATACAAAATCTGCATACATATTATAAATACTTGAAAAAAAATGTCTTAAATGTTTTCCTCAAATTCGCAATTTCTTGAGTAAGCACACTACATCTTCCACAGTTACAACCTAATTAAAGTATACCACTTATTTTTCAAGATATCTCAACAAAATCCCGTGCAGCAATCTCCTATAAAAAATGTATTTGAAAGACACAGTTTCTTCTCTCATACCTTTCCGCGTGGCCAAATTGTATAAGCTAACTCATTATCTTTTAAATACTTCTCCGAAACACTTACGTCCATATAAGTTTCTAAATAATTCTCAAAAGTACTCATTTTCTTCTCTCATATTTTTCCACGTGGCCAAATACTATGAGTTAAGTAGTTTTTTTCTGAAATTTTGTAATCTTAGTCTCATCCATTATTTTCTGTACTTTTACAATCAAAATTTGTACCATATGTTATACCATCAAACATTAAGTAAATTTGTACCTGATGTTATCAATATGCAAAACACAAATTTCATGTATAGATTTGTACACCCTTATTTACATGATATTTGTAAACTAGTAAGTTTCAGATCTTTATAGTATACATATTCCTACACCAAACCACTCTACTGAAATTTGGGTTCCAAAAATAACAAATAAGAGTTACTTAAGGCAAAAGGCAAACGTTTTTTAAAAGTCAATTGGCTATCATTGTAAAGTGTTCAGCCAGTAGCACACTTCAAATAAGCCGTATAATGTCCTGATGATGTAGAATGCCCTTCATGATAAATAATGGCTACAGTTACAAATGTTCTTCTAGAAATAGAAACTTGAGAAGCCACAAAATTTTTAATTAAAGTGGATACTTTACTCCCATCAGCTCTGCATCGTTGAAACATTAAAATTACATATTGTCCGTATCTATGGATAAATAAAGTTGATAACATTTCAGACTTGCATTGAGAACAGACCATATTTTGATGCGCATCTTTAACTAGTTCATTAAAAGGCACTTCTTTGCAGTCTGGTAATGTCAAATATAAAAATCTTTCACTGGGTATCTCAGTACTACTTAAAAATGAACAATTATCACACTTATGTTCCCATTTATAAGAAAGCCCAAAAAGACTATCAATATCTACACCTTCATCTTCCAAAGCTGTAAACATATACATAATAAATTCCTGACAATCTTGCTGTATATTCTGAGAAAACTGATTTAATTCTGCACATATATCTAAAACATTCCTTAACGTTTCAAATATAGAATTTAAAGAATGACAAAAGGTATGCTCCTGATTTTCTATAATCTGTTCCTTAACATTTTTCAAAAAGAAAACAACATTAACTACTACATTTGCATAGCAGTTGACACCACACCTATTTTCCAACTTAAATCCAACAATCTCTTCAATACTAACAGTTTTTCTAGAGCTACCAATAACAGCTACATCTTTTTTTCGCCGTTTCTGGACTACTTCAGCACATTTGTCCTCATTTTTCTTTTTCTGACCAACTATACGCCTTTCAATTAAAGGATATTGAGGTAAACTTGGAGCATATTCTCTTCTTAACCTATTGTACTCCTTCACACAATTTAAATCTGCACTAATCTTTGTCTCATCATAATCAATTAGATAAAGTCCACATAAAGTTCTAACACGCGACAGAGCAACATACGCCATACCCTCTTTGAATACAGTACTTCCAATATTTACCAAAGCACAATCTACACTTAAACCTTGAGATTTATGTATAGTCACTGCATATGCCAAACAAATTGGAAATTGCTTACGACGGACATATAAGTCTTTCACAAGCAAAAAACGAGTTGAACATCGACTAATTTGTTGAACTTCATCAATCCCATCAAATTTTATCTTCAAAAATTCAATCTCATCTCTATTGGTATAATTCACAAAACCAACAACATTACCCATTGCTCCATTTACCAATCCTCTTTCTACATGTAAATTTCTTCTTAAAATTATCCGACAATTTAAACATACATACAGATTTTTCTCTAAACCAGCAGTTTTAGATATAGTTTTTTGAAGAGAATCCAATTTCAATTTCAACTTTTCAGACAAAACAATAGTACTACCTTCATGCTCTATTCTATCTTTAGCTTCCAGTTTCTTAATTTCTTGCTTTTCTAAATTCAACATTGTCTCATTAAAAACTGAACATTCTTTCAGAGTTGGCATCAAGCATATCACTGACTTATCTACAACCTCTTCACTATATATTCTCTCAGGAACATTATCTTCATTAGGAAACAGCTTGGAAAGTAATCGCGTTCGTAGAGTCTGTTTTGCATCTTCAGTTAATTTTCCAATCCTAATATTTTGAAGAATACTTCCATATTTAGTATCCTTTGCCTGTCGCATATTTTGAATCAGTTCAGTATATTTGAAATGTGACCATATATTTACATTTCCAATACTGCCCAGGCACTTTCTGGTCTCCTCATGTGTAACAGTTTCAAATACAGGTTGTCCTTTGACAGGAGTCAGCTGGAGTAGATCTCCAAAAACTATGACATGTTTACCTCCAAATAACACATCATACTCTGTCTTAAGTGTCTGTTGCATTCTTAAATGCACAAAAGCAAGCATTAAATTAGAGACCATGCTTACTTCATCAATAATAAGAAGTTTCATTTTTTTAAGGACTCTAGAAACTTCAAAAGAAGCTTCTCCAGAAAGCTTCTGATATTGTAATTTATTTTCATGTTCAACTGGCAGCATCAGCAAACGATGTAAAGTTACACCTTTTATATTATGTGCTGCCAATCCAGTTGGAGCAGTAACAACACACGACAGTGTTGATTGAGTTGTTTGCTGTAAATATGTAGTAATTCCTTTAATTAGGAAACTTTTACCAGTCCCAGCTTCTCCACTTACATATAATCGAATAGGCTCAAATGACATACATGAGCAATCTTTTCTCTCATGACGAAAGCCATGCTCAATGTGCTCTGTCACTTCATCATATATCTGTCTTTGCTCAACATTAAACTGCTTCTTTAATTCTTCTAAGTCGATTACTTGCTCTTGACCTTGCTGGATTGCGCTTTCCACCTCATCCATGGCGGTGGCTGCTTCATTTTGAATAATTGGTTGTCCCAGTGGATCTTGACTTAATGATGCCGAACTTTGACTATCTTGTGAACTATCTCTAGCAATCTCTGCTGCAATTGTTGCTTCTTGCTCTATTTCGTCATTCAACATTTGGAGATAATTGCTGAAAATAGGACATTCAATAGTACTTTTAGATGCGTTGAATGAATCTTCATAACTATCAAAGTCTCCAAGTAGTTCCTCTTCTCTACGCCATGGTTTAAAGAGTTGCAAAAGAGCAAAATAGTAAAACTCTCTTTTATCAGGTGTTTCGCAACTCAGTTTCCGATGATTTATCAAGTGTCTTTTTCTTTGTTTTACCAGACATCCTTCATGTCCAATTACAGCATGTACACCTTTATCAATATTCTCGGTAACATTTCTCTTAAAAATATAATTTTGAAGTATTTCATACAGACAAATGTTTTCAAGCAGAATACTTCTATTTGGATAGTATGTATCCAACATATTTGTTTTCAAAATGTCTGTACTGTTTGGTTCTTTCTGGGCTAAGTACTCAATTTCTTGCACAGGTTTCAGAACACGGTTTCGTGTTTCTGCTAGGCCCAAACTCACCCAGAGAATAGTCCTTGACTTCGCATAAAGACTTGCTGATGATAATCTATCACAACATTCATATGCTCCAATTTCTCGATGAGACAGCATCTTCAAACTGTACGTATATAATTTCTTGCTCAGGCTCTTTTCATGAGAAATGTCTTCCCACATCTCCTTCAATTCCGTCTTTTCAGATTTCGTGATGTAAGACGTTACATATCAAGCCACAGCAATAGAGTTGTCTGCAACATACTGTATGTCCATGTTAGCATTCCACATGGACAAAATGACTGGATTATAGTCATTAATATATTTCGATTCTTCACCTCTTCTTAAATTGTACGTATTTTTAGGTGACCTCCTTCTGATATTATGTCGCAAACATGACATCAAATTGTTGACTCTTCCTTTTGAAAGTACCGGTCGTGCAAATCCAAAGCGACATTTGGTATAAAATTTGCTCTTTGATTTGAATTTTTGCCGACAATATTTTCCACAGCGATGACTTTGGAAACGTAACACTTTTCCTCTTAAGTCCTTATCAGTGGTACTATTAGGTATGTCACAAGTGGCATACTGTTCAATAAAAGACAGTACAGTCTCATCCGAGTCTATTCCAAATTTAGGAGCATCCTTGATCCATAGTAGCATATGAATATGAGGAGCACCTCTTGCTGAATATTCTTTTCTCCAAAAGAAATCCAGTACTTCACCAAGAGGCGGATTTTTCTTGTTAGTAATGAAAGACATCATAGCTTCAAATCTATGATTAAAATACCTGCAAACATTAACTGGATCTAATGAACACAGTTCTCCAGGTGTCTTATAGTTTATATTTTCTATATTTGCATTCGCCTCCCGAAGAAATTCAATTAAATCTTCCCAAGCATACTCTGCACAGCTTAGAGTTAAAAACCATGTTGGTGGTCCTAAGTTTCTAAGCATACACTTTAAATCTCCATGACGACGGTACCAATACTCATTAGTACCCCGCTGACAAGCCATTAAATTAATTAAATGAGAATCCAAAACACTATCTTTCTGATGCACTCTATCCATAAATTCCTTTGCTGATATATTTTGCAGATGTACACCACTTTTTAAGATATGATTTACTGCATAAGACAGACCAGATAAGTCACTCTCAAACAAAAGATGAAACAGATATGGAATACATTGCCGAAACCTTGCATCTTCTGCATATAATCTAGTTGTCCGGTACTCAGATGCAGGAATCTGCATAGGTCGATCATCATATCGTGTACCTTCACCTGTAGGAAATAACTGTGGGAAACAACGACCTTCCAAACTTTCTTCCCAGACACTAATCGGATTTCCTTTCGCCTTTCTCATCTGAAATAATTCAATAGCATTCCCTATTGCTTCTTTGGAATGCAGTGGATGAACACTGTAATGTTCATAAATTTCTTCAGATCTAGATACATCAACTTTTTCAATTTGTCCACTACACAAATCACTATCCTCTTCTTCACTTACATCTTCTTGTTCTACATATATATCTTTGTAATACTTATTATTTTGCACTAAATACAACGTTGCCTTTTTCACTTTCCTAACATCCACTAAATCTTGCCAGATTTTCTTACTCTTTGTGGGTACACCATTCACTAGAATAACTAGAGGTTCCTCTTCTACATTTTCAACACCAATTGTTTCCATATTTTTTTTAAGATCAA
The DNA here is from genome assembly GCF_964263255.1 of Lissotriton vulgaris. Lineage (NCBI taxonomy): Eukaryota > Metazoa > Chordata > Amphibia > Caudata > Salamandridae > Lissotriton > Lissotriton vulgaris. The sequence goes on along the minus strand of NC_141685.1, from coordinate 684,528,188 downwards.
GAGGCAAATACACAACTCTACCCTTTAATCCTCTTAGTAAATCTGAAGGATTTAATTTACCAGTCTTAGGCTCCATTCGAACAATAGCCTGAAAAGAATGTACACATTGAATCAGAATCGTCTCATAAGTATTTAAATTCATCAATTCAGATGGAATATTTACCAACTCTAAATTATTGTGAACAGCTCTAGCAGGCATTTTATTTTCATCTAATTTATTATAACAATATTTACAAACACGTTGCTCAAAACCCAAATCAAAATAGTTTTCCACCAACAAATAAGTTGCAAAATCTTTCCATTGACCATTACTTTCATCTTCACTTTTTAAATATAAATCAACTAACCTCGTTTGACTTTTGTAATGAATTCGTCGACAACAGACACAAGAAAAATTTGGTTTCTCACCTGCAATTACCTTAAACTTTATTATTTCTTGTTCAAAGTTTTCAATATTTACATGCCCAACATTTTCTAACACATTTCCTTCTGTAATTATATCACCTTCTGCATTATCTTCCTCGGGACCAAAATAACTTACCTCAATTTCTGCACAAATCTTCTTAACATCTAATTCACATCCATACAAAAGAGCACTATTTAACTGTTTAAGTTTAAGTGCTGGACTTTTTGCATAGTACAACTTTCTCACTAATTTTCTCATTTTAGTGTGATGCACTGCTAACATCCGGAAGTGATGAAATACACTCTGACATATTTTTTTAGAGAGACAAGCCAGAGAATGGCCTTGCAGACCTATTTTCTCACGCACTCTGCATTCATCTAATTCTTGCAACATTTTAATTTTTTTCTTTAGACTTTCTTTAGTGTACTTACGTAAGAAATTGCGAAAGAAATTAATTGAATCCTGTCGTACACTACAAATGCTACTACAATTCCAACTGTAAACAGGAGCATTAGGACGTCCCTGTAAAGCTTCTCTAACCATAACATCTTCTGCATTTCTAACCACAATTTTCTCTTTCTCAATAACACAACCATCCTTCACCTCATACGCTCGACCTGTGGTGTCAACTGCATGCAACAGATTGTTACTTTGAAAGTAACTCTCTTCATTAAAAAATGGCTCAGAAGTTGAAGTATGCATCCACTTCCCAGAAAACACTTTACAAAAATTACTCCTATTTATATGTCTCTTCCATTTACTTTTACTTTTGAAAACTCGAATCGCCTTATTTAAAATATTTATTCTATTAAGTATTAAAATAAATAACTTTCGTTTTGTCTCAAATGCGCGCTCAACAAAAGCCTCTATGTATAGTTTTTTTTTAAGAAAAACAGATCTTTTTTTAGAAACTTTTTCCTTTTGTAATAAATTCGCAACGACTCTGTTGTAAAACATACGCTTCCTGATTTGGCTAAATTGATTGGTCCGGGTTTTACTGTACTGACTTTCATCTTTCCTAATTGCAGTAATATTAGTTTCTTTAACTCCAGATGTCTTTTTAGATGATGAAATCTTTTTCTTCTTCTGAACTTCAATAGTTACATTGTTCCCCCCCAAAATACTTTTCACAAACTTTTTAGTTTGCTTACCAGGAGTACTCTTCTTTGTAACCGTCCTCTCAGTCTTTGAAAATAATTCTGTAGTTTTCTTCTTTAAACTGTACGTCCGCTTGTAGAGTTTCTTTTTTTCAATTCTGGTCGGCATCTTAATTAAAAATTTTGATGAGTTTGTGAACCTGTAAGACACAAAAATAACAAATATTATAGTTCAGTACTGCCATATACCATACAAATTAAAACCACACATTCATTTTTTAATAAAATACACATAATAACAGAAAATCTCTGAACAAAGTAGTAAATCCTGTAGTGAAATTTCCTTGTAAATTTATCACACTATATATTTCTTTAAAATTCATAGACAATTTTGAAATTTTTTTTTAAAAGCATACGAACAGTACACTTTTTTCAAAAACTATCGGTCATCATAAGTGTTTTAATCTTTTTTTCTACAATCTCTTTTACACTTCATGAGAACATATCTTATCGCTCTCATGAAGCACTTTATCGACGAATATATGAAAAAAGCTATCATCACGAATGGTTTGCTATAACTTTTTTTTATTTATTTAAAAGTTCATAATTTAAAAGAACTTCTAACATCAGTTCATCACAAATTTCTTCAACTTCATTGTCCTCCTCTTCTATCAGCTCTAAATATGCTGAATCTAATGAAATGTCCATAAAATAGTCATTTTCATCTTCTTCCTCTCCAACAACCGCGTCTAATATTTCCTCCATTAGTTCATTTATAATTTCAAAATTCACTTCATTTTCTTCCCCAAAAAATTCCATTATATTTTTTTCAATAAATTCTTCTTTTTCCTTTTAAAAAAATATAAACATTAAATTATATCTTTGTCCATAAGTGTATAATTAAAAACTACCTTTACTAATTTTTAAACTACAGATAATTTTATAATCTCTAACTTATTAACTCTATAATTTGTAAGATACCACATTCCTCTTGTTTTGAAAAAGAAATTGGCAATATAACTCTAAACATTGACACTTTGTTTTTTTAAAATTAAATAATTACTGTTGATAAAAGACATTTCACTGTAAAATTTATTTTTAGATTTTCTACATATTTGAAATATTTATTACCTGTACAATAATTTTTAGAGACCCATTTCTTTTATTTCATCACTACAAAGTGCAATATAAATATATGCACTCTAAAGAAAAGAACTACACTATACAAACCATTTAATTCACTTTACAGATTACTACTTCCCACAGAGACAGTTCCATTTATATTACAACAGTATACTCACCATGTCAATGTCTTACCATATGCAAAATATCATACTTACCATGAACAACCACCTCATAATAAAACTCTACATTAATATTTAAAAAACTGCCTATACATAGTATATTCACAGATATACAGGAAAATAAACATTACATTTCGATCCATATCATAATACCTCTCTCTAATTAAAAATGGAACACTACCAAACATAATACAACAAGATTTTAAAAATAATGAGCACTTCACAAGTATTACTAAAACAAACCTAAAAGAATTATACTCCAATGATTTCTAAATCTCAACTCCTTGTAAAAGATCACATATCCCAAGCTCATTAAAACATAATTTGAACTGTCAATGGAGAACATCTCAAAAAACATATGTACTATAAGCAGATAGAACCACATGTAAAAAATTTGAGATAAAATCATATTCTAAACATTTACAAATTACTCTTTATTATTTTCATCACCACCCACAGAAATTGCCAAACCATAAAAAGAAACTCACCTGAAAAAAAGAATATATATTCTCAATATATAACTTCGCAGGTTAATCCTTACAGGCACCAAACACTCTAAGAATAGAAAGAATAACATTTTATTAACTTATAACAAACTTATTTCCTACACAATATACAATCATTATAGCATTGAACAAGCATAAGTAATAAGATTCCCAAAATACTCTCCATTAAAAATAAATTCAAAATTTCTCATTTATAAAAGCATTCTGCCACAGATATGTCACTTTTCCTTATTTTAGAATTCATGCACCTACAACAATAGGCTTTTAAAAGTAAAAGGCCAACTCACAAAACAAAAAAAGCCTTATTAATAAAACATTGCGTCGCCACTGCGTCACTTTTAGCATGGGAAAAGTGACGCACTAGTGGCGCAAGACCGTCATAAATAAAGCCCCATGTCCATACAGAAAAACTACAGGGCCAGCATTATACACATGGAAGCAATACACTTGCACAAAACCACAAAACACCAGGAGCCACCATGTTAATATATATCCTTAATATAATAAACCTCTGAGAATGGATACATATTTCCGTGGCAAACTCCTTAGCAATATTTAAGTGACTTAGGGCCCGATGTAGGTAGCCCTTTACCGATTCGAATCGGCCGAAAATACTGATTTTCGGCCGTTTCCGATCGGTAAAGGGCTAACGAGATGTAGGGGCACATTTTCGGTAATTTTACCGAATCGTTATGATTACCTAATCGGTAAATGTACCTATTCGGTAATATTTACCGATTCAGTAATGATAACGAATCGGTAAAATTACCGAAAATGGAATGTAGGTAGGCAATGTACCATCAGCACATGGCTTACAGAATCGGTATTTTACCATGGAATACAAATCCATGGTAAAATACCGATTCCTGTGTACATGCACATCTGTGCATGTACACATGTGCCATGTGACAGACAGACGTGCCCTTAGGGCATGTCTGTGTACCACATTGCACACATGCCCGTTTTGGGGGTGCTAGAGGCTGTCAAAGTGACACCCCCTGCACCCTTGTCAATTCTTTAATTACCGATTCGGTAAATACCGAATCGGTAATGCCTAATCATTCCTATGGGCTTCAAAGCCCATAGGAATGAATGGCCATTACCGAATCGGTATTTACCGAATCGGTAATTAAAGAATTGTTAAGGATTCGGTAACGAATCCAGATGTTGGGACCTACATCCCATTTACCGATTTTGAAATACCGAATCGGTAGTATTCGGTATTTCAAAATCAGTAAATGGGATTTACCTACATCGGCCAGACTCCTAGAAAATTTATCAAGTCATTATGCTCCTCTCCACTGCATAGCCGGAAACCTAATTCTATGGAGTTCCTATACGACCGGCAATACTGCAGCAACCAACAGATTACATACATGCACCTCTCACCATTTTGTCGCTTTTGGCGCCTTTTTTTTCCCCCTCACATACATTCACCTCTCGCCATTTTGTCGCTTTTGGCGCCTTTTTTTTCCCCTCACATACATGCACCTCTCGCCATTTTGTCGCTTTTGGCGCCTTTTTTTCACCTCACACAGTAACATAACACAAACTTGATAGTGCTTCGCATGTAGACAGCTGATTCATAAAGTAATGATGTATAACAACTTGCATTTTCATATATCCTTCCTAAACTAAAAGACCAGAGACCTTCTTCCACTTATTAAAATATAATATACTTCCTTATAAGAGTGTACAATGTTTTTTTCCAACTATATTCATTTTTCTTCAACTATAGCGTTTGTATTCCATGTACTACTGACAATACCAATTACTGTGTTTTTTGCAATTTCTGTACTCATGTTACATAATGATTTGCCTTTAAAACAGTACATTTCCAAATAAACATTTCAAATATTCACGGTTTCTCTTTTAATCCATAATCTCAACTGAAATGATTTCATATTGAAAAACTATTCATGGGTTCCACATACCCTTAACTGTAGACACGGAGGACCTTATTTATGAAGACCTTCCGCCGCCGGTGCCTCATTTTTTAAAATAAGAAAAAGTAACGCACCGGTGGCACAAGGCCTTCGTAAATAAAGTCCTGAATGTTTTCTTTTCTCGACCTCACTTACTGATACTAGAACCTGCAACCAATTACGGCCCGTGAACTCTTTCTTAGTAGGTCGCGCACCGTAAAGACAGTTATACCACTGTTAACATTTTTTTTTACTGTTACCAAGCACCGACACAGTTCCGCTTCACTCAGAGTTAATCACTGCTCCCACGCTTCTACAGGCCAGACGCTATGTCGTATTTCTCTCCTTATCACCCTTTCATCTCCACAATAACAAACAGTTCGCCGCCAGCCACCAGAGAACAGACTCAGATGCAGAGGCACCAAAGAGTGAAATACGACATACCCTCTGCTCTGAGAAAGCAACCAAGCGGTAATTGTGAAACAAAATATTCAGTAGCGCTTTAAAAATACCAATGCAATTATATAATTATTTTTTTGAAAATGTTCCAATCACTTTAATAGGACTATCTGTGTGTGCCTCCACAGCAAACTTCCTCAGGCCGGATTGAAGGCAAACACACAGACAATAAGATAACACAGGGCAAAGGAGATGCAAAACAGAAGGGACATAAAGATGGAGTCAAACAGCAGAACTGAGAGAGATATTTTTATGCTCCGTTTCCAACCTCAATGTACGAACACATTTACTACACAAATCTCTATACAACCTCATGGTCAAAACTTTTCATTTTATTTCACTCGACCACCTCCCTCACCCCACCAGTGCAAACGACGACCAGAAACCGCACTATAATTTTGACGTCTAACAGAAACTTTGTGAATACCTTAATCATTACCACTTTAACCCCCTTCCCCGACCCTCTCGCCCCACCCCCACCAGTGCAGGCCACGGCCACCAACCAGCCTGAAATATTGTCCACTGACAAAAAGTTTACCAATTCATTAACCATTACCATTTTTTCACAACGGTATCACTAGTAATTTACCATTTCTCTCTCTTTCTGCATTGTCTGTGTCTCTGCTAACATTATTTCTTCATATCCTCAACAACTTCTCTCATTATATATAAACGCTTCAAAATTACAAAAATAATTACTCTATATTAAAAATATTTTTTACTGCGTATTCAACATTTAAATGGAAGAAATTACTTTTACAAATACAACACATTACGACAGCAATAAATTAGTTTTCACATGGAAAATCAATGATTGTTTCTGATTAAACTATATTATACGATACATGACAAAACAAACAGTTACGCACTTACCTTTACCAATGCTTTGAACGATGTACAACAGTGAAAGTCACAAAACAGATATTCTTTAGCGGAACTCTGAATATTGCTTCTATCACTGCAACCAAAATTCAATGGCACAGATATCCAGTCAATACACACTCATATAACTCTCTTCAACCAATCACATTTCCTGACGCAAAATTGTAAAATCAAATTTACATTTCAATTGGTTGTCCTTCACAATATTTTCAGACTCACGTGAGAGACACCCATCACCAACTGCCATCTCCGGCTGTTTCCATGGTAACACCTCATTCTGCACCTTGCTGAAGGAACAGGTCAAAAGTTCATGTCTCAACATTCTACAGCAAACTAAGAAGACTGTTTTCCCTCCAGAAACACCTGCCAATCCACAACTCAGTTACATGTCTTTTTTTCACACCCAATAATACTTTTCGTTTAACATAAACATTAACATGCAACGTACTCTTCAATCTCCACTTATTATAATCAACCAATCATTTTTATTTTATTAACCACACCCAGCCTCTTCCTTTTTTTTTATTTAGAATTTAAACTTGTAACTACCATTCCACTTCCAGAACCGATCGGACGACGACTACAAATCCATTAAAAATGAAGGTCTGGCTAATAGGACACAGTTATATTCACTGGAGTAAAAAATATGCACTAAGGAGACGAATTTGCAACCTCGGCTTACCAAATGTACACATAACATGGATTGCCAAAAGAGGATTGAAATGTCACCAATTGATTCCATTGGTGAAAACTTTTATGCATCTCCCAGAACCAGACCTTATAATTGTGCACTGTGGTGGGAACGATCTAGGCACAATCACTCGGGTAGGTCTGGAAATGCTTCTAAAAGACACCTTTCCACAATTGATGACACTTTTTCCTCGATCTGCCTTGGTATATTCCAATATATGCCAAAGACAGAAATGGAATTGGTCCAATCAACATTGTGCACAATTTGAGAAAGCAAGGAGACATGTAAATACATCTGTTTCTGCGTTCCTCAGAGATTATAGCATGGGTTCTATTTACCACAACAACTTGCGATACCACATGCAAGACGTCTATAGGAGAGACGGTGTTCATTTCACGAATGAGGGAAACACAATCTTCCTCTGCAACATCAGGCTCTGCATCGGTACTTACCTATAAATGCAGAAAACACTCAATTAACACAAGGGCTCTTTTCAAAGCCACTTTATATCTAAGCACTCAAACTTCTCATTTATCTCCATTTTCACACTCTTGTGAATAAGTGTGCGCGACCGGGTGCGCGCACCCCGTTATTTTTTTCCGGAAAAAAAAATATATTTTTTCGCGTTTAAGGGCCTTACTACACACCCCGAGAAAACCTACGCAGCAAGACAATCTCTACCTTCTCCCCTTTCCATGTTTCAACGCTATGAAATGAACAATATATTTACTCGCAGTGACAAAATGGCGGACAAAACTTCCTGATTTCCTTCGAATCGAACGTTAACAGACGTCACGCAGCAAAAAAAAATTCCGCTCACGCGCTGCCGCTTGGGTGCGCACACGTGTGCGCGCCTATAGATATATAATTGAATTTAACTTTAATTTTCTCAACAACTACTGAACGGATTTACACCATTCCAAAAAAAGCGTAATCTGCGAACAGGACTCTACAGTTTTGCCAAATTTCTTATAAATCCATTCAGCCGTTCGACCTGTAGCCGAGTCTAAAGGTCCTATGGAAAATAACATGGAGAAAACACGTTTTGGGACCCCCCTTTTATCTCAGCCCCCACTTCACCAATCCCCCCCAAACTTTCAGGAAATGAGCGCAGCGGACCGAGCCATCTTCTTTGAGAAATTCACAAAGATTCATCCACCAGGGCCAAAGTTATTCCAAATAGAATGTTGAGGATTTCCTATGGAAAACAATCCTAACTATAACTACCTACTGGCGACCGCCAGTAGGTAATACATATATATATATATATATATATATACATACATATATATTACCTACTGGCGGTTGCCAGTAGGTAGTTATAGTTAGGATTGGCTACAATAGGAAATCTGCAACATTCTATTGGGAATAACTCTGGCGCCGATTGAGGAATTTGTGTGTAATTTCCCAAAATTTTGGCCAGCTCCGCTGCGCTCCTTTCCTGAAAGTTTTTGGGGGATTCGTGAAGTGGGGGCTGAGAAAAAAGGGGGGTTCCAAAACGTGTTTTCCCCATGTTAATTTCCATAGGACGGTCTGACATGTCTACAGCCCGAACCGCTGAACGGAATTAGGCCAAACTTGGCAACATTGTAGGGACTGGTACGCAGATGTGCCTTTGCTATGTTTGGTGAAAATTGCTCCAGTGGTTTTTACGAAAATTAACTTCAAAAACACATATATATCAATAGGCGCTCTCTGAGCATTCACAGGTGCGCGTACCGGGGAGCACAACCGGCGCGCTACGGGAGTGCGAGAGCGGTAAGCTGATTGGCTTTCGGGCGTCTGTCAACATTCTAAACAGTCCGGAGAGTCTGCCATCTTGTGTCTTGTAGAATCGAGACACAAGAGGTGAAAAAGAAAGGGGGAACTAATTAAAAGGGGGCAGAGTAGACACCCCCTAACCCCCTAGGTTTTCCGAGGGGGGCCTAGAAGGACCTTGAAGGGCTAAAAACGTTTTCTTTTTTTTAATTTTCGCGGGGTAAGCGCTGGCGGCGCTCCCCGGTACGCTCTCAGGTACGCGCACCCTGAGTGCACCACGGGGAAAAACAGAGTAAAAAAAATTAGTAAAACAATAATGTTGAGTGTTTAGAGGAAAGTGATGCATTGCTGGAGTGTGTCACAAAAGTGACACAACTCCAGCAATGCATCCTTTCACATGGGGCAAGTCCCATGTGAAAGGGCCTGCATCAGTCTTATGCCTGCTGTGAGACAGGCGCAAGATTTTGACACAACGGCATCCTAAAAGTGACGCAGTGAAATCTCATAGATTTCACTGCATCACCTCTACAACCCTTTCTTGCGTCATTGTTTGCGGTGTGGCTAAGTACTTATCAAGCGCCTGGCGCATTCGCACAAGGATATGTAATGTTATCAATACTTAGGCCTTATGGATACAATCGCCAATTAATAACTTCCTTTTTAAACATTGTGATACCTAATATTGTCATGTAACTTTGGTTTGTATTATGTTTTAAATGTACATAGTAATTTTTAAGCAATTTAAAATGAAATGCACTTTTTAATCCCAATGTTTTTTATGATCAATGTACTTTTATGATATGAAAATATCGAATAAAGTATCAATAATAAGAGTAAAAAAATAGAGTAAAAAAATAATGCTGAGTGTTTAGAGGAAAGTGATGCATTGCTGGAGTGTGTCTCAAAAATGATGCAACTCCAGCAATGCATCCTTTCACATTGGGCCAGTCCCATGTGAAAGGGCCTACGTCAGTCTTACGGCTGCTGTTAAGCAGGCGCAAGATTTGGACGCAACAGCATCATAAAAGTGACACAGTGATATCTCTTAGATTTCACTGTGTCACCTCTACGACCCTTTCTTGCGTCAATACACCCCTTTTGCATACATTACACCTGACGTAGGTATGATGTGGCGCAGGGGTTTACAAAGTGACGCATCTACCTAGATGTGTCACTTTGTAAATATGACTCAATAAGGTGCATTTTTTACAGCACTGGTGTGTCACAAAAAGTGACGCACTGGTGGCGTAAAAGTGACGCATGGCCTCATAAATGAGGCCTTCAGTCTTCTACTCATGCGTCATATTTAATATATGACGCATTATGTCGCAAGTACCTACAGATACGTCAGTATTTCAGACGTATCTGTAAGAGCAAAAGTGATGCATTGCTGGAGTGTGTCACAAAAGTGACAACTCCAGCAATGCATCCTTTCACATAGGGCAAGTCCCATGTGAAAGGGCCTGCATCAGTCTTACGCCTGCTGTGAGACAGGCGCAAGATTTTGACACAACGGCATCCTAAAAGTGACGCAGTGAAATCTCAGATTTCACTGCATCACCTCTACGACCCTTTCTTGCGTCAATACACCCCTTTTGCATACATTACACCTGACGTAGGTATAATGTGACGCAGGGGTTTACAAAGTGACGCATCTACCTAGATGCGTCACTTTGTAAATATGACTGAACAAGGTGCATTTTTTACAGCACTGGTGCGTCACAAAAAGTGACACACCGGTGGCGTAAAAGTGACGCATGGCCTCATAAATGAGGCCTTCAGTCTTCTACTCATACGTCATATTTAATATATGACGCATTATGTCGCAAGTACTTACAGATACGTCAGTATTTCAGACGTATCTGTAAGCGCAAAAGTGATGCATTGCTGGAGTGTGTCACAAAAGTGACACAACTCCAGCAATGCATCCTTTCACATGGGGCCAGGCCCATGTTTAAAGGACCTGCATCAGTGTTACTCCTGCTGTGAGGCAGGTGCAGAAATGAGGCCTTCAGTCTTCTACTCTTATTTTTTCTTTCAATTTCTCTGTTTCTTCACTGCCTTACTTGCCTGGTCTCACACTTACTTGTCTTTATCCCTTCTGTATCTCCACTCTTTCCAAAACATCAATGCTCTTTTCTTACCCTTCCACACCCCCGTTCCTTTACTACATTTTCTTTGCATATCCACATTCCCCATGTTCACTCTTCTTCTCCTCACTCTCCTTCCCCACACTCACCTTCTTTCAGTCCCCCTACTTCACTTCCCTTCTCCTCTCGTCCCTTTCTGTGCTTTCTTACTCATTTTCCTCTCCTTTATCAATGCACTCCACTTCACTTACTCTTTTTCATTTTTTTAAGAACACAGCTCTTTGATGAGAATTGGAGGTAGTTCTGAAAAGAACTTTTTTTCTTTCTTCTTTTTTCCTTTTTTAGAACAAAAACAAAAACAGGGAATGGGAAACTGCTCAACAGGAGCAAAAAAACAAAAACAAATTTAGGGCTGGGAACGGCAGCGATGGTTCTCCAATGCTCGAACCATGAGCAGAACACTTTGTTCCCCATAGCAAAGTAGCTGATCACAGTCTCTGCATTTAATAACGCCTTTATTAAAAGCAGGCTGAATGTTAGGAATCAGCTCTTGCGATCGCCCCCTCACTGAAGTAGTTGCTCCTCCGGTTGAAGTAGAGGCCCCATCACTGGGAACCTCTCGTGCCAGAGCCCTGACACTCTCCCGGGCAAAGTTCTGGGGGTGCCTCCTCTCGACATGGCGAATCATAGTGGAGTTTCCAAAAGAATATTTCTTGGTGGGGTCACCCTGTGACGGGACAGTGTGACAAATCCTGCACTCCACCTTTGGAGCATTTACTTTTTTCTGGTCATTTGGAATGGAAAAAAAAATCCATATGAAGTGTTCTTTTATTTTCGGCTGAGGAACCTCTTCATCAAGAAATCCATCTAAGTCATCTTCACTGCTGGATGGTCTGGCAGCCATGGTAATCCAAGATATTAATCCAACAAAGATCGACAGCAGAAAGACAGGTCTTGCAGTCACAAAAGTGAAAGAAGAAAGGAAGGAAATGGGTGGGGATTTCATTCTTTGTAAAAAAAACTGTTAGCAACCAATGAAAAGAGTTTTTTTAAGGTCACATGACTTGACTCGCTTACGCTGTGCACACTGAAGCGCTTCCGGGGGCACTGACGCAGCGCGAGCGTAGGCGCTTCCGGGGGCGCTTACGCGGCGCGAACGTAGCCGCTTCCGGGGGCGCTTACGGGCGCGCCTAAGTGACGTTTCGATAGCTTTACGGAAATGGAAAATCATTTTCATTTTGTAAATCAAAAATACTGCTTTTGTAAGTATGGTACTAAATGTATTCCATTATTATTTACTTTTCATACATATTTTTTTTTACGAATGCAGAAATAGCGCTGTTGGTGCGTTCTCGGGAGAGCTTACCGGTGCGCGCACCCTGAGCGCACCGGGAAATTTAAAAAAAATATATATATACTTTTAACAAATGTTTTTTTTCTAAAATATATATATAATTAATTGTTGTAAAAAACAGCTAACAAAAAAAAATTATCGTAGGTTACAAAGTCGATATACAAATGAATTAGCTTTTAAAAAAACTATGAAATTCACTGAAAAAACCATAGGTTTCACAAATGTTATAGTTAGGAATTAGCTTTTAAAAAACCTTTGAAATTCAATAAAAATTGATAGGTTTCACAATCGTTATAGTTAGGAATTAGCTTTTAAAAAACTTTGAAATTCACTGAAAAAACCATAGGTTTCACACTCGTTATAGCTAGGAATTAGAATTTAAAAAACCTTTGAAATTCACTGAAAAAACCATAGGTTTCACACTCGTTATAGCTAGGAATTAGCATTTAAAAAACCTTTGAAATTCACTGAAAAAACCATAGGTTTCACACCTGTTATAGTTAGCTGAACAGTTTACTCATACAAAACCATTGAAATTTCCATGTTATAGTTAGTTGGACTCACTATAACTCGCGCGCCCGCAATCCACTGCTGATGATGTCACATATTACATCATTCATGACATGGTCAGTGACATCACTGATGACATCACTGATGACATCTCAAATGACATCACTGATGACATCATCCAAGTGATAATACGATGCACCTCCTCACACTCTAATCTAACCATTGATACCCAGTGTTAAATACAAACTACTATTCCTGACATTATTGACACACCAATACCAGTAACTACATACGCACTCACTGATTCATAGGTCTACACACACATCCACTCATTCACCCATACAATCACTCATACATACAGACACTCATCAATACAACACTATCATATCCACTCATACACCTATACAGACACTTACATGCTGACACTCATCCGCGAAGTTACTCAAACACCTAGTCAGTTATGCAAAGAATCAATCACACTCCTATTTCCTCAACTACAAACTTATACACACTAAACCTTACTTATTCAAACATATACTAACACATACTTACTCTCTTTTACAATCACTAATACAAGTACACATTGATCCATACAGTCACTTACGCAATCACAGGCTCTGATATTTAGTCATTTATATATGCCAACTCTCACATGCACTGTTTTTTATATATGTACTTACATGGACATGTAGCACTGATATATCCATTCACTCAGCAACACACCCATGCACACAGTCAACCGCCCATACAGCTGTTTCTATATGCACTCTTGAACCCATATACCTAGTGAATCAACTGGTCACACATCTATGCACAGAGTCACACACCTCACAGCCACCCACACACATACTCACCCTCACATTCAAATACTTAGACAACCAATCAATAACCCATATAGCCACTCATATAGCTACTAATCAACACATGCAGCAGCTTACACAACAACAGACATACTGATGCACACATTCAGACAGTTTAGTCACTAACCACTGCATTCAGTAATGTGTATGTATGTATTTATTTTTATAAAGAGCACATATCACCATTCGGTCTCATAGCGCTGACAGAGGGTTAGGGAGATGCAGAAAGGAAGGGGTATTACGTCATTGCCTTGAATAGTAGTGTTTTGAGTTCTCTCCGGAAGATTTTATGATTCTAGTTAGATCTTAAGGCCGTTGGCAGGGAGTTCCATGCCGTAGGGCCAACCTTCGAGAATCTCCTGTCTCCATTTCTAACAGTTCGAACTCTTGGTATTTTTAGGAGATTTTTGTTTGAAGAGTGCAGTGTTCTTTCCGGGCAATATCTCTGAAGTTTGTTTTTTAGATATTTGGGGCCTTGTCCATTTATTGATTTATGCATTAGGCAGCAGATATTGAACCTTATGCGTTTTCTGACTGGGAGCCAGTGCAGTTTCTTCAAGCACGGGGCAGAGGGAGTACGTGGGGGCAGGTCGAGAGTCAGTCTAGCTGCTGCATTTTGGAGTGTCTGCAGTTTAGTTAGTGTATCTTCATTCGCATCTGCCAAAAGTGCATTGCCATAATCAAGGCGGCTGGTGATTAGGCCTTGTATCAGTGGTTTACAGTAAAGCAGGGGTAGCCATTTGAATATTTTCCTTAGGCTTCTCATAAGACCTATGCAGGTGTGAACTACTTTGTCTATGTGGGGTGCCATGGTCAGCTTGTCGTCTAGGGTGATGTCCAAATTTCGAACGGTGCTTTTCGAGAGATGAGCAAGGTCCGAGCTCCTGTGGCCACCACTCCTGAGACCAGATGGATTTGGCAGCGCCAAAAAGCATTATTTTGGATTTGCCTGCATTCAGCATCAGGAAATTATTGGTCATCCAGGCCTTTATCTCTAACATGCAATTCCTAAATCTCACTCTTGTCTCTGATGGCTCGGGCCAAGGGTTATGAGGATTTGAGTGTCGTCGACGAACGACACTGTGTCAAAGCCGAAGTCCCTAATTATTTTGGCCAATGGTGATACGTATTCGGAAAAGGGGGTGGCGATGAACAGAGTGTCTGAATTAAGCAAGCTATATGCAAATTAGTCTGTCCCTGGCCCAGTGCATCATGGGAACAGGGCAGACTAAACTACCAAGCCAATTATTCACCAGAAAGGAGACAAGCTACCGGGGACCGGTTTCTGGCATTTCAGCCGTCTTCGACCCGGCTTGCTTGAATCCTGATGGTGCAGTGAGAAAGGGACTCATGTCTGAGTATACCCTGCCACACCTATAGTGGCAGAAACGATTCAGAAAAGAGGGTGGTGATGAACAGAGTGTCTGAATTAAGCAGACCACTCTTACCCAGTCCAAAGATCAGGGCTTGATCCATCACCGTTATTTATCTCACTGCACCATCCCAACTCAGAACCTGGCTATATGCAAATCAGTCTGTCCCTGGCCCAGTGCATCATGGGAACAGGGCAGACTAAACTACCAAGCCAATTCTTCACCAGAAAGGAGACAAGCTACCGGGGACCGGTTTCTGGCATTTCAGCCGTCTTCGGCCCGGCTTGCTTGAATCCTGATGGTGCAGTGAGAAAGGGACTCATGTCTGAGTATACCCTGCCACACCTATAGTGGCCAAAAACGATTCAGAAAAGGGGGTGGTGATGAACAGAGTGTCTGAATTAAGCAGACCACTCTTACCCAGTCCAAAGATCAGGGCTTGATCCATCACCGTTATTTATCTCAGTGCACCATCCCAGCTCAGAACCTGGCTATATGCAAATCAGTCTGTCCCTGGCCCAGTGCATCATGGGAACAGGGCAGACTAAACTACCAAGCCAATTCTTCACCAGAAAGGAGACAAGCTACCGGGGACCGGTTTCTGGCATTTCAGCCATCTTCGGCCCGGCTTGCTTGAATCCTGATGGTGCAGTGAGAAAGGGACTCATGTCTGAGTATACCCTGCCACACCTATAGTGGCCAAAAACGATACAGAAAAGGGGGTGGTGATGAACAGAGTGTCTGAATTAAGCAGACCACTCTTACCCAGTCCAAAGATCGGGGCTTGATCCATCACCGTTATTTATCTCACTGCACCATCCCAGCTCAGAACCTGGCTATATGCAAATCAGTCTGTCCCTGGCCCAGTGCATCATGGGAACAGGGCAGACTAAACTACCAAGCCAATTCTTCACCAGAAAGGAGACAAGCTACCGGGGACCGGTTTCTGGCATTTCAGCCGTCTTCGGCCCGGCTTGCTTGAATCCTGATGGTGCAGTGAGAAAGGGACTCATGTCTGAGTATACCCTGCCACACCTATAGTGGCCCAAAACGATTCAGAAAAGGGGGTGGTGATGAACAGAGTGCCTGTTCCCATCATGCACTGGGACAGGAACAGACTAATTTGCATATAGCCAGGTTCTGAGCTGGGATGGTGCAGTGAGCTAAAAAACGGTGTTGGATCTAGCCCTGATCTCTTGACTGGGTGAGAGTATTCTGCTTAATTCAGAAACTCTGTCCATCACCACCCCTTGTTGTTAAATATTTTGTCCACCATAAGCGTGGAAGGGTATACTCATATGTGAGTCCCTTGCTCATTGCACCATCAGGATTCAAGCAAGCCGGGCCGAAGACGGCTGTAATGCCAGAAACCGGTCCCCGGAATCTTGTTTCCTTCCCAGTGTAAGAATTGGCTTGGTAGTTTGGTTTGCCCTGTTCCCATCATGCACTGGGACAGGAACAGACTAATTTGCATATAGCCAGGTTCTGAGCTGGGATGGTGCAGTGAGCTAAAAACGGTGTTAGATCTAGCCCTGATCTCTGGACTGGGTGAGAGTATTCTGCTTAATTCAGAAACTCTGTCCATCACCACCCCTTGTTGTTAAATATTTTGTCCACCATAAGCGTGGAAGGGTATACTCTGATGTGAGTCCCTTGCTCATTGCACCATCAGGATTCAAGCAAGCTGGGCCGAAGACGGCTGTAATGCCAGAAACCGGTCCCCGGAAGCTTGTTTCCTTCCCAGTGTAAGAATTGGCTTGGTAGTTTGGTTTGCCCTGTTCCCATCATGCACTGGGACAGGAACAGACTAATTTGCATATAGCCAGGTTCTGAGCTGGGATGGTGCAGTGAGCTAAAAACGGTGTTGGATCTAGCCCTGATCTCTTGACTGGGTGAGAGTATTCTGCTTAATTCAGAAACTCTGTCCATCACCACCCCTTGTTGTTAAATAAATGGTGATACGTAAGCATTAAATAGGGTCGGGCTTAGAATTGAGCCCTGGGGCACTCCCTTATCGTTATCAATCGCCCCAGATAAAAACAGTCCACACTTGACCCTAGAGCTTCGCCCTGCAAGATAGCTTTGGATCCAGCCTAGGGCTTGGCCCTCGACACCCATACCCGCCAGTCGCTTTAGTAGGACTCTGTGGGATATGGTGTCGAAGACCGCAGAAAGGTCTAACAGGATGAGGATAGCCGACTGTTTGGAGTCCAGTGCCAGCCGGACGTTGTCATGCACCTCTATCAGTGCGGTCTCTGTGCTGTGGGAAGCTCTGAATCCTGATTGCGAGGTATCCAAGAGCGTATGTTCTTCCAGGTATTTAACTAGCTTCGCGTTGATAATGGATTCCATCGCTTTGCCAAAAAGTGGTAACAGAGATATGGGGCGGTAATTTATCGGTTGCTTAGGGTCTGCTTTATTTCTCTTCAGGATTGGCCTCACAATGGCTTCTTTCCAGGGAGTAGGGAAGGTGGCACGTGTTAGGGACGCATTAAAAATAGATGTTAGTGTGGGAACCAGTAAGACACATTTAATCACTCACTCATACAGTCAGTCACACACCTACTAAATCCTTCATCCAGACACTCATACATACACTCATTCTTCAATATGTTAGTCACATTTTAACTTTACAGGAACACACATTCACTGGATGATGTCATCAGTGATGTCATTTGAGATGTCATCAGTGATGTCATCAGTGATGTCACTGACCATGTCATGAATGATGTAATATGTGACATCATCAGCAGTGGATTGCGGGCGCGCAAGGTATAGTGAGTCCAACTAACTATAACGTGGAAATTTCAATGGTTTTGTATGAGTAAACTGTTCAGCTAACTATAACTGGTGTGAAACCTATGTTTTTTTCAGTGAATATATATATATATATATATATATATATATATATATATATATATATATATATATTCACTGAAAAAACCATAGGTTATAGACCATATATAGTTAGGAATTAGCATTTACAAAACCTTGAAAATTCACTGAAAAAACCATAGGTTATAGACCATACATAGTTAGGAATTAGCATTTACAAAACCTTATTTTACTCACACAAAACCATTGAAATTCGCATATATAGTTAGTTGCACTAACTATATATCGCGCACCCGCAATCCACTGCTGATGATGTCACATTTTCCATCATTCATGACATGGTCAGTGACATCACTGATGACATCACTGATGACATGTCAAATGACATCACTGATGCCATCTCAAATGACATCACTGATGACATCACTGATGACATCTCAAATGACATCACTGATGACATCACTGGTGACTTCTCAAATGACATCACTGATGACATCACTGATGACATCTCATTTGACATTACTGATCACATCACTGATGATATCATTCATGTGATAATACGATGAACCTCTTCAGACTCTAATATAGCCTTAGATACACTCAGTGTAAACAGACACACACAGACTGTCACTCATCCATGGAGTTACTCACACACCTAGTCAGTCATGCAAAGAATCAATCACACCTCCATTTCCTCAACTATACAGTTATACACACCTTACTTATTCAAACACATACTAACACATATTTACTCTCTTATACAATCCCTGATACAAGTTCACAATGATCCATACAGCCACTCACACAATCACTGGCTCTTATGCACAGTTATTTATATATGTCAACTCTCACATGTACTGTGTTTTACATATGTACTTACTTTGACATGTAGCACTGAGATATCCATTCACTCACCAATACACTCATGCGCACAGTCAACTGCCCATCCAGCTGTTTCCACATGCACTTTTGAACCCATACATCTAGTGAATCAACTGCTCACACATCTATGCACAGAGTCATACACCTCCCAGCCACCCACACACACACTCAGTCTCCCATACAAATACTTGGGCAACCAATCAATAACCCATATAGTTACTCATATAGTACTGATCAACACATGCAGCAGTTTACAGAACAACAGACATAATGATGCACAAATTAAGACAGATTAGTCACTAACCCATGCACTCAGTGTGACACATTTAATCACTCACTCATACAGTCAGTCATGCACCTACTAAATCCTTCATCCAGACACTTATACATCCACTCATTCTTCAATATGTAAGACATATTTTAACTTTACAGAAACATACAGTCACTGGATGTTGTCATCAGTGATGTCATTTGAGATGCCATCAGTGATGTCATCAGTGATGTCACTGACCATGTCATGAATGATGTAATATGTAATATGTGACATGATCAGCAGTTGACTGCGGGTGCGCGATATATAGTTAGTGCAACTAACTATATATGCGAATTTCAATGGTTTTGTGTGAGTAAAATAAGGTTTTGTAAATGCTAATTCCTAACTATATATGGTCCATAACCTATGGTTTTTTCAGTGAATTTCAATGGTCTTTTAATAGCAAATATCAAAAGCTGTAAAATGTATTCTTCTTTTAAAGGAAAAATATATTTTATATGTATTTAATATAATTTTTTTATGTATATAAATTTTTTGAGGGAACGAATTTATCAAGTATCATGCTGAAGAAGAGTGTGGGGATAAAAAAACAAAGAGGAGGACTAAGAGGAAAGAACAATCAGTTCAAAAATACAATTGCTTTAAAGCATGAAGTGCTTTTCCACACATTTACATTTAAATAACCCATATTAGAACATACAGAATATCTACAGAGGAGACGGTGTACATTGAATTTTAGACTCTTCATTGGTGCTTTCATGTTCCTGCGTGAAGACAGTTTCTAGATGTCGCCAGTAGGTATATAGAGTTAGGATTTTTTTGAATAGGGATTTCTGAAAATTCTATGTTGAATAACTTTGGCGTTGATGGACGGGATTGGCTGAAATTTTCAGGAAAATGGCACATTTTGTTTCTGAGCGTGAACAATAAAATCAATACAAAGCTATGGGATGCAATTATTTACAAACATGTATTAATAAAACATGTTTAACCCCTTCTCTGTTGGATCTCCACACCCTCTCCCCCCCCCCCCCCATGCCACTGCTAAGCTTTTTTTTGGCTATTTGAGGTAGTTTGTGCTTAGGCCCCTGTAACCTTTTATCTACATTAGGTATCCACGCAAAATGTGTGTCCTTTATTTCCAACATCTTGAGGATTCTAAAGGTACCCAGAGTTTGTGGAATCCCTTGGAGTAGACCAGGAAATTGGCCAAAATACAGCTTTTTTTTAAAGTGCTGCAGAAGAAAGAATATTTTTTTCCCTGCAAAAGGTATTGTGAGAAGCTGGCTTAGTATATGGTGCACATTGTTGTAAGTGGGCACCTTGAACTAATCCAGACAACCCTTTTGGTGATTTTAGTGGTCTTACACAACCTTATAAAGCTCTCTAAGTGGTAGTAGTGGAGAGCAGCCCTCAGGCTTAGTCCAGAAGGAGTGCAAAACACTTGTTTTACCAGAGCATAATCTTATTGATATAGATTAAGTAGATTACGTTGATTAAGTGAAAATGACCACACAGTGTATTTAATGTCAAAAAGGTCAAGATGACTTAACATGGGACCACTCCCCTACTACTTTGTTACAGGGCAATCTAAACCAGGCGGCACATCCCCTGCAGGATCAGGTGTCCTTACCAATATCACAGGATACTACACAACCTTCAATGAACGCAATGATGTCAATGATGGAATCAATCCATCAGGGCATTACAGCACATCGTGAGGAAACCAGATCTGATAGCCTCAAGGCCCAGGCTACTATGAGGAAAATGAAAGGGGTGGTCAGGAAGCTTTCAAAAGCCTGTGAGAACATGGGAGATAGGGTTTTAAATCTGGAAGAGAGAATCGTCTCTACTGAAGCTGAGGTGGCAACTGCTACAAGGAAAGTGGAATCCCTAGACACACAAGCACAGGATGTCCAGTGGAAACTGGAGGATTTAGAAAATAGACTAAGAAGAAACAACCTTAGAGTCCTAGGGATTCCGGAAGGATGTGAAGGACAGGATGCTAAGGCCTTTATTGTGAAAATGTTCGAGAAAGCATTCCCAGATGTTGCAGGATGGAACTGGACTACCGAAATCCAGAGAGCACATCTAATACCAGTCAGGCTGAGGCAGAATGCTAGAGCAGATGATAAGCCCAGAGCAATTTTGATATACATAGGGAACTTCCTGCTGCGCCAATCTATCGCAGAAAAAGCGAGACCAGATTCTAAGAGGGCTTTTGAGGGAGGCTCTTTTTTCGTAAGGCCGGATTTTTGCCACACCACTGTTGAACGGCGATGGAGATTAAGACTGCTAATCAAGCCTTTTCAGGACAAAAAGATACAGGTGTATCTCATTAATCCTGCTCAACTTAAAGTTATCCATCAGGGAAAGACTTTTTATTTTCCCTCAGAAATTAAAGCTCGGGACTTTTTAAACTCAGTATAGATTGGGCTTATGTTTAAGTAGTATTCCTAAATTAGACTAGCCCTAGGGCGGTATAATAGTGCTAATATGGGTCACTAAGGGCAATTTATGAATTTCAAAGGCTTGAGGTTGTGTTATTGTATGTTTTCAAGAGTCAAAACAGGTAGAAAATAAGGTTTAAAAAAAAAAAAAAAAAGGGTAATCAATTGGTTTCAACCTTCGTTTGTTTTGGGAAAATTTTAGGGTAAGGGTGTTTCCAAATAATATGTATCTTTTTGTTTGAATTCAGAGCCCACTGCACGCTGTATCCATCACACGCACAGACTCAGTCTGCGCGCTCCTTCAGGGTGGGGGTCAGGGTCAGGGGTGGGTTCAGGGGGGGTTGCGACACGGGGTGGGAGGGTGGGACACGGGGGGGAGAAAGCAAAAAAAAAGAAAGTTCTCGCAGTTAAGATGTATATTGTTGAAGATGTAAGATCATTAATGCTAATGTTACTTCATTCATTCGAAGTTTTCAGGAGAATAATTGATTGGATAGACCAATGGTTACGACTTCTGCAGGGTTATGTCTAAGTTAAACGTAGTAAGTCTTAACATAGGTGGTTTGAATAATTGGAAAAAAAGAGGTAGGTTGGAGGAGTACATTAAAATAATAGGGGCCGATATCCTCTGCCTACAAGAAACTCATTTGCCGTGGAAAAATAAACATTGGTTGAATCTAAGGGGCTATGAAATGTTATCATGTTCCTCACAAACATCTACGATAAAAGGGGTAGCAATCATTGAAAATACAGGGCTGGGGGGGGCTAAAAGATGTAAGGCAGATACTTCTGGACGCTGGGCTATATGTGAAATGAACATAGGTCTCACTATCTGTACAATATATGGGTCTAACCTCGATGATCCAGCAGTAATGGATTATTTAGAGCAGGAGCTAACAAATTGGTCAGCACCTGTAATAATCTGCGGAGATCTAAACATCTCAGCAGATTTTACAAACGGGAGTGTATATACAGGTCGGAAGCCACGGGTATATAAGGCGTTATCCTCTGTTATTAAATCCCATGGTTTGATAGATGTGTGGGGAAGTTTAAAGAGAGATAATCCAGGGTTCACGTATTTTTCACACCCTTTCAACAAATATACCAAACTGGATTATTTTATGATAACAGCTAATTATCTTCCAAATGTGGAAATAGTAAGGTTACCCAAGATAATTTCGGATCATAATCCCCTCGTGTTAACAATTGCTATCAGTAAACAAGGGAAAAAAGCTAGACCTTGGACTTTCGATAGGAAGCTCCTAATGGATAATAATTATATCTCGCATTTGAAAACTTGGTGTCAGTCATTTTTTGATGCAAATAGATATAGTGCTCCCCGTAACGTTGTCTGGGATAGTTTTAAAGCTGGTCTGAGAGGTGAGACAATTAGCTACGTTGGACGAATGTGGAAGAGAGGTAAGATAGAGAGGGAACGTTTATTGGGTAAACTGGCAGATGCAGAGGAACAGCACAGGAAAGATGTATGTCAGGGGTGTCAGGGTAATTTAAGTTTAGAGCGACTGAATAGTATCAAGGCTGAACTCCAGATACAATTGGCAAGAAAAGCTGCAGCTGGATATCAATCATATAGATCTGGAATGTATGAAACAGGGGAAAGTGCTGGTAAAGCTTTGGCTCTGCGGATAAGGCAGGTTGCTTCAAGGAATATCATTTTTTTTTTTAACATCATTTTTATTGCATCACCAATATAAATGTACAGACAATACAATTATCCGTTATAATACAACAGGTACAGGCTTAGTATGATCCAGTCGATCTCCATTCGGGGGGTCACCTCAGCCTTGGCGCGGTTGACCTCATCCCTGCCCAGTTCTTGTAGCTCCTTACAATGCCTGATCGCTTCCTTAAGCAAATAACCCTGGGTTGCTTTTGCGGTTTTCACCCATCCCCCTCCCCAGATTTCGGTACCCCAACATCCCTCCAAAGCAGCCTCCTACCCACCCTCCCCCGTGGTCGCTCTGCGCTGGACTAACAGTGTAAAAGTGTCCGGTGTGATGCAGGAGGCAGTAATCTTTCACTAAGGTGTGTTCTCCTGTGTAGTGATGGGGTCCGCCCCGTCCAGTTCGCTCTCGCCATCCTGCCCCTCATCGTCCACATCCCGGAGCGCCTGCACCATCACTTCCCATGCAGTCGCCCTTTCCAGAGCTTTCTCATCATTCAACCTCCATGCCATCTGGTACCGTAAGGTACTTTCACACGCGGCCCATCTCAGGCATTCCCCATACCATCTTTTATACGTGGGCCCCGCTTTGGACTTCCAGTTCCTTGTGATCTCCCGCTTGGCCAGAATAAGCCCCAAGTCCATAAATTTACTAGTCATCTTGTTCCTAGGCGTGTGCGGGAACCAATGGAGGACACCAACCGCTTTGGTAAACTGGATATCCCTATCCGTCGCGACGTTAAGGGCCCGCCCAACTTCCTGCCAATAGTCTCCCAGGGAGGGGCAATCCCACAGCATATGACACAAATCCGCCCCAACTGTATTACATCTGGGGCAGGCAGCGTCGGTCGCCCCAAAATACTGTTGGATTTTCCCGGGGGTGAGGTATGCCCTGTGGATGATATAGAAATGAATCAATTGAAACCTGGCATTTCTCGAGCTCTTCCGTGCCCGCCTTAGCAACTGGCCCCAGGTCGTGTCTGGTATCTCCACCTGAAGGTCCAGCTCCCACTTGGCCTTCAGGGCCGCCAAAGGCTGCAAGGCCTCCCACTGCATCCTAGCGTACAAGCACGTGACAGCCTTAAAGGTTCCCGCCGCCATCATGGTGTACTGGCAGGCCATCGAGGTGCCTGGCTCCTGCAGCCCTTCCCCCCAGTGAGCTTGCATGGCGCCTGTGACTGCTGCGTGCAGCAAGTAGTCGCCCCTCGGAAGGTCAAATCGCTCCTGCAGGCCCTGGAACGGCAGCAAAACCCCATCCTCGTAAAGGTCACCCAACATTTGTATTCCCGCCTCCTCCCATCCTAGTAAGCGCGACCAGTCGCCTCCATGCGGGAGGGCGGTGACCATCCCCAGCGGAATTTCGGGGGCATACATAAAGCGGACACCCGCCCGCTTACGGGCCCGGTCCCAGCAAAGCCGGAACGTCTGCTCCTCGGCCGTCAGGTCTCCCACCCGGAGCTTCTGGTGCAGCGTAATATACGCCAGCACATGTCGCGGGGTACCTTCCATCCTCGCGTCCTCGGGGCCTCTATACACCCTCGCCACCTCCTGAGTAAAGGTCTGCAGCTGCGCGGCCAAGTAGTATCCTTCAAAATCCGGCACCGCCATCCCTCCATCATCTTTGGGGCGCAACAGGGTGTCGAGCGCTATGCGCCTCCTTCCCGTGCCCCACAAAAAGGCTATGACCAATGACCTTAGGCGTTTGAAAACAGAACTCGGGACCCACACCGGGAGCGTCCTAAAATAGTACAAAAGCCTGGGCAGGGCTATCATCTTAAGCAGGGAGATTCTACCCGCCAGGGACAACGGCAGAGTTGCCCAGAAGTCCATGGACCCCCGCAGAGCGTTGATGCAGCGAGTAATATTGCCATCCAGGAGGTCGGACGGGGTGTGGTAAACATAGACCCCCAAATAATGCAGGCAGCGCGGCTCCCACCGGAGTTCCTGAGCAGTGAGCGGGCACGGTTCACCCGGCCTCAGGGGGAACAGACAGGATTTAGGCCAGTTGACCCTCAGGCCCGACAACCGGCCGAACTGCCCCAGTAGCTGCCGCGCCCCCTGAAGTTCGGGGCCCGCATCGGCCAAAAACATCAGCAGGTCATCTGCGTACAGGGATATGAATTGCGGTCTCCCCCTAAATGATAAGCCTGCGTAGTGGCGGCCCAGTCTGGCTTCCGCCGCGAAGGGTTCCATCGCCAACGCGAATAGGAGCGGGGATAGGGAACAACCCTGTCTAGTGCCACGTTTAATCGGGTATTGTCCCGAGATCAGTGTGCCCACCCGAACCCTCGCTACCGCCTCGGTGTACAGGACCTTGGTCCATTTTATATATCCGTCCCCCAGCCCGAAGCGACGCATCACCTCATACAAGTACCCCCATTCAAGGCTGTCAAATGCCTTCTCAATATCAATGGAGAGGACAAATGGGGAGACGGCGTCAGGCCAGGCCGCACCCATCAGTCTCGTGAGCCTACGAATGTTATGAGTGGTGTTGCGTGTTGGTATGAAACCACACTGGTCACCGTGAACCAGGCTTGTCATGTGCACCAGCAGTCTGTTGGCCAGAATTTTACTGAGGATCTTGTAGTCCGTCGTCAACATAGACAACGGACGATACGAGGACAGAGCCGCACTCTCTCTGCCCGGTTTCAGGAGCGGGATCATGAGGGCCTCGCACATGGAGCCCGGAAGTCGGCCCTTCGCCTGTGCCTCGTTGTACACCTCGCGCAGCCGTGGGGCAAGGTGCTCTAGGTATTTACCATAAAATTCGATTGGCAGTCCGTCGAGTCCCGGGGTCTTATTTCTAGCCATCTGCTTTACAGCACAATCTATTTCCCCAAGAGAGATGGGCCGACCTAGCTCTTCCGCCTCCGAGTCCTCCACTCGCGGCAACTGTAACCCGTCCAAAAACTCTTCAAGCTCGTCCGCCCCTCCCGTTCCACCACTCTCATAGAGCCCCTCATAATAAGCACGAAACTTATTCAGGATCCCGGGTTGAGTGTGGCAGGGCTCCTCCCCTGGCTCCTGGATCCCCATGATCGGCACACCCCTCCGGACGGGGTTAGCAAGCCAAGCCAGCATCGACCCCGCCTTATCACCTTCCGCATGCGCCCTTGCCATGTACTCCTTGTGATCAAAACTGCGCAGCCGCTCTAGCTCTACCGCCAGCCCCTCCCGTGCCCCGCTAAGCCCCTCCTGCAACTCAGGGTGATTCGGGCGCCTCTTCTCTAGGTCCCTCAGCCGCGTCTCAGCCTTATCTAAGTCATCCAGCAGTGTTTTCCGAGCCCCTGCCGTGTGTCCAATACAGTGTCCCCGCACCACCACCTTAAACGCATCCCATTCGACCGCCCTAGTGGAGGCCGATCCACTGTTCACCTCAAAATATCTCTCAATGCGTTCACCCAGGGCCTCCCTGAACAACAAGTCATCCAGGGTGTCAGGTTGCAGGCGCCATGTTGGCACGCAGTTAACAGTCACCATCCATTCCAGAGATATCAACAAAGGGTTGTGGTCCGATAGCGTCCTGGCCAAGTATTCCGCCCCTCCCACCGCCGGGAGCACACACGCCGAACAAAGAAACGCATCCAGCCTCACGTGCAGGTCATGTAGGTGCAAGTGAAAGGAATAGTCCCTAGTGGTAGGGTGCAACGCCCTCCATGCATCCGTGAGGGCCCAGCTTTCCTGCCATTCCAACCTACGCTTAGCTACCCTATGCACTGGGGACGCGCGCAGCGGGGGATGGGATCTATCTAGTAACACATCCTCAACCGAGTTGAAGTCCCCCCCCAAAAGGACCGGTCCTGCCAAATAACCCGCCAGTTTGCCCGAGATGGTAGACAAGAAGGCGGGTAGGTCTACATTAGGAGCATACACATTACAGAGAGATATCACCCTGCCTCTCAGCCTCCCCTCCACCGCTACATATCTGCCCTCCGGGTCCACCACTGACTTCGAGACCTGGAAGGGGACCCCCGCCCATATCCAGATCAGTGCCCCCCTTGCAAAAGCCGAAAATGTCGTGTAAAATAACTGCCCCCTCCAGCGCCTCTGCAGAGCAGCCCCCTCCTGCTTGTTAAGATGCGTCTCCTGCAGGAAAGCTATATGAACCCCCCTACGTTTGAGGTACGCCTGGACTTTATGTCTGCGCGTCATGGATTGCATACCCCGCACATTCCAGGTCACACATTTCAGCGCCCCAGTACTAGCCATCCCCCCCTACACAACCGGACCAAAGAGCAAAGAACAATGTCCGCATAAGTCCCGCGACCACGGGTCCACCCACCCACCCTCTCCAAACAGGAAGCTGAACCCCTCCAACAACAACTACCCCCCGAGCAACCCCAACTGCTCGCATCTCCCACCCCCCCAGGACAGGCCCCCCCGCAACTGGAAGTACCCCCATCCAAACCAACACTCCCGACCACCCCTCAAGGAGAGGCGGCAATAGTCGCAGTCCCCACTGCGGTGACCTTAGGGGCCAGTAAGGCGTGGCTCAATGCAATGTAACCTCAAAACAAATCAGCCCCGTGCACTCCATCCCACAATCCCCACCTTACAGCTCCCCAAAACCTCAATCAATAACGTTCCATTGCTGCGGGCCCAGTGCCCCGGTGTCCAACCAACGAGTTCACTCCACCAGTTCAGTTCAACACGCCTCCAGTATCTCCCCCGAAGTCTGCGGCGTCACAATAGGGCCCCGGGCTCCACCAAATTCCGACTGTCCAGTCTCTGAGCCCGTGCCCGGGTCTTCCGATTCCGTGCCCTTCCCGGACCGACTCCTGGCGGTCCTAGATAAGTCCACTACCGCCTGCAGTGCCGCCTGCCTCTCCGCCTCCGTCTGCGACACCGATGGTTTTCCGGTCCTCTTGCGGTTTCTCCTGATCCGTTGGGATTGCCTGACCGGTTGCGCAACCTTAGCCTCCTCCTCCCTGGCCTTAGCACCATCCGTACCCGCTTTATAAGTGTCCCACCAGTCCCAAGCGTCCGCGGAGGTCGTGAAGAATAATGTTTTCTCATCCACCACCACTCTTAGCTTGGCAGGGAACAACAGGGAGTACTTGATGCCTTCCTGGCGGAGCTCCCGTTTGAGGGACAGAAAGTTTGCCCGGAGCCGCTGCGTCTCAAAGGTATAGTCCGGGAACATGGTGACTCTGTTGTTATCCACTTGAAATGGCCCCGCTTCTCTCGCCCTCTGTAGGAGCCAGTCTCTGTCCCGGTAGTGGAGCAACTTAAACACCACTGGGCGAGGAGGAAGGCCCAAGGCTGGCGGGCGCGCTGGAACTCTATGTGCCCGCTCCAGGGAGAAGAAGGGGAACAATCCTTCCGGTGCCACCTCCGTCCGCAACCAATTATCAAGGTAGCCCACCATGTTGTCGCCTTCGATTTTTTCCGGCAGGCCCACTAGGCGAACGTTGTTGCGCCTGTTTCGGTTTTCCGCATCTTCGGCCCTCCTTTCTAGCACCTTCAGACGGTCCATCACGTCCGCTATCTGGGCCTTCATTGTGGCTTGGCCCGGGGCTAATTCTTTAACCGTGGTCTCCACGGACTTCACCCTGTCCTTAAGTTTGTCATGGTCGGCCTTCAGGAGGCCCAAACTCGTCGCCACCTGAGCTATATCCTGCTGCAGGGCGTCCTTTGTGGTGGCGATGGCCTCCAGGATACGATCCTGCATCCGCTGCAATGCTGCTTGGTCTCGCTCCGCTCCCTCCGCGGCCTCAGTATCGGTCGCGCCATCTCCCTTCCCTTTCGTCTTCCCCATCTGGGCCGGCTCGTTCGGTGGCCTTCGGGTACTGCCCTGGACGTCCTCCGTTTGCCGTTGGGTTCCACCCTACAGCAGGGCTCCCGGGTCCGAAGTTATCTCCAAAACGCAGGAAACACTGAATGACCGCAGCCCGGCCGGCGCCAGTCGTGCCAGGGGCCCAGGGTTCTCGTCGCTGGGTCACTATCGCACTGTCGTCGCCCCTACCAGGGGGAGTCCCCAGTCTTCGCCCGAGGGCGCGCCCAAGGTCCACTCAGCACCTGTGGGGAGAGGCGCGATTCAGCCGTCAACACCCCTGTGTCACCAGGGAGCAGTCCTTAGCAGGTCTCCAGGCAGATGTCTCCGTCGCTTCAGAGTCTCATGCCCTCGCCGCCATTTTGGGGTCCGCGACTTCTCGCCTGGGTCCAACTTTCAAAGCCAAAATAT
The DNA here is from genome assembly GCF_964263255.1 of Lissotriton vulgaris. Classification (NCBI taxonomy): domain Eukaryota; kingdom Metazoa; phylum Chordata; class Amphibia; order Caudata; family Salamandridae; genus Lissotriton; species Lissotriton vulgaris. The sequence continues at coordinate 684,498,664 of NC_141685.1, read as the reverse complement.
CGCTGTGGAATGGCTCGGTGTCGTCTTCCGTGGGCCCCGGGCCCTCCGCAGTGCCTTCCAGTACCGGATGATACTGGTTACATCGGGGTCCGATCAGATATTCAGGATATTTTCCGGGATCGGGCACGGAGCTCCGAGCTCACGCTGCCTACCTCCTCGGCATCCAAGCCACGCCCCCCTTCAAGGAATATCATAACTGAAATAAAGGAAGGAGATCAGATTTATAAAAAGTCAGATGAAATCCTTGATGTCTTCAGAAGATTTTACCAAGAGCTTTATAAGGAAGAGCCAGAAAATGATGATCCGGGTATAAATTGGCCGGAAATGGGTACCAAACTTACCTCTAGTCAGAGAGAAAAATTGGAATGTAGCATAACTATAGATGAATTATCCGAGGCATTACAGGATTTAGCATCTGGCAAGGCGGCAGGTCCCGACGCCATTCCTTTGGAAGTATATAAATGTTTAAGGGAAGCAATAACACCCCTACTATTGGATCTATTTAACGGGGTTATCAATACCGGGGCTATCCCGGAATCCTGGACCGAAACAAATATTGTGGTCTTCCATAAGAAGGGGAAACCGAAAGAGAGCCCCGGTTCATACAGACCTATATCACTAATAAACAGTGATAATAAACTGTACGCTAAAATTATGGCGACACGGCTGGCCGGGATCATTGGGACCCTGGTTTCTCCCTGGCAGCATGGTTTTATTCCAGGCAGAGGCACGACCGATCATATAAGGAGAGCCATCACATTATTTGATATACATGCTGCCGATGGGGGGAGGGCCGCTATGACCCTTCTTGACGCGGAAAAAGCCTTCGACCGTGTCAGGTGGAGCTTTCTGTGGAGGGTAATGAGAGACAGAGGTTTTGACCCGAAATTGTTACAGGCAATTTGTGCTATGTATGCGAATCCAACGGCTAGGATCCATCTTATGGCTGAGCAGTCGGGGAAGATCCATATATCAAGGGGCACGCAACAAGGGTGCCCGTGCTCACCCATTCTTTTTGCTCTGTATATAGATCCTCTAATAAATCTATTAATGAATAGCAAAATTAAGCCAGTTGTCACCAATGGATTTCAGACTAAAGTACTCGCCTATGCGGACGATGTCGCTATCTTAACCACGGATCCTGATAGTGCCCTGAATGAAATTGTTAGAATCACTTCTGAATTTGGGAGACTATCTGGATATCGTCTTAATGTAGCTAAAACGCAGGTATTATGCACCGGTAATATAAATAAAGCGGATAATAGATATCTGGACTCAGTTGTCTATTTAGGAATCATAATCAATGCCCAGCCAAAGGACATCATCAAAGATAATTTTGAGCCACTACTGATCAAAATCAAACAGGATCTAAGGAGAATAGACAAACTTCATTTATCAGTTATAGGAAGGGTCAATGTCATTAAAATGTCTATCTTCCCTAAAATTTTATATAAATTTAGGTCTATCCCTTTCAGAATTGAAGATGCATTGATAAAGGAAATGGAGTCTATATTTATGAACTTTGTATGGCAGTATGGCAAGGTTAGGAGATCTAATAGGCTCATGTCCCTACCCCAAGAAAAGGGGGGGTTGGGAATACCCAATCTCAGGTACTACAACTGGGCCTGCCTCCTTACAGGGATGTCTGTGCTTTTCTTCCCAGATGATGCTAGATATAGCCAGGGAGTCATCCCCACTATTTATCACCTGGCACTGGGGGGGGGAAGTACACGGGATATTGTCAAGGAAACATGACAAACGTTTCTTTAAAGCATCTGGTTATAAGATTCTTGGAGATATTTGGGGGATATGGTCTTCTATTTGTAAAGATCAGGACATCCCAAAGTATAATCAGCACACCCTATTATGGAACTCAGATCTATTTCCGTATCTAAGTGACGATGGCCCATGGAAATATTGGGAAAGACAAGGGATCACTTCATTAGGCCAAGTAATGATTAAAGACGTCTGCAGGCCTCTCGAATTGCTGAGGACACGGTTTTCATTGCAAGGTGTTCAAGAATTTAAGTATATGCAGCTGGTTAATATCATTAAGTCGAAAAGACCGGGTCTGAATATATCTAATGGCTGTGCTCTATTAGATTATTTGAAAGGTGGAGGTCATAGAATCAAGGATTTGTACAGGATACTTATGGAGAGTCTCCCCGATGATTTGATTAAGGTGGAGGAGAGCTGGGCCTCCAAACTGCAGGATCCTGACATTGATCTTGACAGAGCATTGGTAATGGACAAAAGGTTTCTGAGATCATCAAATCTAAGAGCACAGCATTTTAAGACTCTTTTTAATTTATACTATACACCAGCTAAATTGTTTAAATGGGGCAAGAGACTAGACCACAATTGTCCTAGGTGTGGTAATGGGCCAGCAGACGTATTACATATGTTTTGTAATTGTGTAAACTTGGGACCGATTAAAAATGAAATTGAAAAGTTTTTAGAGGGGCTGCTAGCTGTTAAAATTGACCTATCCCCTACACTTTTAATATTTGGTTGTGATGCAAAGCTAGGTTTGAGCATAGAGATAGAGGCGCTGGTTTTTATTTCGACAGCTGTTCTCAGGATATTAATTGCTGCTGCATGGAAGGATGTGGAGCCTCCAACCTTCCAAATGTGGATGTGTAGGTTGTTAGGGATTCACAATATTGAATCAGAACTTTATGCCCTTAAAGGAATTAAATCCAGAGAAATGGGTTTACGTGTATGGGCGCCAGTGGCTAGTTGGAGGAAGTCAAGATGTGTGGCCCCATAGATTATATTGCGGGATGTCATGGTCAATGCTTTGTATGATTGGCTTTTACCCTGTTATTTATCTCTGTCTCTCCCGTCAAATATTGCTGCTGGATAATGCTGCTTATATTGTATTTATTACATTATCAAGTGTATTTATATATGTCTATATTTTACGTTGATATATTTATATATACTGATGATTTTAATGTACATTTTGCTGCTGTGAACTTTCAATAAATATATTTAAAAAAAAAAAAGAAACAGGTAAGTAGCACAGATGTTAAATAGTGAAATGTGAACCAAGACTCAAGTCAAGACTATACCCAGAAGGCGTAGAAGTGCCGCGGACCCAAGGAACCACCCGAGGTAAGTAACCAATAACCCCACAGAGGTTGCATGCAGAGTGGCAACAGGACAGTGATCTCAATACAAGTCAAAGGGTAAGTTGCTGTTGCACATTTTAAGTAGAAGGACCCTTCCCAGTGGACCCTGAATAGTGGAAGACAGAAGGTTGGAGAGCCACCCCACCTGTGGATAACCTAGGAACCAGGATGCCTACACCAGGGAAGCTGGGTGCATAGGTGTGAAGTGACATCGGGAACTGCTGTCAAACTCAATGGAGGACTTCAGGAAGATACCGCTGATGGAGAAGGTGAAAGTGTCCGGTGAAACACAAAGGTTGATTCAAGTTTAGAAGCACCTGCAAGCAGACCGGCACAGAGTCTATGCCACTCAGGAGTGACCAAGAGGTTCAGAATATGAATGCCAACCGATGTCAAGTGTTGACGGAGAGCTGATGGTGAGCTTCACACTGCTACTCTGCAGATCAGGCAATGCTGTGAAGACCAGGAGTCATGCACAGGCTATCCCATGTCGGATGTTGAGAGTTGAGTGGTCGGTGTCCGTGAGGAGGACCTACAAGCCTTTGCAACTGCAACCAACATGGAACGTGATGAAGGTATGGTGTTTGGACCAGAAAGGTACAGATGACTCACCACAAGGAGCGGAGTCAGGGCAGGCCTGAGCAATCAGGGAGCCTACAAAAATCAAAGGAGACCCGCAGGAGAACCCAAAGGCAGGAGGCACCAGAGTCACAAGAGGACATCAAGCAGGGCTCCAAAGATGCAGTCCCACGGTGCAAGTGACGCAGTTAGGATGAAGTTCTTGGTCACAGGAGATGCTCGAGATTGGGCCTACTTCGAGCCCAAAGATTTTGGAGGAAGGAAGGCAACAAGTCTTTGCAACAGCAAGTCAAAGCGGTGCACAGCAGTTTGTTTCCTGCAGCTCTGATGAGGCATACTGGCCTCCACCTTGTTGAGAGGACAGGGCTGGCCTCATGTCAAGAACCACCACCTGTGTTGCTGAGCCTTTCGGAGTCCATGGGAGCCCAGGATCAGTAGACCAGTTGGCTATGTTATGGTGCCTGCAGATGCAGTCAAGGGACATTCCTTCAGGTGTCTTAGATGTCCACAGGCCTCGGAAGGTTCCTGTATGGACCGGAGGCAAAGACATTACAGTGGACGAGCAGGGCAACAAGACCATAAGCAACAGGGATCTACCTAGTTTCAATCTTAATGCCCAGAGAGAAGTCCAGTGAAGTCCAGAGTGCCCAGACAGTCGAAGAAGAAAGGGTGTCTTGAAATGAATCTTGGCACACAACAAATCTATGGACCCACCCTCAATTAAGCCATTAAGTACCCTAAGGAAAGGGATGAGAAGATTCAGGGACACTCCCAGGGAGGTGTCTGACATTGGGCGGGATACTCCGATATCCTTTGTTTAGTTTCACGTAAGAGCAGGAGCCAACAGCACCCTGAGCTGGTTTGAACTGGACTATGCAACCTCCAACCCAGCCCCAATGCACTAAACCCTGTCGGGGAAGTGGTCACACCTCCCTGTGACAGGATACCTATTGTTCTATCTTCATCTGCCCAAGCTTAGCTCAGCAGCAGGAGGGCAGAATTGGGTCTCTGGTTGGCAGCATCATGTCTATTTACAGAATGGGGGTATGATTCCAACATGTTTGATATCAAACATGACAGGGTTCGTTAAAGCCAGTTTGGAGATGGTCATCATCTTAATGATTTATTTATTTATTTTATTTATTTATAAAGTTTTATATAGTGCAAACTTGATCCCGCAGGATATCAGAGCGCTTTGCAATTTGATGGAAAGGAAGGTAACTGTTCAGTATATGAGTCAAATGGGGAATCTCTATAGGCATTGAATCAGATAGGGCTCACATAACAGTAGAATGGGCTAGTCGAAGAAACATAATGACATAAGGGGAGCAAATAGAATAATAATATACAAGATTAACAACAAATTCTAGAGTATGTCCGATGCGATTAGAGCTGACAGTCCCACATATTATTGAGGTAAGAACTTATTCATGAGGAATAGTTTTACTTCCAGTTTGAAAGCACCCTTGGAAGAGATTCTACGAATTTCCGGTGGAAGAGAGTTCCAAATGTTTGGTGCAGAGCCAGAGAATGCTCGTTGGCATGTTCTCTTTTTGCGGAAGATCTGAGGTTTCACAAGGAGGGAATTAGCACTCCTAGACAGTCAACCCCCTCCGGATAGTTCTAGCTTTTGCGCTAGATAGTGGGGGGGTTGAAGTGGAGGGTTTTGTACGATAGGCAGGCAATCTTTAGTTGAATTCTAGCTTCATAGGGTAGCCAGTTTAGATATTTTAAGACCGGGAGATGTGAGCATTTCGCTTGGTGCCCGTAACCAATCTGGCTGCCGCGTTCAATGATGCCTTTAGAGGGGCCAAAGTATAATTGGGGAGGCCACAAAGCGTGGCCCTGCCATAGTCAAGCCTCAGCAAAACAAGCGCTTGGACCACTTGCTTGAAGTCTGCTTGAGATTGGAAAGGTTTGAGATTCCTGAGTGTCCTCAGAAGGAAGTTAGCTCCCTTGCACACATTGCTAATATGAGTCTTCATATTCAGAAGCTTGTCCAGGGTGATTCCTAGAGATTTAGCTGAGTCATGAGAATGATACAAGGCCACTCTATGTATCATAATGGCTGGTGCACTTACAGCCCGGGAGAATGGGCTCCGAAGGTTGTAGGGGTGTCCTGCTCATGCAGGGGCACTCTCACACTTAGAACCAACCACCATGCCTTCATTATGGAAATGTCTGCTTTAGGAGTGACTTATAGGTTTTAAGTGCAGTGACCTTGGATATAGGAAAACCTATAACTTTCATAAGTAGTGCTAGCACCAGCTTACACAGGCTGCAATGGCAGGCCTGTAGTTACAGTTTGAGTGGTCCCCCATGGGTGACATACTGCATGCTTCAGTCCATGGGGGACCCCTGTTGTACCTATGACTTGGGTACCTCAGTACCATATACTAGGGACTGATTAGGGTACAGGAGTGTGCAATTTGGGATGTATCTAAGTAATTACCATACCAATTTAGAGAAGACAGCACTGAGTCTGGGGTCCAGGTTAGCAGGATCCCAGTCAGACTAGTCAGAAACAACATAGCAGCAGGCAAAAAGTGGGGGTAACCATAAAAGCAGAACCTACTTTCCTACAGGTATCAGCAAAGGGTTTCTGGTGCTGAAATCACCACTTTCTCACTTTCAGTAACAGGCAGATTTTTGTCAGAAACATAAAATTGTCTGCACAGTTTTGACATTTTACTGGGGCATAGCCTATTTTTCAATTTTTTTTGCTTTCAGCTTCCTTCGGAGTTAGTGTTAGAAATGGGTTTGAAACCAATAATGGATCCCGGATAACTATATGTTTATGAAAAGTAGAGAGCCTTTTGAATTAAGCAAGGCATCATTTGTGTTGATCCTTCAAGGTTTTTCTATCGAAACTACCAATTGAAATAAAAAAAATATTGAAATTGAGTTGGAAAAAACAGCCATTTGTGCCAACATTTTTCTCTGTAACTTCTTCTATGTATGGCATACTTTTAAAAGCTATATACCATTATGTCTGATGTACCCTTCTGGTTGCGGTGACATATAAGACTTGTAGGTTCACCAAGGACCCAAGCTACCCAGAGCCAATAACTGTGCTGCATCTTGTAAAGGTTTTTGATTGTTTACTGGTTATATAGCAATTCATTTGGCAAAATATAAAGAGTAAAAAATAGGTAACAAGGAAACATATATATTTCCTAAATACGAACGAAATATAGAGTTTAGAAGCAGTGGTTATTTGCACATCACTGGAATTGTGAGTTCCCATAAAAGCATATGAATTAGCTGACATTTTTCAAAATAACTTAGTTTTTGCACATTGTCTTACATTAGGAAGGCAGAAATGAAAAGAAAGTTAAATGGTAATAACACTTGTGCTACTATTCTGTGTTCCCCTGAGTCTCTCAATCAAAATGGTACCTCACCTGTGTGGGTAAGCCTAGTGCCTGCCACAGGAAATGCCCAACACAAAATGTGGACTCATTACATTTATCCAGTAAAAACTGCCTAACTGTGGATTTTGAACCCTAGCCTAGTCGGCACTTAGAAAAACTAGCAATCCTATACATATTTAAAAATTAGACACACAGGGGAATCTAGGATGAGATGACTTGTGTGCTTCTCAATAGGTTCTGTTACCCACAATCCCTTGCAAACCTCATACTTTGTAAAAAAAAACACATTTGGCTCACATTTCTGTAATGGAAAGTTCTGAAATCTGTGTGGAACCACAAACTTCCAGGAACTCAGCCTTTCCCAGAGTCTCCTGATAAACATGGTACCTCACTTGTGTGTGTAGGTGTACTACTCACGACAGGAAACGTCCCAAAATGCAACCTTGGCACATCAACTTTTTCCAGTGAACACTGACCCTTTCTTTGCAATATGTCTAGCTGTGGATTTTGGACCCCAGCTCAGCCGCCACCTAGGGAAACCTAGCAAACCTATACAATTTTGATAAGTAGACATCCAGGGAAATGCAGTATTGGGTGACTTGTGTGGCTCCCACTAGCGTCTGTTACCCAGAACCTCTTGCAAATCACAAACTGCCAAAATAAACACATCTTTCACACATTCCTGTGATAGAAAACTCCAAAATCTGTAGGGAGGCACAAACCTCCAGCCAGCCAGCATTCCCCAAATTCTCCCAATAAAAATTGTTCTTCAATTCTGTGGGTAGGCCTAGTATCCACAACAGTAAACTGCCCAAAATGCAATGTGGACACATCACACATTTCCAGTGAAAACTGACCCTTTTTTCGTAATGTGGCTAGCTGGGGATTTTAGACCCTGGCTCTGCCAGCACCTAAGGTAACCTAGCAAACCTATACATTTTTCAAACTAGAGATCCATGGAAATCTAGGATGGGATCAGTTGTGTGGCTCTCACCAGGTTCTGCTACCCAGAATTCCTTGCAAACCTCAAACTTTGTAAAAAACAACACATCTTCCTCACATTTCTGTGATGGAAAGTTCTAGAATCTGCGTGGATCCACAAACTTCCACACACCCAGCATTCCCCAAAGTCTCCCAATGAAAATGTTGCATCACTTGTCTAGGTAGGCCTGGTTCCAGCGACTGGAAACTTCCTAAAAAGCAACATGGACACATCACATTTTTCCTGTGAAAAGTGACCGTTTTTTTGCAATGTGCCTAGCTATGGATTTTGAACCCTAGCTCAGCCGTAACCTAGGAAACCTAACTAAACAATTCATTTTCTAAAAGTAGGCACTCAAGGGAATCCAGGATACTGTGACTTGTATGTCCTCTCACTAAGTTCTGTAACCTTGAATCCCTTGAAAACCTCAAAATGTGTTTTACAAAAAATACATTTTCCTCACATTTTTGTGATGGAAAGTTCTGAAATTTGAGTGGAGCCACACACTTCCACCTACCCAGCATTCCCTAAGTCTTTCAATAAAAATGGTACCTCACTTGTGTGGGTAGGCCTAGTCCCCGCAACAGGAAACCGCCCATAGCGTACTGCGGATACTTCAAATTATTGATTACAAAAAAGACCTTGTTTTGCGAGGGAGTCACCTGTGCTTTTGTTCCTGGGCCCAGCGGCCATCTAGGGAAACCTACAAAACCCATACATTTCTGAAAACTAGACACCTGGGGGAGTCCATAGAGGTGTGACTTGTGTGGCTCCCCAAATATTTTCATACCCAGAATTCCCTGCAAATTTAAAATGTAGAGGGGAAAATCTAATTTTTATCAAATTTCAGTATGGGAAAGTTGTGGGATCACCGGACCTACACCAATTTCCTTCCACCCAGCATGCCCCCAGGTCTCCTGACAAAAACGGTTCCTCACTTGTGGGGGTGGGTCAAGCATCTATTGCAGGAAAGGGCCCAAAACGTATTGCGGAAACATCAAAATTATCTTTCACAAGAGTACCTGGTTGTGCAAGGCGGGCCCCTACCTTTTTGGTACTGGGCTTAATGGTCATCTAAGGCAACTTACCAAAGCCATACATTTCTGAAAACTAGACAACGCGGGGAGTCCAGGGATGTGTGGCTTGCAAGGATCCCCCAACGATTTCCTACCCAGAATCCCCTGGAAATCTCAAATATAGCTTAAAAGTAAATCACATTTTCCTTACATTTCTGTGTGGGATCACCATTCTGGCACCAATGTCCTTCCACACAGAGATCCCCTTGATCTCCCGACAAAAATAATACCTCACTTGTGTGGGTGTCCAATGCAGAATCACCTAAAAACTTCTTTTTTGAAACATATAGCACTTAATTCACTGTGCTATCTCCTCAATCTCTATGATTTTGGCCCTTCCCAGTTGCAGGCGTTGGCTCGCCCACACATGTGAGGTATCATTACACATAAGAGACTGAGGGTAATGTGGAGTGGTAAGACATTTGCGTCGGCGCAATGATCCCAGAGAGAATTGTGAGGATTTTTTCTTTTAGCTAAATTCAGTGATGTGTCAAAAAACAGAGGCAATGTCTCAGTTCTAACTGACACAATGTGGAGACCAATATAATGGACTGTAAAATGGTGAACTAGTCACCTTGTACAACATTACATTGGTCCTAGATGTACTGCAGACAAGTATGAAATATGTAAGGGTGGGCTTAGTACGCGTAGTCGCGCTACGCGAAGCTACGCGAAGCCGTTCTCGCACTACGCGAGCTTCGCGTAGCTTCACGATATTGCGTAGTAGCTTGCTGGTCCCATTCGTGAGCCGTTTTTCCTACTCGGGAGCGTGTAGTGCGTGTTCGGGGCGCTGTCTGCGTGTTCGGGGGATTGTAGCGTGTGACCTTACCCATGTGGTGGGCTATGGGCTCGGCCATCTTGTTTTTCAATTGTCCCGCCCGCCCGTGTCCCCTACTTCCTCTTCCGGGTCGCGAATAACGCGTTCGCACGGTGCACGTCTTGTTCGGGAACACAACTACTTGTTCACACTGACAAAGTGCATGTTCGCGTGAAATCTCGCGCAAACTTACCCACCTGGTCGCGATGGGCGCGGCCATCTTGTTTTTCAAACTCTATGCTATGGTTCTGGGCCTAGTTTTCTATCCACCTTATATCTGTTCAATCTTTACCTATTTTCACAGTTTTTCTTACTTTTTTTTACTTCTCATCTATCTCTCTCTGTCCCTAAGTTTATATTTCGCATTTTATTTCTACTTTTCCACCTTTTTTTTTTAGCTTTTCTACTGTTTTATTTTACTTCTTTATTTAAGCTCCTACTTCTTCCCCCTAACTTTTTTTCCTTTTGTTCTAACTTTTCTTTTCCACCTCCACCTCCACCCCAGAACCAGGGCAAAGGGGAGCAGCAGAACCGGCTCGAAGGGCAAGGCGCCTGCGCCCAAGAGCCGGCTGCCTTGCGGCAGAATGTGACCTGCAGGGGTGCAGGCCCGGAATCTTTTCGGGGAGGCGGAGGTGGCCGCCCTGGTTTTTTTCATCCAGCGCCACCTCCCCTTGACCTTGGCAGCAGGCGGCAGGCCAGGGTCCGGTTACCTTCCAGAAGAGCGCCACCGCCGGTGGGCGAAGGTTTGTCCGGCAGTCTACCGTCGCTCGGAAATCCAGCGTACCCTCCAACAGCTGGCCCACCGGTGGGCAGACATTCTGGACAGGGAGCAGGACCTGTTGGACCTGATAGGTGTTGAAGTCGTGGGGCTTGGTGAGTAGCTAGTAATATTAATAATTTAATATTATAGTAGTATAAGTATTGTGTATAATTCTTGGACGAATAAGTAACACGGTTACTGGTGCGCTTAGTTACATTGCAGATCAATTCAGTCTCATATTCTTCTGTTATTGTATGACACAGGTGCTGCTCGCCACTTCTCTTACTGGTTTGTAACTTAGCGCTAGCTTGGGCTGCTGATTATTGATGTTAGAGTTTTTAGAGAACTGAAGTTAGTTGATGCTATTGCTAGAGTCTAGTCCTTACATTGTCCTTTAGAGAAATAGTGGTGGATGGATAGTATTAGTTCATATTTTTTTAACGGTCTGCATGACGCCTCCTCTGTCACTGAATGCTTAGTTAGTTCTTATTTACCCCACCCCTCCATAGAACCGGTTTGAGTTTGTTTACTGAGTGGTAGGCTTAGCACAGCAATAGCATGGTCAGGTGAGTCAGTAGCAGTTGTGACGCAAGCAACCAACAAATATGTGTATGTACAAATGTATGCATGTGTCCTCCATCTCATCATCTATGCATGTTTGCGGGCAAAAATAAAATTGAAATGCCGACTTACTGAACAATTGGCCCGTCTGGATTCTTGAATAGGTGGTGTGGGAAAGGTCAGGGGATACTGGCTTCGTTAGTATTCTGCAATCAGAATGTTTATGGCACATTTGATTAGTGTTCTATAAATAGACGGTCTGTGGATCTTGCAAGCCAGTAGTCATTTCGAAGTCAATTTTATTGGAATTGTTGTTCCCTAAAATGTTTGAGAGGATTTTTGAATGAGGTCTTTGTTTCACAGCACTTAATGTTTCTCTTTCTTTATTATTTCTTACATGATCAGCACCACCCAAGGGCAAGAAGACGGGGTCCGAGTTGGCGGGACAACCACAGGAGCGCTCCTCTACCGAGGATCCTGCTGCTGGCCCCAGTAAGTCCTACAGTGCTTATATTATTAACAATTATATTGCCCTAACTTTTTAACGCACCTTATTTTTTCCAACCTATTAATCCTCCTTCCTAATTCAATGTTAGCAAAACCTTCTTTGGTCTTAAATTTGTTTTCCAAATTTTTGGTAACTATCCAATGCCATCCCTGACTTTCAGTTCCTTCAAACTGCCTCTGCCCCAAGACTCTCTGTGCTACTACTATTAGACTGTGTGTAGCTAAGCTTGCCCTGTTGGCCACTCTTTAGTTAAGGTATTCTTTTGAATAAAGCTGTGATAGAATAGCTGTAGCCACTGGGTCCACTCCTGTCTTTTGCGTTGTCCTCTGTATTCTCCAGTCTTTGTCACTTCCCACCAACAAAAATGCACAACCATATGTTGGCCTGCTAATTTTTGTTCAGTTAGTATACTTCTACTACTGTTGTGGTTATTATTCTCTGCACATACACAATCATTTCAGTTCAAAGCTTTATTTCGATAAACACGTGATATCATAAAAGCACATACACAGGATAAAAAATAAAAAGAAGACCACAATTCATAGGTCTTTACAGTTTGCAGAATTAGTTACAATAAAAACATCCATAATACAATAAATAGATTAAGAGGCATATTAAACAGTAGAAGCTTTGTGAAAGTAAAAATTAAGAAGGTTTTGTTAAAAACTGAGTCATCTCAAAGATTTTGCTCTTATTACCCAGGCCCAACTCAAGAATTTAGCAACACCACAAACTAGACGTGTGCTGGTGTCGGTCTTTAGAATTCTCAAAGCTACGGAATGATTCCTGGTGCCGAGCAGTAAACATGTAGGTTTTAACCATCTCTGTCTCGGCTTTGCGTAGGCTGGGCACACAAAAAAAACATGGGCAATAGTTTCAGTAACGCCATTACAGGTAGGGCACTCGGATGGGGTTTGGTACGGGGGCTTCCACTTACAAGTGTAATCATGTAAAGGTACATTCCCCAACCTGAACTGGATGAACAGCGATCTATCCCTTGGTTTTACAATAAGGTCCAGGTAAGGCTCCAAGCGAGGCTTGATTTTATGCTGTTTAAACTCCTTGGTCAGCCTACCCTGGTTTGGGTCCCTTAGATCTTGCTCATCCACCCAGTCCCAGTAGACTCGCTTAAGTTCAAGCTTGGATACGGAAGCTCCACGCTCCCAACTAATTGGCAAACCAATTTCACTCAAAAGCTTCTTAATGTTGCGGATCCAACTGACTTTATGAGAACCATTAAGGTTCATAACCTCTATCAAGCCATCAAGGTACTTAGAGAGCTCGGGGGTCCGCCATAACCTGGCCCAGTATAAAAGAGGTCGTAGCCTAGCTAAGTCCCGAATAGGGCGGCGGCCCCGATCACTCAATAGTGGTTTGATGGGGGTACCCATCGGAAGGGATGCCAGTTCCCTAAGGAACTTATTTTCAGAAGTGGTAAGTGCACTAATACATTCGAAACCCCACAGCTCGGCACCATAAAGGGCGCTGCCCACAGCCTTTGCAGCATATATATCTAGGGCAGGGGCAATGGGCTTAGAGATGGACATGCGATGTTCCCGCCCCAAAACACCAGTCACCCTTTTGTGGTTCAAAAGCATTTTATCAATATGGGGCTGCCACTTCAAATTATGAGAAATTCTGATTCCCAGATAATCAAATTCTTTTATGCGCTCCAATGGTTCTCCATCAAGAAAGAGGGTGGACCTGGAGGACTTACTTGGGTTGAAATAGAGAAGCTTAGTTTTGGTGGTGTTAATGACTAGGCCCCTAAGTTCGCAGAACAGACTAAATCACATACAGAACTATGCACAAGAAAATAGGATGTTGTTGATGTTGGTGATAGGGAGCTTTGACCTTCCACCCTGGTCACAGAACTCAGTCAGAAGAACCCATAATCCATTGACCGTCTAGTCTACCTACCTAAGTGTCTCGGTCATAGTCATGTGTCCCACTCCTGACCCCCACACGAAGATAGTTAGATATATATCCCCAATGATTTTACACAACCCAGGCCAGAACAGAAGAAGACCCTTTTGCTCACTCACTCGTTTCAGTCCACAACACCCCAGACACTGAAAATATACCACAGAGTCTATGTGCAAGTTCAAAAACTTTATTTTTTTAATAACAAGCTTTGTATTGTTGTAACTTGTAAGTATTTCCAGGAAAAACAATATCCTGCTCCACCATGCAAAATGAAGAAGTTTAAATACTGTACATTTTGTTAATCTAGTGCACGATAGAGAAATGTGTGAATTGTGGGAGACCTCTCACCGTTGAACGTATACTGTTAGTGGTTACACATGCATCTTTCGAAAGCTCCGCAAATCCCTTGTTTCGTAGAAGGCAATCTTCTTCTCTTCTCATCTGCCTATGAGAAAAATGTTGCACGTTAGACAGTGAATACAACTATCCCAGTTTTTAGCAGTCATGGCAAAAAGTGCAAGATTATGGATAAGCAAAAGGGACTAACAATACTGGTTTGTCAATTGTATGCAACACTCATGTGGCCTCAATGGGGTCTTTCTTACTGTGCAACAAGCTGCGAGGTAACATGGGCAAAGCAGTAGACCCAGATCTAAAAATGGTTATATGGCTCAGGCTAACTTTCCAAAGACTAGAGTAGGAGTAGATTAGATGACCCTAGGGACCATGTAATAAATTTAAACTAACCTCTTTATAATGTGACTGCTGTACATTAGGACGCAATTTGGAGTAGTTACACTGTCACAACGATTCATGTTGTACGTAACTGTTTTTTCAATCTTCCTTCCTGGTGAAAAAAGTACAACTAGTAAAATAGGGGGAGGTGTGCAGGCATCTAAAAAGGAGTACTTGCTTTTATAGGTGCACTATTACTACCAACCACCAGTGCCGAAAGGGCCAGCGGCGACGCGATTGCCATCCAGGAGGGGACAGAGGCTGCGGCACCTGCAGGAGCATCAGTGGGGGAGGAAACTTCTGCGGTGGGCGGTGCTAAGTTATATTCATTACTTATTTGCATTATTTACTAGGTGGAAGGGGGACATTTTTTTCATCACTGTGCTATGAGACTTATTAAAAAAGTATGAATTTGAAGTTGTACTGGACAATATACAATGGTTGAAGAAGTCACCCTTTGTAGCATTACCAGTTTGAGTTGAGTAAACAAGGCCTCTTCCATCAGACTCCAACTCAGCTGTGAAACTTATGGAGAAGACTAAAAGTCAGATCAGATGACCTTGAGGGATATGTTGAACAAAAAGGGAAAGAAGTGAACTAGGGTTGAAGGAGGAAGGACTTAAGAGATGTAAGACTAACTACCATAGAAGGATACTTTGGAAGGTTCATTCACATGGCTGATATGAATCAGATGCATGGGTTGTTAAAGGATGGGTAGAACTGGAAGGTCAAAGAAAATGCAGGCCTGGTTGGGCAAAAGAATATGGGTGCATGGATACAGTGGATAGCAAGAATCATGAGCGGAGTTTGTGTCAATGAAACCCAAGGCAAGGAAGGAGTGGACGCATGGGTGGTTGCTGGTGAAAGTGAAACCAGCTAAGCCGATAATAAAGAATGATAAGACATTTACTTTTAATGGGTGGATGCCCCCTAAGTTTATTTGTATTCATCATAGGTGAAGACTGACACTGGAAGCAGAGTCTTACTTTGAAAAAATAAAAGGAGAGACAAAAAAGACTTTTGTTCTTATTTGTACTCAAGGCCACCCAGTACTAGGGCAAGTATAATTGGCTGAAAAAACTTCAACACATGCTACAGGCAGGGGAAGCAGGAGGACAGGTTACATAGATACTAAAAGTTGACACCAATTGTATGTACTGCGCTTGGTAGTGCTACTATGCCACAATGTACTGTTGAATTAATTATGATGAAGAGTTTGTTACAATTCTGTTTCTTTTTTTATAGATACTCATACTCCTTCCTCAAAACCATCGCGGAAGGAGTTGGCAGCCAGGGCCCGGCAAAGGAAACTGCAGGCCATTGTGGAGGAGTACTGCAAGATGGTGGCTGAGGCTGAGGAGGAGAAGGAAGAGGCGGCGGCAGCAGCTGCTGCCTCTTCCAATGCGTCTGGCCCCAGCAAGGCTCCACCTGCAGGAGTACGGCGCCGCGGCCAGGCAGCCGCTCACCGCCAGCATTGAACATCTGTCACCCCCACACAGCAGCATGGATGCAAATGTAGGTGCTGTGCATTTCGGCAAAAACTTCTCCTCCGGGTAGCCAAGCTGGAGGACCAATTATTGGAGCGTGTAAAAATCATTGTGGACAAACTCCTTAAAGCCCGCCAACTGTAATGGACCCGGACCCTGTTAATTTGCCCCTTTTTTAACCACATCCGCGCTAGTTGAATTCTCCTCCTGTGCTGAGATTTCTAAAAGCCCCTTCTTCATGACGAGCTAGGCTCGTCATCAGTGTGCGAGGAGGCTACACCATGACGAGCCCAGCTCGTCATGAGCCTGGAAGGGGTTAATACTTTTGTTGGTGGGTGGGAATTGGGTGTTGGGGTTATTTTTGTGGGACATTCTTTGGACTTGGACATTGGATGGGGTTAGGGTGGGGATAGGGGTGGGATAGGAGGATATTTATTTTTATACATGAATAAATGTTATTTATTTTCAACTTACACATATGATTTGATGTTGTTTTGTGGTGGGGTTACTGTTGTACGTCACAAGGTTTACTCTACATGCAGGGCAGCGGCCAGTGTTTGATTGAAATACTATATTAATTGACCACATGTGTAACATGCAAACAGATAGATGCTGTGCCCCTCACTCAGTTATATTTGTCCTATAGTACTACCAGCCTCTCCTCCATTATACCTCCCAGCAAACTTTTCTTCTTACCTGTGATTGATGATGATTACGTTTGGCACCGCAAGGGCTGCATGGTTTCTAAAGACAACGGAGGATATGCCGTGGTTGTAGTAGACTAGACACTGGCAGTAGCATTGGAAAACAAAAACAAAGAGACAGTCATTTGCCTGAGAAAGAATGTGAGAGAAGTAGAAAATTACAGTACATAATACGGACAAAAAATACAAACAATATTGCAACTGCTAAACGAACTCAAAGAAATCAATGGTGTCGGGGACTGAAAAAGTAGAAGAAGATAACTGTAGTTGCGTTGGAGTCATTAAAACACAATACAAATCGTAAACGTAAATGCTCTAAAATTAAATTCAAACAATGCCAGCAATGATTTACATTTATTCGTTGGGTCACTTTGGGAAATTAATTGCCTTGTACACTATTACATAAAGTGAGCTTGGTTGGGCAAGCAGAAGAAGATCCTCGCCCTGCCTCGTTGACATTTGATTTTATTAGTGTTGGTTTGATGGTTTCACCACATCTGCCCCAGCAAGCGTGTGATCAATTGTTGGTGTAGATTTAATGTAGTAACATCACACCTCAATAAAACCACACAGCCCGGGGGAAGAGGGTTAGGGTTTGATGAATAGATGGGAACGGGGGCTTGGGGAAAGGTTTGACAAAGAAAAACAGTACGCATGGAGAGAACAAAAGCAAAACAATGAAGACGATGATTGCTGATCCACAATTCCCCAATAAATGTAAAGTCAATTAAGAACAGGGAAATGGATGCACGATGAAGGTTTATTATTAACTTGAATTAATAATAAGTGGTAATTACTTAACTACTACTACACAATTCAAAGGAAGTACTTCTTATGATATGATATGACTTTTGCCTAGGCTGTATGCCCTCTAAGAAACCGTAATACCTGATGTAGCGGCCTGAAAGCTAGCAAACAAAATTTAGATAGTTTAAGTGAACAATCAATTACCAAGTACAAGCGTAAAATAAATGAAGAGGAAAAAGGAATCAAAGAAAAATATGAAAATGATACTAAAGTTAATGTATTATCCAGGGGCCAAATGTGTAGTTGTATCTCGTCATTAATTTTTTCCTCCCTTACATGGAAACTGTTGTGACTGATTGATTGATGATATCATTCTTGGGTGCCTCTAGCAGGATGATGATGAGGAGGATTGGTAAGGTAAGTGTGAATTGTTGCTCCACGTATAATAGCGCTGGGTGAAAGGCCGGCCGGTAAGTGTTGATGAAAGAAGAAATGGGGTATTACAAAATAAGTTAACAGAATGAAAACATAAAAATCAATTACGGTGTAGTGCAGAAAAGACAAGACACGCGAGCGAGAGGATTTTCAGACTGAGGCTGCTTGATACATTGATTAACTCTACTCTTCTCGTTGCACAGCAGTCATCGAAAAGAACAACAAGATAGGAGCCAGCAAGGAACAGTTATCGGGCCACACCACAACACCGGGACATGAGTCTGTGGCCCAATCTCCATTAACCTACATTTTTCAGAGTTTCAGACAAAAGGCATATACATTAACCTAGTATTTCCAAAACAAGTGTTTAATGTAAATCAATGCGCCAATGTCAGTCAATCATACCACTATTCCATTCCACCACTGCACACACATGTATCCTAGGTCTCCTGTGCTACTTGTTGATTGGTTGTGTGTTTACCTTGTCTTCCACTTCCTGAACATATTCCATCAATCATCTCTGATCAAAGTGACTGACAGCGTGCAAAGATGGTATGGTGGTCATCATCATCCGGTGTGGCACGGGTACGTGTTCTCCAACAGACCAAAAACAGCAACTAAGCCTGTAGTGAGTGACTACGATTAAGTCCAGACTGCACCTGCAGTAGTAGGAGTACAATTGGATACATAATATTAAACAACATGGAAACATTGACCATCTCTTGAGACACAAGCACTTTAAAACTACTAGTATACTTCTACTTCATGCACATTTGCTCTGAGTCAGCAAGCAGCCAATGCAATGTATGGCATCATTTATTTCATATACCTGTCTTTCTCTTCTTTGTGGGTGTGAGATCACAGATGCAGCAGAGCCTTCTGAAAGTGATGACGAGTTTACTTTAATTTTGGAGCCCTGTTCAAGTTCTGACATTGAAGAGTTGTGTATGCCTGCAGACAGAGGTGTAGCCTTAAGACAGTGGTGCATTTCAGATTGTAAACAAAACAGAAGATGGCTGTAGTCACGTACGTTTCACTTGTTATGGAGGGACTGTTAGAGGCTACATTATTCAGGCACTATTATCTATATCCATCCAAAGTATGGCAAGATGAAAATTTATTTAGGGTGAGTCAGGAAGATGGAGCAGGACTCTGATGAGTGAAGTGCACAGTAAATGCTCAGATGTGCAACTCCAATAGGTACTTAAAAGAGAAAGGAAGATGGTGTTGGTTTTCAAGTTTGAGTCAGAAAGACAGATACACACAAATAAGGAAGGGAGAAATAAAGGAAGGGAGAATGTAACAATTTCCAAGCCTAGTTGTCAGGGAAGAGGAGCTCGTCCTCAAACCCTGGTGGTTCTTCTGACAGAAGTAGGTCC
This sequence comes from Lissotriton vulgaris, assembly GCF_964263255.1. Lineage (NCBI taxonomy): Eukaryota > Metazoa > Chordata > Amphibia > Caudata > Salamandridae > Lissotriton > Lissotriton vulgaris. The sequence goes on along the minus strand of NC_141685.1, from coordinate 684,479,460 downwards.
TGTAACTCACTACTTATTTCTTCCGACTCGCTCTCCTCTTCCAGCTCTGATTCACGGACTTTGTAGTCTGGTGGTATCAAGTGCTGATTCATTTTTAGCATGGTTAACCTCTCCACGCTTTTGGGCGAGAGACTGGTCCTTCTCACAGTCACAATGGCACCAGCAGCACTGAACACACACTCAGAAGAGACACTTGCAACAGGACAAGCTAGATACTTTATCGCCAGCCTGCTGAGCACTGGCCATTGGCTTCTTGTCCTATACCAATACACCAATGGGCTTTGCTCCATGAACACCTCTGTTGTGTCATCCAGATAGGTCTGGACCATCCGCTCAATGTTCATTGGTGCTCTGATTTGCTCGTCCTCTTTTTGCTTTGCGACAGCAACGGACTTCCCCATCCCTTTATGTAGAAACCAAGCAGCTATTTTTTTGCTTGTGTCTGATTAATCAGATCCTGTTGGTGCGGTTGCTGTTATTGTTTGTGTTGGTGACTGCTGGGAGGCAAAGGCACTGCTCGCATGCTGTGAAGAAGAACTTGACTCTGTAGGATGCTCAGTAGTACTTGCACTGTCCTGGGCTGGCAATGGCAGGCCTCTAATTGAGAGCCGTTCGTTTTCTAAATCAGTGGCTTCCTTGGCTATTACAGTTTTGTACTTGGAAACATCCTCTTCTGAAAAAGGAATTACTGCATTACTGTTCACAAATACTTTGTACTGTGGATCCAAAATTTTGGCAGTAATGTAATGTTGATGTGACAAAATCTTATTTTGAATCCTTGTATTCTCAGATAAGCGGCTTGCTAAGGACTTCGGAAAATTACATGCTTCACGTTTTCCTTCCACACCTTCGTATGTTTCAGACACCTCCTTCAGCTCTTGCTCAAGCATGTACAACAATGGGATTGCTTGGCTCATAGTACAGTCCTCCCTGCTGACTGCACGTGTGAAGACCTCAAAAGGGAGTAGCATCTCAGTCAGGCATTTAATGAGGTCCCATTGTCACATCTCAACGGTCATGGCTTTAACAGTATGATCCCCTGATCTTCTTGTCATGACATAAGCATTAAGTGGTATGTACTGCTCAAACAGCCGTTCGAGCATGTAATACGTAGAGTTCCAACGTGTTGGTACCTCCTGGATGAGTGCTTTGACTGGCATGTTACACTCACGTTGAATGACCCGTAGCTGCTTCCGGGCTTTAAAAGAATGATTGAAATGCATGCAGATTCTTCTGCAAATGGTCAGTAAGTTGCTGACCTTGCTTTCACTTTTCAGAAAGTCTTGAACCACAATGTTAATGCAGTGTGCCAAACACGGGACCCTGAAATAGCGGCCATCTTCCATGGCCTTAACTACATTACTGCCATTGTCGGTGGCAACAAAACCAATATTGAGGCCTCTTGGTTGCAGCCATTCAAAGACCTTGCTGTTGAACTCATCCAAAATGTTTGCAGCAGTATGCGATTGCTCCATACCAAACATGGCTATAGTAGCATGTTTGCGAGTATCATTAAAAATCTCAGTAGTGTCAATGCCTGTAGATATCTTGTCTCTAACACCTGAAAAAGAGATCCAGTGTGCAGTGATGCACATGTAATCTGTGGCTTGGCAACTGCTCCACATGTCTGTTGTCAGGTGGATACTACGCACAGCACTCTGCTGCAAGGCTTTTCCAAGCAATTCCAGCACATTGTGGTGTAGTGCTGGAACAGCAACTCTGGCAAAATAGTAGCGGCTGGGAACATTCCATTATGGGCAGAGGGTTGTCACAAATTCCAGGAAACCCATCCCTTCAACAAAAGAAAAAGGGAGAAGGTCCAGAGCTAACATTTTAGCAAGCTTAGCATTGTACAAACGTGCTATTGGGTGGTTGCGCTCGTACTTTCCCTCCTGCCTAAACATGCTAAGAATGGTACGCTGCTTGGTATTTCTTTCAGATATGCCCGATGAAGTACTTTGTGTCGCAGACTTCGCACCTGTACTCCTTGGTGTCTCCGGGTTACTAGTACTAGTCTTACTCTGGTGCCACAGAGATGTTGCTGATCCGGAGGATCTGGGTTCTACCACTGCAGTGCTGGGGAGTGGGACAGGGGTACTTAGTATACCACTACCAGATAGAATGTCTCCCTCTTCTTCCTGTCCAGTTACCCGTGGACCTTCTACTGCTTCCCCACCAACAATAATGGTTCCTGCTTTTATGATACGTAGGTGGTCCTCCCACTTGATTGGGTGGTGTTTTTTCATATGGGTCATTTGGCCTCCGTTACCATAGTTTGTACCAAGCTTACTACGACTAACAGAGGAATGACAAATGGAGCATATAGCAATGTTGTCCTTGTTTGTGCTTACTGTAAAGAAGTCCCACACTGGGGAGCTTAACTTTTGTCTCCTGCTAGAAGTGCCACTTCCAATGCCGGATGAACTGGAGGTTGTGTGGTGAACTTCACTATGTGGCTGTGCAGTAGTACCACTACCTACTTCTGCTGAGGTGGAACTTGTGCTGGATGTAGGACGCTGCCGGCTTTGTGCAAATGTAAAAATGGAAGCTGGAGGTAGTTTTGGTGTGGCCTGTGTTGGTGGTATGCATGCTACTACATCCCTAGTCGCAGCCATTCTTGATAGGGTTAAAATGTTGGTCTCCATGTCCGCAGGGCCAGGAGTAATGCTTGTGATGACTGGGTCTGACTCATCATCACCATCATTATACGGCTGCTGAACATCGCACTCCATAAGTGGTAGGCTTCCTGGAACCTTCCTTTTCCCTAGCCTGGTCTTCTTGGGATGTCTCTCCCTCTCAAGCTCAGATTGTTCTGGCTCCCAATTGAGGTCAAGATTATCAGAAGGGATGCTTGGCGAAGAACTCGATGGACTAACCCTCCTTTTCCTTGGTGGGGATTTGGAAAACAATAGATCTCCTGCATGAGGGGCTGCCTCTTCTTGCTCTGCATCAGGCTCAATTTCCTGAACTGCCCCGACTTCGGGAGGAACAACAACTACTATTGCCGGTGGTGGTTCTTGAAAAACTATTGCAGGCGGTGGTTGTGGTAGTTGTTTTTGTTGAACATCTACTATTGCGGGCGGTGGTTGTGGAACAACTACTATTACAGGTGGTGGTTGTGGTTGTTCTTTTCGTTCAGCATCTACTATTGCAGGCGGTGGTTGTTGAACATCTACTATTGTGGGCGCTGGTTGTTGTTCACCACTTTTCTGCTGTGTTCCCTCTTGCGTAGAATTCGTACTACTTTGAGATTGAGAAAAGTTCAGGTCAGGCTCAGTATCACTGCTTTCCACCATTAGTCTGGCTACCTCTTCCCCACTCATCTGCTTGGGCCTGGGGTGGTGCCTTGGGCCCACTGATGCGGAGGTGCTGGCCCCAGCTTGGACCTCGGTCACTGCTGCTGCAGGCGTACTTTTTTTTCTCCCAAAAAAGGTTTTCGGGCCAACACTAGACTTAAGTGTCACTTCCTTCTTCTGTTCTTCCTTCTTCTCTGCAACTTTCTTGGTCTTGGAGGACCTGGTACCTGCTTTCTTTGGGCCCATCTTCTTCAGATGTCAGCAGCAGTACTCAGTTGCACAAGTTGCTGAGAATGAAGTCTGGTCAGGTTAGTCACTCACACCACACGTGACGTAGTACAGAAGGACGTCCGTCTGGCAGTAGAACAGGCGATGAATGATGACAGGCACCTCCTCTTCAGTCTTTTGTGCACCTACAAGCAAAGAAGGCAGAACAACATCATTCGAATATGGATTTTTTTTAGCTTTAATTACAACTAGAAGTATTAGTACATCCAGTAAGAGTAAGAATAGCAAAGAATTAAAATGCAAATGTAGTGGAAGTGGAACTTGTTTATCCATAATTTGTGCATCATTTTGGATGGATGCAACATCAGTGACCTGCAGCAGATAGCAATGGGGATGTCAACAGTAGTAAGCCAACAGGAACAATGGCAAGACACAGGCCAATTTGTCAAAAACAAAACAGCACACTACTACTACCACCACAGCTCCACATGGGCACTCATCACAGGTACATGGGTAAAGGCCAGAAAAAAATAAACTCAACCAGGCCTTTATCCCTCTCTATATGGCCAGAAAAAGGAGGATGCCTACATCACAGCTTAATGCAAAAAAGAAAATCCCCCTGGCTACAAGGTTTGAAAGTTACACAACAACACAAACAACAAAGGCATTTGGAGTTTTCCCCCAAACAGTTAACTACACTCCAAACACCACATTTGAAAATTCAATGCATTGCCACCCATGCCCTAAATGATGTTAAATTCAACAGACACAATGGAAACCGCTACATCAAGCATCCCCGCTGACTATCTCTGGAACTCTAGGCCTACTGGCAGAAAAAAATCACAAAACTTTGTAGGCCTGCGGCAAAAAAACTAAACCAGGATGGAAGGTCACACAAAATGGCCGCCCCCATATGGCCTGGCCAGTGCCACCCCCAAAAACATAAAAAGAAAGAGAATACATTCCTATGGCAAAAGGACAATGCTTGGCTTGACAAAATGGCCGCCACCAAGCCGCCCACATGGTCAGGCCACCCTCAAACAACAAGGTACAAAGAGGACAGAAACAGTAAGTGTTCCATGCTACAAAAACTACAAGCAAATGACAACCTGAGGAGTTTCTTTTAGCAAAATGACCAGCATCTACATTTTCGGGAACGTTTTAGGCAACTCAAGAGATATTGCTCGCGAGAATGCAAATTCGGCGTGTTCGGCAGCGCGAACTGAACAAAACGTCAAGGTCGCGCGCCCGAGCACGCACATTGAGCGCGCGAAGATGACAAAAACTGTAAGGTCGCGTTGTAGCACTGTGCAAACTTACCAAAACTACGCGAGCTGAATTTTAGGGTTGCCTAATGCGCAGGAAAAAGCCATATTACTCAACACACACCCAAAACCTGCAATTCAACACCAAAAACACATTTTGCTAATTAATCCAAAGCCATCCATGACCCACATGATGTTACACTTACAACTTAAACACCCCTATAACACTTGAACAAACTTCATGCACCCATGATGAGGAGGACTGTAGTAGTACCCTTGGGCCTACCTACTGGCACAGTAGGCCACAAGCTTGGAGGCCTATGGCAAAAACACAGAGGCTGCTACTAGTACCAGGAATTAAATTGGCTGCCCCCACATGGCCTGGCCACCCCCAAAAACATAAAAAGAAAGAGAAGACAGACAATATATTCCTATGGCAAAAGGACAATGCTTGGCTTGACAAAATGGCCGCCACCAAGCCGCCCACATGGTCAGGCCACCCTCAAACAACAAGGTGCATAGAGGACAGAAACAGTAAGTGGTCCATGCTCCAAAAACTACAAGCAAATGACAACCTGAGGAGTTTCTTTTAGCAAAATGAACAGCATCTACATTTTCGGGAACTTTTTAGGCAACTCAAGAGATATTGCTCGCAAGAATGCAAATTCGGCGTGTTTGGCGGCGCGAACTGAACAAAACGTTGTGATCACGCGCCCGAGCACGCACATTGAGCGCGCGAAGATGACAAAAACTGTAAGGTCGCGTTGTAGCACTGTGCAACCTTACCAAAACTACGCGAGCTGAATTTTAGGGTTACCTAGTGCGCAGGAAAAAGCCATATTATTCAACACACACCCAAAACCTGCAATTCAACACCAAAAACACATTTTGCTAATTAATCCAAAGCCATCCATGACCCACATGATGTTACACTTATAACTTAAACACCCCTATAACACTTGAACAAATTTCATGCACCCATGATGAGGAGGACTGTAGTAGTACCCTTGGGCCTACCTCCTGGCACAGTAGGTCACAAGCTTGGAGGCCTATGGCAAAAACACAGAGGCTGCTACTAGTACCAGGAATTAAAATGGCCGCCCCCACATGGCCTGGCCACCCCCAAAAACATAAAAAGAAAGAGAAGACAGACAATAAATTCCTATGGCAAAAGGACTATGCTTGGCTTGACAAAATGGCCACCACCAAGCTGCCCACATGGTCAGGCCACCCTCAAACAACAAGGTACATAGAGGACAGAAACAGTAAGTGGTCCATGCTCCAAAAACTACAAGCAAATGACAACCTGAGGAGTTTCTTTTAGCAAAATGAACAGCATCTACATTTTCGGGAACGTTTTAGGCAACTCGAGAGATATTGCTCGCGAGAATGCAAATTCGGCGTGTTTGGCGGCGCGAACTGAACAAAACATTGTGATCGCGCGCCCGAGCACACACATTGAGCGCGCGAAGATGACAAAAACGGTAAGGTCGCGTTGTAGCACTGTGCAAACTTACCAAAACTACGCGAGCTGAATTCTAGGGTTACCTAGTGCGCAGGAAAAAGCCATATTATTCAACACACACCCAAAACCTGCAATTCAACACCAAAAACACATTTTGCTAATGAATCCAAAGCCATCCATGACCTACATGATGTTACACTTACAACTTCAACACCCCTATAACAGTTGAACAACTTTCATGCACCCATGATGAGGAGGACTCTAGTAGTACCCTTGGGCCTACCTACTGGCACAGTAGGCCACAAGCTTGGAGCGCGCGAAGAAGACAAAAACTGTAAGGTCGCGTTGTAGCGCTGTGCAAACTTACCAAAACAGTACAGGCCTCCCTCAATAATAATTTTTAGGAAAGATTGAGAAGCACAGAAAACTGTAGTTAAAATAAAAACCAAACCAAAAAAACATTTACAGTACACCAATTCTCAAACTTACTTGTGAAAGAAAAGTTCAAATCCCAAATTCCTCAATAAATCCAATTAAATGCTATGATGCAGAAGACAAACACAAAGAGTGATCCTTCCAGCTCCAATTCTAAATGAAAGTGAACACCACATGGACAAAGCACTGGGAGGAGCCTGGTGGACAGGAACAGGAAGTTGGAGACTCAGGGGCACTTCCTTTCTCTTGAAAAAAAGAGTAGAAACAAAAAGAGGACTCCTAGCCCAAAATAATACAGTCAAATCACAATCTGAGGGGTTAAATGAAAATTTTTGAGAAAATGTTAACATGCTCGAGAGATATTCTGTGCCAGATTGCGGTTTCTGCGTGTTCGAAAACGCGATCTTACCTACATAGCACTGTAAGGAAGATCGCGCGTCCTAATGATGTGTTCGCGCGTCCGAATGACGTTATCACGTTCTCACAGTCGGGTTGGATTGTGCGGCCGGATTCCAAACATCGTAGCGTACGCGGCCGGGAGAGAAAAGCGAGAAAGCGAACGCAGAACCACGCTAAGTCATTACCGCGCACGCGGGAATGCTATTGAGCGCGCGAGAAAAAAAACTACTACGCTACGCTGTAGATTGCGAAGTAGGCGAAAGCTTCGCGCTCACCGCGAAGTGCGAAGTTGCCGAAAATTCACGAACGGAGCGTAGTTCTCCGCCCAGGCTTAGAAATATGGCTAAGTATTACATTGCAGTGGGCATAATCTACTTATATGTATACAGAGACCTACTTATGTGTGACATAGCGAGTGACACTTGAATGTGAGTGGTTACAAGCATATTTTGTAATGTAAAGTGACAATTCATGTGTTACCTATTTTATGGGTGAACATGCTGATGGAGCAAGGATTCACATGTAAAGCGACTTGCTTGGACTCAGCCCTCTCTAAATAATGGTAATGTACTAACTAACATGTTTTGTCATATTAATATTGCACCAAACGACATATTTAGCATCTAGGGGAAGCTTGACAATGTGCTTTTACTAACCATAATCCGCTTGCATTAAAATGGCTGCTGCTACGCAGGATTTCTTACTGCGCATGCGTCTGTCACACTCACATGACATGATGTATTCTCTGCTTTGGTGGGAATCTTTTGCTTCTGCGCATTAGAACTAAGATGGCTGTTCTGTGTCCTAACGTGCAAGAAGCTTGCAACGCTGCTTTTGCTAAGCTGTTCGTTCTGCCTAATCTCTAATGCAATAGTTAAATAAAGTAATGGGAATAGAGTAGAGATAAATGGTATACAGAACATTCATTTATTCTTTGTTCTAAAACTGTTTCTTTTCTACTTTGCTATTAGCTCATATTTTGGGCCTGGGATGTGCTGTGACTCCATTTTGAAATCCAGTCCGTGCATGTACAAAGATTGCAAGAAAACTCAAGTCAGTGGCATTGAACTTATGCCAGCTACTCTCCTACCAGTGATGTTCCTGGGAACTTGAACTCTTAACCCCAAGAGAGGAATCTGGACTCTGAATACTGAAAACAATTGTACTAATGTTGATTCATTCTCTGCCGGGTGGAAGAAAAGTGCATGGGAAGAAAAATTGATGGGCGGGAACGCTAATATTAATATTGATCATAAAAGTTTAATTTTGGTATGGTGTGATGACCTCTCCTCATCCTTTTGTCCAATCAAAATTGGGGATACTTACACTTGCAACATTGGGGGGTGGTGCACTGCCCTGGAAAATAGTATAACTAGAGTAGGCTTAGTTAGTTAATTTGTCTGACTTGTCTGAATAGCTTACCTGTCACTGACCCAACGCACTCAATAGGCGATCGAGAGCAGAGGTGCTGGCGGAGCACTCTGTCAGAAGATTCGATAACCAAATTGGTGTTCTGGGGAGGAGTTCGATAGCCCAATCAGGGTTCTGGGAAGGAGTTTGATAACCCAATTGGGGTTTTGGCTGTTAGCTGCAGAGAGGGTGTGACGCAGGCGTTGTGCCTTAGCTGTGGGTGCCGGTCTTAGCCTGAGGTGGTCGTGTCCTGATACAATTTGGCTTGCACCTGTCCTGATTCCGGTCTGCACTTGTTCTTTACTGTTTGACTTGCACTTTGGGGTTCTATCCTTTCACTGACCCGTGGCCAGGGTTGGTCTTCACACCATTCTAGGTAAATATTCAGTGTGGGTATGTCATTGTATTCTTTCATTCTCTCTACCTCCCTAATGTCAAATGCTTAAGGACTGCGTTATAAAATCTCTGCATAATCTCTTTTTAATCGTTACATTAAGACAACGTAATGACTTGCGCTGCTTTGCCTTACTCCATATCTATAAGGCCATGAAAAGCCATGCAAAGTGACTTTGCGTGGCCTCATATATAATGGATCTGCGCTGCCAATGTGACAAAAAAAGTGATGCACTGGCAGCGCAATTAGCTTGTAAGTAAGCCGCTTACTATTCTCACTCAAAACTATGACACACTGGGGAAGATGCTGAACATTAAAGGTGTGAGACTTACTATACCCACTCCAAATTAAGATACATTGGGAAAGATGTAGGTCATTAAAGAGGTGGGATTAACTATTTCCACTCCCAATCAAGCTACATTTGGGAAGGTAGTGGACATTAAAAGAGTAACACTAACTATTCTCACTACATATCCTACATTGGGAAAGGGGTTAAAATTGCTATAACTATTGTAAAGTACACAACATTATGAAATATGTTATAGTTCATAAACATGAAACATGGTATAAACCAGTAAATAGTTTTTTTTAAGTTATATTTTTCTAAGCTATAATGCATTTACATTTTATTTTGGAATATCAAATCAATCATAATTTCACCAAAAATAAATTATAATGTATTATAATGTACCTTTACTTTTGATTATCAATTTAATATAAAATATTTTAAAATGTACATTTTAAAACAGTCACATTTATGTTGGGGTTTATTTAACTATATAAAGTAGAATATTTACATCAACAAACAACATCAGATATATTTTCTAAATTTAAAATAAAAAAGAAATAAAAATGTATATTTTAAATACTCAATTATAAATACTTATAGATAATATTTCTACTTTAAAATCTAATATAAAGATGTTAACAAGATAATTAAAAAAAATTATACTTCATTAAAATTAATTAGTAAGGATGTTAACATTCACTTTTCATACTTATGCACCAAAATATAAAAATTCAATTTCTAGTTTTCATGTATTTTTAAAAGTCTCTCCACTCTTCCCCAAAATACACTACATCCCACTGTTAAAATAATATAATACAATAAATAATGTATTTTCCATAAAATATTCTCATCATTTTATTCATGGATATTTTGACAATATTAGAAACAATACGATTGTTTTTATTTTACCTATGATGTTACTGCTGATGATATCTTTGACATCACAGTATTCTTCTGATGATATTAAGTTAAAACAATATTGAAAACTCAATATTTTGTCAACTCAGATACAAAACTCAAGAAATGGTCTATGCTATGCAAATTAACTTAAATAAATATATTTATGGGGGCTAAAGCTCCCCCCATGATAGGCTGGAGCCAGCATGTATACCATGTAGTGGTAGTCATTAGAAGATTAAGAACATAGTACCCATTGAAATGCATTGCAGTGAATGCCAAATTTTATTGGTCACAAAAAGGAGCACATATTAAGGCTGGTAACGGATTTCAGTAACAATATATGCAATTTATGAGTGATATTGTACTCATTTTTTACGAATTATGTTATCCCTGTGGGTATTCAAGAAACAATGCTTTTAATGATTTTCTCCTAGAGGTTATGGAAGGTGCTCAGGAAGCTCACATGAGAGCATATTTAACTAAAAGATGTACTCCCATCAGCAGCAATCTGTTCGTTAATTTCCTAATATTCTACTACTGCTTCCCACAGTGTTCAAATGAACACATGCAGTGCTAACATTATGCTTTTATGACAAAAGTGTCACACAAGTGCTATCTTGATAGAATCAAAGCTATAACACCTAAAGCATTTCCTTGAGAAATGAACAAAATGAGAGTGTTACATTTGTCATATAATTATGGCTGGTGCTCTAGAGAGCTGAAATGAGGGCACATTTGCTATGAGTTCTTAAATATTTTCCACATTCCACATTCGTTTCAGTAAAACATTCTGATATACAGGGTGAAATGTAGTTCGAACACCAGCAATAGTCTGTTAGTTAACTCCCATGTAATCAACAATATAGTTACAATAGGGTCCTGATGAATAATTAGGGCACTAACATTTTGTATTCAAGAAAAACGTAAGACACTCCTGAACTCCATTTTGTTGGTACAGGAGCTGTTGACTTTATGGTGTTTCCTGAGAAGCAGGCTGAAGTAGAAGAAGCTTGAGAAGTTAATTCAGTAAACAAAGAGTTGAAAGTGTGATGGCAGCAATAGGTTCTAAGTAATTTGAGGCATAATATATCTTTAACAGGACTAAAAATAAAGACAGGGACTTCTGCATAAATACAGCATTCACTTTAACAAAACTGTTTAACTGCTCCAAATGTTGAAATAGTCATATTTAAGTACACAAATATACATATAACTTATCTAAAAGAAAATGGAAATTTTCTGACTAAAACATTGATTTACACCACGCTAGAGTTAGGCGTTAGATTGAGACATGAGCTTAGGATAAACCTCTCCAAAACTTATCTATCCATGTATGCCATGTTGTAACAAAAGCTGACTCTTCTGCTGGCTGCAAATGTGACATAGTGTTGAGTTATAGGACAAGAAAATGTGCTGCAAATCTGCACTATGTTACTTTTTAGTACGGAATGTGTCAAAAAGTACAAAAACTGATGTATCAGAGGAAAAAAATTGCACACTCTACAGAAGGTAGCCATGGAGCAGAAAGAAGGCAGCAGAAGCAAGGGCAACAACCCCAGCACCAGCCAGGATGTCCAGGCAAAAGTCGCGGGAAAGAGAAAGAAGGAATACAACTTCAGTGAGGAGGAGAATGATATCTTGATCACGGACGGGACCAAGCACCAAGTTTCAAATGTCAAGTTTATTTTAATTTTATTTTATTTAGTTCTCGAAAGAGAACAACAAATATTTGATACATAAAATGTTCCTTTAAAGATTTTGCAGTAAAATAATAAAGGTTGTCATTCTAATACAAAGTTAGAAAAGATTTTTAAAATTTAAATAAATTCATTTGGCGGTACCTGACAAAGCGATATCAATGTTTGAGATGAGTTAACTTTACATTTTGTTCTGATGGGTTGAATAAACCTTTTTCTTGCTTCAACAACTGTCACATTTGGGCAGATAAACAACATGTAATCCAAATCTTGCTCCCCGCCATTACATAGGTTACAACAAGTACTGTTTTTTTCTTTTTCCTTTTGGAGCCACTTGAGGGTAAGAGATTTTAATGGGAGTATCCCGCGCCGAAGTAATAAGATCGAGCACCTGACACCGTGCTTTAAGTTAAAATAAATATGCTGCTGTATTTTCCTATATTCAATTGTTTCAGCATGTTTTTTGTATATTGTCAATTTGGCACAATGCTGAATGTCGAGATCAAAGCTTAACTTTGGTGTCAAATGTTTTAAAAAGAGCTTCAACCGGGCAGGAGTCCAAGATTGCAACATATTTATATTTACATTTGATAATTTAAAACCAATTGCGACGTTCTTACAAAATACATATTTCAGCGATCCTTGTTCGAAAGTCTCTATTTTTAATAGGGCTCGTAGCAATCCTTGTTCTGTAGGGGTTAGGTTATAGGCCCATCTGATAATATTGCTTATTCCTCTTGCAAAAGAGCTGACTAGTAAAAGTTCAAGGCGGAGAGCCTGTACCGGAACTGCTTGGGACATCTTCGTTATTTTCCGTAAGACTTTCCCTTCTTCAAGGTCCAGATATTTTCATTGACTATGAGGGATGTATTCAAGAGCATATGATAGTACTGGTGGAATCTTAGCACTGTATACCTGAAGCAGAGAGGAAAAATTCCTTTGACCGTTCAAGGCATATAATCGTAAAAGTACCCCCACATGAACGTTGACTTTTCGGCTCAGATTCTGAATATGAAGCGAGTTTTGCAGTGATTTAGAAAAAATTCTCCCTAATTAGATGTATTCATTTGTCACTTCCAACAGTTTGCCCCTATAGTCAATTTAGAGATGGTATACCTTTTCCTTCCCGAAAAAGGTACTATTATTGTTTTTGAGATATTCGGTATTGAGTGATTCTCTTCTGGGTATTCATTGAGTGCTTGCAGATTTCTTTGCAGACCAAATGGTGTTAAATCTAGGATGACTACATCATCTGCATACATCACAGTGTGGATTTTATGAAGTGCAATTTTAGGTGGGAAGTTACAGACTAGTTTGAAGCTTTCTGGCAGATCACTAAGATACAAGGAAAACAGTAAGGGAGCAAGAAGGCATCCTTGTCTGAGGTCGTTTGGGGCTTGTGAGACCCTTTTCCTTACCCATTTGGACTTGGCACCAAGTTTCGGAGTAAAGTGATGTAATTACGTGAAGTAGTTTGTCCAAAATTCCCATTTGATGAAGCTTTCTCCAGAGCGTTCTTCTATCACCTCTGTCGAATGCGATCGTGAAATTGATAAATGCTTCATAAACTACCTCAGATTTTAAGGTTACATATTTATTGATTATTGTTTGCAGAACTGCAATGTTGTCAATGACTGAGTGTTTAGGTCTAACCCCTGCTTGATATAAAGGAATTAGACTTGATGAGAAAGCCTAGTCTTTAAGATGATCTAGTACTGATGCTGCAAAAATCTTTCCTGTTGCATCCAGGAGAACTATCTGCCTATAGTTGCCGGGAAGAAACCTAGAGCCTTTCTTATGTATTAGGGGTTACAATAGTCCCCTTCCACGATTTTGGAATTTCCTGTGTGACAAAGATATGTGGAAAGAGGAGAGCTATGAAATTGCTCCATTCTTTAGTGTTGGTCTGGAGGACCTTAATTGGAATTTGGTCAGGTCCTATTGCTCAAGACGTTTTCGCCTTTTTTATATATAATTCAATGAGAGAACAGATGGGGCTCCATTTTCTAAAGTATTTTGTTCCAGGAGTACTTGCCACTCTGTTCATATTTTCTGGTCTTTTATTTAATTTATATAGATTGGTCAGATAAGTTTCCCAGTGATTTTTTCGTGCCTGTTTCTTTGGCAATTATATTCCAGTAAGCACGTTGGTTATTATGTTTTGCTGCTAATTGGTTGTCGATCCAGTTTTTATCCTGTATTTTTTTATGATTTTTTTTCCTTTTTCTCTCCTGCGCCGATTTTTCAGGTTGTTAATTTCTAGTTGTTTTGAGGCAGATTAGTGGAGAAATTGTGACCAAGCGCCAACATCAGCTCTTTGTCTCCACCAAAATGCCACTAGAAAGGAAAGACTATTTGGCAGTGCATCATGGAAAAGATCAACAGTGTATGGCAAGCGATGAGGACTGCCACTGACTGCAAGAAGTGCTGGCATGATTATAAGTGCCGGTCGAAGGAGAATCCGACCAAAAACCTAAAGGCAGCAATGCAGACCAGAGGAGGGAACCCAGCGCCCCAAGGGGAGCTGGATGACTTGGATGAGCGAGTGTCAGCTGTCTTCCCAAATTAATTGCTGCTGGAGTACCAGGATACGATAGTGCAGCACACAAGGAACAATCACAGCAGCAAGGTAAATAATAACAGTGGGCACAAAGGTCATGTTGTGAAGTGCACCCAGCTATGTCCAGGTGCTCCACCGTGTGGTGTGCACTGCAAAAGGCAGGAATTTGGATCATGTCCCTTCAAATGTCTCAGTAATATCACTCACACTGCCCAGTTACATATTGCCCAGCTCTGTTATGTTTCTCCATTCCAAGGGTGAACAACAGCATCAGTCACCTTGTATAATGGCATGTGTAATTGATTCTAAAAATGAGGGGCTAATGCAGTACAATGTGACGCAGAGCAGCATTGCACGTCAATTCACTGTACTGTATTTTGTCAAAAGAAAAGGGTAGGAATATCTATGAGATATGGTGCATTCCTTTCCTATTACACTGCCCTGGTGCACAAATGGCTGCCTAGCGCCAACTCAGGCATCCTTGCTCAATGGTGCAAGTGTAAGTGTGTGTCTGTTTCAAAATCAGGCTGTATTTTGCAGGAAGGGGCACCTTCCTTCTCCTTCACAAAAACAACTGTTACTAACTTCTACCCCAGGGAGACATAGGCTTTTGATGCATTTGCAGATGTACATGTCCTTGTAAATCTGGAAATGCATCAAAACCCATGAGTGGTGCATGGGAAAACCCACCTGTTATACACATGGTACCCCCGTGATGCAGAATATTGCAATGCAGCAAATTACGCCACCTTGCCTTACTTTATATATACAACGTCATAAAAAGCCATGCAAAGTGTCTTTGTTTGGCCTTATAGATATGTGTCTACCTGCTCACTGGTAAGTGACGAAAAAGATGCACCAGTGGTGCCAGCTACATATAAATGTATATGTCCCCTGGACTGAAACAGTACATCATGCATTGACACTTGCACCCTAAACAACCTGATGGCGACAATGCAGAGCACCATGCACCAAAACTGTGTGTCAATTGCTGCTATTTTGCCCATATCATCACCTGCTGAGGAGCTGGAGCACCGGAGAACCGAGGTCACTCTTTGTTGTTGGGCCTCATCGCTGCTAACGACCCGGGGACTACATCCCCATCATACCTAGAGGTGCGCACGCCACGCACCGCCTTGCACACGCCAGGAGGTGTTTAAAAGAGGACCAGGGCTCCTGCAGCATGGGACGCCCCTCAATTGCTGCTGTTTTGCCCATATCTTTACCTGTTGAGAAGCTGGAGCACCGGAGAACCGGCGACACTGTTTGTTGTTGGACCACATCGCTGCTAACGACCCAGGGACTACATCCCCATCATACCTAGTGGCGTGCACGCCGCGCACCGCTTTGCAAGCACCAGGAGGCATTTAAAAGAGGGCCAGGGCTCCCGCAGCATGGGGCACCCTTCTATTGCTGCTATTTTGCCCATATCATCACCAGCTGAGGAGCTGGAGAACTGGAGAACCGGGGACACTGTTTGTTTTTGGGCCACATTGCTGCTAATGACCCGGGGACCTCATCAGCCATCATACCTAGCGGCGTTCACGCCATGCACCTCCTTGCATGTGCCAGGAGGCGTTTAAAAGGGGGCCCGGGATCCCGCGGCGTGGGACGCCCGTCTATTGCTGCTATTTTGCCCATATCATCACCTACTGAGGAGCTGGAACACCGGAGAGCAGGGGACACTGTTTGTTGTTGGGCCACATCGCTGCTAACGATCCGGGGACTACATCCCCCTCATACCTAGCAACGCGCACGCCACGCACCGCCTTGCACGCACCAGGAAGCTTTTAAAAGGGGGCCAAGGCTCCCGCGGTGCGGGACACGTGCGGGCCAATGGCGGGCCCTTCTGAGCCCATCCGAGACAGAAGGAGGCAGGGCTTGGCCACCCCTTTTGGTCGTCCGATGCAATTCGATCATCAGCTGCCACATAAGGTTAAAAAATGTTTCTACTAATACGCTTGACTCCAGATAACCTTGTGCTATATAAATTCCCAGGCACAGATCATGACGACCAAACATAAGGCTATAGGAGCAGAGGGAAGTGGGGTTGTGGGAACATTGGATGTGTTCTTGTCTCGGGCTGAGTCAGCCTTGACTGAAAAACGATTCTCTTTGGACACTTTTTCAAGACAAAAAAGGTCATCTTTAGGAGGTATAATCATTGCAAAATCTCCCTTGGGCTCACCGCAAAAACGTCTAAGCTTTGATATCCCTGTTACAAGTTCTGACGGGAAGCTAGTTGACAATTCAGCTGCTATATCGGGGTACTGGAGGTGGTCCACTTAAATATTCTGGATCTTGCCCAAAATACGGCAAAGAGTCAAGCTCAGGACTCAATAGTTAATCTTTCCTCTGAGAAAATAGGTCCACCTGCAACCCTGGTTTCATCCCTAGTCCATACCTTAACTATGACCTGTTCAGCCCAAGGTGACCCTGCTACCAGATCTAAAAGAGCTGTAAGGGAAAGCATGTTCCGTTAAATCTTTGGTAGGAGGCAATGGTGAGCCGCCTGCGAAATGCACAAGGGGAAGCGTTGCACAGAGGATTAAGCATAAACTTAAATCTACGCACCAAGAGACAGGGCCACATGAGCATCAGATCCTAGAAGCTGCCGGTGGTATGGCCCATTCCTCAAATATTGATCTCTATACTATGGCTGACATTAGGAGTGACCCTGATCATTGGAAACGCTTAGATACTCTAATAACTGCTCTCCTAGCGCCTCTGTTATGTAAACTAAGGGCGATTGAGGAGAAACTGCTGCTCCTTCAAAACTTTAGCAATGTGTCATCTAATCAGGAGGCAAGTGGGTGTCAATGTGCAGTGCGGGGGGCAGGCGAAGTACCTATGGCCCCGGCAATACCTGAAGTGAACAGGTTTGTGGCGGGTAACAGCAGGGAATTTGGCCATCTGGCAGGCAAAACTAGTATGTGTATTAGGGCTCTTGGCACATTTCGATCATTACCTGTGGCATCTAGTCCCTGGGGGAATATCATAAACTCAGGCCCGGGAGGATTGGGGACAGGTGGGATGGTTAATTCTTTTAATCCTTCTGATCAGACACTGTCCCAGTTTGCGAGATCTTCGAGACTATAGCCCATTGCCCAGGTCAACACTAGTACTGGAGACAGTAATAACTGTAGGGATGGTCCCAATGTGATAAATCCCCTGATTGTTAAGGGCTCTGGAGATGTTCTAGACTTACCCCCAGCAGCATGCCCATACGCCTTGGTCTTGGCTGGTGTGCCCCCTCTTAGGCCAGACCAACCCGAATCTTGGACTCAGCTGCGTAACAAAACTGTAGACTGGTTATCCAAACACAAAGGGTTTAGGGTCCCTATAAGTAATACCATCATTATGGTTTGCAGAATTTGGTGGGTGGGACAATGCCCAAAGAATATCGATGGAGATTGTGTGGTTATCAATTTCTGTAACCCATTGGTTGTTAAATCGATATTAAGGGCCCATGATACCTGTTTTTAGAATTCTACCTGTATCTGGACCTTGCCATTGGGATATTTCTATAAGCCTTCTTTAAGATTCCCGTCGTCGGTTGTTTTCCCTATTTCATTATTTAATAGGTTTTAGGCCCTTTCTGTTATGGATGCCCAAGACTGACTACCTCTCCCTGATGTAGCATTTGTTACTTTAGATAGCTTTTCTGAAACAGCGGACAAAGGAATTCTTGTTCCCATGGTCAGTTTGCCGATTTTCTTCATTCCATGCTCCTTGAGTCAACAATCTCAGGCTACTTCAGCTAATATAGTAAAACCCGGCTCCATGCCGATTGTAAGTGATGATGACATAATGAAAGTTTTAACTTGGAATATTGCCGGTCAAAAGGCAAAAAAGGGCGATGTCTCTTGGGAACGTTTTCTTGCTACACATCACATTATAGCCCTACAGGAAACATGGGAGTCTAATGACCATTTTTACCTGGATGGGTTTATATCCTTTTGTAAATTTGCTATACTCTCCAGCATGGGCAGAGCAATGGGGATGATCAACCTTAACCGCATCGCTGCGGCGGCTTTTCCCGCTGTGTGCGGCAATTTGCAAAAAGCTGCGTTACGGGACGAGCTCAGCTCGTCTTCCGCAAACGACTACCGTGGCTGATGACGAGCTGAGCTCGTCATCAGCAGCGAAGCGGTTAAGCTTTTTTTACAATGCAAGACTGATTGATTCCTGCTCTCCTCATATGTTAGCAGTAGAATTAACAGGGAATAATCTACTAACCCTCCTAGTGGTTAATGTCTACACTTCTTCCACTAGAACTCAGGAGACAGACCATTTTAGGGCTCTTATGGCCTTCTTGGAAAACTATGGAGATAGCTCAGAAGCACACAATGACATACTAGTCCTGGGAGATTTTAATGTTCATACTTGCCCCATTAACTGTTCAGCCAGGGTGGAGGAAGAATGTGGCCCAGAGGGGCCAAACCATTTTGAACATACCTCGTCTGGTATTTTTTTAGAAAGTCTCTTATCAGCTCATAACTTAATCTGCCTTGAACAATCGGATAGGACTGCTCCTGTACCTACCTATGTTGGTCATGGCTGTCAAATTGATCATATTTTGGTATCATCTCTGTTGTTGACGGTAATAGCTAGACTAAGTGTAACAAAAACTGTCTTAGTGATCATAACCCACTAATATTGGACCTTAATATAACTGTCGATAAGGGAAGGATCATGACTCAACTTACTAATGCTAATATCGCTACTAAAGATCAAGCCCGAAGACTGAGGTGGGAAAGGATTACTCCTGAAAGTTTTATTGATAGTTTGTTCACCAAATGCGGCCAGTTTAGGATCTGCTCAGACCAGGATTCGAACCAAGATCCATTTTAAATGCTTTTTACTTAGTTGTAAAGCAGGTCGTCTCACACTTAACTATAGCCAGTAGACCAAGGTGCCCAAAATTTAAAAAATGGTTTGACGAAACCTGTATGACCACTCATAAGGAATAATGCAGGAGCTTAAGCAAAAGCCATGGGTGGCATCACGGCTCAAAAATGTAAGGAAGGCCTATAAACTTGCCGTAGAAAGTAGGAAAAGGCAATTAAGGGACATGGCATGGGAGGAGCTTAGCCAAGTCAGCATGCTGGTCAACAGTTCTAGATTCTGGTCTGTTGTAAACATTCCTTTGTTTTACGACACACCAAACTCCAGCAAAGATTCTTTAGTTTCGGCAGAGATGTGGGTGCAACATTTTGGAAAAATGTATAGCAATACGACCTTTTGGGGTTTCCACAGAGAAACCCGTTCATGGTCTAGTAGGCTACCCTCTTGTTTTTACAACAGATGAAGTTAAAAAAGCGATTACTTCAACTCTCGGGGGGAAGCTCCAGGTCCCGATGGAGTACTGGCAGATCTTTGCAAAGCAGATCCCAAGCTTTGGGCCAAGATCTTAACTCATGTTTTTAATGCAGCTTGTGTGTCTGGCATTCCCCCATCATGGGCAAAGGCTGTTATCTTACCAATTTTCAAAAAGGGGTCAAGGGGTGATCTGGCTTTTTACAGGCCCATTTCACTCCTTGATTCTGCGGCCAAATTCATGGGGAAAGTTGTGTTGGCACGTCTAACAGGGTGGCTTGATCAAGCAAGTATAGTCTACGATCTCCAATATGTTTTCAGGCAGGGGAAGAGTACTCTGGACCAATGCCTTAATCTCCACTTGGTGATAGGAAAGTACACAGTCGCAAAGCGCGGGGATCTCCACCTAGCCTTTATGGATTTAACCTCGGCCTTTGACCTTGTTAAAGCTGTGGCTTATTCTTTGAGATATAGGGCTAGATGCTGACCTGATTTCCTTTTTGGCTGCCATCCACGTAAACAAAAAATTGGTGGAATGCTTTAATGAAGACGGCAGCCTGACTGATTCTTGGGCAGTAGAGAGAGGGGTTCGGCAGGGATGCATATTGGCCCCCTTGCTGTTCACCCTCTATATCAACAAATTAGGGGATTTTCCGGCTTCCTTTTGTAAAGATATACCTGGAGCCAGTAACAAAATGATTCCCGCGCTCTTGTATGCCGATGACGCAGTTTTATTGGCTAGAACTTCAAGGGGACTGCAATTGCTTTTATTAAACTGTTTTATAGATGTTATGGAGTTGTTGTACTTAATTACTCGTTCAAAAAAATCGCATGCCATGACCATAGGCTCTAGGGGGGCAGCGAAGGCCAAATTCTATTGCAAGGGAGTTAGTAAAAGTTCCCGCTTTTCCCTATTTAGGGGTTCTTTTTGATGATCAACGCTCTTAGTGCACTCAGCGTGCTCATAAAAAGAATGTGTTAGCTAGAGCATGAGGGGCTACCCTAGACATTGCAAAAATAATATGATCAAAACCGCTCCCCCCACTTATGAAGATTTATAATGCTAAGGGTATTCCCATGGCGACTTAACGGTAGTGATATTTGGGATTATACAGATGTGAAGGAAATTCAAGGGGCCGAGAACAATTTTATGCGTAAACTACTCTCGCTCCCTGCATCAACCCCAATTTTTAACATACATGAGGAACTGGGAGCAGGTTTTATTTCTGATCAGATTGTGACTGTGCTCTATTACATTTGCTGAGAATCTGGGCCCAACCGACCCCAAACTTAAATCAACTGATCATAAAAGATTGTCTTACCTTAGAAAAGGTGTTCGAGATTCCTTGGATGAAATATATTAAGGATCAGATGGAAATTCTTGGCTGCCCTGACTTATTCTTGAGTCCCATAGCATTGGGTAAACCGGCCATTAGAGACGTTATGCAGCAGTTTCTAGATAGATGAAAAGGATTAAGGGAGGAGAATGTACTGAAAAAACAGATGGTGTGAAGATTTGTCACATTGAGCTTGGGCCAACATATACAACCATATCTATCCTATATAAATAAACCAACCATCTTTTTGTCTTGATAAGATTTAGATTGAAAATGGTTCCTTGGCTACTTGCCTTCCCTAAAGGCTATTTTAAAGAGGGCACAATAAATCCCTTCCCCTGAGACAACTTCTCGGATCAAGACACTCTTTATATAATGTTTTTTTGCACACATTACCATCTACTGCGCAAAAAGTTTATCCTCCCTTTGCTTAGAAGTTGCAATTTTGTACAGGTTAGGCCCGCGTTGGTCTACTTACAAACGCTTGCGTCACCTATAGTCTGTTTTGGGGTAGCCAGTTTACTAATCGGGGCAATTAGACATAGGCATAGGTTGCCCTTAAGTCAGCCTGCAGATACTGTTCCTAATCATGCTATGTAATTAAAAAAAAACATATTCTTATTCTTTGTATGTTGTAGTTTTGTTCAATATGAATTTTTTCCTATTCTTTAATTTTAAATATGAGCAAGTGTATGTGGGGCAAATTCTATTCTGTAATCTCAGGTCTAATTAACTTATGGAGAATGATCTCTTATTTATGTTCTGTTATGGCTTTTATGATGTGTGTTTTAATTGTTTTATAAACTGTCACATTACATGATGCTGTGCATCTTATTCTTCCCCAAGGGGGCTGCAGGCCATGAATTTTGTCTTGAGTAGGATTGTATGATCATTATCCATTGTTCTATGGTTTTATTCTTTTTTCATGTATTTTATATGTGTGTTTATGGCTGTTAAAACAGTGGGACCACAATTTACTATGGACTATCTATCCATGTACTATAATGTTTGTAGAATGTCCAGTTTTTTTTTTCCGTTTCTTTTTTGTCATTGTACTTTTATGGCTTTAATTAGCCAAATACAGTTAATTTTGTCTTTGACTTTTGTGTGTTACTTGGGCCCATGCACCCAAATCTGCACTGTAAAGCAAACAAATGGCATGGGCTTGTCAGAGGAGAAACAGCTCACCTGCGAGGGGAGTCAGTTGTGGGTCATGTGAAGTTTAAACCCATAGGAACATGCCAAAAGCCATGTGTACATTATCTGGCATGTAGATACATAGTACTCATCTGTCTTGATGTGTGGGATAAGACCACCAGGTGTCAGTTGCCATGGTAGGGACCACCAGAACTCACATCATGTACTAAATCTGACTTGATCAGGGTTAATGCAAGTGATGCACACCAGAGAACCATATGTGTTGAAACCAATGAGGGGTGGCCCTGGTCGGCCCTTGGTTGTGCAGTGCATTGCAAGTGCTGGCTCAGTAGGTTGAACTGCCACTGTGTCTGAATGGGGAGACATTGCATAGAAAGGAGTCCGGAATGTCTACCTAAAACAAAAGGGCAGAGTCAGCGATGATTGGAGACTGAGGTTGATATACCCACCTATGTTGCAAGCCTGGGTAGATATGTCACCAATACTAGCACTACTACCATGTGGGATGCAGCTTGACCTATAGCCCTCAATAGTTCCCAGCAATGTCAGTCCATTGAATATGGTCACACATATTAATGGTGTTGTAATCACATGAGAGGCAATGTATGTTCTGGGTTACATCTCTGTGTAGCACTGGCACAACAGGGGCAGTGGAGGCATGTACATGTACAAGTGTGCATCCCTGACTCACAGGACGTGTTATACTATGCGGGTACTCAACTCTGACAATTATCAACTGTGGTGAGTGTCAGTGCTAGCAACCTACCTAGTGTGACAGGCACATCCCCTGAGAATTGGTATACAGTTTCCACTGTCCACAAAGATGAAGCCAAATGTGTTTCCAGTCAAATCAAATGAGTATCCACAAATATAAAATACATGACAAGTACATTCCTGCAGCGTGGCAAGGTTGGTGAGTATGTGGAATTGCGCAGAATATGTGTTACAATATCAAGCCTTGCACACATGAATACATAATATGCATGCAAGACAGCGCAACAAGGCAGAGTGCCATAGTGTACCATCTGAAATCCAGATGGCAGGATCTTGACTAATTCATGACCAGACCAACATCACCTGCTGAGGAGCAGTGGGCTGAATACTGGCCACAAGGAATGCAGGCACCTTGTGGATTAGGTGGAATGTGACCAGTATTAGTGTCATTATGTCAAAACACAACCGGCATTGGTATCATGAAAAATACTGCAAGTCACCTTGGCAGATGTGGATCTAACCTCTTCCTAAACATCCAGGAATTATAGACCCAGTGACTTGTGTAACTGTTGCAATATTTGTCATTAGACAACAAGTCAGCCTTATCACACAGTAGTTATATGAAGTATACAGAGAAATTGCCATCTGAAAGGCAACTACAGTACAACTTGGACTCTATACCTCCTTGTAACAGACATCAAACGCATCAATATTGTATTGAAAGTCAAATATTAGCAAGTCAGAATGTCATTCAGATCACTCAAGTAACAATCTTACTTAGAACACCATTAACATGTATCTATCTCATTGCAGAGGATGTAGCTACAACTCCTGACCAGCTGCCTATCTGGGATAACTATCTGAGGATGACAGTGTGCCAACCCTTGACCAAGAGACCTTTATGAAAATCCTGGCCTCCTTTGAAACACCATCTCCAGTTGTGGGTAGGGCAAATATCATAGAGGAGTCTCCAGAGGATCCACCTGTAACCCAACAATCACCATGTGTCAGCCCACAACCAGGCCTGGACTCTGAGGACCCCCAAGGAGAATCTCAATATTGTGCAGTAGGAGTTTAGTGGGAGATAGTAGATGTGGTGAGGGTGAAGATGGAGACCGTGGCGGGCACTCTAGAGGCAGTTCGCAGGTGTATCAGTCCCAATAAGGACAACTCAGGCATTAACAACTTCCATACCAAAGTGGTAGCAGAGAGATTGCCAAAAAGCCTGGGGCGACTGAGTGGAAGCAGGGCATATACAATGCAACTATGGGTGCCTACCACTGTGACGTTACTGCTGTGTTGGCAAAGCAGCAGGCCCTTCTCAGTGCATTGTTGACTCACTTGTTGGCACAGAAAAATGATGCTGTGGATGGGGACCCCACATCTTCAGCCTCTGACATGTGGGTGCCTCCATTGCCTTTGACACCTCCACCGGAAGCACCACAGAGATCAGAGGAGGAAGATTTGGACTTCAGCGCTTTACAACGTAAATCTGCCCGTTACTATTACTCAGTGACCAATAGCCAGTTTAAAATTTGCCCATTGCTGATGACCATGCCAGTGTACTTCCCAACTGGTACTGTCCTCAATTGCTGTCCCACCTGCTGATTTCACCAATTTGTGGACTGTCAATTTGGTCTATATTCCCTATTGGCAATTTGTTCATCCTCTTCCTCACTGAAACATTCCTCTCCTCCATCTGTCCCACACAGTGTATCCCCCATGGACTCTGTCTCGACATCAAGTGCCCCAAAAAGAACTGTTGAGGTTGTTTCTGAAAGAACTGCGCCTGTTATTCCAAATAGTTTTACTCATGTAAATACATGCACTTAGTTCGACATGTGTGTTGTATGTCTGTTGGTGTCTAGAGTAAGCACAGTATGGTGGATTTTGTGAGTCAAAGACATCAACTACTCCACAAAGGGACATGTGTGTCATAGGCAAAGCTTCACAGGCAGAGGGAAAATATTTAATTAACCCTATGTGTACCAAGACTAGCAAGTAGTTGCGCAAGGTCACAAGCATTAATTGAAACAAGTAATGTAATGTAATGTATCCTGGCGCTGGATAACAGTGATTCCTCTACGTGCACTTATTTACCCACCAGCTGAGAAACCTACACTACCTCATAGAGAAAAGATACGTTTTAAGTTTTTTCCTAAACTGAAGGTATTCTTCGCTTTGTCTGATATCGGGAGGGAGATTATTCCACAGGTAGGCAGCTGCCCAGCTGAAGGCTCTCCCCCAAAACCTGGAGGATCTTATTCTGGCGGTACAAACCAGGTGAGCCATGGAAGAGCGAAGATTATGTGATGGAGCGTGCCAGGCAAATATTTTCTGCAATGGCAGAGGTCCAGATCCATGAAGGGCCTTACAAACAGTACATAGTGATTTAAACTGGATTCTCTGAGCTAGAGGTAGCCAGTGAAGATTACTAAGGGCCGCAGATGCAGAATCACTTCAAGTCCTCTTTGAAGCCATCTTAGCAGCGATTGCCTGCATTCTTTGTAGTTTCAGGATAAGGAAGTTGGCTGACCCGAGGAGCAGGGCATTGCAGTAGTCCAACCGATTTAAAATAACACTTTTGACTACCAGTGCCCTAGCTGCAAAGGAAGCATGGGGAGAATTTTCCATAGGGCTTTTATGAGTGAGAAGCAAGTCCCAACTATCTTATTCACATGTCTTTCCAGGCTCAACTTATTGTCAAAAACGACCCCTAAATTGCGCACTGCAGCCGCTGGTATGTGAGACGTGTCTGCCTGAATGGGCCAGAAGTTATCTGGAAGCCGACGAGGGATTTTCTTCATAGTGCAGTGTACGATTTCTGTTTTCCCACCATTAAACAAGTAGCATGCAGTCAATGTTAATGGTGAATATAGTCATAGCACTTGTGGTGAGCACATCCATGGATACTATCCAGCTAACAACATTGCAGTGACAAGCAAATGATGCAAGGGTGAATATGTGAGGGCCGGCATCAGTGGGTGATACAAATAATCCTTGTTTACTGACAATGGTTTGACACCACCATCCCTCAAATACATGTTGCATGATTTACACACATAGTTCAAATACAGGTGAATACCTGTTTCTACCTCTCTATCCATTCACAGTAACAGTGCCCCTTACAGTTCTCAACTATAACTGTTCATGATCCACTCCTTACACTGCCAGGAAATCCTACAGCATGTCCGGTACCAAACAAGCCTATATGGCAAATGCCATGCTGTCAACGAGCAAGCAGTTGAGAAAGTGAAAAACATTTTTTTATTTAAAACATCAGTAAAAATAATATCCCAAACTATTACGACCTAAACTATGCCTAGACAAACAAGTGCTAAACAACTATACTATCCTAACTTAATACTAACCTACCTAACCATATCTTATGTTACTCTGCACATATACAACAAAAGACATATTAAACATCTATCCCTCAACCCACTTGTTAGAAATGGGATGTCTGGTTGGCTAGGGCTTGTGCATAAGCCAGGCCGAAACAACCAATCTAGTCAGGGCAAGGGAGTTACACGCTGAAGATAACCCCTGCTCACCCCCTTGGTAGCTTGTAAATGTTAATCCATACTTGTAAATCGCAAACTACTAATCCTTACAGGTCTCAAGGCACTGGGGCTGTCGTGAGAAATTAAGTGAGCTATTGCCCAGAGTCATACGGTGTTGAGCTGATCTGCCACCAGAGCCGGGGATCAAACTGTGAACCCTGTGCTCCGAAGTCAGCTTCCCTGGCCGCTGCACCACACCTCTCCACTTGGCACGAGCAGTCAGGCTTATC
The DNA here is from genome assembly GCF_964263255.1 of Lissotriton vulgaris. NCBI lineage: Eukaryota > Metazoa > Chordata > Amphibia > Caudata > Salamandridae > Lissotriton > Lissotriton vulgaris. The sequence goes on along the minus strand of NC_141685.1, from coordinate 684,452,801 downwards.
CCAGAGGCAATGTGTAAAGCGTTTGCGCAACACACCCACACAAGGTTATATATAAACAAATACCCTTTGTATTGTCATAAACACATTAGAATAGTATTCACACTATACACACTGTGCAAACTGGCACTAGGCAATATTTACAGAGGATTATATACACACGACGGGGCCAATTGGGCCACTGTCAGAACCATCACAAAGTGAAAATAGTAAATGTAGAACCAATAATAAACGTAGAACACAACCAGTAATTACTGGCAAACACTGTACTCAGCATTACATCCTGCAACATAAATCCTGGTATGCAATCAGCATCACATTAGGCGTGAAATATATTCTGCGCCAACATAAGCCTAAACATATTAGAGCATAACCTCCTAATCATATCTCACATTAGAGGCATAAATCACTGTACAGAGCAACCTCACAAGCATAAACATATTATGCAAAAACCTCAGAGTCATAAACCACACAAGAGGCATAAATCACGGTGCATAAATCAGAGTACATGATTCACATATCATGCGCACCACATAAATCACATTAGGGCCTGGCGCCCTACCAACTGGCATTTCAGAGGGCTCAAATGCCCTATGTCCATAATGTCAGGGATTCCAATGCAGTAGAAACCAAAAGGTGAGCAATTGCGGAGGGACAGAGGAGTGTATCTCACTCATATCTCATTCAAAATGCCCCAAAGAAATGTTGACCTAAACATTGCAGCTTCCGCTAATTGCTGTGCAGCTGGGAAACAGAACGTGGGCCTTGGCACTCAATGTGCCCCCAGAACAAATAAGCCAAAACTTTACAGCTGCCCACGCTGGTGCGGCGCAGCTGTGAACAAAGTAAATGGGCCCAGGCATGACTGTGCCCTCGTGTCCCCATGGGTGCTCTCTAAATAGAATTGGCCTCATTATTGAAGCTGCCTGCTACGGCGGGGCAGCTGTGCAGAAACAGATGGCACAATGCTCTGGAGCGAACAAAATTGCCCACAACTTTGGAGCGGCCCCCTATTAGGAGGGGGCCACTCAGGGAATAGGCACTCGCAAGGTGCCAGCATGCTGCCCCACTCACCGGAGTTCCGTTGGATACTCCTCCGGTCCCTGGCAGCATGCACAGGAGAGCCCGCACTCCTCAGGGACTCTCTCTCCTTCAATGCTGAGGGGCAAGAACCAAAAATGTGCCTCATGCCCCCAGCGCCAAAAGCACAACACCTCTGACACCGTGGGGCTCACACTTGCACTCTGCTCTGGGGCTCCACTAACCAAAATTGCCCCCAACATTGGAGTGGCCCTCGTCTAATAGCCCTTGCACACTGGAGCCCCGCTTCACCGGACTTCCTCCTCTCGCCCAACGTCAGGCAGCTTCGCCTGACTTCCTGTCGGCGCTCCTCTTCCCAGGGTCATGGCGGTGATTTCCTTTGGCAAACACGGGGTGGGTACCCACTTTACATAAAGCACAAATGCGGGGTGGGCACCCGCTTCTAAGGCATCATGGGGGAATCACTACGCTGGGGGTTCCCTCAGCAGCGATGTACAGCCCAGCGCTGCGAAGCTCCAGCGCTCCTCTCTCCTGGGGAAATTAAAGCACAGTGCTCCCCTTCAGGATAATTAAAATAAAAGCACTCACAGGGCACAAGAGTTCCCAAAAAGTCTTTAGAGATGAAGGGGCAATGCTGGGCCCAGGGAGGCAAGTCCTTATGGCGGATCCTCCTGGGCCCCAGCAGCAGCACGCCCCAGCAGGTTCAGGAACAAGCAGCAGCACTGAACAAACAATATGGGGTCTCATCTCCTACATTTATACTACACAATCTCTTTGTCTGCAACACATGACTTGGGGGAACCAGATGCAACTGGTTCAGGGGGTAATTGGAGCACTTTGTTTACCAAGCTCCTCTTCCCCTTTGTCAGGTGGGGGCTAGTTGATCAGACACACCACAGGGGGCGGAGCCAACATTATTCAGGCTAGGCACAGATCTATTCAGGGTCAGGGGGATACTCCCAATGCAGATGTCCCATTCAGCCTAGTGATGACTCACCCTGCCCCTCCTGGAGCCACACATACCTCCCAGCCCCTGTCACTCACAAGCCAGGCATGCAATTCACATCAGGCAGGCAGACACATAGCACACAGAAATACAAACTTCTAAAAGTGGCATTTCTAAAATAGTCATAATAAATCTGTGCACACCATTGCACAGCATTTATTAAGACAATTCAAAATATGCTAAAATTGACCACACTGCTCCTCCCGTATCAGGAATTACCACTGACTTACTGATCAGGGAATCCCCAATGCATTCCTATGGGAGGGCAGGCCAATCTTACTAAATGTACACAGAGAGCGTGCACTTTACACTGGACAGCAGTGCTAAAGTGCCCAGAGGCCTAATACCACCAGCACCATGTCAGAAATAAGGCGGAAGGGAAAGGCAAAAAGTTTAGTGATGACCCTGCAAAAAGGGCCAAGTCAACACCACTTAAAACACATTTGCACATGACACAAACATAAACAACACCGATACACAAACTACCTGAACAATAAAACCTAAACAAAGATATATATTTTTGAATTTTTTTATACAGATACTAAACATTAACCCCCACCCACTTAACAATCTCGCCCACCATATCCCATATCTCCATCTAACACATAAATATGAAAATGTTTAAATAAAAATAAAGTTAGCTACCCTATCTCTAATTGAAAACCTATCCTAACCTCTATTAATACTATATACAATATGACATATAAACTAAAGAAATTGGGAGGGGCAGAACATTGGAGGAAGGGCCTACATTTGCTCAGCAATTTTGTCCACTGATTGCTGCAATGTTTTCACCATCTTCAACAGTGTTGCCATCTATAGTTCAAGCCCTTTAAGCCTCAATTGTATGTCGGCATTGTCCTACATGGCTTCCCTCTAAAAGTCAGTAGGCTGAACCGGAGTAGGAGTCACAACCTGTTGTGCCACTGCTGATGGTGCTGTGAGGGTCCTGCTATGGCACCAGCATCAGATGCATGTGAGAGGGCCACTTCATGCCTGAAGCTTGCCCTGTCCTATGCTGTCGGAGCCCTAGGTGGTGACTTTCAGGACCCTGCTGGACTTGCCTTTTCATACTGTCGGTCCATCCCCTGAAAGTCCTTGGCTACATTCCTGCTGTGACAGTACCTCACCTTTCTGATGCAGCACTGGCGTTCCTGCTTAGGGGTCATGTTGTCATGTTGTCTGTTGGGTAAAAGGGACATATGTATCAGGCCAAGCTGACATTTTTCAGCTTTCCATCAATTACCAGCATTAATTAATAGTAGCTGCACAAGTAGCATGTCCAACCAAAGATGAGACATTTATGGAATTAATCATGACCAAACATCACAATACATAATTAGACAGGTCTTGGCCTTATAGGTATATGAAATGGCAGTGTCTGGACAAATAAACGATGACCCATATTAAGACAGATTCTACACAATTATTTTGGGTGTACATGGAATGGAATAAATAAAGAAAGGGGACTCATATGTAACACTTATAAGTAAGATCTGGGAAAGGGGGAAGAACCAGCAAATTATGCAATGACCTGTCCCAACTGATCTGCATTTTCTCACTGTGGGGTCGAAGCAGGTTACCGAATCTGGCCACAATGTACATTTTCCTTCCCCGTCTCATGATGACTTTGTTGTTAATTTTATTTAAATTGTCACTATTTTGTGTCTACTATTTATTTATGTATTTTACTTTCAATAAAGTCATAAACAATGCATACAGTATATACTATGCTATACAATATTAAGTACATTATTATATAATACAGTGCCATAGACAATACCAATTATTTTCATTATATACACATATTCCTTAGTTTCAGTTTAACACAAGGAATCTATATCATACATGTGCATTCTTTCATTAGCTGAATAAATTCATAGTAATGAATGACCCCCACATGGGCTGAACCACTCATTCCTCACTTACACACACATTCATTCCCTTATTTATACCCTACATGCTTGCTCCCACCATTAAACAATTAGCAGCTATAGGCCAATGGGGAAGTGTCTAAAAACTTAGCCGTGGCTGTTTAGTAGGTAGAAATTTGGTGAAATTCGGTCTATAATCGTTTCAGTGGACGAAAGATCTTGATTCCACCTTCTTCAGGACAAATCGCGATGGCACCTCAGGGATAGGAGGGCCCACCTGGGGATATCTATAAATGATAAAATATTCATTTTAGAAAGATGGCTGATAGATTGTGTCAAAATGACACCATATCAACCAATTCCCAAATTTGTTTCTGCAACATGAAAAGAAAACCTTCGCCAATTTTGGAAAGAAGAAGAAAAAGGGTTTGTTAAAATAGATTGATAAAGCAGTATGAACTTCATTCAGCCAAGAAGGTTATCCATTGTGTTTTGCTTTTTATCCAACAGAGTAAGTACAAGCATAACAAAGATGTGTATCCCACCATTTTATAGCTTTGTGCTCTATTCAATGTGCACAGGTGGTCTCAATTTTGATTATGCTTCCACACCCTTGTGGCTGTGCTCAGAGATGTTAGTGTTATAGAAAACAATGGTCCCTATTTTCAGATGAAGCATCACTTATATACAATAATCATACTCTAAATAGGTAGTATGTCTTTTGTCCAGCCGGACAAGAATTTATTTTGCAAATATATATAAAATTAAATTGTTAGAAACATTCAATGACAAGTGGGCATAGCCGTGACCCACAAAACAGTGAGACAACAAAACGAAGCACAGAATGGCCAAAGGGCAAAGTGAAATACGTCTGTACACTCCTATTTGAACCACAGGGGCCTGGAAGAGGAAAGCAGCCACAGAGATGGCCCAACCCACCGAACCCACCAGGCGAACGGTTCACTCGTCGCCAACACTACCGCTGGTAGTAACACCCGACCTCACAGGAACAGATATGGTCTCTATTCAAGAGAATGGTCTCCTACCAATTTTCAACCTTACCCAACATACCTTATCGGCTGACGAGGTATCACTTCTCAACAAAGGCTTATCCTTTGTCCCTACGATACGGCCCAACTTTTTGGATGCCCAAACAGAACTCCTAAGATTTTTCAGAACAATACGTCTACACAGTTTTTTATTCTCAATCCCTCTCCACCCAAGCATTTTAACACTCCCTTCAAACCACCTTCCAAATTCTCCCCCATTGCAGGAATGATACCCCCAGAAATCCCTACCTTCGAAAAGTTGGTCCTCAATGACTTGACCGACCTTGAAAGTAAGAGGACCTTTGTACCTTACAACATCAGTATACACGAGAAAAAAGCCATATCCACCCTCAAAAACAATCAGTCACTTGTTATAAAACCGGCTGACAAAGGTGGAGGCATAGTGATCCAAGACCGGGATAAGTACATAAGAGAAATACAACGCCAACTCAGTAACACTGAACATTATTGCAAATTGCCAGGCAACCCCACCAGTGAGATTCAGAAACTTATCTCACAAGGTACACCACTGATGCACTTGATTCTGGTTTCCTTTGCAAAAAGGAATACGAATTCCTCAACGTTAAATCTCCACGGATACCGGTCATTTACTGTCTCCCTAAAATTCACAAAAACCATGAATCCCCCTCCCCGGTTGCCCCATCGTATCTGGATGTGGTTCTATACTGGAACCCCTGGGACACTACAAAGACTTTTTCATAAAACCATTTGTCCCTGAGACATCATGTTACATCAGGGACAGCATGGCCATGATCAATCTCATCGAGGACCACCCGTTTGATCCCACATCCAACACTATGTGTACATTGGATGTGGAATCACTCTACACCAACATTCCCCAGTTCGAGTCCCTTCGGGTCATTGAGAAAATCCTAGAGACACGCCCACGCCCTCAAAATGTGCCATCCATTTTTATTCTCCAACTTCTTGAGATTTGCCTCACAAAAAACGTTTTCCTTTTTGAGGGTCAATTCTATGGCCAGGTACTGGGTACCTCCATGGGAGCTATCTTTGCCCCGAATCTGGCTATCCTGTACATGGACAATCTAGAGACATCTTGCATCCTTGATTCATCTAACCATTTCCACAATGGCATTGCCTTGTGGAAGCATTATATCGACAATATTTTCCTTCTCTGGACTGAATCCCCCTGATAGCCTAGTGCAGTTTCATCATTGGCTCAACAATAATAGTGGAGGCCTCAAGTACACACTGTCCACCAGCAAAGAATCCATTCCCTTTTTAGATCTGGAAATCAAACACACAGAAGGCCGACTTACCACCAGCCTTCATCGCAAACCCACAGAGAGAAATACTCTACTGAACTACAGCATCCACGAGCATTGAGAGAAACCCTTCCCTTTTCATAGTTTTTACACATTAGGAGAAACTGCTACTTTAAAGAGGACTACTTCACTGAGGTCAAAGTCCTAAGCCATAAACTCAGAAATAGGGGGTACCCACGCAAACTTGTGCGCCACTCCCTAAATCGAGCTTGGTATTGCCCAAGGGAGACCCTCCTTGAACCAAAACCCAAAAAGGACCAAGATAGGCTAATCTGTGTTACCACCTTTTCTCCAGCTTCCAATGCCATCAGGAAAAGTGTGTTAATGCTGGACAACGTAACCTGGAACGCTCAATGTTCGCCTTTAAAAGAGCAAAAAATATAAAGGACCATTTAGTGCATGCCTCTCTACCCCATCAACCACTTAAAAGAACACTCAATGACGCATGGGGTCTCCCTACATTGACAGGCCATGCCAAATGCGGTAGCTGTGTGTGTTGTGAATCAACCATAGAAGGAAAAAGTATTGAATTCGGTACAATCAAATTGGACAGGAAATACTTTTCAAACTGTAATTCAATAAACATGGTATATGCTATCTTCTGTCCCTGCATGTTGATTTACATAGGTCAAACCACCCAGAAGATAAAACTCAGGATTGGACAACACCGCAGCAGGATCCGCTGTAAAACGGCGAACGCCCCCCTCGTGGATCATTTCACAGAGAAAGGACACACGAAAAAGATCTGATCTGGACTGTAATAACATTGATCAAACCTCCACCTAGGGGAGCAGATGTCTCTATGCTACTTAACAAAGAGGAACTGCACTGGATCCTCAAGAACAACAGTTTCCGTACTGGATTGAATAGCCTTGAAGACTGGACCTCCCTGCTCTAATGCAATTTTAAGTCACCTGTGTCGCTCTCACTCTCACTCTCACTCTCACTCTCACTCTCACTCTCACTCTCACTATCGACTAGAATATCACCATTCACCACATTAATCTGTCCTATGTCTGTCCTTTTCACTGACCCTCAGTCCTTCTTCTGTCTCCACGCCCACCCCTCAGTCCTTCCTCTCTGTCCACGCCCATCCTTGCCTACAACAGGGCTTCCCAAGATGGCTATCCTGAAGCCGGACCAGCCATCGAGCTCCTGATCTTGAAGTGCAGTGGTCCTTTTGTCACCCTTGGACCACCAGGCAGGCCTTTGTGACCAGATTTTTCATATCACTGTCCCCACAGCCCAGTGTTATTCCCCCTTGGGTGCGTCACTAAGTTTTGAGACTCCTGGTGTGCAGTGTGTTTTTTCAACAGTGTATGCCATCTTTTTGCATTTATCTCTTCTCCACATGTTATTATTACCTTAATTCTCTTAAATCTCTTTTTTTAAACATCTCCATGCATGTTTTTCTTTTTCTTTTTCTCTTTGTAGTGCTTGAGGCCCTGATGAGAATCTCCGACGAACTAAAGGGGATTTGAAACGCGTAGGCCTAATATCCCACTGGTCTGCTTATGTGTATAGGAGTCACTTCTACCTTCAGACTCCTTACAATTTCATGTACATTACCTATTTGTATTGTCTCTTAATGAATGGTTAAAAATGTAAAAATCTACGGGTTTGTACGATTTTCAAACAATTGCACTGAATTACCGTATAATTGACGCAGATCCAGTTTTGTATTTTTCTTTTCTTGTAGCAGTAATATGTGGTATGCTTGAGCCAGGTTTGAATGCGGTGAGTGCGTTTTGAATGTGACATGATTGAGGTTTTGAATGTTTGATGTGTTCAATCGAATGTAGTTTGATGTGTCCGTCTTTTCCTGATTTTTCTAATGTTTTTTCTTCTCTGATGTAAAGATACATTTTATAACAAAGTGTTGATTTTCTACAAAATAAAATTGCGACTAAACAGCAGTACCCTTTCTTGAATTAATTTTCTTGTTGTGGGTGATTAGTCCTAGCCTTAAGTAAACATTATCAGCACTGGCATCTCTTTCAGTATGTAGTGGTGGCATTGAAACATCGTCAACACCAAAAAACGCTGTATGCAATATGACTATGCAATATTGTAATGTGCAATGGTGTATAAGAAAATGATCTTAGTCTGTTAAAACTTTCAAATAGGAGTGTACAGACGTATTTCACTTTGCCCTTTGGCCATTCTGTGCTTCATTTTGTTGTCTCACTGTTTCGTGGGTCACGGCTGTGCCCACTTGTCAGTGAATGTTTCTAACAATTTACTTTTATATATATTTGCAAAATAAATTCTTGTCCGGCTGGACAAAAGACATACTTCCTATTTAGAGTATGATTATTGTATATAAGTGATGCTTCCTCTGAAAATAGGGACCATTGTTTTCTATAACATGATACTGCCCAAGGTCCCTATACTATACCTTTTAGGTTCCCTTGTTTTTTGTAACAGCAGAGATGTTAGTGTCATGTAAAGTTTTCAAAAGGTCAGCTAGGGAGATTACCTTGTACGGCCTGGTAATTCTATTTCACATATGGCTTATCAAGTTTAGCACATACTCCAATCCATGAATAAATCACATGCACAGTAGCTATAAAAAGGTAGGTAAGACATAGATATGCAGTGTTAAAAATTATATATACTGATGCCTAGACTTTTGTTTATAGAAGAAACATCAACCTGATATCAGATTATATCTATATTACATCCTGTTCATATGATCTAAGGTTGTTTTTTTTTGTTTAGATCTTGCGCTCGTTTATCCATAAATGTAAGATCCTTATTGTCATCTTGGTATTTTTTGTACAGTTTGGAAATGGCTATCCAAACCTACAAAATAAATTCATCCCTTTATAGTGAGTTACAACAGGGTTTGCTGAAGGAGTATAAATACGGAAAAGATAGCGTTAGTCTTCTTGTTAATACGAAATATCCAAATTTGCCAGGATCTACAAAAAACCATGGATAGTGAACATCTTATCTTTAAAATGATTGATCATTTTACCTGTTAGAGCAGAAGTGCAACTCCTAACAAAGTTGATCCATCGTTCGCGTGTTTTTCCCAATACGGGTTTCACTAGGCGAAAGCTGGTTTATTTCTGACACTGTAAACAGCGTGTATGCTTGACATGTAGCGTGCTGATGTAATGAGGCTATGGAGTGTTGAACATAATAAGAATTCTACTAAGTAACTAGTCAGCCGGTAGCGTCAGGTTGTCATAGAGATGCCCTCATAATTATGCGTACTCTTCTCTTCTCTTTAATTATATGGATGGAACAAAGGTTTGCTTACGATTTTTATCCAAACATATTCTAAGAGAAACATATTGAGCAGAATACACTTTTTTTTAAATATATTTTATTGCATTTTTCTCAACATTAAAGCTTTCATATAGGTACCTAGCTTAGCCATACTGGACATTTAAATCAGAATAGTAGAACAACAGCTTATGACCAAAGCAAACAATACAAAAACAGCAACAGAAAAAAATATGTGCAACCAAACAAGGTAATACATCGATATGAATGAGCAATGTAAGTTTATAGGGCTCGAGTAGCTTGCAAGCCAATGGCAGCAAAGAACCTCATTATAGAGTCCATATCATCACTCTGAACCGAAGCACTATTGGCCGTTACTTGTCCAGTTGCCAAGTTAGTAGAGCCTAGCAGCACAAAACTAGAGAATCATACATGAGGGAGGCAAAACCTATTCACATCTGCAAATTCCATAGTGGTGGGGGAGAGTGGAAAGAAAAAAACGGGACATAAAGCAATATATAACAGCTAGGGTATTAGGCTTGAGTGACGGGTGGGTCAAACATATAATAAGTGTCTAACGTAGTTTAAACAATATGCCAAGAAATTCTCTGGGTGGAATCACTCCATATGAAATCCTTTTTGGTACTAGAAGAATTGTCGAAGACCTCGATCATCATACTTCAGTGGTAGACCAAAAAACCCTTTGTTATCAAAGATTGTTTGGCTGTTTTACAGGACTTAAATGAAACAAGAAGAAGTCTAAGTAACACTATACGGAAGCCAACGACCACTGAAGAAAAAACCACCTGTCCCAGCAAGGCCTGTCTGGATTCCAAATATTGGGGATCTAGTCAGAGAAAAGATCGCGGACAAGAAGGAATTTGGGTCTTCATAATGAAACCCAGAACCTGTGCTAGAATTCCACGGATCAAGAACAGTGTTACTGCCGCCCTTTGCTGGAAGAAAGGAGAACCGGTTCATGTCTATCGACCTGGTAAAACCACATCATGTGGCCGATAATAAGTAGTAGGCCCAGTGGACTCCAAAGATGTAGCAGATGACCAAATCTTCCTACAATCCAAGAGGTTCAAATTGAGAGACTCATCACCTTTGAAGAATCTGCAGTGCGAAAAGAAGGACTATGCAACAAAGCCATGGAACTTGTGCCTCTTGAAACCCAAATAACAGTTCATCAAGAAACATCTGTCTACAATGATATAGCATCAGACTATACTAATATGACAAGTGAACAAGAAACTCCAGTGATGTCAAATAATCCTGATGCAATACCTACAATTGACAGAACTTCCTCTGGCTATTTCATTAACTTTGATACGATTTCAGAGGATCCCAGTGAGCCTGAAACGACGCCAGCAAGTTAAACATTCAAAAAACAATTAACAGAGCTCTTTCATCAACTAGAAAATAAATATCTGGTATCACCATGGGTAGAACTTTGGATTTTGTTAGGCATACTTTTTCTCCTACTTTGGCTAATTCTTGTACTAACTCTGGGAATGCTGATAAATGGAAGATACAGTAAAATGGAAAATACAAGTAAGAACACCAACTTGCAGCTGAAGCCACACAAATCATCTCATCATGAACAAAGTGACTGCCACACAAATCATCTCATCATGAACAAAGTGACTTGTCATCGTTAAACATCACAGATAATATTATGGCAGACTTAGAAATGTCAGCAAAATTCACAAAAACATGAATACTTAGTAGGTTCATACCTAAACCCACACCTGATAGTGATAACACTGCAGATGAGGAGGTAGACGTAAAACACATTTTACAACAGAACAGAACTGATCCTGATTGGGATAATGGTTAATCTGGCCCACAGACACGAATAACTGTCAAGATAGATTCCTGAACAAGACACAGAGTTTACAGTAACTAGGCCAGATCCAAGATATGCCCAGAGACAACATCCAGGAATAGTAACAACATACAGTGTAGGAAAACTGTGCCTTGAGTGGTTACAAAAATCCACACTACCAAATATTAAAGAACACTTAACTTTACTTAAAGATGGCGTTGATTTGAGAGACTTCTTACTAGGGCCTCGTAAACCACGACATAAATGTTTCATATACGCCGGTATATATGCTGCTTATAATGAAGCATGGAAAATCATGCAAATAGAAACTGCAGAACAAATACGAGAAATTGATTGTATTAATTTAGAGAAAGCACTCTCTATAGTTGACAATGGGTTAACGACACTGTCATCCAGAATTTATTCTTTAGACATTATTGTATCCTCTGCCATAGACATAATGGAACAGGACTTGCTAATGTTACAACATGGACAGTCTCAATTGCGTTCTATAATGCTGCTAGGCTGGACGTTACAAAATCTTCGTTCAGGCTATGGGCCTTGGCGTCTAATCAACACCACGTCATTGTTTTCTGAATTTAACCTAACAGATAAACAAATCTCTTTGGCACAGAGGGGAGCAGACTATACGGTGCTGAGCATAGAAAAACTGGAGAGATTACCATTGACCGTTTCTGAGAAACGAGCCATAGAATGGATAATACATGGCACCATTAGCTTGCCAGTGACGATTTTCCAGTTTCAGTATTGCTTGAAACACATACCATCGGGCCTGTATGAAAGGTTGGGTAAAGAATACATTAAGTCGACCTGGGATTTACCATACACACACAAATGTTGGAGTGGGGGAAAGGAGGTATTTCTTAGTGGTAAAAGTTGCAAAAGCGCACTAAGCGGTACACTTTTATGTCAGGGTATTAATTTACACGGAGCCTGCCAATGGAAGCTACCAAATGTTGAATGATCACAAATGTTGTGGAATGATGCCATGAATAGTCTATCTTGTAACTGTGTCAGACAGGGTCACTTGTTATATGCAAGTATTGTTTCCTAAAACTAAGACAGACGGGGAGTCGCCGTTGTGGCCTTCACTGAACATCTCTTTTATATGAATTGATACTTTAAGCAGAATGAAAGCCATTCGTTTACAAAAAACTGTGCCACTGACCTCGTCCAAAGAGATGTATGATCTGTAAGTTGCAAGGTCCTCAGCAGAGATACATGCCCTATTATCAACAAACTGCCCCATACATTTCGTAGAAATGTTAGGTCTTATTTTAAACATGTCTGATACCAGTGGTATTGTACATATATTTAAGGCAGTTTTTTCGGGACTGTTAGCACCCTTTGAAGCAGTCTTAGGCATTTTTCCAAACTTCCTGAACTCTGTGTTCGGCGGCCTGCTTCTCATTTTGGGACTCGTAGCAGGAATACTATTTTTGTTCCTTCTGCTCCTATATGACAAGCCAACTCACCAACGACACCCAGATTACCATGGCAAACCCTCTTCTGGCATTGCAATGTCATGAGCGCATGATACACATTTTTGGCTAGGCTCGTTTAAGAGATCTGGCAAGATTGCATCTTACCTGTACTATGATACCTGCTATGTGGAGAAGAATGCGTGCTGGACATCTGTCTAACACTTCCATCAGCACTGCCAACGGATGTTGATACATTGCTTGGTTCGGTAACGGCTTTTGCATTGTGTCATCCCCAGAGGCTACCAATCCTGATGACGGCATTCATTGAGGTCTCACAGACGCAAGATACTGCCAGTGATATACGTGGACCAACAGGCGCACTGGTACCATCTACTGCAAGCACTGCTAATGCGACTGACGCTGACAGCGATGCTCCTCATCTGTGTACGATTGGTCTTCTTAATGAAGTAGTCCAACTTTCACCTACTGTGGTAGACGATTTCTTTGCCAGCTTAGAAGATTTAGGGCCTGATGTAGGTAATCCCAGATTAAATTACCGATTCTTAAATACTGAATCATACCGATTCGGTATTTAAGAACAGGCAAATGGTATGTAGGTAATTTTACCGAAAAAATTACTGAATCAGTAAGTTTTGGTAATTACCGAATTGGTATTTACCGATTCGGTAATTGCCATTCATTCATATAGGCCTGGAGGCCCATAGGAATGAATGTCAATTACCGAATCGGTAAATACCGATTCGGTAATCGGGGGAAACATTGAAGGGTGACAGGGTGTCACTTTGACACCCTGTTGCACCCCTCAATTGTGTATGGGTGCACATGTTGCAGTGTTGGAAAAGCAAAAAAAAAGCTTTTTCAAGGGTTTTCATTATTTACCACCAACTTCTAGTTGGTGGTAAATAACGAATCCTTAACTTAGGAATGCACTAACTTGAGTGCTTCCTACATCCTAGATTCGGTATTTTACCGAATCGGTATGTTAAGAATTTGGTATTTTACCGAAACCTTAAATTACCGATTCGGTAAAATACCAAATCCTTAAAAAATGCCACCTACATCTGGAAAGCCCAATACCGGTCGGTAACGGTCGAAATTCGGTAATTTCGGCCGTTACCGACCAGTATTTGGCCACCTACATCTGGCCCTTAATGTTTTCTCCCGACAACGAGAATAACTTTTGAAATTAGCACACAGCGTTCTATGAACTCTGAATTCGACCTTCGCTTTTTCAAAACAACACTTCTAACTTTGGAACTATATTTTTCGACAATTAGATTTGACTTTTTTCCAAAATTGAACTTTTTTTTGGCACAAAGTAATCTGCTTAAAGTAGAACTATTCTTATGTTATGTTATGTTATGTTATGTTATGTTATTTATTGTGCGCACAGCTACTCCAGCCAAGGAGCGTCCTGGCGCATAGACAAGGAGAAACACAACACAACAGGAAAAGACAAAAGACTAAAAAGGGCAGCTAAAACAAAAAGGTTTTTATTGCTTTCCGAAAGGTCATGAGATCCTCCAGCAAACGAATTTCAACCGGAAGAGAATTCCAGGTTGATGCAGCTTTTACGCTGAAGGAGCGTCCTCCCATACGGCTAAGCCTAAATCTAGGGACTACAGCAAAGGCCTGGCCTTGAGAACGGAGGGTGCGTGTGGGGACATAAAAAGAAAGAAAGCTGGACATGATTTCAGGGCCTATACCTCTCAAAATCTTAAAGGTCAAACAAAGGACCTTAAAGAGAATACGCTTCCTCACTGGAACCCAGTGTAGGGAGCGAAGAACAATCGTCACCGGGAAAAATCTGGGCAGGCCGACAATCGCTCTGGCCGCAGCATTTTGGACCCGTTGCAGGCGGGTAAGCTCAGCCTGATTGGCCCCGACCAGAAGAGAGCTAGCGTAATCCAGGCGAGAGATGATAGTGGCCTGGATTACCAGCTGTCTGGTTGGTTGATTTTTCAGCTCCAACACCGGGGTCGGGGTTGGTCCAAACTCTGGCGGCCACCATTGGTCACCCCACAGCTCCACTCCCCTTCCGACAATCATTACCTCTGTTTTAGTGGCGTTGAGCTGGAGACAGTTTCCCGTCAACCAGCTGGCCACCGCCTTCAGTCCATCCTGAAACCTGGGGGCATCTTGTTCCGCGTCCCCGCTGAGAGTAACCGCCAGCTGTGTGTCGTCAGCATATGAGACCAAAGTTAGGCCCCACTGCTTGGCGACATCAGCCAGCGGTCTCACGTACAGATTAAACAATGTGAGGCTCAGCGAGGACCCCTGCGGAACCCCCATGGCCAGAGGCTGGAAGTCGGACTTGAAGGGAGGGATGGCAACACAGAAGGAACGACTGTCGAGGAAGGAGCGGAACCACTGCAACGCCTGCCCACCAACACCAATCTCCTCGAGCCGATGCAGGAGGATGCTGTGGGAAACCGTGTCAAAGGCGGCGCTGAGGTCTAACAATATCAGCGGCGCCGTTTGACCAGCATCCAGCCTCGCACGAAGATGTTCCACCATCACAAGAAGAGCGGTCTCCGTGCTGTGCCCAGCACGGAAGCCATTTTGTGTGGGGTCGAGGGCGTTGGTCCGGGCAAGATGTTCTGACAGGGCCAGGTTGACATGAGCCTCTGTTATCTTTGCCGGCCAGGGTAGCAACGAGATGGGACGGTAACTTTCAGGCTTAGACGGGTCCAGGGAGGGTTTTTTGATGATCGGGGACACCATCGCCTGCTTCCACTTAGTTGGAACTACACCCAACTCCAGGGAGAGGTTGACAAGGGAACACACGACAGAGCGTACCACAAAGGCCTGATCTCTAAAAAGAGCAGGTCTTACTGGATCAGATGGAGAGCCAGATTTAACTTGCAAAGCAAGTTTGTCAAACGCCTCCGAGGAGAGAGGGGGAAATGAGAGCAGGGTGATATGATGAGGTGTCCCATCGGAACTTCCCAGGTCAATCCCTATGCTGGGGCATGCCCGATAGATTGCTTGCACTTTTCCCAGAAAGTAAGAAGCGAGGGATTCGCAATGGAAGATGGAACTCACAGCCACAGAGGTAGTCCGCTTCGCCATGAGGTCTTTCACGGCCTTGAAGATAGCCTTCGACGGGTTAGCGCTGTTTCGAAATTCTGCAGCATAGAATGCCGCTCGAGCTCGACAAATAGCCCGATGATAGAGCTTGACGGACGCGGCATATGCAGCTTTTAAATCAGCCCCGTACGTCTTCCGCCACGCTCTCTCCGCCTGTCTACAGGCTCCCTTCAAGGCACGTAGGGCGCTGTCATACCAGGGACTTAGAGAACAAGAATTCTTTGAATACTTCCTAGAGACAATATTTGACCTTGTCCACAACCAAAACAGTTTATATATTCTGCTATGGGATGGTCTCGACCTTTTCTTATGTATTTAAGAGCCATTTCATAAATGTAATTTCGTGATTCATTCGGGTAGCATTTCCATTGTCATACTAAATGCTTTAAATGAAACCATTGCCTTACGTACAGCACAAATGCTCATTTTCGTGTGCAATCATTTAAAATGTATTTTGTGTATTTTGGGTGGGATTGTAAACACATGCTTTTGATATGTTTTAAATGCTTAGAATGTAGTAATGTAGAACATAATAAAGTGGAGTGTGTGTTGTATAGCATTTTAGGACCCTAGTGTAATATTCCTGATTCATGCCCTTATATAGGTACAAATCACCTTGCCTTTATATAGGCATAGAAATCATAATCATATTTAGACATAGCCCATGCAGTCCAAATACAGGCATGGATACTTCCACTAGTTCCGAAAAGCCACAACGATTTCTTAAAAAACTTGGCTTCAGCAGTTAGGGCCTTCCCCTTGCTTGAATATTGATTCATCCAAGAACTCATGGAGTTTTCAAAGAACTGCCATTCCTTCGAGTTCTTTGATGATGTTATTATGTCCAGCTGTACGTCAAACTCGGCACCTTCAAGGCATAAATATGCCCACACTTCGCCCTAGCAAACACACAGTGGTTTGGTGCAGTTTGACTATCTACTTCTCCGATGCAGCTCGCTACAGCAAGTGCTGAAGGAAGCCGACCCTCCAGCAGATGCACTGAGAGAGATGCTGTCTTTTCTCCTGCTGAGAAATCCAGCTCCAGTGTTTCCAAGCTCCCCTTGCGGGGTGTTGGGAAATCGAGTCCCGAGACAGAGATACCAGACCTCCTTCATTCTAAACCTAGGTACGG
Organism: Lissotriton vulgaris; assembly: GCF_964263255.1. NCBI lineage: Eukaryota > Metazoa > Chordata > Amphibia > Caudata > Salamandridae > Lissotriton > Lissotriton vulgaris. Next base: position 684,435,774 of record NC_141685.1, on the reverse strand, counting down.
AGCTGATTAGACCCTAAGAGAAATATTGGATAGATTCTTGGCAAAGAATACTAAACCTATGCTACACCACACTTACTTCGTTCCTCGCACTAGACTTAGGTTAGGTACATTGGGGTAGGCGTATTTTAGAAGCACCAGTTGAGTACTTTTAGTCTTCATTTATTTATGTATGTATTTTATATGGCTTAGAAACCATACCATGCTTTTATAGTATTATTTTATAATACTCTTCTTGCTGTACGTATTACACTTTGCAGCCAGTATTACGATTGTAGCAGTTAATTTCCTCTGCATGAGAAAGAACACTGTTCAATAAATACTTGTTATTGAAAAAGCCCATCTCTCTATTTCTCTGCACCTCTGATGAAGCAAAGCATGCACGATTGACTGAGTGAAATACTTATCTATTGTTTCCGCGACTCTAGAGCTACGTTTCTTCTTGGGAAACAAAGTTGTCATGTTTATGCGATTGTCAGAAATTAATCCCTTCTTGTTTATTCGAGAAAGTTTCTAGTGACCTCTGAGCTAGCTGGCACTCACTATTAAGTTTAGTATAATCGATAGACACCTATTCGACCTCAGTCCTACGTCATATCTATAGTATATACTATTCCAATGCGCAGAGCCTATTGGGAATATAGGAACTACACTACAGTAGGACCGTGATTGAGGCGAATAATTTCTGAGGGAACGCAATGCAAAAAAACGCCTAGGTAGTGAGGAGGATCAACACACCATTGCAGTGCAGCTGTACAGGAATAGTGCGATACCAAATGAGGTGATGGACGGAGCATTGGAGCAAATCAAACACACACCCCCAGTCAACTGATCTGTGTTTATTCCATCATCATGAACTGGGGTGGTGGAGTGAGCTAAAGAATGATGATGGATTAAACCCAGATCAGTTGACTGGGGGTGAGTTTTTGATTTGCTCAAAACGCTTCGTCCATCATCCCCTTTGGTATCGCTTTGTTCGCCCTAAGTTGGCAGGGTATGCCCAGACGTGGGTCCCTTGCTCACATTGCCACTGTATTCAAGCTAGCCTGGCTGATTACGGCTGATTAGCCTCAAGCCGGTTCCAGGATGCTTGTTTCTGTTCCAGGGAAGACATGGCTTGGCACTTTGGGCTGGACTGTTCCCATGAGGCACAGGGTCAGACTGATTTGCATATGGCCATGTCTAAGCTGGGGTGGTGGAGTGAGCTAAAGAATGATGATGAATTAAACCCAGATCAGTTGACTGGGGTGAATGTTTGATTAGCTCAAAAGGCTCTGTCTATCTTCCCCTTTGGTATCGCTTTTTTCGCCCTTAGTACAGGAATGGTGGCAGCGGTCAAGGGGAATATCTCTGACTTACTCCAGGTGTTGACCAGCCCGGAAAACACGCCAAACCGGACCTCTTCATTGAGGAGCAGAGGAAGGTTAATGCTAGGCTCCCGAACAAAGAGTGCACTCCGTCTGCATATAGTGAAGCCAGCAATGGGCCTCTGTGGAGCTAAAGTCCCCGCTACAGATGCAGCTCCTGGAGGTGATGCATGAGTGGCTCTATCACAATAATAAAAAAAGTGGTGAAAGGAGATATCCTTGCCTGGTGCCCTGCAATAGCGTAAATTGGTCAACAGGTCCCCTGTTGACTCGGAGTCTGGCCAACAGCTTAGTATATAAGAGGCGTACAAGAACCAGGAATCTGCGAGGGAAGCCCAACTTGCCCGTGTAGCATGAAGAAAAGACCATACTAGAGAATCAAATGCCTTGTTAGTGTCGAGTAGAATTGCGGCTGCGAGGAGAGTGTGCTCCTTCCGATTGATTATCTCAAAGATCGTGCAGAGGTTGTCTGCCGTAGATCGGTTAGGGACGAACCCTGTTTTAAAGGGGGATAGGATATGGTCTACCAGAAGAGAGATACAGGTTGCAAGTATTTTGGCTAAAATGTTGTAGTCCTGATTTAGCAGTGATAGAAACCTAAAGGATGCGCATCTGCTGGGTGGTTTGCCTGGTTTGAGAAGCAGGGCGATAACAGCTTCCTGCATTGTAGGAGGCAATATGCCAGCCTCCAGGCCAGGACCTCAGCATAAACTTCAAGAAGGTGAGGGATCAACACTATTTTATAGGTTTTATAGAATATACCGTTAAGACCATCCGCACCACGGGCTCGTGATCCATTTTGATCTTCTATTGCCTGTGGCACTTTATCTGCAGCTATGGGTGTGGCCAGAAATTGGCGATGACCACCCTCTATCCACATCATCGCCACCTCATCAAGGTATTCAGTAAGAGCAGCATCAGTCGGTTGGAGCAGTTTGTACATGAATGAAAAAAATAGGAACATGGGGCAGCAGTGATATCAGAGTTCTGGGTGAGAGAAGTGTCGTCATCCTGATGCAACTGGATGATGAAAGAAAAGTGTTGGCGGGGTGAAGAAGCCTTGTCAGCTTTCTGCCAGGTTGCTCTCCCTCCCCGTTATCCTAGCACATATATATTTGCTCAAATAGTTGACCTCGCGCACAGCAAGGCCTGGGCTGCCCTTTGATAAAGAGAAGCGGCTCCGATGTCCACCAGGCTCAGGCATCCAGGTCTCCAAGCTTCTTCTAAGTTGTTACTTGGTCCTGATGAATAGAGCAAATCCCTCCAGCCTGCTTGGCCATACATATCCCTCTTATATAAAACTGTAACGCCTCCCATACAGTGGAGTAGCAAGGCACTGAGCCTATGTTTATTCGAATATACTCAAATATGGCCGCCCTGACTTTGTTATTAAAGATGTTATCTAGCAAAACATCTGATGGTAACAATCAAGGTATGCACAGCCTTGGCACGCTGGGCATTGTAAGGGACAAGAGCAATGATGCATGGTCCGATAAAGGTCGGGAGAGGTAATACAGTGAGCGTGTGGATGAAAAAATCAAGGGAAAGGTGCAAGTGATCTATCCGGGACAATGTATCATGTGGCACTAAAAAAAAGACAAATTCCCTGGCAGCGGGATGGCTATGGCGCCAAGCTTTGGTCAGTAAGTGGGCCAGCAGAAGCGCCGTAAGCAATTTCGCAGAGCATGGTTTGGTGACTTGGTTGGGGCCCGTGGTGTCGAGGGTGGATTGTAATGTCAAATAGAAGTTTCCCCTCATTATTATAGAGTCAATTGCAGGTAATATTATGTGCAGATATGCTAGAGAAGAAGTCAGGCTCATCAACATTAGGGGCGTAGATATTGACCACTAGTATATGCTGTGATCCTAGATGCCCCGCAACTAACACATAGCATCTTTGTGGGTCTGTAACCACCTTACGGGTTTGAATTGGGAGCGACTTGTGTATCAGGATGCAAATCCCTCTAGAAAAAGTGCTGTAATTGGCAAAGAAATGATTGTCTCCCAAGGTTGATGCAAAGCGATCAGTTGCTGTGGGGGCATAGAGGATTTCTTGTAGGAAAGCAACCTTCGCCGCATGTCAAGTAAGATGAGCGAGTACCTGCCTTCCTTTATGGGGATTCGAAAACCCCTAAACAAATTTAAAGAGGGTCAAGGGAATATATTTAACGACCTATCATTTCATTTCCCTACATCATAGACTAAACCCAAAAACATATAGAAATGATCGGTCTTCTATGTGTTGCTGTACTAGAAACTGAGAAAACAGGACTTATGCAAATAGTGAAAGAGTTTCAGCTGGCTGAGATATTCCCATCAGACCACCCTTCTAGCGGAGTTTCATCATATGGGTTGTTTGTTAGTCCATCCAACTAGCCGCCCAACCCATCAAAGATGGTGCGGATATGGATGGGGAATCAAAAAACTCTAGACAGACTGTTACTCAAAGGGTAGTGCTCAGGGTGTGTGGTGCAGTGATGTGGTGAAAAATTTAAAATTAACGACTCAGAATGTGCCCCACATTTTTGACTCACCCTCAGAAGTCTCAGATTTCATGAAGCACCATAACTAAACTCGAATCCCCTAGCAGGGGAGTGACCTGCCAGTTTATGATACTTGACCCTTCTGATTTGCTATAATAGACGCTTCCATGAGCTGCTGTTTTTGTCTTCGCCCTAGCACCAGCTACTTTACTATATTGCAATTGTTTTTTTGTCTTTCTGCCTCTGTCTGCTTTTTTCTTCACATGTCTGCTGCACTCAACTGAACTTTATAATGAGCAAGCTGATATGGTGGTCTCCTCTGAGTGTTTCCTATCTCCCAGGAGATCTCCTACGTTTTTTGAATTGGGATGATGGTATTCACTGGATACTGGTTGGGTGGGTATCCAATGTGGGTGGGGGGAAGGGGGTTATGGGGTTGGTTTTCTATGTGTTGTAATGTTGGATTGCCATATACAGGGTATCAAATACATAGCTACTCAACCATATGTCAAGATGTACCATATTGCTTATCTGTGGGACTTGATATGCCAACAATGGCTCAATTCATTGTGAGGCCTAAAGCACTAGAGCTGACTTGTACGTCCTGGAATGTGACAGGGTTTTCGAATCCCAAAAACATATAGAAATGATCGGTCTTCTATGTGTTGCTGTACTAGAAACTGAAAAAACAGGACTTATGCAAATAGTGAAAGAGTTTCTGCTGGCTGTGATATTCCCATCAGACCACCCTTCTGGCGGAGTTTCATCATATGGGTTGTTCGTTAGTCCATCCAACCAGCCGCCCAACCCAAGGGTGGTCTGATGGGAATATCACAGCCAGCTGAAACTCTTTCACTATTTGCATAAGTCCTGTTTTCTCAGTTTCTAGTACAGCAACACATAGAAGACCGATCATTTCTATATGTTTTTGGGATTCGACAACCCTGTCACATTCCAGGACGTACAAGTCAGCTCTAGTGCTTTAGGCCTCACAATGAATTGCGCCATTGTTGGCATATCAAGACCTACAGATAAGCAATATGGTACATCTTGACATATGGTTGAGTAGCTATGTATTTGATACCCTGTATATGGCAATCCAACATTACAACACATAGAACACCAACCCCTAACCCCCTTTCCCCCACCCACATTGGATACCCACCCAACCAGTATCCGGTGAATCCCATCATCCCAATTCAAAAAACTTAGGAGATCTCCTGGGAGATAGGAAACACTCAGAGGAGACCACCATATCAGCTTGCTCATTATAAAGTTCAGTTGAGTGCAGCAGACATGTGAAGAAAAAAGCAGACAGAGGCAGAAAGACAAAAAAACGATTGCAATTTAGTAAAGTAGCTGGTGCTGGGGCGAAGACAAAAACAGCAGCTCATGGAAGCGTCTATTATAGCAAATCAGAAGGGTCAAGTATCATAAACTGGCAGGTCACTCCCCTGCTAGGGGATTCAAGTTTAGTTTATGGTGCTTCATGAAATCTGAGACTTCTGAGGGTGAGTCAAAAATGTGGGGCACATTCTCAGGAACGTGTGGTAACCATCGCAAAATTTACTTAGCGCAACTTCCAACATCGTAGTGTATTGGGGAAAAATTACACTGTGTTAACCAAGCATTTTCAATACGGCGGTACCATGCGATAGTCTCCAGATAATGCGTAAACGGATTGCGGTAAAATCAACACCACACAGCAAAAATGCAGAACGCGAACGCAAAAAAGGCTGCAATGAGGCCTCGATACTGAAATCAGCGAAAACCAGCTACAGGCCTGCAAGTCACACACGCCAGGCGGGAACAACCACCATAAAAGTAGAAAAAAAAACTGACAAACAAATGCCAAACAACAGCAAAGCACAATGGACCCGGAGCAAGGACGGAGGAGAACCCCACAAGCCCCCCGGAGGAACTGCCTGGGACCTCGGGGTCATGGAAGGTCAAGGAGAAGAAGAGTAGGAAGAAGCAATTCAGTCCACAGGAAATCAGGATCCTGATAATGGAGGTGGTCCAACACCATAAACAATTGTTCGTCACCTCCACTGTGTCATTGGCAACAAAAAATGGCAGTCCATTGTGAACAAGGTGAATGCAGTGGGAGTGCTGAAGAGGACAATGGAAGAGGTCAAGAGCCTCTGGAATGACGTCAAGCGCAAAACCAAGCAGAAACTCGCCAACAACCGAAAGGCAGCAATGCAGACTGGAGGTGGGTGTCCAGCGCCACAGGCGGAGCTGGACGAGACGGAGGAAATGGTGTCCACAGTCATCAGTGGGGAGATGGTGGCTGGAGTCAGGGGACCTGCCACTGCCCAACATGACCGGACACAACAGCAACAGGGTGAGTAACGACCAGGGACTGGGGGGACGGGGGAGTTGGCCACAATGGCACACATGCACAATTAAGTAGAGCACAGCTGCAGACAAACCATGCCCCAGACACCCAACACCAACCAAGATACCAATGTACCCAAGTATGACACATCTCAGCACTGTATACGCACAGAAGATAAAGGCACATCGCAGAAAAGGGATAAGGGGCAGCAAAACAGAGCAGCAGGGGCCACACCCCCAAAATGCAGCACACACATAACATGCAGAGCACAGCAACACTGACAACAATGTGGCACAAACTGCAACACGTCCACAACAGAACACAGGGCACACTGGTGCTGACGTGGTGTAGACACTGGCCAAGCAAAAGTGGCATTGCAGGGAAATGTGAGATGACAATGTACAAGTACGAACACACACACGTTTGTTGTCAAAATGTCCACTGTCCCCATCAAATAGGCAGCTCCTCCCAAACAGCCACGATGTACACATTTGTGCAGTCTGTATGTAAACTTGTACAATACGACAACACACATGTGAACACATTGTTGAACTGCATCTCCCCTTCATATTGCAGAGGGACAATCGACACCTCCTGCAGAGCAGCCCGACCATCTGTTCCATGATGACGAAGAGGACCACCACAGCTTCTACTCCGATGCCCTCCAAGAGTTTATTGACAGCTACATCAACCCACCTTCAGGAGCAGGGCATCCCAGCTGCAACAAGGACACCCCACCCACTGCACAGACCACTTAGCAGGCAGAAATCACCACCACGGCTGCCTCCCCGGACCCCCACGAAGAACACATGGCATTCCAACACCATGTTTTGGGATGCCAGGAGCAACTGAAGACCATGGAGCGGGCAAATGTTGAAAGAGCGGCTGCCACGGCTGCATAGCAGCGAGTGGTAACTGGGTTCCTCAATTACCTCAAAACCATCCTCATGGCATTGCTGCCACAAGGCCTGGTGCTGATGCACGCTGCTGCTACCACTACATCCACTTCTCAGCCCCCTGAGGTGTCACTGCCACACAGTGCTGGAGAAAGGTCAGCACCACCCACATGTGAGACACATGGTACAGCAGAGGATTAAGAGGCGGATGAAAGGGCCATCGTGGTAAGAAGGATGCAATAGCATTCATCTCCGCCATATGGACGGTATCAGCTTGGTTCTGCCCTCTGCATCATCACATTCCACTGTCCCCCGATGCACCCTGTGACACTCACCTCTGACCTCGACATGGACCCACTTACTGACCAAAGCTTGGCGCCATAGCCATCCCGCTGCCAGGGAATTTGTCTTTTTTCAGTGCCACATGATACATTGTCCCGATAGATCACTTGCACCTTTCCCTTGATTTTCTCATCCACAAGCTCACTGTATTACCTCTCCCGACCTTTATCGGACCATGCATCATTGCTCTTGTCCCTTACAATGCCCAGCGTGCCAAGGCTGTGCATACCTTGATTGTTACCATCAGAAGTTTTGCTAGATAACATCTTTAATAACGAAGTCATGGACTGTCATATTCTGTTTGATTGCCAATGACACAACAATCAGACTGCGGACTGAACTCTTACTCGTCAATTGGACTTGTCATTCCTTGAAGGACTCTGGCTGGCCCTCCACAGGCCAAAATTGTCATGTGGGGTTTGCATGGCCCTGTACTGCTCCTGATGCAACACTCCACTGAAGGAGCATTAAACATTCTGAATCACACAGATTGGTTGTGTCTATGGTCTTTCATGTGTGGTAGTATTGATGAATGCAGGGTCCAGTGAATTCCCCCATGTGGCTCATGTCGTTGAAGTTGTGTCACAGGGTAACACATTGCAGAATGTTGTCCGGGTGGCGCTGACGCAACAATGGGGACACACGCATTAGTTCCTTCCTTGTCCAACCCAGTACGGAACCACGGCCAGAGCGCCTGGGTCATTGTTTAAACTCTTACTCTAGACTGCCATACACCAGGCCAGCCCACTACGCATACGCTCACAGGGGGGGACGACAACGCTACGTGTGCCAGGCATCCCCTGTAGTGATCTGCTGTTCACAGGTCCAGTTGTCAGCATGCCACAGCCACTCCCTCAAGGCTGGTTTATACCCACACCACACCACACCCATCCAGCACACGCGTCACAGCACATGTGATCCTGCCAATAAAAAGGGCCGTTTCCAACCTCTCTCGGGGTGCATCCATGTGGTGTGCATGTAGGCATGAGGGCCCAGGGGCCTGAAACATCACATTCTGCAGGCCTGGATGTGACATGATGGCGTCAGCGGTTAAATACAATAGTGGTTCTGTTGGGTAAGACACATCACTTTGACAATGCTATTGAATGCAAATTGTAGTCTCACCCCTGTAACCTACCGTGTGCCAGTTTAGAAGAAGAAGGCCCCCCTTATTCCTTACCTATGCACCTGGAACATTCTAAACGGGGGGAGGCCCTAGAAAACTTCCTGGCTAGATGGAACCTACACGAGTTGGGTTGCGGGGAAGGTGGATGTAGGTCCCCTACATTCAAGGGAATAGATGATGGTACTATCATTGATTATATTTTTATGTCTTCCTTTTTGTTGAGTAAAGTTTTAATATACAAAACTGAGGTCTCGGTCTTCAGGGACCATAATCCGGTGTTCATGGAAATAATGTGTACGGACTTATTTTCCATGAAAACGGTGATACATAAAGGCGGCCTAAATGTGATCGTTAAAGATCAAGGACGCAGGCTAAAATGGACAAATGTAGTCCCCGAAACCTTCTTGTTAGAGGTACTGGACAAAGTTGAGGACGAGGTGGCCGTATGCCTAGCAAATCAGGCGCAAAATCAAGATGTGGTTTCTGCTTTTGATAACATTTGCAGAGAAATTAACCAAAGTTTACTTGCTGGCTCAAGGCAGAAGACGCATTATGGCAAGAGATGGTTTAATAAAATATGTTCCAGGGCACATGGCGATCTACTTAGGGCCATGAAGGCCACTTCAAAAGACCGAGCTCAAATAGCTAACTTGAGATCTGTGTATAAAAAAGCTACCCTAGACAGGAAAAAAGAGCTGAAAGATGACGCCTGGGCTCAATTACTTGATCCGGACACTCTAAAAAATAGCGGATTGCTTTGGAAAATTGTAAACCAACCGTTATTCTCGGGTGAGGAGAGCTCCCCACTTGAGGCTAACATCCCAGATGAAGGTTGGATAAAACACTTTGGCAAAATATATTCTGACCCTAGCAATGAAACACAATTGGGTGACATCCCTCTTAGCACTGATGGTTCTATTGTAACCTTCGAGGTCTTAGAAGTGGAAAGAGCGATAGATTTGACCCTAAAAAACAAGGCTCCTGGCCCTGACGGGGTCCCTGCAGATGTCTTTAAATGCGCACCAAAATTTTGGTCAAAGATCTTGTGTAATGTTTTTAATGTTTTAACCCATGATAACATACCGGCCTCGTGGAAAAAATCGATCATCATCCCTGTCTTCAAGAAGGGAAACAGGCAGGACCCCTCTTGTTACAGACCCATTTCCTTCCTTGACTCCTCGGTTAAAATTCTGGGACGGGTCATCCTGTTTCAATTGAATGAATGGGTGAACGATAGAGGGGTCCTATCTAACGTGCAATATGGGTTTCGACCAAAGAGGAGTACACTAGACTAATGTCTTAATTTACATCTGCCACTGGATAAATACACCAAGGCCAAGGAGGGGTCCATGTACCTGGTGTTCATGGACCTCTCATCAGCTTTTGACCTTGTAAATCGATCAAAGCTGTGGAAAATCTTACTCAACATGGGTCTTGACAGGGATCTAGTTAACCTTCTGGCGGACTTACATTCTGGTTTACTAGATTCCGTCAGGGTCACTTCGGAGGGCCGTTGTTCTAGCTATTTTAACTCAGAAAGGGGGGTCAGGCAAGGATGTATCCTGGCTCCCCTTCTTTTTACAATATACATAAATGCTCTGGAGCCTGCACTAAAGGAGCCCACCCTTGACATTCCGCGTATAGGAGAACTTGGTATTCCAGTTCTCCTCTACGCGGACGACGCTGTCCTTCTCTCGCGGACCGGGATTGGATTACAACGCCTCCTGGATGTTTTTGAGAACTTTATGGGTTTCCTGGACCTTAAAATAAATGCTAAGAAGTCCCAGATCATGATAATGGGAAGGTGCTCTAGGAAGAAGTACTCTAAAACTTTTATTTGTAGAGTACCCACATTCCCCTATCTGGGGATCACTTTCGATGAGAGAGGGAACTGGGGACCGCAGTTAAAAAACAGAAACATTTCCCTGGCAAGAACTATCTCTGCTCTCCAGGGTTTCTCGAAAAAATTGGGGGCTAGGCCTATAGTAGCTTTGATGAAAATTTACAAAGCAAAATGCCTTGCAGTGGCCACTTACGGTAGCTCAATTTGGGGATGTGGTTCCCCGGATTGTTTACAGATTACTGAAAACAAATTTTTGAGTACTGTCCTTTCAGTGCTACAGTCTACTCCTTCATATACTATCCATACTGAACTTGGGGTAGGCTTTATCTCAGATATGATAAAAATAGCCCCTTTAATAGCTTGGATGAAGACATGGCTAAATCAGGAAATTCCACTGAATCATATTATTCTGAAAGATTGTCTACATTTAGATAAAAATAATAAGATTCAGTGGCTGACATACATTAAAAACAGTTTTGCCAAGCTAGGGAGACCAGAGCTTTTTTCCTCTCCAGAGTCAATAACTTCAAAGGACATTGCACTAATTAAGGGCGCAATGGGACAAATGTTAAGCCTGGAGAGGGAAGAACTGGAATTAAAAAACCTACTGTGAGGAGTAACCTCATTATATCCAGCCAAGAAGGACCTGAAATCTATCTTAATATAGTGAATCGTCCATATCATAGGTTTCTTTTAACCCGATTCCGTTTTATTATGATTCATCTGAACCTTGGTTATTTCACTACTTGGAGTACCCCTGAAAATGCAATGCCGTGTTCCTGTGATAACTTTTCCACCCAGAACACAATGCACTTTCTGATGTTCTGTTGTCATTACACGGAATTAAGGTTGGCATTTTTGGTCCCTACTTTAAAGGAGGCTGGGTTTTTTCAGGTTAAGCCAGCTCTTTTGTATTTGCAATTATTACAGACCCCTAGGATCATCTTCCACGTTGCTAGTTTCTTAGTGGGTGCTGTTAGGATTAGGAACAAGAATATGAATGATAAGCCTTAAATGTATTGAAATGAATTGGGATGAAATCAAGGATAATGTTTGCACTATGAAATGGTAGTTAGGGTAACTATATTGAATGACGTTTTCTACCTTTTTTTATCATGACCTCATTTTATGAATTTTTAAGGAAATTTTAAAGGTTTTGATACTTTTTACTGTGTATAACTAACTCTGTTTTTAGTGTGTATAATTAATGTATTGTATTTCATGTAAGTTTTGTATAGTACTATTGTCTTTTTATGATATTGATTTATCGAAATAAAGTATTCTGACTGACTGACTGACTGACTAGTTTAGAAACTCTCTGAAACACATGTGCAATGAGAAATAAATGCTCAAGCAATCTACTGATAAAGATCATATAGCCAAATGATGATTTCATGTAATTTTATATCAGAATTCATTCATGTTACAAATAAAGTAATACATATATACAATTATGTACATAATTGTATATATGTATTACTTTATTTCACTGTACATTGCTTCATGCACCGAGCACTTTTCACAAAAATGTCACCTGTTATTGATGGTCTAATTAAGAATCAAATGTCATCATTGAATGAATCAATTCAGATGTAACATGAATGAATTCTGATATAAAACATGCAGGTCTCGTGTTGGTCAAGCTGGCCGCGTACATCATCCTAGCGAGTTTCCAGGGATTTGAATCTCACGTCTATGGTGTTGAAGCCAGCCCGCAGCTCCAAAATGATGGCAGCGGCACTATCAGCAGAAGAAAGGCCAGTCTCTGAAGTATCCATTGGGCCCGATATATTCCCTCGGTTGGTGCCCTTGCTGTTGTCCCATCTGGGAGATTTATTAATGTAAAACAATATCTGCCTGCTATTTGTGGTCCCCGAGAACCCATGGGGCAGTAGGTTCCAAAGAATAACACAAAGGGAAGGCAGTGGCAATGTCTTGGGGTGCAAGCAGGGGGAATGCATCAATGATAAGGGCCACCAGGAATAGCTCACAATATTCACCAGGCCCCCCCATTTAAGCTGCACCACTCCAGTTCTGCTGAATAGACGGGCCATTCAGCCGAAGGCCACCCAAAATCTCGAGTGTTATTATTCAGTACTGCCCATACACCACTTGTTATGCGGGCACCATGACACCTGCTCAGGACTTCCCCTCTCTATCTGCAGCCGCATGTACTTTTGTTTTGTGGTACCAGCATTAATATGGTGTTCGGTATGAGGGTTGCCCAGCTGCCCACGGTGTTAAGTGCGACATGGGTGCAGAGCCTAGCTCCATGCAAAAGCCACAGGCCCCGGCCAGGCCGTCCCCCAGGCCGCTTCTAAGCAAAGCCTGTGGGTGAAGGTGCAGGACTCATCCATCGCGGGCAGGCACAGCTTCCTCAGGTGGGACCAGCCAGAAAAGGGCCGCCGGCCCTCACATGGCAGCACCATCTTCTTGGCCTGCCTCGAGTTGTAGCATGGCTGCTCAGCCCGGCAGCAGCCCCACCCTCAGGCTATCCCGCTACTCCTGTCAACACGGGTAACCCTAGGCAAAGCACTACACTACGCTTGCTTAGTTTGCAAAGTTTGCACTACTTTGCATTACACAAATTGCATGTAGCACAGTGCAAACATGCATAGTGTAGTGCAGTGTAGCGTAGTGTAGCCTAGCGGTAATTTTTTGCTTGCTCGCGGTCCTCAACGTCAATTTGGCGACCGCGAGCAAGCAAAACCGCATCCCGGCGAGACTATTTCCTCGTTCGTGATCAGCAACATCAATCTGAGGATCGCGAGTGTTGTGGAAAATAAACCTCCCAGCGAGATTCTCAACGTGGGGAGGTCAGGTTTCTCATTGCGAGTGGTCGCACATGCTTGCGAACGCTCGCGATGAGAATCTACCAGTCTGCGTTGAGAATTCTGCAGCTCGAGTAGAAATCTACTCGAGCGGCAGAAAACGACTGCTTGCACTGTGCAAGATGCAGTTTGCACTGATTGCACAGTGCGGACAAGCATCCGGACTGCGAACAGCATTTGGCACAGTGCGCTATGCAGTTCGCGTTGCTCGCGTAGTGCAAAGTGCACTTTGCGTAGCTACACATAGCGCTACTTCGCAAACTACACCCAGGGTTAATCACAAGGCCTCCAAGAGCTGCATCAGGCCTCTTCCAGCCAGCAGCTGTGTTACGCCACTCGTCAGTCTACTTTTTAGCCACTGGGGTACTGTGTAACCGGAGCATAGTTACATTCATTTTGTGGCGGCTCCGGAGCTTCACTAGTGAGCACCCATTTTGGAGCTTGGCCTGGCCATGCCCCAAACCAAATATATATTTATGAGACGAATATTTGTTTGGATCGATTATAGATTCAGCCTGAATAAATAAGAACATTTATTGCATAAATACCTGCAAACTAATTCAGAGATGACTGGAGGGATTAGAGCTCAATAATTGAACTTTGTTGGAGTTATTACCTCTTGTCCAATGGATCTTGTCATATACCCAACAGAATTCCATATTGACAATCTCATGATAGTAGCAAATGTGGGGAAAAGTAGACCTTCCTAAGTGTAGACATAGTCTAAATCCAAATAGAAAAACATGCAAAAAACATGGCGAGGATGATCAACATGACTCACCATATGATTTCCTCATTTAGTCCTCTTTTGACTGTATCCAGAGAGAAGATCCAATATGTTTCTCTTTTTTTACATGTTTTGATAATGGCCTGTCCTAGTTTGGCTCTGTCTTTTTCCAAAATAATCTACTTTTTCGTTCTAATCTCTGACTTATGTTCTGCATACCGGATCCAAAGTTCTCTACCATTGTGTCCTCATGTAACGCAACTGGTGCTATGTAAAGCGTTCTGATACCCAATACCGTCAGGTCAAGTTTGAGCTATACAAAATTTCATAAAATAAAATAAATACCTGCTTTTCCTATATACTCCAGATGGCAAGGACGTAGAATAATTTATATCACATTAGAACTCTAACAGTTCGTCATATCCATTAGATGTCTTGTATGTCCTTCATATTTGCATCTGTCTGTTGTTAGGGCTGCATCTCAGGCGTGACATGTGGGTCATCTCTGATTCCCTTTAATTGGAGTAGTTCCCGCAATGGAGATTTGTTGATATACTTATTTTGGTACCAATCTGGTATGGATTATTTTGTCCCTTATGTTTGCATTCCTAATGTAAGCAAATGCTGGTCTGTCTAATACATTCTCATCTTCATTGGTATTCAACATTTTTGCTGTAGGTTTTCTATAAAAATTAACTTGTAACATGCCCTGTGTGCCTGTAATCAAAATATCTAAGAATTCTACCTTGTCCAAGTTGAACTTAACTGTGAAGTTTAGATTCTTGTCAGTGAGATTTAGCCACTGGATGAATTTTAGAACATCCTTTTCTTCCCCTATTCATACAAAGAAGACATTATCTGTGCAGCGGTGCCAATGCTTGACATTTTCAAACAATGGCGCAGCTTCATTAAATGAGTGTTTTCTTTCATATTCTACCATGTATATATTTGCTATGCTGGGAGCACATTGTGCTCCCATGTTAGTGCCTTTGGTCTGGTGGTATGTCACAATTAAATTTGAAGTTGGTTTGAGAGAATACTACTTTAAGACACTTCAAAATAAAGGTTTTTGGCCAATCACCTGGAAGACTTTCTAGGAGCACTTTAACTGCTGGTATGGCCTCTGCTTGAGGAATATTTGTGTGCAGAGGGTCTCAATGTCAATCTTAACTAAGATTTCTTGATCTAGATTGAAAGGTACGCTCTTTATTTTGGCTATCATGTCTCAGATGTCCCTCATATACGACTGATAGCTCTTTATTATAGGCAGAAAAATGTATCTACATATTTAGATAGTGGTTCTGTAAGCAAATTAATTAATGAGATAATGGGTCACGGGGGTTACTTATGTCTTTATGTGTTTTTGGAACTCCATAAATAGCTGGAGTCACTGACTTGTGTATATTTAGAAATTCACTTTCTTTTTTGCATATGTCTCCATTCTGTAGTGCTCTATGTGTGAGTCTCTCAATCTGTGTTTTCAATTTGTCTAGTGCTCCCACATTAGCTATTTGATAATGTCAGGTACCTGGAACATGGTTTGAAATTTTTTAGATTACTCAGTTGTGTCAATTATGACAATATCCCCTCCTTTCTCACAGTGTTTTATTGTGATGTTGGTATTGTCTTCCAACTTTTTAAGAGCTTGCCTTTCACCTGTAGTGGCGTTGGCGATAACTTTCACAATGAATTTGGTGATCTTATTAAGCTCTTTAAGAACAGTTTTCACAAAAATGGACACCTCCGGTCGTACCATGTCTAGGATAGGTGAACATTTTGAAGTGAGTTTGCACCCTGATATGAAGGATTCATGTTCTATAGTGGTATGTTGTGAAAAGTACTTTCTCAATCTGATCTTCCTGAAAAACGCAAAGACATTTTGATTGAGTTCGAAAACAATACTGGTGCGACTTGACAACAATGATAATCCTTTTATTAACAGAAACACTTTATCTTGAGTCATTGTGATGGATGATACATTGAAATGGAAATGTTGTCTTCTTCAATATAAAGTGTATCTATTATGGCCTCCAATACTGTTGGTTTCTGGTTTATAAATACAGAAAGTGAGGTTGAGTGTCTTGCTGAAAGTATCTACCCTTTTTCTACCTCGGGTATTTCTTTTGGCCAATGGTTAAAAAGGGAATACTGATCATTTTCTCCCTGCGTGTTCCTCAATGGCATCTGGTCGTGATTTTTTTTTGGGGCATATTTATATAGCGCAAACGTGACCCAAAGGTATTGGAGCGCTTTACATGAGCACCGTATTTACATTACACATTCAGGCACGGGGAGATTAAGTGATTTTCCCAGAAGCACAGGATGTGGACGCGACACCGAGGCTCGAACCCTGGTCTCCAGCACCAAAGTCGGTGTTTGTGAATGTTCTCCTTCTGATTCTGATGAGTATGTACCTGAGAAAGTTATCAGTTTTTCCCTCAATGTCTATTATGATCTTGACATCTTGTCTCATTATTCTATTCTTGATAGTAGTTTACCGGAAAATATGGGTAAAAGCCTTTTCTTGGCTGTACCACGTAACATCTTTTTAAGCTTCTCAGTTTTGTTTTCTTTATGAGGTATTACTTGAAGTCATATAATTCTGAAAAGATGCTTTCCAGATTGGATTGTGCTTCCTCTAAGGCAGTCATGCCTTTCAGATTCTCTCCTAGATCTAAAATGCCTTGTTTTAGAATGATGGCCACTTAGCACATCTGTTTGTGTAAAAAGGGCAGGAACATGTCTTACCCTCAGCCCTGATAGACTAACCCCTGCTCTAACGTATTCCAGCATGACTTGAGCGTGGGACTCCATTCTTTTGCCCTTTTCCTTTAGGTTCAACAATTTTATCCTGTCGCTATTTTCTGAATTAGGTAGGACTACTTATTTCCCTGGTGTATAGACTTGGGCTATTAAGTTTCTAAATACTTCATCTGAGAAACCAAGGGGCATATTAGCAAGAACCTCGTTAAAATTATCGCTGTTTTAGCTGCAGGAAACTGCCGCTAGAACGGCGATAATGGGCTTGCTAATATGAGTTATAGAAGTCCAATAGAAGCCCAGGTTAGATGTGCAGGACATCTAACCTGGGCTTCTATTGGAATTCTATAACGCATGTTAGCAAGCCCATTATCGCTGTTTTCCTGCCGCTAAAACGGCAATAATTTTTACGAGGTTCTTGCTAATATGCCCCCAAATGTTTTAAAAGTTCCCATTAGGAATAATTATTGATCTAGATCAGAACAAGAGAAACTAGGAAAGCTGATTCTCAAAATGATGACACATACAAAATGGAAGGGGAAAAAGAAATGAGCAAATGTACAGAAAACCAAACTATTGGTGAGTTGGAAAACCTGTACTGCCAGGAAAAGTCCTGCCGTTAAACAGCCACTGAAAACTTATAAACAAAGAACGGCTCCCTATCTAACACTTTTAAGTAAGGTCTGGGACAAGGGGGAAAGAACCAACAAAAAATGTGATGAGCTGTCCCACCTGACATGTATTTCTTCACTCTGGGGCCTAAACAGGCTCAACAATCTATGCAAAATGTGAAGAGTCTACACAATTAAAACATGTTCTTTCTTTTATCTTGTTAAGTTTATTTTTATTTTCTTTATTTTTGCTAGTAATGTAGCATGCAAGAAGGTACAATGAATTGCCTATTACCTATGTGCAATTAGTAATATGTAGCATGTACTGTTATGGCAGATACACAAGCAGCATAGATTGACACTGTGCCAGGTAGTCGAAGCATAGAGAGAGTGTGGCTAATCCAAACCAACAGACCTGCTGGACACTTCTCCAAGGATGACACATGGATATACCTGGAGCATTTAAACCTAGACCACGTAATGGAAACCTACCAATTGCTTTTGGCCCTTCACATATCCAATAGTGTGTCCACAAATGTCCTATAAGAATTGTTACTTAGAAGGTCATCAGCTCATACTTAATTCATGTGATGAGTGTGTGCATGCAGGCTCAAGATTTAATATGTATGAGTATATAGTGCTGTATTGTGCAGATAATCTGCAAAAATGGTTTAGTGGTTTAATGGTAACATTCAATGGGGGAGACAGTATGGGTAATGGCAGCAGTAGGTGGACTGTGAAATAGCCTGTAAGCTGACAACACAATGCATATATGCCTGTGGTACTTGGCACATTGGCCTTATTTCTCACAAAACACTGCAAAGATGTGGGCATGTGTCTTTTACAGGGCATTTGATATTTAAGGAAGGAGTCAGGCATGTAACATCATTGCCATGTGTGGACTGGTGACATGTCCCTCATCTACTCATACCTATTCAGTCCACACTGATTTAGGATTCATCCCAGCCTGTGTGGACCTGCCACACAAAAATACCATACAGTCCCATCTGTATGTATACAGTGGCATTTTGCAACAAACAGGCAGATAGCTGGTCATCCCTCCGATGTGATGTTCCCATTGAGTTTCATCACAACTTCCTTTGTACCACTGTCTTATATGGGCACCCCATATCACATGCTATCTTTGTGCAGTACTCTGAGGGATGCTCTGGTACCCATGATTCGGGATGACATTTGTCAGATATCATGATCAATGTGGGCTAAGGGGTGAACCCAAGTAATAAGTAATTAATTTGCATGGACAAAATGGACTTATGCACACACCGCAACAAATGGGGATACATAATTTGCCCACTGGTTATGCTACAATTAATAATACCTCTGAAATGTGGCACCTCAAAAATACATATGCAGCGTTTGTGCTAGGATGAATTCATGTTTTGGTATGCTGAGCCTGCTCATGTGGTACCCTAAGTCCATTGGAGTCCAACCTTTGGGTAGACACTGTACAACAGGCACATATATGGATCACAAAACAATTTGCTGTTTGAGTGGCATGAATGTCTGACATGTCTTCAATGATTTACACTGTAATAAAGATGGTAGGGTGGAGTACTGTAATCTACAGGCATGTGCATGATCAGATGTGAACACACAATAGGAGGACACATATTGTGGTAAATTGTCCACTGTGCACATGTCAACAACTGATGTGCTGTTTACATTTGGAAGTATGGCTTGGAATATGTATTACATCCCCAACCACACTGTTGTAACCTCTCCAGCTGGACCCTCCCGCACCCACCCCTCTCCCTCCCTCCTCCTTGGTATGGCCCGCACTGCTCCTTAGAGTGCGAGTTACAACGTTCACAGTGTGTGAAAGATTAGCCGCCAAGCTGGAAGCACCTGTTATCATTTAACTAATAAAAACATATGAGGAACCTACCGGATGTGGTGATTCTTTACAACATTCTGGCGACGAGGACGTGGAGCTGAGCCAGGGTCAGTTAGGTGCATTCCCCCTGGATGAATTTATGCTTGTGCGAAGAGATGAAGTGAAATGAGGCTCGTAAAGTGATGAATGAAGATCTACGGTCTATAGCCAATAATCGGAGCTGAAATCTGGAACCCACCCAGTCTACAACCCGATGTGTTGCCGGTAAGGGACGTGGCGCTAGGAGTGAAGCTGTGAGGGCAAAGGACGCACGTAAAACGGAGGAAATGTTCCATTCCTGGCATCTATGAGGTGATTTCCCGAACAGCGCCCAAGCCCCCTCCGTGTTTTGAAAGGATTTGTGAGCAGGTCGTGAGAAGCAGGGAAAATCATTCAGGGAGAGGACTTTCTTGCTCCGAGGAACTGCTGAGTCGACGACAGGAAGTTCCTGTTACTTAATCCTGGAAAAAGAAAGAGGACTTCGCAGCATATTTCCCTTTCTGGTGGCCTGTGGGAGAAAAGGAAGAAAGGAGAAAGTCAACTCGGTTTCCCTGTGGTGCCTCTGGAAACTGTCACGGAGTGGGGGAAGCAAAACTCAAGACAATAACAGAGGGATTCATCTAAGCGCATGAGGTGAGCTTAGGAATTTGCGTGTGGAAAAAGGAGCTGAATTGACGCTGGTCCGAGGCAGAGTGCTTGGTGATCGTGAGTGGATTGAATGACAGCACGGGGAAGCGGAGATCTCTCACTCACAGTATTATCAACAAGGGGATCAGCGCAAGTCAAGGAGGTGAGACTTTTGAAGCTGTCGGAGGAGAGGTGTTCAGAGCAGGGAACTAAGTCAAACCTCTGACATCGCAGTGGAAACTGACCTGAGGCAGTGCGTCAAGCTATTTAAGCATGAGTGAGTGACTGCATTGGGAAGTTGGTTTTCTAAACAAAGTGTTATCGGATGCGAGTAAGGAACAGCCTATGTCAACCTGGGCATGTTTGTATAAGCGGGTGAGGAAAACACTCCCGAAGGCTGGACCCAAGTTAAAAAAACACAAAAGTGGTGCAAGTGCGTGTGGGTAGCCATTGAAACCGTGAGAGGAGACGGGAGCGGGACAGGGTGTGCTGTAAACCCCTGTTCCCGCGTTTGAAACTGACCTAAGGCGGCGTTTGTGTGCTGCGTGAAGAAATTGAACTGAGGCAGCGCGCCGTGAGGTGATGCGCAGTTTGTGAAGAAATTGAGAATAACAGGGTGTCCAGCAAACCCCTGGTGCAGCGTATGAAAGTGAACTGAGGCAGCGCGCCGTGAGGTGATAAGCATCTCGTGAAGAAATTAAGAATAACAGGGTGTCCAGCAAACCCCTGGTGCAGCGTATGAAAGTGAACTGAGGCAGCGCGCCGTGAGGTGATAAGCATCTCGTGAAGAAATTGAGAATAACAGGGTGTCCAGCAAACCCCTGGTGCAGCGTATGAAAGTGAACTGAGGCAGCGCGCCGTGAGGTGATAAGCATCTCGTGAAGAAATTAAGAATAACAGGGTGTCCAGCAAACCCCTGGTGCAGCGTATAAAAGTGAACTGAGGCAGCGCGCCGTGAGGTGATAAGCATCTCGTGAAGAAATTGAGAATAACAGGGTGTCCAGCAAACCCCTGGTGCAGCGTATGAAAGTGAACTGAGGCAGCGCGCCGTGAGGTGATAAGCATCTCGTGAAGAAATTGAGAACAGGGTGTCCAGCAAACCCCTGGTGACTACTAACTTTACTACTACTAAATTGAGAGAAATCGTAATTTTAAGACTTTCGGTATTCACAGAAGGCATTTAGGCATCCTAAAGTTAGTAGTCCTAACTTTACTACTACTAAATTGAGAAAAATCGTAATTTTAAGACTTTCGGTATTCACAGAAGGCATTTAGGCGTCCTAAAGTTAGTAGTCCTAACTTCTGTGAATACCGAAATGAGTAAGTTCATTCTGTGAATACCGAAATGAGTAAGTTCATTCTGTGAATGCCAAAAGTAGTAAGTTCCTTCTGTGAATCGGGCCCACTGTGCCAAGGAAATCATAGCCTATCCCATTCAACACTTATGTGACATATTTTGGCTAACATGTTGGCACTTTCTGTCCATAGTATGTGTGAGAGGCATTAGAAAGCAATGCCTATCAGTTGGTTTTGTGATAGGTGATGGTATATGTGCCATAAGCATCCACACCAAAGCTGCAACAACGTGTGCACAGCATATTAAGAGACATCCATCAAGTTGGCGGGTCAATTGCACATGCAACTTTGTCCTACTTCTGTTGTGAATCAATATGTAAGGTACATCTTTTTTCTGCACAGTGATGAAAGCTCTTGCCAATCTCACTGTAACTCATTTAGGCAAACACACACAAACCTACAGAGCACAGAAATAATCAAGTGACACTTACTAGTAGCATTGGGATCTCAGGAGGTCGTCACCTCACCACGGATGTATGGGTCTGGTCAACCTACAAGACAAAAACATGGTACTTTGCTCTGTGAATGCTGAACATGTACACTGTGTACATATGAAGCACAGTACATTGACATCACAAATGCCTGGTATTGTCTGTATGTTGGACTTGCAGCGCGAGGCACATTTGTAATGACTTCATGACGGCGATATGTGTGCCATGTTGCAGTGTATTCAGATGATTGTAATCACATCACTTTTGAGGTGCATAGAGTGCACACAACATACAAGACCAGCCTAGCTTGCGACATGGTGCAAGGGTGCCAGCTTTGATGGCCATGTTAACAGTTTAATAGGTGAATGTCTGACCATTCGGGGGGACCAAACACCTTGTCCAACCTGTGGCTTGATGAATAGCGAGTGATCTCCCCTACAACATACACAGCATGTGGCCCCCATAGTTCTAAATCAGTAATGACCTACAAGGCCATATGAAATACTCCCTGCACAGTGCAGGATGGGTCCCAGATAATCTATGGGCCTCCCCTTTAATGCAGGGTAGATTTTGCTTCATGTGATGCCCCTGTGAACAGACTCTTATGGCATGGTCAGTGTATGTAATGGAGTTAGCCCATATCATGCCAAAGTAACCTATATACATATTTGGCCCTTCTGGAATGAAAACCATTTACAAGAGGCTTCCGCTGCCGCAGCGTCACTTCTCATGACGATCCGGTGTCACAGGCCTATCAATAATATCTATGAGGTGATGCAAAGCCACCTTGCATGGCTTTGCATCGCCTCATAGATATGGAGTAAGGCAAGGCAACACAAATCCTGCCTTGCCTTACTCTACATTAATGAGGCGTTCCATGAGTGCTGCTGTTGGTGTTCCCACTCAACACCAATGGAAATTGACACCACCCCAAATTTACAACATCATGTACACCTGTGAAATGCCAAAACTGTACGCCTTCCCAGAGGAGGCGTAACGAGGAGAAATGTTTACAATTTTCATAGTGTTTTCCACTTTCCATGTATGCTGCATTAAGCAGCACATATGGAATGAGGAACACGCGTCCTGTGATTGTTCTAGTGCACCTTCCTGCACAAAAACAATTGTGCAAACAACACAGACACCCTTGCTCCATGGTGTTAGGGTACATGTGTTGGCACTCAGCTACAAATTTTGTGCCAGCACTGACTAAAATGACAGGAATGCACTGTATCTTGAAAATACATTGTATTCCTGCCCTTTCAGATTGGTGTAAGGAAGCACAGCAAAATGACTTGTGGTACAGCCCTATGCCAATTGTTTTTAAACTAAGCCCTAAGTATTGTGTGAAAGCCATACATTTACAAGCTCACCCGTAGCCCTACCAACTTCGATCCCCGGGTGGTCAAAAAAAGTGTTGCAGCAGCAGCGCAACCTCTTTGTAAATCCGCCCCTTGGACTCAGTGCCTAAGCCCTGCACCCAAACCATCCACAAGTGTAAACCTTCTACTGGGGCCAATCCTCATCCATATGTATGGCAAGTTTGGCACAGGGCTTGGCCTGTAGTCAGGTTCTGCACCCAACCCTCTACAAGTGGCCAACCCTCATTGTGCACAGACTTTGGGTATAGACCAGAGGTCTTCAAACTTTTTGATGCTGAGACCCCCTTGTAAAACCTTTTTAGGGGTAAGGACCCCCTTCGGACAAAAGTTTCTAGAAACTGGTACTCCTCATCATCAACTTTTGACAACCATAAATGCGCCTGTTAGACCTCATCACATCCATCCATCCTTCATCCACCCACACTTTCACACATCCATCCATCCTTTCATCCTTCCATCCATCCATCCATCCTTCATCCATCCACCCTTTCATCTTTCCATCCATACATCCTTTACCCATCCACCCTTCCATTCATCCACCCATTATTCATCAACCCACCTTTTCACACATCCATCCATCATTCATCCATGCAACCTTTTATCCATCCATACATCCACCCTTTTATCCTCCCATCCTTCCATCCATACATCCATCCTTCATCCATCCACCCTTTCATCCATACATCCATCCACCCACCCTTTCCTACTTCCATCCACCCATCATTCATCCCCCCACCTTTTCACACATCCATCCATGCATAATTCATCCATGCAACCTTTTATCCATCCATACATCCATCCTTCATCCGTCCACCCTTTCATCCATACATCTATCCTTCATCCATCTATCCTTCACCCATCCACCCTTTCATCCTTACATCCATACATCCATCCTTCATCCATCCACCCTTTCATCCTTCCATCCATACATCCATCCTTTATCCATCCACCCTTCCATCCATCCACCCATCATTCATCCACCCACCTTTTCACACATCCATCCATCATTCATTCATGCAACCTTTTATCCATCCATACATCCATCCACCCTTTCATCCATCCACCCACCCACCCTTTCATCCATCCATCCACTCATCATTTATCCCTCCACCTTTTCACACATCCATCCATGCATCATTCATCCATGCAACCTTTTATCCATCCATACATCCATCCACCCTTCCATCCATCCATCATCAGTCAACCCTTTCACCCTTCCATCCATCCACCCTTTCATCCATTCATCCACCCCTTCATCCATCCATCCTTACATCCATCCACCCTTTCATCCATTCATCCACCCTTTCATCCATCCATTCATCCTTCATCCGTCTACCCTTTCATCCTTACATCCATACATCTATCCTTCACCCATCTATCCTTCACCCATCCACCCTTTTATCCTTCCATCCATACATCCATCCTTCATCCATCCACCTGTTCATCCATCCATTCACCCATCATTCATCCACCCATCTTTTCACACATCCATCCATCCATCCATCATTCATTCATCCCTGCAACCTTTTATCCATCCATACATCCTCCATCCATCTACCCTTTCATCCTTCCTTTCATCCATCCACCCTTTCATCCATCCATCCTTTCATCCATCCATTCACCCTTTCATCCATCCATTCACCCTTTCATCCATCCATCAACCCTTTCATCCATCTATTCATCATTCATCCATCCACCCTTTCACCCATACATCCATACATCCTTCATCCTTACATCCATCCATCCACTCATCATTCATCCACCCACCTTTTCTGTGCCTCTCTCATGGGGGGGGGGGTGAGGGTCAGTATCTCTCTGAGTCTTCTTCCTTCTTTCCCGATCATGGGAGGGTATCTCTCTGCCTCCCTGCTGGGGGCGGGGGACGTGTCACGGCGCATATCCATTGACCTCAAAGGGCTACGCTACAGCCTGCTCCCCCAGCCCACCTCCGCCCGCCCCCCACTTCCCCTCCTCCCCCAGCTCGAAAGGGCTTCAGGGACACACAGCCACATCCGAGTACTTGACAGGTCTTTAAAAGACCTTTTACTTGTTAATGAGGCTTTGATGTATTTCACACCTCCGTGTGAATTAGGCCTCCACCGTGCGCACCCTCGATCAGCCAAAGCCAGGAACTGCACTCTGACAGAATCTGCGACCCCCTTCCAAGGACTCCACGACCCCCCTGGGGGTCGCGCCCCACAGATTGAAGACCTTTGGTATAGACAGTGGATGTTGTCTGCTAGACCTGGTGTCACACCAGAACCTTCATCCAATATGCAGTCTGAATTTGCACTGGAATTGATCTAGGGCCAGACCTTGTACCAACACTTCATCTGTGTATGGCTTTTGGCCATGTGCAGTGGGGAGGGTTTTAGCTGCAGATCTCGGTCACAGGCCCACTCCCCATGACCATCTGTTGTAATTGGCCCGTCCGTGTTAGCGATTAGCTGAATCTACACGTTGTCCTCCTTAACTTGGCTGTATACGATAAACGCCATTTTGAATACTGTGGCGGCCATCTTAGATCATGAGCGGCCTCGTGGCCGACGTGCCCTTTAGTCCTTTGTCCGTTCCACTGACCACTCACATCTGCCCAGCAACAGGCTATTTTTAGTACTGGTCAAGCCACACATGCGCAGTTCTCACTGACCCGTATACCTTCAGGAATGTGCCACTAACTGACCAGTGGGTTTGAAACCCTCCAATGAGCTGGCAGTATTCCAAAACATGACCATGTATGTCTCTAAAAACTGTGTCTTAACTTGTGCCGCCTATCTTTTATTGCCCCAAAATTGTATATAAACGGGGTCACACCGGTGTTCGGTGTGATACCTCTTGCAATACCGAAGGGTGCTGTTTGAGTGTACCACCACCCCATGGGGTTTTAATAAACCTGTTCTTTGCCTTTTACAGCTTCCGTGCCAACAGTTCTTTTGTGTATGTGGGTAATCTCTGGAGCGTGTAGGCCTTGGGAACCCTGAAATACTTCAATTGGCGACCACGAAGGGACTCATCGGCGACTCGGATGCCCGAAGGAGAGGTCGTGACGAAGGCTTGGAAACTCGCCATGGACGCGCACTGCCACGAGTGACCCGAGTCTTGGCTGCCAAGGTGTTTTTTCCTTTCCTTCCGATCTGACCTTCCAGGTGGCGCCGGTCTCCGACTGAGTTTTCGAGTGTCCGCTTCACTGAGAAAGTGCCGTTTGGCTGATTTGGCTTACAAGACCTTGGCAGTTGGAATCTGGACTTTTGAGAATTGGTAAGCTTTGTGTTCGGTAAGGTAGTCTTCAGACGCTTACTGAAGTCTTGAGATTTGTGATCAGTGAGGTAGTCTTCGGACGCTCGCTGAATTTTGTGAACTTTGATCTGAGTTAGCTAACATTTTGAATTTGTGACCTTTGAACTTATATGTGTAGTGCACTTCACATAGGCAGGCATGTAGAGATGTTTCTCTAACCTTGTTTTTCCTTTGAACGGCACAATTGTGTGAAGAACTGTAAGTGCCCTTTGGTTTGGTGTCACGCTTTCGTGATACTTTTTGAACATGCCTGTTTTCAGCAAACTCCGGGGAATGTGTTGCTTAGGAGATGATGCATCAATTAGGTTAGCGGAATCACAGCCAGCTCCCCCAGAGGGAACGCCAAATAGGGACATGTATATCAAGCACGGCCTTCCACCTATTATGTACAGTAAATTATGGCATAAGTACACTAAGGCCGATCCCGAATTGCAATGGCCCCTACACGGGTCATACGATTTGAGTAAAATCCAATTTGTCGAGCAATGTATGTTTCAACGTAGGTCTAGACAAAATATGTTTGATTGTGTACGAATGTGGGAGAAAGCGGTGCGTGAACGAATGAAGCGTGAGGTTGCCTTGGCGGACAAAGAGCAGCGTAAGGCTGCTCGGGATAAGGCTTTACAGCTTGAGGAGAAGGAGGCTCAGGAGAAGAAAGAGAGGGAGGAACGGGAACGTAAATTGCAAATGACTGGTCAGTTTCCTATTCGCCGACCGCTTTATCCTGTCCTTAATAATGAAATTGATGATTTTTCTTTGTTAGATCGGTCACCGCCTCCGTACGTTTCACCGACGGCTCCGGCTGCGGATTCCGAGGATGATGGGCAGATTCAAGTGAGCCAGAAAGGGGTATCGGCTCTCAGGTTTACTGCGGAGAGGTCCGCTCATTTGCGCAGTTGGGCTCGTAAAGTGAATAAGCATTGTGTTACTCAGGAACAGTTGGTAGCGGAGAAACAGGGGTGGTCGGATCTTGAATTAATGTATTTCTTGTCCACTTTAGCGGATGAAGTTGTAAATGCATATCGTGAAGTTTCTGAAACGTTAGAACCTAAAGCTTTGTCGGTATATCGTGAGAATTTAGCTAAAGGTGATTTTGATCTTACAGATGTGGACGACCTGTTCAAGCAGTTGATCGCGCTGCGGGATGAGACAATTTCTTTACGACAGGAACTGAAACGGAGGAAAAAGGAGTCCGAGCCGGGAAACGACGGGGCGGTTAAGGAGTGTTCTCTTCGTGGTTCAGATAAGAGCTCTGCGTTGCATGTTATGCCTATGCGTGAAGCCGCGCCTTTGTATGTTCCACCAAAAGGGGAAGGTACGGATGATGATAAATCGTCAAAGGATGCGAAGGGATATTTTGTGTATAATTGGGTGTATACACCATGGAATAGAGCAGATGTCATGGCACTTAAAAATTCTTTACCTGATCTCCGAAAGAACCCAGCGGCATTCTATGAGGGGGTAGAGGGGGCTATATCGTCTTGTGTGATGACTCTTGTAGATATAGATTTGTTTTTTGGGTTGATATTACCACCTGACATGTGGCGGCAGATTCGTAAAAATAATGATGAGACAATATTGGGAGGGACATGGAAAGAAATAAATGCTGCAGATTTAGACAGGGCACCAGCATGCAAGCCTTGTCAGCTAATTCTAGAACTCCCGGCAGCTATTTTGCGTAAATTGAAAACGCTTGTTCCCGCCAAAAAGATTGATTGGACCATGTTAACGTCGTGCAAGCAGAAACATGATGAAACGGTTTCAGATTTCTTTACACGCTTTGAGGAGGCATTTCATGATTACAGTGGTCAATCTTTAACTGACGATACGGGTCGGCATTTGTTTGTAGATAAGTACGTGGCTAATCTCCTACCGGAGATTGCAAAGCGATTGAAGTCGAGTGAGAGTTCCTGGGCCACGGCGACCCCTGCGTCCTTGTTAACTATGGCTCAGTATTATGAGCGGCAGGAAGTGGAGGCTAAAGAGAATGTAGAGAAAAAGACGAAGGAATTGAAAACGAAGGTGATGTTGGCACAGGTTCGGGGAACACAGAGTAGAGGGAATGATAGAGGTAGACGAGGTGGAGGAAATGCGTCGTATGGTCGTACGGACATTGCGGAGGATCAGTGTGCTTATTGTAAGGAGTTTGGGCATTGGGCCGATGATTGTCCGGTACTTCGTGAACAGCGTAGTCAGCGTGGTCGAGGCAGTGGAAGGTCAAGAGGAGGTTATACTGGAGCGAGAGGTGGCGGAGGTGATCGTAGACAGGTTGAGGAGAGGGGCCGTGGCCAGGACGAACGAAATACGTTTGATAGACGGAATCAATATCAGATTTTGGAAGGAGAGAATGTGGAACATCAGGATTATGTGCATGCATAGGATTGCGTAGGATGGGGTAAGGAATCAGTCGAAGTGCCAGTAGATCAGCAAGGTCCATATGTAACAGCGGGTATTTTGGGTTCTACTGATCAGTTTCTAGTCGACACAGGAGCTACTCGTAGCGCTCTGTCGAAACACTTGGTTCCGAGGGCTCCCCTGTCTGGCGAAATGATTACGTGTGTAGGGTTTGATGGCACACCCTCCCCTAGCCCTTTGTCCAAGCCCCTTGCACTATGCATTGACAAGTACTTTAGTTTTGGCCAATTTTTGTTATCGCCCCATACCCCAGATAATATCTTGGGCATTGATTTGCTTAAATATTTTCGAGCAACAATACGCTGCGCTCCAGAAGGAGTGCGGGTTATTCTGAATGACAACTACCCTGATCCTGATGATTGTCCTGAACGTGACAGATTTTGTGTCATTTTAGACATTCCCGCTTTGGCCTCTCTGCCGCACACGTTGTGGGCGACATCAGATACGGATGTGGGAGAGATGCGTATTCCACCAATACATATCACTGTTAAGGAGGGGGCCCCTCTACCACGAGTGCCACAGTATAAGATCTCGAAGGAAGGCGAAATTGCACTAACACATATTGTTCAGGATTTGATTTCTGCAGGGGTAGTGGAGGAGGTCCCTTATAATGTCTGTAACAGCCCTATTCTACCAATTCTTAAGAGAGACTCAGATGGCAAGATCTATCGATTTATTATTGATTTGCGTGAAATAAATAAAATTGTCATTCCCCAATACCCAGTGGTGTCTGATATCACAACTTTGCTTACTTTGGTTCCACCGACAGCCACCACTTTTAGCGTTATCGATCTAAAGAATGCGTTCTTTTCTATCCCTGTTCACCCAGATAGCAGATATCTGTTTGGTTTTACGCTCAATAATAAATCGTATAGATTTTGTCGTGTTCCCCAAGGCTATACTGAGAGCCCTAGCATCTACAGCCAGGCTTTAAAACGACAACTAGATTCCTTCGAATTGCAGTCTGGCGTTGCGCTCATCCAGTACGTGGATGACCTTTTGCTTGCTGCTGACTCCTATACACAATGTGAACAAAGCACGCTTGCGTTGCTGTCCTTTTTGGCACAAAACAATCACAAGGTCTCCAAGAAAAAGCTTCAATACTGTAGACCCCAGGTGACCTACCTCGGTCATCTGTTGTCTAAGGAGGGGAGGGCATTAACATCTGATCGAATTCAGGCGATTTTAGATACACCAGTCCCCCGCACGCAGAGAGATGTGCGTGCCTTTATAGGGTTGACATCTTTTTGTAGACAATGGATCATGGGTTTCTCACATATCATAAAACCTCTGCTAGCATTATTGTCCAAAACTACACCGATGCCTCTTGAGTGGACAGACGAATGTCAGAAAGCCTTTGAACAGTTGAGACAGGCCCTTTGTTCTGCACCCGTGTTAGGAACACCAGACTACACGAAACTTTTCACATTGTACGTGCACGAGAATGATGGGTGCGCGTTGTCAGTGTTAGTGCAGTTACACGGGGATAAGCAGAGACCATGTGCATACTTCTCTGCCATTTTGGATCCTGTAGCACGAGGGCTGCCTGGGTGTTTTCGAGCAGTAGCGGCAACAGCAGTAGCCATACGACAGAGTGAGGGCATAGTGTTATCACACAAATTGCTGGTGTTGGTTCCTCACGCAGTAGACGCCCTGTTAAACCAAACAAAGACCCAATACCTCACGAGTGCACGACTTACAGGATATGAGCTGACACTTTTAGCGCCACACATAACATTGAAGAGATGCGCTACTTTGAACCCCGCGACTTTATTGCCCTATCCGGCCGAGGAGGGTCAGGAAGAAAAACATCATGATTGTGTTTTCCTGACTGAGGAACAGACAAAGGGTCGTGTTGACTTACAGGATGTGCCACTTCCAGATGTGGATGGGGAACTGTGGGTTGATGGATCGTGTTTGAGGCTGCCAGATGGCACGACTTCCGCAGCATATGCGATCACGACACTTAAGACGGTGGTAGAAACAGCTAGAATACCACAAAAATCGGCTCAGGCAGCAGAGCTGATAGCTTTAACAAGAGCCTGCGAATTGAGTGCTGGCCTATGTGTGAACATATACACAGACAGCCGGTACGCCTTTGGAGTGGCCCATGACTTCGGGCTTCTTTGGAGGGAACGCGGGTTTCTGACGTCACATGGGGAGCACATTATGCACGGAGAGTTAGTGCGTGATCTCCTAAATGCGCTGCTTGGCCCTAAAAAAGTAGCAATAGTGAAGTGCAGTGCCCATAAGAAAATTACGGATAAGGTGGGCCAAGGAAATGCCTTTGCAGACAGCATAGCAAGGCAAACGGCTATGTCCCGAACTAGCTCCCCCATGTATGTGGTACAATCACAGGCTGAACGATGGAGTGATGCTAGAGCAGAGATACGGGATATACAAAATTCAGCTACAGAATCTGAGCTTGCGGCTTGGGCAGCAGATGGGGTGCTAGATGATGAGGGATGTTGGAGAAGTAAAGACATGGAGAAGTGGAAATTGCCTGCGGCTTACTTACAGGCGATGGTCCAGATGACACATGGACTGGCGCATGTCGGAGCTCTTGCAATCACTCAGCTTTTAACACGAGTTTGGGAACATCCCGAGATTGCGAACACTGCAAAGAGAGTAGTACAGACCTGCCTGGTATGTTTGCAACACAATCCTGGAAAGGGGGCCTATACTCCGAAAGGAGGGTTCGTTCCACCTTCTGCACCGTTTGAAGTCCTTCAAATGGATTACATTCAACTCGAGCGTTGCAATAACCTGAAGTACGTCTTAGTGGTGGTGTGTGCCTTTAGCAAATGGGTTGAGGCCTACCCCACGAAAGACAATACGGCTTTGACAACAGCTAAGGTGTTGCTTAAGGAATTCTTTCCTCGCTTTGGAGTTTGCAAATTTTTGTGGAGCGATAATGGGCCCCATTTTGTCGGAAAGATTGTGGAATATGTACTGAAGGGGTTAGGGATTCAGCAAAAGTTCCACGCTGTATTCCACCCTCAGTCGGCAGGTTTGGTCGAGCGGTACAATGCCACGTTGAAGCTTAAACTGGCCAAAATTGTGGCGTCTACATCATTGAAGTGGCCAGATGCGTTGCCGCTAGCACTACTGTCTCTTAGATCAGTGCCCCATTCACGAACTGGCCTTACACCTTATGAGGTGGTGTTTGGCCGCCCCATGAATATCTGGGGAGTGCCCAAGCCGCGATTGATACATGATGTGCCTTGTGTTATGATGAATGATTATTTGGCACGATTAACAAATGATTTGCTCTCCATTCATCAACAGGTTCGAGAAGCGCTCCCTGACAACTCTACTGGAGAAGGCCACGATCTTCGTCCTGGGGATCATGTGATGATCCGTTCGTTTGAAAGAGCAAGCAGTTTGGAGCCCAGGTGGAAGGGCCCCGAGCAGGTCCTTCTGGCAACCCGCACCGCCGTACGAGTGACCAACAGGAAGCGGTGGGTGCATTCGACTCACTGTCGTCGAGTCTCTCCGGATCTGGTGACTCCTGCTGTGCTTACTGATTATAAAGAGATCTTGGAGAAAGAAAAGAGCCCAGCTGTGACGTCGGCCGAAGTAGAGGGAGCCTTCCCGGACCAATCTGCTGCTGGAAGAGAGCGCTACAATCTACGACCGCGATAAAGAAGATTTTTGTTCCTTTTTTAGACTGGTTGGTAAGGGTGCTGTTTGAGTGTACCACCACCCCATGGGGTTTTAATAAACCTGTTCTTTGCCTTTTACAGCTTCCGTGCCAACAGTTCTTTTGTGTATGTGGGTAATCTCTGGAGCGTGTAGGCCTTGGGAACCCTGAAATACTTCACATCTAACACCCTACTTGCTCAATCTTCACCCCTTTACAACAAAGTTCGAACAAAGGGTCTCTTTAATGGCTAGGTCTCAGTATCTAACATGCCCCTACTGTATTCATCCTCTTGGTGAATACAAGCAAAAATACAATGACACCTCCTAAAACTGTTTCAAATATGAAATATCTACATTTTTGCATTGTTTTTAAACCTTATAGACAAGATTATAAGAGTTCCAACCATCTATTTAATGTATTGTAACACTCCATATTCCCAAATAAATTACACTAGCAGAATCATTGATTGAGCTAATTAGTAATTTAAACAATCATTTAAATATATACAGTGATGTCATCAACGAAGTCATGTAACATTTCATAGGTGAAGTAAAATCTGAGGTTATAAGCAGCCCTTGATGGGGCGCAAGTTACAGTTAGTTAAATAAACTATTCCTGGCGAATTTCACTTTTTTTAAACATTCGTTTTTTTGTCACTTAATCCCCTAACTGCCCGGAAGGGAAGGCCTCAACTGGAGGTGAGTGAATCCGCAGATTTGCTAGCAGTCTAGGGCCTCATTTATGAGAAATGACGCATCGCTGCGTGAAAGCAGCGATGCGTCACTTCTCAGTTTGCACTCCTTGCGACATTCCTGATGCGTCATATTTAATGTATGACGCATCATGTCGCAAGGAGTTACAGATATGTCAGTATTTCTGACGCATCTGTAAGCGCAAAAGTGACGCATTGCTGGAGTGTGTCACAACAGTAACACAACTGCAGCAATGTGTTCTTTCACATGGGGCAAGCCCCATGTGAAAGAGCCTGCATCAGTTTTACGCCTGCTGTGAAGCAGGCGAACAATTTTGACGCAACGGCGTCCTAAAAGTGACGCAGTGAAATCTCATAGATTTCACTGCGTCACTTCTACGACCCTTCCTTGCGTCAATACGCCCCCCTTGCATACATTATACCTGGCGCAGGTATAATGTGGCGCTGGGGTTTACAAAGTAACGCATCTGATGGAGCGAGGTGGCAAACACAAAAGTTTGTGTACCCCTCTTGAAATCAATGTCCCATAACGTTAATATTTACTAATTGCATGTTTTGTGAAAATAACCAATCTTAGAATAAGTTGCACACATTATTTTTATTATTACACGCGGGAATATTAATATTGCTTGCATGTTGCAATAATACTAGCTAATATGTAATGTTATTGTGTTGTGAACTAATGTGCTGCTTAGTTATAAACAAAACGCTATTTAAATGTGCTTTTTGTTCACGTTTTGTGCAGAGAGAGGGTCGAATATATAAGTATAAAACGCTTTTATGTGGCTTATTTGCTAGGTAACAACTAATGGGAAACATTAGTACGGTGGGAGGTAAACAGAATGGGTTTAAATTCAATAATTAACACGAATTTGTGTTTGTTTCTGTGATAGTTCCAAAAGTGGCCTCTGAGGCCCAAACAAAATGGACTTGCGGGTAAATTGTGAGCAAGAGCTGACCAGCGCATGCGTGCCAAAAATCTGCAAGACAGAATGAGCCACTGGTGTTCAAGGAGGTTCAAGGCTGCCGCGTCCCAGAACCTAGGATGGGTGCCAAGCATGGACGATGTAATGCTCAGAGCCTGCGAAAGATGGTTGATGTATCTACTCGAGGAAGCGCCTAGGCCCCAAACTGACTTAAACAAAGACCCTTTATGAATTTGCTGAGTTGTCATGAAAATGATGTTGTAATGGTGAGATGATGCTCACCCACCCCGAAACTATCCAATGAGAGATTGAATAAGAAAGTGATGAATAGATAGAGTTAGGAAATTAGTGTATAAAAACCCCTGATTTTGCTTAGAAGGAAGCGCGTTTTCAATTTCTTCTGGAGATGCTGCCGGACTGACCATCGATTCCTGGATGTAAGAGACTTTGATTAGTTCTATTTTTCCTTTGCAGGACTGTTAAGATACGATGAGGGTGTTAGTCAGGGATGTTAGGAGAGATTGAATTGGAACTATCTGTTCTTTACTAAACTTTACTGAACTTTCTAAATAAAATGTCTTTTTCTGAGCTTTAAAATAAAGGATCCTTTTCTGAAATAAAATAAGTTTTAACTGAATAAAGAATTAATAAATGCTTAATGTCGGACATACTAAAAGTTTGCTTTGAATAAAGATTAGAGAAATGAAGAATTAAAAGCTGGTCTTTGTTTCTTCCTACGCCTAATTTTCGTTCTAGCAAATCCATTGCCATTATGGTGGTGTGTCTTAATAAAAGTGTTTAATATAAAACCATGGTAAAATGTTTTAAACTTCTAGTGTAAATATTAAATAGGTTTTAGACGCTCCACCAAATGTTACAGCATTTCTCCATTATGATTCACCAAAAACCTTGAAGCAATGTGTAAGTGAACAGAGTAAATGTGCAGTGTTATGGGCCCCACTGGTGCATGATTTGTGTGATTAAAGGTTTTCAGGGAAATGGTGAGTAATGATTAGAAATCATTTTTGGAGCCGCGCACAAGTACATCTACCTAGATGCGTCACTTTGTAAATATGGTGCAACGAGGAGCATTTTTACACCACTGGTGCGTCACAAAAAGTGACGCACCTGCGGCGTAAAAGTGATGCACAGCCTCTTAAATGAGGCCCCTAGTCTTTCCTTCCAACCCTTGACTGTCCAGTTCTCCAAAGACTCCAACTTCTAACCCTACATAACAAAGGACATTAAAAAACCAATACGCCCCAGACTGCTTCCTCTCTTTCAAGACCTCTTTCCACCAGTGAGGGCTTTATTCAGGAGAGCTATAACTATTCGGAGATTTAGAAAATTAATAAAAAAGCTTTTGCACCTTGCGTTTTGCCCTGTGGCTCTGTCACTCTAAATCAACATATTCTAGGGTTGCCACAACAGTATATAGTAACGTTTCACATGTTGGAAATCCAAACCTTTGAATTATTAGTGGGAACGGATATATGTGTGTGTGTGTGTGTGTTTGTTGTATTCGCTTTTGCATTGGGTGTTTGTCATGGACCACTAGTCTCCTTTAAAAATGCATTCTTACCGAATGAATCAACCATTGCCACTCATTATGGGAGGGGTGGTAATATTTTTGCACCTGGTTGCAGCATTAGCCATTGGAAATCTGGAATGAAATGTGGCTCGGTGTTTTGCAACAGGATTTACTGCATGCTGTCCCTGTTTCGGTACTGATTTCCCTGTGCAAATTCCTCTTCCTATTAGATGCAGCAAACGGCTGATCAAAAAAACCAGGCGCAAGCTCAGCTGAGCTCGGATTTCAAATTGTAAGCATCGGCTGTTTGCACCTAATTTCAAAGATGCTGCAATACTTATGAGGCCTATCGCCTTCCAAGCAGCGTCTGTTGATTGTAAGTATTGTATTGTATTGAAATTGCATTTATATAGCGCTTACTACCCTTGACGAGGCGTCAAAGCGCTTTTTCGGGGAGTAGCACGCTACTCCGGGACCCATAGAGGATTAGTCTTGAATTAGTATAGTGAAACATGCAAGTACATTTTAAGTGGTGGATAGGTTAGTCAGTTATTTGGATTTGGAATGATAGCAGAAGGATAGAGGAGGACAAAGGTTTGTATTTATATAGCACTTGTTGACGCACGCTATTCAGGATGCTTATAAAGGATTAGTGGTGAACCAATACGGTGAAATATGAAGTAATTTCAGTGGTGGATATTAGTCAGTTACTTGGAGTGAGAAGGACAGCGGAGGGATAAAAGGGGAAGGAAGATTTGCATTCATATAGCACTTGTTACCCAGATGGGAGTTGATGCGCTTTACCCATAAAGGATTAGAGTTGAAAATTAGTATAGTATAAATATGAAGTAATTTGAGTAGTGGATATGTTCTTCAGTTATTTGGGTAGTATATTAGTATAGTTGAATATGGGATTTGATAAGTGAACATGTTAGTCTGCTAATTTTGATTGAAAAGGATGGTCTTAGCAGTAGGAGGAGGCTTTTGGATGAGTAAAAAGTAGTTTTGGAGGGGAGGAGTCAGAGGGAAGAGTTTAGAAAGGTTTGTTTTAGGGTATCAGTATGGCAAAAGAGGTGTCAGATGATACAAGGAGGGGTAGAGTAGGAGAGAGTCTAGAAAGGGTTATTTTGGCGATCATAGTAGTGGTAAGGGGTTTGGGATAAATTAGAGAGTGGATGTAGAGGATGTATTGATAGATGTATAGGATGAGAGATAGGGTAGTGCATTGGAAGGAGTAGTAGAAATAAGTTTGAGAAGAGTCAGAAGGTTGGGCTAGAAGATATATTGAGCGAAGTATAGGCTGAGAAATAGGGTGGTGCATTGGAAATTGGAAATGCTAAATTAGAAGAAAGTGATAAATATATAGATCCATAAGTACATTGAAAGTATATAGATACATAAAGGAGGTAAGTATATGTAGATTAAAGATATTGATAGAGTCCCAGGATGAGAAAAAGGGTAGTGCATTGGATATGCTTTTTCAGGAGAATTGTAACAGACACACAGATCCAAGTACATGGAAGGTACATAGATGCACAAGGGAAGTATGTACATGTAGACCAAAGATGATTTTTATTTATTTATTATTATTATTTTTTCTCTTAACAACATCATTATTTTACATGTTTATACAAAGTAATACACAAAGATAGGTACATATCTATAGTGAAAACAAATGCTCATATACAGAGGGATATGCTGTACATTTGTGTTTGCGTATGGTGCTGATGTGGAGAAGAGCCAAATCTTAAATAGTTTTCTGAAGATAAGGTGGTTGTGGGTGGACCTTATGTTGGGGGGGTAAAGAGTTCCATAGTTTGGCTGCCACCCATGTTTTCTTTCTTGTGTGGTGGGATTTTGAGGCGAGATGCTCCTTTAGAGCGGAGGTTCCTTTGTTGAATGTGTTTGGAGAGTTTATTCCTGATGAAAAGCGGTCCTATTCCATGTATTGCTTTGTGGATGATACAAAGCAGCTTGAACATGGATCTTCTGGCAACCGGTAACCAATGCAGGGCTTTCAAGGCAGGGGAGATGTGGTCTAGCGGTTTGATATGCAAGAGTAGTCTGGCAGTCGAGTTCTGAATCCGTTGTAGTCTTTTCATGGTCATTAAAGGTGATCCGTAGTAGAGGCTATTGGCGTAATCGCGTTTTGACAGAACAAAGGAGATGGTAACTTGGACCTTGTGTGGAAATCCCAAATGACGGAAAATTAGTCGCAGCGTTTTTATAGTAGCCAAGCTTGATCTTGCTAGTTTATCTACTTGGGCATTCATCGACAGCTTGGAGTCCATGGTCATTCTGAGGTTTCTTACTTTCTTCGATACTTTAGGCAGTGATCCCTGTTCATCAGGCAATGTGGCGAGCGGGTTGTAATGTTTCCAATCGCCACACGTGAGTATTTCAGTTTTTGAAGCATTCAATTTGAGATGGCTCCAAGTCATCCACTTATCCTTTGCTCTGAGACAGCTGAAAATTGGTGATTTTCCAATGTCTTTGGGGCATTCCAGTTGAAGGAGTATTTGCGTGTCATCTGCATAGTTATAGCACGTGAGGTAAAATTTATTGATCAGTACCGGTAATGACTTCATGTAGATGTTGAAAAGCATGGGCGAGATGATAGAACCTTGAGGGACCCCTGCTTTTGTGGAGTACGGTTTGGAAGAGAAAGGCGGGGCATGGATGACATTAGTTCTGTTTCGAAGTCTCAGTCTAGAGTCTGTTTCGAAGTCTCTCAGTCTCTCAGTCTAGAGTCAGTTTCGAAGTCTCAGTCTAGAGCAGTTCCCTCTATGCCGGCTTCATAAAGTCTTTGTTTCAGAGTGTCATGGTCAACTGTGTCAAAGGCAGCTGAGAGGTCCAAGAGAAGTAGTGCAGCATTTCCGTTGCGGTCAACTGTATTCTTTAGGTCATCCCAGATGGCAAGGAGGGCAGATTCAGTGCCTTTCCTGGACGGAATCCTGTTTGGAAGTCTGAAAGTATGTAATTCTCTTCAATGAATTGTGACATCTGGGTGAACACTGCTCTTTCGATCAGTTTGCCCAGGAAAGGTCCATTTGTAATGGGTCTGTAGTCTTCAGTAAAGGGCGTATGTATGACTTTTTGAGACCTTCTGGAAATATTCCAGTAGTTAAGGAATAGTTGATGATTCTTCTTACTGGAGTGGCAGCAGAGGTTGTTAAAAGAATTGTCTTGAAAGTTTGTGGTGGACAGGGGTCAGAAGGGCTGCCAGCAGGCCTGCTTGCTTTGACCAGGTCCATAAATTCATCATGTGAGATGAGTTGGAAGGAACAGAGAGGCTAATTAGAGCATTCTTGGATTGTTGTTTAGTACAAGGATTAGTGCTGGTGCTTTGTTTCTGTTTTAAGTACGAGTCTAACGTGTCTGCTTTGTCCATGTAATGATTTGCCAGTTTGTCTGTGAAATCTTGAGTAACAGGATGAGTTCCTTCTACGCAATTTGGTTTGCGAAATTCATTGAGTATTTTATAGAATTCTTTATTTGCACATTTAGCGTTTTGAATTCTGTCTGAATAGTACCTTTTCTTAGCTTTTTTGATAGCCAACTTATATAATCTGTTAATTTTCTGTAGGTGAAGTTTGTCATGTTTGGTGTTTGTTTTGAGCCAGGTACATTGCAGCTTTCTAATTTGTTGTTTTATGTCATTTATTTCTATATTTCTCCAAGGCGCTTTTTTCTTTTGTTCTGTTGTGTGGTTTAGAGTGGCACCAGGATGTCAAAAGCTTCCTGGTGCCACTCATATAGATTTTGAACAGAATTTATGGTTTCCAGATTTGTACTGGATGTTAGATGTGTTTTCAAGTGTTCCAAATTGAGTTTGTTCCACGGCCGATTGGTGGATGGATGCAAGGTAGTTTTAGGTGAGTCACATAGTGTTGTTTTATGTTGAAAACAAGCAAGTGGTGGTCTGACCATGTGAATGGAGTTATAGTTTGAAAGTTAACTAGTTTAGTATTAGCAAAAATGACATCTAGGATATGTCCAGCGGTGTGTGTTGGATTGTGGACAATCTGATGCAGGTTCAATGCGTCTAGGCCAGTGATTATTGTTTTTGGATGGGTCATATTGGGTTTATCAAACCAAATGTTAGGGTCACCCAGAACGCATAGGTTGGAGT
Source organism: Lissotriton vulgaris (assembly GCF_964263255.1). Lineage (NCBI taxonomy): Eukaryota > Metazoa > Chordata > Amphibia > Caudata > Salamandridae > Lissotriton > Lissotriton vulgaris. The sequence goes on along the minus strand of NC_141685.1, from coordinate 684,396,101 downwards.
GTATTGGTATCAGGTTTGAAACTGTGTCTAGAAGTGCTTCTGGGAATGTTGCCTTGCTAGATGGAGCAGGAAGTTACAGGAAGAAGACGGTGTAGGATTGCTTCTTATTAGAAGAGCCTGACATACTTTATTGCAAAAAGCCTCCAATCATGGGACCAGTTCTTAGCATTAGCCGCCACCCTCCCCAGGTTGTGTGCAAGATTGGAGACAGTTGACATATGAGGTCGATAGAGGTAAATGCATATCTTGCCTCCAGGGGATTCATTTCATAGGTATTATTCATCATGAACAGAACCAACAGTATGACAGCTTGCCGGCTTCACACAGAAATAAGCAGTGTATGTATGAGTCCAATGAGCAATTTTATCTTTACAAAAGTGGCAAAGTTTGGTTTATTTCTAAACGTCCTTTCAAGCAGACCAATGCCATCACAAAATAAGTAGTATTATAGCATGGAGCTTTTCAGTAAGAATACATTGTGGTGGACCAAACAACTACACAAAAGTGCGTTTGTGTTTTTTTTAATTTGTTTGTTTTTTAAACAGTAGAGTTAACCAACCGGGGTTAACCATATCTGTTTCACGTTTGCAAGGAGTAAACATTGTCACTTTTGTCTGTATTTTATACTGAACCTAAGTCATTCTATGTCACATGTCTACGACTGTACAACATGACAAGTGACATCTTTCAAAAAAGATTAAAGTCTTTTCTTTCAAACGTAATCTCATCAAATTGAATTCATCTCTCACGCACCCCTGTCCACAACCAGCCCCTAAGCATTATAAACGTGAACTGCAATCCCACATTGGTCTGATCTGAAATGGCCCTAATATTTACCATCAACTGAGATATCTCCCAGTAGAGAAACATTTCACATTAAATAAAATGCTTGATGCTAGCTCCATCTTTTTCAAAACGTTTAAACGTCTACCTCACCCGAAGACTTCAGAACCACTGTTAAGCCTCTGTCTTCTCACCATTCAACAGTGGTAATGCATTGCTTGCTGTCCTTCCAAGAAGATCACTTGCCCCGCTAAGAGCCACCGGGCATGCTCCTGGAAGTCTTGTCACAGGCACCAAGAATTCAGACCATATCACCGCATTGTAAGAGGATTCCACTATCTCTCTCTAAATTCCAGAATCTATTTCAAGCTGACATGATTATCCACAAATGCAAAAAGAACAGTTGATGGATAGAATGCAGAGCAATGTCATATATTCACCCCAGTACAGAGATCAGGGCCTAAATCCATTGTTTTTTTGCACTCTACACCACCCCAGTTCAGACATGGCAATGTGCAAATCAGTCTTGACCCTGTGCCTCATGGGAACAGTCCAGCCTGAACTGCTAAGCCATGTCTTTCCTGAACCGGAATCAAGCATCCTAGGACCGGTTTCTGGCTATCAGCCGTCATCAGCCAGGATAGCTTGACTCCAGTGGTGTGGAGAGCACGGGAATCACGTCTGAGCATACCCGTCCCACTCGGTGTGATAAATGCAAAAACAACAGTTGATGGACAGAATGCAGAACAATGTCATACATTCACCCCAGTACAGAGATCTGGGCCTAAATCCATAGTGTTTTTGCACTCCACACCACCCCAGTTCAGACATGGCCATATGCAAATCAGTCTTGACCCTGTGCCTCATGGGAACAGTCCAGCCCGAACTGCTAAGCCATGTCTTTCCTGGACGGGAATCAAGCATCCTAAGATCGGTTTCTGGCTATCAGCCGTCATCAGCCAGGATAGCATGACTCCAGTGGTGTGGAGAGCACAGGACTCACGTCTGAGCATACCCATCCCACTCGGGGTGACAAATGCAAAAACAACAGTTGATGGACAGAATGCAGAACAATGTCATACATTCACCCCAGTACAGAGATCTGGGCCTAAATCCATTGTTTTTTGCACTTCACACCACCCCAGTCCAGACATGGCCATATGCAAATCAGTCTTGACCCTGTGCCTCATGGGAACAGTCCAGCCCGAACTGCTAAGCCATGTCTTTCCTGAACCGGAATCAAGCATCCTAGGACCGGTTTCTGGCTATCAGCCGTCATCAGCCAGGATAGCTTGACTCCAGTGGTGTGGAGAGCACGGGAATCACGTCTGAGCATACCCGTCCCACTCGGTGTGACAAATGCAAAAACAACAGTTGATGGACAGAATGCAGAACAATGTCATACATTCACCCCAGTACAGAGATCTGGGCCTAAATCCATAGTGTTTTTGCACTCCACACCACCCCAGTTCAGACATGGCCATATGCAAATCAGTCTTGACCCTGTGCCTCATGGGAACAGTCCAGCCCGAACTGCTAAGCCATGTCTTTCCTGGACCGGAATCAAGCATCCTAGGACCGGTTTCTGGCTATCAGCCGTCATCAGCCAGGATAGCATGACTCCAGTGGTGTGGAGAGCACAGGACTCACGTCTGAGCATACCCATCCCACTCGGGGTGACAAATGCAAAAACAACAGTTGATGGACAGAATGCAGAACAATGTCATACATTCACCCCAGTACAGAGATCTGGGCCTAAATCCATTGTTTTTTGCACTTCACACCACCCCAGTCCAGACATGGCCATATGCAAATCAGTCTTGACCCTGTGCCTCATGGGAACAGTCCAGCCCGAACTGCTAAGCCATGTCTTTCCTGGACGGGAATCAAGCATCCTAAGATCGGTTTCTGGCTATCAGCCGTCATCAGCCAGGATAGCATGACTCCAGTGGTGTGGAGAGCACAGGACTCACGTCTGAGCATACCCATCCCACTCGGGGTGACAAATGCAAAAACAACAGTTGATGGACAGAATGCAGAACAATGTCATACATTCACCCCAGTACAGAGATCTGGGCCTAAATCCATTGTTTTTTGCACTTCACACCACCCCAGTCCAGACATGGCCATATGCAAATCAGTCTTGACCCTGTGCCTCATGGGAACAGTCCAGCCCGAACTGCTAAGCCATGTCTTTCCTGGACGGGAATCAAGCATCCTAAGATCGGTTTCTGTCTATCAGCCGTCATCAGCCAGGATAGCTAGACTCCAGTGGTGTGGAGAGCACGGGACTCACGTCTGAGCATACCTGTCCCACTCGGGGTGACAAATGCAAAAACAACAGTTGATGGACAGAATGCAGAACCATGTCATACATTCATCCCATTCATCTGGGCCTAAATCCATCGTTTTTTTGCACTCCACACCACCCCAGTTTAGCACAAGATAAAACTAACGGAAGAGGGTAGAAATCAAAAAAGGAAGAAAAACGAAACAAAAAACCTTTGCTTGTCTTACTCACGGACTCTGCCCTAATATGCCTGAGGATATTCAACTAGAGAATGCATACTGCATATAGTTCACTATAAACATGTAGGCCCACTACTTAAAGTTTATCTCTAGGACTGCATTGTCCAATGGTTCCCTCTCAAACGTGGGGATCCCTTTACTGTTTATTTCATCAATTTTATTACTACTATGTCCTTTATATTGCTTGTGTAGCACCTCACGGCCCATGTAACTAAGCCGCATTATATGTTTAATTAATAAATAAACCAATGAATAAATAACTAAATTAACACCATCTGCACAATCTTTGACAGAGGGGACACAGCAGCTCTTATTCTCTTGGACCTCTCTGCAGCAGTTGTGATGCTCTCACACCAGGTCCTCGTCAGGCACCTGCATGAGATTGGCATCCAAGGGCCAGGTGTCCACTTGATTGGCTCCTTCTTAAATAGATAAAGCACAAGCTGTCAGCCTGGCACCTCGTTACTAGAGTGCAACTCTTCCTAATTTTTTCGGGCATTTCATGTAATTTCAAGGAAAGAATTACGTTATTTCAAATACCCCTAGGCTCAGTCTGTTATATCTAAGAGGCCTTCAAAGTAGACCAGAAAGTTGGTCCAAATGACCTGTCTATAATTATAGAAAACATTACGCACACAGAATTAAAGAGAATCATTTGTTCCATGGAGAGTAATGGAGAGACCAAAAAGCAGCAGGGGGAAGTGATCGTATTTGCCCAGGCAAATTTTAAAAAAACAATCAGCCCTCAGTCCTCTAGGAAAGTGTGCTGACACCACAACTCTGCAATCACTGTACTTCTAACCAACACCATCTCTTGATATCTCCAGTACACCACACAAGGGTACATTTATGATTACCTCTTTTGGGTATTCTGTTTATAGGATGCTGGGTCCTCATGCACTGAAGGATGCCTTGCTTTATCATACTGGGCTCATGTGGAAATGTTTCATCATGAGTGGGATCAGCTGCTGATCTCTTGAGGTAAATGAGGAACAAAAAGTAGGGTCTCAATTAAAATTACCTCCTTTCTGACTTTGACCACTTTATTTAAGTCGCTATTTGGCAAAGTTAAAATATACTAGGGGTAGGTTTACATTCTCAGCAGCCCCTTAAATATGCACAGATGAGAGGCAGCTGTTTTCTTCCACACCAGAGATCAGATATGTACACGTTTACTGAGCAGAAGTAGTGGACAAGTGGATAACTACCTAGGCAGCTTGTAAAGAAAGTAAAATATAGAGAAAAATACGAGAAAGAGACTGATCCAAAAAAAGATTCAGAAACTGCCAGTGTATTGTTGGAGAGTACAGCACACCAGAGATTAAGACAATAGTACTTTCTATAGTTGAATTAAAAAAGTATCTTGGATTGAAACCAACAGGTAGCGACCCTTGACCTTAAGGTAGGTCGCTCCCCTTGCTGCTGCAGCGCCACCTGTGACCTTCTGTAGCCGAGAGTCTGCCTGCTGGAGCGAGTTTCTGCCCCCTTTGCCATCTGTATCCCGTATGACTGTCTCCCGATTGAGTGACTGCCCCCCCTTTTGCATTCTGTACCCTGCGTGACTGTCTCCCATTTTGAGTGTCTACCCCCTCTTGTTTGCCTTCTGTACCCCGACTTGACTGGTTCAGGACCTGTGCCCATTCCCCCTGTCCCTTGTTTTGTGCTTTTCTCGCCTCTCTCTTGCTTCCCGTTTTTTCGCGCCGTTCTTTTTCACAGCGCCCTGCGCTCGTGGTTCTCCCGCCGCTGTTTCCCTCCCAGCCCCGCCCCCCGCTCCTCATTGGTTCCTACCCTCCCGCCACCCGCCTGCCAGCTGACCCGCCTCCCCGGCTACCCTTAAATGGTGGCCGCTGCATGACCGCACAGCGGGCGCGCCAAAGGCAAGCCCGTCTGCGCCCGTCCGCGCCTGGCCCGCGCCCAGCACCAGGACCCCTGGTCCCCGCCAATACAAGACCACCCGACAGACCTACGATGCCACCACCCTCAATGCACTCAATGCTAGCAGGAACCCCGCCTGCTACCGAGCCACCCCAAAACACACCCACAGACCCTTCACCTGCAAAGCCTGCAAGTTCACCTGCCTCCGAACCTGCACCACACCTGCAAAGCCGAGCACCAACAACAAACACCTCAAGTGCATTCTGCTTAACACCCGCTCCGTCCACAGACACACCGTGGAACTCTGGAACCTCCTAGACACTACTTCACCAGACGTTGCCTTCCTTACGGAAACCTGGATGAACGCCTCCTCAGCCCCCGACATCGCCATAGCCATCCCGGACGGATACAAGATCACCCGGAGGGACCGCGTCAACCAGACTAGAGGAGGCATCGCCATCATACAGAAGAACACCATCCGCATCACGACCAACTCTGACGACACCCTCACCGCCGCCGAACACCTCCACTTCCAGATAAACACCGACCCCAAGACGACCCACAGAGGCACCCTCATCTACAGACCCCCGGGACCAAGCACACGATTCAGCAAAGACACCGCAGACTTCATCAGCCCGCTCGCCCTCCCCTCCACTGACTACATCCTCCTAGGGGACCTCAACTTCCACCTGAAAAACAACAACGACACCAACACCACCACCCTGCTGGACAACCTCCCCAACCTCGGACTCAAGCAACTGGTGAACACCCCCACCCACTACGCCGGCCACACGCTCGACCCCGTCTTCTCCTCCAGCAAGCAAATCTCCTTCAGCCACTCCACCGGACTGCATTGGACGGATCACAGCTGCGTCCACTTCAGCTTCAGAAAATCCACGACCCACCACCACCCGCAACAGGTGCCCCGCAGGAGCTGGAGCAAGATCACCGCCAACCAGCTCACCACCTCCTTCAGCCAGAACCCTCCCGCCAGCACAACCGACCCCAACGAAGCAGCCAACAACCTCACACAGTGGATCACCATCTGCGCAGACAACCTCGCACCACTGAAGACCCCTCCCAGCAGACCCGGCAGCAAAAAAACCTCCTGGTTCACCGACGAACTCAAGAACTCCAAGAAGAACTGCCGTACCTCGAGAAAGCCTGGAGCAACAATCAGACCACAGACAACATGACTGCCCTCAAACACGCCACCCGCAAACACCACCAGCTGATCCACACCACCAAGAAGACAGCAATCCAGGAACGACTGGACAACAACGCCCACAATAGCAAGGAACTCTTCAGCATCGTCAAAGAGTTCTCCAACCCCAGCGCCGGAAACAACGACATCACCCCCTTGCAGGACCTCTGCGACTCACTCGCCTTGTTCTTTCACAGCAAGATCGCCAACATACACAACAGCTTCGGTGCACAGACCACGCACCCAACCACCGAACCATCACCCCCCACCACCACCCTCTGCGCCTGGACACCGGTAAGCACCGAAGACACCACCCGCACGATGAACACCATCCACTCCGGATCTCCAACCATCCCCTGCCCCCACCACGTCTTCAACAAGGCCGACTCCATCATCGCACCCCAACACCGGGACATCATCAATGCCTCCTTCAACACGGCCACCTTCCCGGAGAGCTGGAAACACGCCGAGCTCAGCGCACTCCTAAAGAAACCAACGGCTGACCCCACCGACCTCAAGAACTACCGCCCCATCTCGCTCCTCCCTTTTCCTGCCAAGGTCATCTAGAAGACCGTCAACAGACAGCTTGCCACCTTCCTCGAGACAAACGTATCCCTCGACCACTCACAGTCCGGCTTCCGAACCAACCACAGCACCGAGACCGCCCTCATCGCAGCCACAGATGACATTATATCCCTGCTCGACAACGGAGAAACTGCGGCCCTCATCCTCCAGCATCTCTCCGTAGCGTTCGACACTGTCTGCCACCGCACCCTTGTACAACGCCTCAGCAACATCGGAACCCAAGAGAAAGCACTGGAATGGATCATCTCGTACCTCTCCGGAAGAACACAGAGAGTCCGTCTCCCCCCGTTCAGATCCAAGGCCTCCGAAGTCATCTGCGGCGTACCACAAGGATCATTGCTCAGCCCCACCCTCTTCAATGTCTACATGAGCCCCCTTGCAGCCATTGCACGCCAACACAACCTCAACATCATCTCCTACGCCGACGACACCCAGCTGATCCTCTCCCTCACAAATGACCCCACTACCGCCAGAACCAGCCTACACGAAGAGATGAAAGACGTCGCGGCGTGGATGAAGAACAGCCGCCTGAAACTGAACTCAGACAAGACGGAAGTCCTCATCCTGGGATAATCACCCTCCGCCTGGGACGACTCCTGGTGGCCCCCTGCCCTGGGCACCGCTCCCAAGCCAACGGACCACGCACGCAACCTGGGCTTCATCCTGGACTCCTCCCTCTCGATGACCAGACAAGTCAACGCCGTCTCATCTTCATGCTTCAACACCCTGCGCATGCTCCGAAAGATCTTCCGGTGGATCCCCACCGAAACCAGGAAGACGGTCACCCAGGCACTTGTCACCAGCCGACTGGACTACGGAATCACCCTCTACGCCGGAACCACAGCCAAACATCAGAAAAAACTCCAACACATCCAGAACGCCTCCGCACGACTCATCCTGGACATCCCCCGACACAGCCACATCTCCGGACACCTGAGGGACCTGCACTGGCTCCCCGTCAGCCAGAGGATCAAGTTCAGACTCCTCACCCATGCACACAAGGCCCTCCACGACCTGGGACCCAGGTACCTCAACAACCGCCTGACCTTCTACACTCCCACCCGCCAGCTACGCTCCGCCAGCCACGCCCTTGCTGCAGTTCCACGCATCCGCGGAGCCACCACCGGAGGGAGGTCCTTCTCCTACCTGGCGGCCAAGACATGGAACTCCCTCTCCATCCGCCTCCGGCTGACCCAGGACCACCTCTCCTTCAGAAAGCAACTCAAGACCTGGCTCTTCTAGCAGTAGCAGAAAGCCCCCCCCCCTGCCCCCCAGCGCCTTGAGACCCTTCCGGGTGAGTAGCGCGCTATACAAATGCTATGATTGATTGATTGACAATGGGCTAACATGACTGAGTCACTGCACATTAAGAACAAAGCAAGAAAGAGTTAAAAGAAAAAACAAACTAGGCAAACTCACCCACACTTGTGAAACTCATTGCCATGCTGATTAAACTCATTGCCATGCTGGTTAAACCTAATGAATTGCGCTTGCACCATCACAAATGTCCCTGGTCAGATGTAAGGGAGGGGTGGGAATGCAAAGCTTAATTTAGCCTATAGCAAATAGGAACTAAAAAGGAAAGTATAACCGTAAACCCCTCGCTTTTGTCAACATAGGCTTTTTGTCTTGACTGATAATATTCAAATATGTTGGATTTAGTTTTAAATTTCCAGATGTATATCTGGTTGGTAGTGAGATAGGTACTATGTTTTTTTATATTCAGGCACACTGTAAACATCTCTAAAATTGCCGCTATAGGTGTCTAAAATTAAGCAATCTGTCAGTGTTTCCAATTGAAGTCCTTTAGTTACACTGACCATCATGTTAGCCCATGAAAGATACCTTTCACATAGTATCCAATCTGCAAAGCATCTATTTGTCAGGGATATTAGACTCCCCTTAGGTTTCACCAAAATGGCCGCAAATTCTTTACATCGACGAAGCAACATGACCTTTTGCAAAGTACTTACCTGATAGGGATATTTTATTCCCCTTAGGTTTTACCAAGATGGCCGCCGTGTTTTTAACATCGACGTGGCAACATGACGTCATCGCGTCTCGCACACACGCGATTTAGAACATAACTTCACTCAGGTTTTACCAAGATGGCCGCTGAGTTTTTTACATCAACGTAGCAGCATGACGTCATCGCATGACGTATACGCGGGATTCAGAGTATAAACTTCCCAACAAGCGAGGAGTGCCGGTTGCTATCTCCATTCTCGCACGATTACGGCATTACATGGTCAGCGGGATTTTTTCGGGTCTAAGGTAAGGAAGTCCCCGCTACGCAATTCGCAAGTATTGGGGCACTCAAATGGCATGGTCTCACCGCGTTTGTTCCACCTTCAGCAGCACATATAGCTCAACATGTTTGGGGCAGCTAACAGGCTCAAGCTGAAAAACGGCTTGGTTTCATGTCTAACTTGTTGTTTTACGTGCATACATGGCGTTAGGCATTTAGGCATCTAAACGGTATGAGCTCATTCGCGTTTTTTTTTACTTTAGGCAGTACATATAGCCCAATATGTTTGCAGTAGTTAATGAGTCAAGCTGCAATCGGGCTGTGTTTTGTGATTAACTTGTTGCTTCAATTGCACACATAGCACTGTCGATGGTAGGCTCCTAACCAGACCTTAAAACGGAATTTTAAAACCACGCAAAGCAACTCGCAGCATCTTTGAGAGATCGCTGTTGGGCATTTAGTCATTTAAAGAGCTTGGTCTCACTGCGTTTGCTTTGCCTTAATCAGTACATATAGCTTAATATGTTCATGGCAGTTAATAAGTCAAGCCGCCTTTGGGAGCAAACATGACCTTTATTTATTATATGAATTTTCATTTATTTGGACCATTTAAATTCCCAGTTAGCTCTTGTAACCTGTAGAAAGAATTTATCTGGACATTACATGTTTTCTTTTTGGGTTTTTTCAGGCCTTATCATGCTAAAGGCTTGATCCGATGTTTTTCAGGTTTTGACCATCCGCCTTGGAATGTCAATTAGCATTAGGCTCATTAGTTATTTGGAACCCAGAATACGTTGTTAAAAAGTCACAGGTCATCTCACCTTGAAAAACAGCTTTGCATTCAGGACAGAGTTTATAGGTGAGTTTCTCTTCAAAATTTAGGAATTTAGCCTTGCCTGTTACTGCCAGTTTCTATTAATAGTTTTGTCAGTAGTTTTCCATACCTATCCTTTTAACTCTAATACAGGTTATAATTTACTGTGGTGCTCTTTCCCACCCACATTTCAGTCGTCAATTGGCCATAATACACTATAAAGATCGATTTAGAGGGTAAGACCTCCTCTCCCTTTTTTACTGACCTTTATCCTTTTGTCAGATCAGAGATATCAGTTAGTAACATATTGTAATATAGATAGTAAATCCATTTTTATTATAATTTTTCAGTTACATCATAGAACTTATCCACCACATATAAAGAAAATTCGGCTTTTGAGATTAGGACTCACCTGATGAATGAGGTAAGCTCTCAAGTAGAACAGGAGCTCTCCATTCCACCCTGTTGCCAGGGGACATCCGTTAGACTATAGATAACTTCTTTTTCTGATACAGCTACTTTGATTAATTTGTAGATACTGGAATAGCTGTCCCTTAATCAGAATGAGCTTTTGAATTTGAATCCACAATATAAGAGAAGAATTGATGAATACGTATTTCTCTGGTAAGTCTTGTTCATTCTAGACACATTACATAGTTTTGCCCCTGCTATAAACTAAGGTCTGTTATCTCTCAATTCGGGATAACCGTCACTGAGAATTTACCAATATACTAGTTGCAGTTACACTCCATTCAACTGCCTTCTGCTCAATTGGCATGGATGCTGCCTTAGATTTGAGCCAGAGATAGAGCTTATCTAAAATTTTAATAATTCAAGCTGCTTCCTGATGATCGTTTTGTTTGTGTGAATGATTTTTTTTGTGAATGAATGGATATATTGGAGCACTTTGTTAGTTTGTCCTTTAAACATGCAAGTTGCTGCACAATGTTGGAAGTGCACTGAGATGGCCATACTGTTCGCCTGTTATCTTTTGAAACCCTAGTTTTGAGGGTAGGTAGGGATAATGTATGTGTTTTTTTAAATTTAAAGGAGTGCTATTGCATTTATATCATAGATACATGTTAAAGCTGTCTTTGTCTTTCCGTTCTAGTATGCCACTGGTAGAAACACCCTGAAGAAGGTTCAACACTGAAACGCGTTGGTGACAATCTTGTCATACATATATCAAACACAACAATTGAGAAGAGGGTCCGAGGGCAAGTTTAGTGACCCCTATCTAGATACATGCCCCAAAAACAATAATCACAGCGAAAATTATATCTAGGGGTCAGGCAATAAAGTGAAGCTCAACTGTAAAGACAGACCTCGACATGACAAGATGTTAATTTACTTTGGAAAGTGAAAAACCAAATGTGCACTTAAGTGATATATGCAAACTTAGACTCAAGAGCATGGGAAAAATGTTCCCATCAGTAGCCATTCTGTGCCGCCCTTTTTAACATCATATGGGTTCTCCTTACCCAGGAGACAAAGTCCACAGCCTACAGGTGTTCTCAAGGCTGTGACAAATCTTTACGTGATGTGTTAACAAATGGAAGGTGCACGAAATGTATAAATATTAGTGGCAACTGAATAAGCAGTGCAAAAAGTGTAAGTGAAAGTAAATTAAAATTGGATAGGACTGAGTAGATGCTTAACTTTAATATTTCTTCTCAGCTCTTCCAAATCTAAAAATGTGCAAGAACAGATTTAACAAAATATCTGTGAGCAATGACGGTCGACATGTTTCAGCATTAATGGCGGTTATGCCAATGCTTTCTTCAGGACCAGATGGTTACTACTGCTATATAGTGTGAGATAAAATAATATAATATCACCTGCAAATTCCAGGTTACATACTCCACCATAGACTAATTTAACGTCACGTCGAAGAGAGAAAAGATAGGAGAAACACAAAGTTAATTTGCTTACAGACAAATTCACAATACAATGATGTAAATAACATTATAACATCATGTAAGAATTGTCTATCATATAAATGCGTTACTTATTTATACAACTGCAAAGACAAGGACCGGTACAACAAGTACACTGGGGACCAGCACCACAACCAACAATGGATCTACGGAGTGGGAAGAAGGTACCCCAGGAAGCAGCGGGACCAAGCAACACGACAGTCTCGTGATTAACCTAAGCTCTCATGTACTTACCAGTGATGAAGAGAGTCTTTTAAATAGAGGACTGGGCTTTGTAGCTACCCAAACAGGAGATCCACTTGTGGCACAAATTGAATTGGCTAAATTTTTTAGAAAAATCAGGCTCCACTATTTTTTCGCTAAACAAACAAATACAGAAATGGAAACTGTGGATAAGAATACTGGTTTAAAAAAACCTTCTACATTCAATCCACCAGTAGCTGGTCTGCCTTCAAAGGTATCAACTTTTGAAGAGGCCGTTGAAAATGATATAAACAACCTCTTCCAGACTCAGAATAAGCCCTTTATAAATCTACCGAGAAATGAACAAGAAAATAAGCCCTTTATAAATCTACCGAGAAAGGAACAAGAGGCTTTACGTTCATTGACATCGAATGAAAGTATTGTAGTAAAGCCTGCCGATAAAGGCGGTGCAATTGTTATACTTGACACTGAAACTTATCGGAGTAAGTGCTTGAGGCAGTTGCAGGACCGCAATGCATACCGTCCTTTATTGGAGGATCCTACAGAATGATTACAGACTATCATTGGGCATCTAGTGGAGGAAGCAACATCAGAAGGGTGGATTACACCGCATGAGGGTCAATACCTTCAAACCTCCCACCCAACTATTCCTTATTTTTACTGCCTCCCTAAAGTCGATAAACCCCAAAGACCACAACCGGGGCGACCAATTATTTCTGGAATTGGTTCAATTCTTGAGCCACTATCCACTTTTGTGGATCACTTTTTGAACCCAATGGTCAGAGAAATGCCCACTTTTCTTCAGGACACCAAAGATGTCCTGAAGATGCTTCCTGAAATACAATTTGACATCACCACGGATATTCTTGTTTCCTCTGACATGGAGTCATTGTACATTTTGATACCCCAAACAGAAACACTCAAGCTAGTTGGGAATCTATTGGAACATAGAGACCTGCAATCCATCACGCCTGTATTTTTCATCATGGGTCTAGCAGAAAGAGAACTACTTTAGGTTCGAGAACACTACCTACCTACAAACAACAGGACCAGTATGGGTAGTGTCTTCGCTCCTAGTTTTGCTAATCCGTATGTACATAACTTTGAGCAGGCAGAAGTCCTAACATCGACCAATCCCTTTCTAGTATCGCTTCGTACTTGGAAGCGATACATAGACGACATTTTTGTCGTCTGGCGGGGTACTGTGGAGGATTTGCTTGCCTTCCACCAGTGTTTGAACACCCGTAATGCTTATTTAAAATTCCCTGTGGAATACAGTAAGACCAATTTAGCCTTCCTAGACTTAACAATCTTAGCCACAGTAGGAGGTTTGGAGTCTGAACCCTATAGGAAGCCAATGGCTTGAAATGCGCTGTTGAGCTACGAAAACTGTCACCCCAGGGCCCTTAAGAATAATTTGCCTTTCGGCCAGTTTCTGAGGGTCCAGAGAAACTGCTCCAACAAAGAAGCATTTATGATACATTTAAAAAAACTGGAAGAACAACTTCAAGAGAAGAAATATCCAAAGAAAATAATTTGTCAGTCGAAAAAAAAAGCGAGCATCTAATAACAATCATGAAGCCCTTCTCGAAGAAACGACACCTAAAGAGAAATCTAGCCGGAACACGTTTGTTAACACATTTAACACAAGGTCCAACCAAGTCCAAAAGATCATCCGAAAACATTGGTCAATTTTAAACACAGGTGGAGATGGTATACCTATGCCTCTCTTCGTGTTTAAAAGAGGCAAAAATCTTAAGGACCAATTAGTCCATACCAGACCGAAAAGTAGAGAACCCTGACAAGTTGGTACCCTTTGCGATCTTCCATCAGTGCAGGGCCACCATCCATGTGGGATGTGTTCTGTATGCCCGCAAACTTGTAAATCGCTCACTGTAGACATAGGAACTAGCAGACCATGGCAACAACGCAGATTCACAAACTGCAACAGTGAGAACCTTATTTATCTGATCACATGCCCATGTAAGAAACGATATGTCAGCATGACAACGCGTAAGATAAAGACTCGAATATCAAAGCATAAGAGCACAGTACGATGCCGCAAACAAGCAACCCGTCTACATCACATTTTTTGGAAGCGGGCCACGGTCCGAACCATTTTGTTTGGACTGTCCTTGAACAGCCCTTACTGCCTGATCATTGCTCCGATGTGAGCAAATGTCTATTTAAAAAAGAACAAAAATGGGTCTACAAATTAAATAGCGACAAAGATGGACTCAACGAACCAACACCTTGGATGTTGCTTTAATTTTGGGGCCCTCTGAACTATTAAATTGTTCTTTCGGTTTTTTACTGACCATCAATTGTGATCATTAAAGAAAGACACTTACACTTTTTTATCAGTTGCCTTGCCACTACCTTATTTAACTTGCAACTGACTCATCTTATTGGGAGTGTGGGTCTTGAAACACAACTTGAGGATTAATGACAACTAATGAAGACTGTTCTATCGAACACACATTATGTTCTTTTCGGCTATCTTGTCACAGAGTAAAGGTTCACTAACCTTAATTGCCGGATACAACAGGAGCGATGGTAGGATACCAATCCCCCTACTCTGGCAACACCTGTGAGTCTATTCTTAGAACTCTACAGATAGATACCATAGCCGGGGAAAGGGGAAAAAGGGAAAAAGGAAACAAAAACGTTGGCGCAGTAAATCAAGAAGGCTCAAAGTAACGGGGAGATAACAGTCCTCACTTCTCTAGGCGCCCCTGAATTCCTGCATGTGAGAGAAACAAACAAATAGTAATTGAGCCCTTCCCTACCCTAGTGAAGGAGATATCAATGTAGTGAGAAACATCCAACTACACACTTACATTATATACTGCCCCACGTGCTCCAAGCAAAAACAGTGCAAAATAGAAAAATAAAGAAAAGAAATAAATAAGAGGGGTCTATAAGTTGTTCATATTCAAAGCATAATCCAGGTATTAACAGCATGACCTTTCCAATGTGTATCCAAAACGTTAAGAACAACAGAATTGTACTTAGCTGCCCTTTAGAACAATCTTGCATGCAGGTGAAGTCAAGTGTTCCAAACAGGCAATCCTGCACCGCTTCTTCCTTCAGAAACGGCGGCATAGTGGTGACGATTTTAGTTGTTTGTCATTACTTCATGTTTTTCAAACAATTAAATCCTTCCGTTTTGATATCCTTAAAGGCAAAAAACAAGGTATTCCCTTTGGTATCTGTGTTCTTCCTCGTAGGAGACAAGGAATTCCACCAAATCCTGCTAATGCGGCTATTGCGCTCTAGCGCTGAATCCAATGTCGAGATACACAACAGACTGCAATTATACACGAACGATGGGATAGGGACCCACAAATTTAGGCTGAAGACGTGTATTACCCTTAATCCTCAAATGTTTAGTACTCAACCAAACCCTGTCTCCCAGCTGATATATTGGCTCTGGAATTCTCTTCCTATCGGCGTTAGCTTTGTCCCTTGCCCTGGCTGCCTCCAAGTGTGCCTTGGCTTCCACTAAGACCTGTTTCAAGTGTGCATGATGTTCTTGAATAGTGGGATTAACCGATGTTCCGGGCAATTCTAGTGGCATCATGTTGGGATGACAACCATTGATGCAGAAAAATGGGGAACAACCTAATGACGAGTGCTCGGCGTCATTATAGGCGAACTCTGAAGTCCATAGTAATGTTCTCCATTCCTCTCCATGTTGCAGTGTAAAGCATCTCAGATATTGCTCGAGGGTTTGGTTTAACCTCTCTGTTTTCCCATCGGTCTGAGGGTGGTAGCTGGTAGAGAGTCTAGCGTCTATTTTCAAGATGGCACACAAGGCCTTCCAACATCTAGACGTGAATAGGGACCCCCTATCGGTGATAATAATAGAAGGAATGCCGTGTAATCTCACTATGTTTTGTAAACACTACCATAGCTAATTAACCCGAAGTGGGGAGTTTATGCAAAGCTATAAAATGACCCATTTTAGTCCGATGGTCCACCACCACCAGGACAGTAGTATTACCAAGGCTGAGAGGCATTTCGACTATGAAGTCCATAGAAATGGTATGCCACGGAGCAGGAGGTGTGGGTGTAGGCCTAAGTAAACCACTAGGCCTTTAATGCGAAGTCTTAGCTTGAGTACAAACAGAACATTCCAAAACATACTGTTCAGTCTCTTTTCCCATAGAGTCCCACCAAAAATACCTCGACATTGATTGTAGCGTTTTCTGTTGTCCTAAATGCCCACCCAAGACGGAATCATGAGTCCATTCAAGAACCTGTTGTTGTAAATCCCCTTTCGGCACATAAAGCCGATTATCATAAAACAACAATCTGTCCTTGCTTGAATGATGAGTGGGATTCAAAGCAATCCATGCATTGGTGTCCTGCGATTCCAGCTGTGTCTTCACCGCGTCCAGAAAATCAGTGCTCGAGATAACTGCCATTTGATCTCTCTGAAAAGATGACTCTGGCAATATAGTGGGAGGATCTTGGATGTCAGTAGTCTGCTTCACTGTATTTGAAAGATTCCGAGATAATGCATCAGCCTTGCTGTTTTGAGGCCCTGGTCGATATTTAATCAAGAAATCGTAGTCTGCAAAAAACAAAGACCACCGCAGTTGTCTCAGTGTCAGGGCTCTGGCACTTTTCAGGAAGAGTAAATTTCTGTGGTCTGTAAAAATCTCTACAGTATGTCGGGCCCCCATTAAATGATGTCTCCATTCTTCGCAGCCTTTCTTTATAGCCAATAGCTCCTTGTCTGTTACGCTATAGTTGGCTTTGCTGGTGGTCAGTTTTCTAAAAAAGAAGGCTACCGGGTGAAGTTGTCCTGTGTCAGTATGCCTTTGGGACAATATGCCTCCCACAGCATAGTACGATGCATCAGTTTCCATCAGGAACGGTTGACTTGCATCCAGATGACGTAATATGGGAGCACTCATGAATTTTGCTTTCAACGCTTGGAATGCTTGTTCGGCTAGCTCGTTCCATCAGAAAGTAGCACCTTTTCTCAGCAAAAGCGTCAATGGCTGGATGATATTAGAGAAGCCTTGGATGAATCTCCTATAAAAATTTGCAAAGCCAAGGAAACTCTGAAGAGATTTCACACATGAAGGGGATTCTCACTCCACAATAGCTTGGACTTTCTTCTGATCCATACACAACCCTTGAGGACCAAACACATAGCCTAGAAATTCAACTTCAGAGGCATGGAACAGACATTTATCCATTTTGGCATACAGGGCATGTTGTTGTAACCGTTCCAGCACCGCCTGCACATGAGCATGATGTTCACTCAAAGTATTTTGAGTATATTAGGATGTCGTCTATATAGACTATACAGGAGACATCCAATAGCCCCCGTAACACATCATCTATAAAATATTGGAAGGCGGCAGGGGCGTTGCATAGACCGAAGGGCATCACAAGATACTCGAATAGCCCAAATTTTGTGCGGAAGCAGTTTTCCATTCGTCCCCTTTTCTTACCTGGAATAGATGGTATGCTCCTCTAAGGTCCAATTTAGTAAATATTGTAGCTCCTTTCAACTGGTCTAATAAGACTGGGATCAAAGGCAACGGGTACCTGTTCTTCCTGGTCACCCTATTAATAGCTCGATAATCGATACATGGTCTCAATCCGCCTTCGCGTTTCGGGATAAAAAACAAAGGCGAAGAAGCAGGGGAGGATGAAGGTCGAATAAACCCAGTCTTTAGCATCTTCCCCAAATATTGCTGTAGATAGGTGTTCTCAGTCTCTGTCAAAGCATAAATTCTACTGCAAGGTATGCTAGAACCAGGTTCGATGTCTATCACGCAATCATAATCCCGATGCGGAGGTAGTCGACTAGCTTCTTGTTCACAAAACAAGTTCTGGTACTGTTGATATTCCTCAGGCATGGTGGAAGTAACACAAACACTGGGAGTACAACAAGCGCTGGCCAGTAACTTTGCCGGACTGTCTTCTTGGGCCTTTTTCTGTAATTGCACATGAGTACAATGTTCCAAACAGTACGTTGATGTCAAATCGATGGTGCGAGCTGCCCATTTCACTAATGGATCATGCAGCGTAAGCCATGGCATTCCTAGAATAGGTTGGAAGGTAGGAGCATCTGATAAGTCGAATTGAATATGTTCGCAATGAGTTGGTCCAGTTCTCATCAGTATTTGAAGAGTATGGAAATTCACAGGGCCCGACGTCAGATCTGTACCATCGACAGCTTTCACAGGTTCAGGTATAGCCTTCTGAATACATGGTACTCCAATGCTTTGGGCATATTTATGATCCATGAAATTGCCAGTAGCACCCGAATCCAATAATGCGTGTACAAGCACAGGATCAGCAACAGCCCATTCCAAAGTCACACAAACGTTCATATGCGGTGCAGTGTTTTGCATCGTGTTTGCCAAAGCAGGAAAGACTTCTTTATCGTAAACACTCAAACAAGGGGTCTCAAACTTGTCTGAGCATCCTCGTTTCCCGACGTTTATGGTTGACGTTCCACAACCAACACCTTGTTAGAGTCCTTCCCATCCTTGTACGTGGCATTGGTCTTGGTTTTACAGTCCTTAATGAAGTGACCAGACTTTCCACAATACATACACAACTGATGTAGGCGCCGTCGGTTTCGCTCTTTCATACTTAACGGGCCACGTACTCCACTTATCTGCATAGGTTCACTTCCATCACTGGATTGGGGTGTCTCTACCGTTGCTGGTTTAGGTCTAGGAAGAAAGAACTTGCCATCATAACGCTGTGTATCCCCCTTCTGTTCTTGTAAGCGGTGATCCAGCTGAACAGTGAGGTCTATTAACTCCTTGCATGTAGTAGGCATATGAACGACTTGAGCAAGGACGTCCTTCATTTCGCCTCTCAACCCTTGATAATACAATGAGACTCTCTTCTCTATAGGCCACTCGGTTTCAACCACCAACCTGTTAAAATTGGTAATATATGTTAGTAAATCCAGAGAGCCCTGTCTTAGGGTAATCAGTTCTCTATCTAAAGTGAGTAGAGGGGCCTTCCTATCAAACAGTTTGCGCATTTCCTCACTGAATGCAGTGAAGTCACTTAGGACAGGATCATTCCTCTCAATTAATGTGAATGACCAACTAGCCGCATTCCCCCCTGGATATGACATCATGAATGCCGTTTTAGTTTGATCAACGGGGAAGACAGCAGGTTTACACATAAAGTGTAACTTGCACTGTCCCAAAAATATACCAAATTTCTTAGGATCCCCAAGGAATCTCTCAGGGGGTGCTAATGGCAATGTGTGGGGCTGTATTAATTGAACCATGGATGTACCCACTGCACCATCCTGTGCAGGAGAACCAACAGAGGAGGAGGGAGGAGGTAGGGTCCAATTCCTTATATATGGTTGCCCTCCTGTACTAGTAGGAACCGTACGTGACATGCCAGCTATTTCATTCCTCATAATCCCCATCTCATTCCTCATCTCATGATTTTCCCCTCTGACTGCATCTACTTCAACTGTCAGAGCTGTCATAGTTTCTAGCAATGCAGTGAGCACTGCATCTGTATCCATCGCTAGGGTTGTAAGTCAGCTTGGCTTGTCACTCTGTCACGGAGTAAAGGTTCACTAACCTCAATTGCCAGATACAACAGGAGAGATGCTAGGATACCAATCCCCCTACTCTGGCAACACCTGTGAGTCTATTCTTAGAACTCTACAGATAGATACCATAGCCGGGGAAAGGGTAAAAAGGGACAAAGGAAACAAAAATGTTGGTGCAGTAAATCAAGAAGGCTCGAAGTAACGGGGAGATAACAGTCCTCACTTCTCTAGGCGCCCCTAAATTCCTGCATGTGAGAGAAACAAACAAATAGTAAGTGAACCCTTCCCTACCCTAGTGAAGGAGATATCAATGTAGTGAGAAACATCCAACTACATACTTACATTATATACTGTCCCACTTGCTCCAAGCAAAAACAGTGCAAAATAGAAAAATAAAGAAAATAAATAAATAAGAGGGGTCTATAAGTTGTTCATATTCAATGCATCATCCAGGTATTAATAGCATGACCTTTCCAATGTTTATCCAAAACGTTAAGGACAACAGAAATGTACTTAGCTGCCCTTTAGAACAATCTCACATGCAGGTGAAGTCAAGTGTTCCAAACAGGCAATCCTGCACCGCTTCTTCCTACAGAAACGGCGGTATAGTGGTGATGACTTTAGTTGTTTGTCATTACTTCATGTTTTTCAAACAATCAAATCCTTTCCGTTTTGATATCCTTAAAGGCAAAAAACAAGGTATTCCCTTTGGTATCTGTGTTCTTCCTCGTAGGACACAAAAATTCCACCAAATCCTGCTAATGCCGCTATTGCGCTCTAGCGCTGAATCCAATGTTGAGATACACAACAGACTGCAATTATACACGAATGCGCTCCAGCGCTGAATCCATTGTCGAAACACACGACAAAATGCAGTCAACCACAAACGCGCTCCAGCGCGATTTGAAAATAGTCTCGAACAGCAACCCCTGAATCCTGGAGAAGAACAAACAAACTCGGCAGAGGGGAAATCCAGGAAGTCCTCAGGTGACAAGCACCGGGGAAAGGGAGGAGCAGGTTTAGATAGGAAAGGAAAGGGAAAGAAAAGTAGGACAAAACTGCAGGCATTCTGGGAGATGTAGTGTCTAATCTATGGCATAATCGTGACAGAACCCCCTCTCAATGTCCGACGTCTCGGCGGACCACCGGGCTTGCTGGGATGCAAGGCGTGAAATCATTGTAGGAGATGTGGACAACGTAAATTACGCTTGGGTTCCCATGTGCGTTCCTCGGGGCCATACCCCTTCCATCCCACGAGATACTGCACTCCAGCCCTCACTCTCCTAGAATCTAGAATTGTCTCAACCTCGTATCCATCCTCCCCATCCACATCTATAGGGACTGGTCTCACAGGCACTCTAGACCCAGGGAGGCAAGGCTTAAGAAGGGATACATGGAACACTGGATGTATCCGCCAAAGGGAAGGAATCTTCAACTCCATAGCTACAGGGTTGATAATCCTAAAAATGGTATAGGGACCCACAAATTTAGGCTGAAGACGTGTATTACCCTTAATCCTCAAATGTTTAGTACTCAACCAAACCCTGTCTCCCAGCTGATATATTGGCTCTGGAATTCTCTTCCTATCAGCGTTAGCTTTGTCCCTTGCCCTGGCTGCCTCCAAGTGTGCCTTGGCTTCCACTAAGACCTGTTTCAAGTGTGCATGATGTTCTTGAATAGTGGGATTAACCGATGTTCCTGGCAATTCTAGTGGCATCATGTTGGGATGACAACCATTGATGCAGAAAAATGGGGAACAACCTAATGACGAGTGCTCGGCGTCATTATAGGCAAACTCTGCAGTCCATAGTAATGTTCTCCATTCCTCTCCATGTTGCAGTGTAAAGCATCTCAGATATTGCTCGAGGGTTTGGTTTAACCTCTCTGTTTTCCCATCGGTCTGAGGGTGGTAGCTGGTAGAGAGTCTAGCGTCTATTTTCAAGATGGCACACAAGGCCTTCCAAAATCTAGACGTGAATTGGGACCCCCTATCGGTGATAATAATAGAAGGAATGCCGTGTAATCTCACTATGTTTTGTAACACTACCATAGCTAATTCACCCGAAGTGGGGAGTTTATGCAAAGCTATAAATTGACCCATTTTAGTCAGATGGTCCACCACCACCAGGACAGTAGTATTACCAAGGCTGAGAGGCATTTCGACTATGAAGTCCATAGAAATGGTATGCCACGGAGCAGGAGGTGTGGGTATAGGCCTAAGTAAACCACTAGGCCTTTGATGCGAAGTCTTAGCTTGAGTACAAACAGAACATTCCAAAACGTACGGTTCAGTGTCTTTTCTCATAGAGTCCCACCAAAAACACCTCGACAATGATTTTAGCGTTTTCTGTTGTCCTAAATGCCCACCCAAGACGGAATCATGAGTCCATTCAAGAACCTGTTGTTGTAAATCCCCTTTCGGCACATAAAGCCGATTATCATAAAACAACAATCTGTCCTTGCTTGAATGATGAGTGGGATTCAAAGCAATCCATGCATTGGTGTCCTGCGATTCCAGCTGTGTCTTCACCGCGTCCAGAAAATCAGTGCTCGAGATAACTGCCATTTGATCTCTCTGAAAAGATGACTCTGGCAATATAGTGGGAGGATCTTGGATGTCAGTAGTCTGCTTCACTGTATTTGAAGGATTACGAGATAATGCATCAGCCTTGCCGTTTTGAGGCCCTGGTCGATATTTAATCAAGAAATCGTAATCTACAAAAAAAAAGACCACCGCAGTTGTCTCAGTGTCAGGGCTCTGGCACTTTTCAGGAAGAGTAAATTTCTGTGGTCTGTAAAAATCTCTACAGTATGTCGGGCCCCCATTAAATGATGTCTCCATTCTTCGCAGCCTTTCTTTATAGCCAATAGCTCCTTGTCTGTTATGCTATAGTTGGCTTCGCTGGTGGTCAGTTTTCTAGAAAAGAAGGCTACCGGGTGAAGTAGTCCTGTGTCAGTATGCCTTTGGGACAATATGCCTCCCACAGCATAGTACGATGCATCAGTTTCCATCAGGAACGGTTGACTTGCATCCGGATGACGTAATATGGGAGCACTCATGAATTTTGCTTTCAACGCTTGGAATGCTTGTTCGCCTAGATCGTTCCATCAGAAAGTAGCACCTTTTCTCAGCAAAAGCGTCAATGGCTGGATGATATTAGAGAAACCTTGGATGAATCTCCTATAAAAATTTGCAAAGCCAAGGAAACTCTGAAGAGATTTCACACATGAAGGGGATTCTCACTCCACAATAGCTTGGACTTTCTTCTGATCCATACACAACCCTTGAGGCCCAAACACATACCCTAGAAATTCAACTTCAGAGGCATGGAACAGACATTTATCCATTTTGGCATACAGGGCATGTTGTTGTAACCGTTCCAGGACCGCCTGCACATGAGCATGATGTTCACTCAAAGTATTTTGAGTATATTAGGATGTCGTTTATATAGACTATACAGGAGACATCCAATAGCCCCCGTAACACATCATCTATAAAATATTGGAAGGCAGCAGGGGCGTTGCATAGACCGAAGGGCATCACAAGATACTTGAATAGCCCAAATTTTGTGCGGAACGCAGTTTTCCATTCGTCCCCTTTTCTTACCCGGACAAGATGGTATGCTCCTCTAAGGTCCAATTTAGTAAATATCGTAGCTTCTTTCAACTGGTCTAATAAGACTGGGATCAAAGGCAACGGGTACCTGTTCTTCCTCGTCACCCTATTAATAGCTTGATAATCGATACATGTTCTCAATCCTCCTTTGCGTTTCGGGATAAAAAACAAAGGCGAAGAAGCAGGGGAGGATGAAGGTCGAATAAACCCAGTCTTTAGCATCTTCACCAAATATTGCTGTAGATAGGTGTTCTCAGTCTCTGTCAAAGCATAAATTCTACTGCAAGGGATGCTAGAACCAGGTTCGATGTCTATCACGCAATCATAATCCCGATGCGGAGGTAGTCGACTAGCTTCTTGTTCACAAAACACGTTCTGGTACTGATGATATTCCCCAGGCATGGTAGAAGTAACACAAACACTGGGAGTACAACAAGCGCTGGCCAGTAACTTTGCCGTACTGTCTTCTTGGGCCTTTTTCTGTAATTGCACATGAGTACAATGTTCCAAACAGTACGTTGATGTCAAATCGATGGTGCGAGCTGCCCATTTCACTAATGGATCATGCAGCGTAAGCCATGGCATTCCTAGAATAAGTTGGAAGGTGGGAGCATCTATTAAGTCGAATTGAATATGTTCGTAATGAGTTGGTCCAGTTCTCATCAGTATTTGAAGAGTATGGAAATTCACAGGGCCCGACGTCAGATCTGTACCATCGACAGCTTTCACAGGTTCAGGTATAGCCTTCTGAATACATGGTACTCCAATGCTTTGGGCATATTTACGATCCATG
This sequence comes from Lissotriton vulgaris, assembly GCF_964263255.1. Classification (NCBI taxonomy): domain Eukaryota; kingdom Metazoa; phylum Chordata; class Amphibia; order Caudata; family Salamandridae; genus Lissotriton; species Lissotriton vulgaris. Next base: position 684,371,952 of record NC_141685.1, on the reverse strand, counting down.
AAATTGCCAGTAGCACCCAAATCCAATAATGCGTGCACAAGCACAGGATCAGCAACAGCCCATTCCAAAGTCACACAAACATTCATATGCGGTGCAGTGTTTTGCATCGTGTTTTCCAAAGCAGGAAAGACCTCTTTATCGTAAACACTCAAACAAGGGGTCTCAAACTTGTCTGAGCATCCTCGTTTCCCGACATTTATGGTTGACGTTCCACAACCAACACCTTGTTAGAGTCCTTCCCATCCTTGTACGTGGCATTGGTCTTGGTTTTACAGTCCTTAATGAAGTGACCGGACTTTCCACATTACATACACAACTGATGTAGGCGCCGTGGTTTTCGCTCTTCCATACTTAACGTGCCACGTACTCCACTTATCTGCATAGGTTCACTTCCATCACTGGATTGGGGTGTCTCTACCGTTGCTGGTTTAGGTCTAGGAAGAAAGAACTTGCCATCATAACGCTGTTAATCCCCCTTCCGTTCTTTTAAGCGGTGATCCAGCTGAACAGTGAGGTCTATTAACTCCTCGCATGTAGTAGGCATATGAACCACTTGAGCAAGGACGTCCTTCATTTCGCCTCTCAACCCTTGGTAATACAATGAGACTCTCTTCTCTATAGGCCACTCGGTTTCAACCACCAACCTGTTAAAACTGGTAATATATGTTAGTAAATCCAGAGAGCCCTGTCTTAGGGTAATCAGTTCTCTATCTAAAGTGAGTAGAGGGGCCTTCCTATCAAACAGTTTGCGCATTTCCTCACAGAATGCAGTGAAGTTACTTAGGACAGGTTCATTCCTCTCTATTAACGTGAATGACCAACTAGCTGCATTCCCTCCTAGATATGACATCATGAATGCCATTTTAGTTTGATCATCGGGGAAGACAGCAGGTTTACACATAAAGTGTAACTTGCACTGTCCCAAAAATATACCAAATTTCTTAGGATCCCCAAGGAATCTCTCAGGGGGTGCTAATGGCAATGTGTGGGGCTGTATTAATTGAACCATGGATGTACCCACTGCGCCATCCTGTGCAGGAGAACCAACAGAGGAGGAGGGAGGAGGTAGGGTCCAATTCCTAATATATGGTTGCCCTCCTGTACTAGTAGGAACCGTACGTGACATGCCAGCTATTTCATTCCTCATAATCCCCATCTCATTCCTCATCTCATGATTTTCCCCTCTGACTGCATCTACTTTAACTCTCAGAGCTGTCATAGTTTCTAGCAATGCAGTGAGCACTGCTTCTGTATCCATTGCTCGGGTTGTAAGTCAGCTTGGCTTGTCACTCTGTCACAGAGTAAATGTTCACTAACCTCAATTGCTGGATACAACAGGAGCGATGCTAGGATACCAATCCCCCTACTCTGGCAACACCTGTGAGTCTATTCTTAGAACTCTACAGATAGATACCATAGCCGGGGAAAGGGTAAAAAGGAACAAAGGAAACAAAAATGTTGGTGCAGTAAATCAAGAAGGCTCGAAGTAACGGGGAGATAAAAGTCCTCACTTCTCTAGGCGCCCCTGAATTCCTGCATGTGAGAGAAACAAATAAATAGTAAGTGAACCCTTCCCTACCCTAGTGAAGGAGATATCAATGTAGTGAGAAACATCCAACTACATACTTACATTATATACTGCCCCACTTGCTCCAAGCAAAAACAGTGCAAAATAGAAAAATAAAGAAAATAAATAAATAAGAGGGGTCTATAAGTTGTTCATATTCAATGCATCATCCAGGTATTAATAGCATGACCTTTCCAATGTTTATCCAAAACGTTAAGGACAACAGAAATGTACTTAGCTGCCCTTTAGAACAATCTCACATGCAGGTGAAGTCAAGTGTTCCAAACAGGCAATCCTGGACCGCTTCTTCCTACAGAAACGGCGGTATAGTGGTGATGACTTTAGTTGTTTGTCATTACTTCATGTTTTTCAAACAATCAAATCCTTTCCGTTTTGATATCCTTAAAGGCAAAAAACAAGGTATTCCCTTTGGTATCTGTGTTCTTCCTCGTAGGACACAAAAATTCCACCAAATCCTGCTAATGCCGCTATTGCGCTCTAGCGCTGAATCCAATGTCGAGATACACAACAGACTGCAATTATACATGAACGCGCTCCAGCGCTGAATCCATTGTCCAAACACACGACAAAATGCAGTCAACCACAAATGCGCTCCAGCGCGATTTGAAAATAGTCTCGAACAGCAACCCCTGAATCCTGGAGAAGAACAAACAAACTCGGCAGAGGGGAAATCCAGGAAGTCCTCAGGTGACAAGCACCGGGGAAAGGGAGGAGCAGGTTTAGATAGGAAAGAGAAAGAAAAGTAGGACAAAACTGCAGGCATTCTGGGAGATGTAGTGTCTAATCTATGGCATAATCGTGACAGAACCCCCTCTCAATGTCCGACGTCTCGGCGGACCACCGGGCTTGCTGGGATGCAAGGCGTGAAATCGTTGTAGGAGATTAGCACCTGGAGGGATACAGCAACTGGCACACGATATTAAAGCAGTTAAACGCGTTCCCTGGATTGGGAATCGCCCCAAAAGATTTAAAGGGGATTGTGTGGCGGTGACCTTTGCACACCCTGGAGTACTCCCAAATGTCCTAACGCATATTCTTCCGCCTCAGCGTAGAAGAGGTACGGTGGTTCCCCTAACACTAAAATTCTTTTATGGGGAACAGCAAAATGTAACCCTACCAAAAACGCCAGCATTAGGATGGGACAACAACTTGAATATGCATAACCGTTGGGCTTCTCCCCTAGTACCAAGCCTGCTATTACAAAACAGGTTTGATGCCCTGTCTGGTCTTAATAACTGCGATTGACAAGAGGTCAGACACGAGATTGCCGAAGCATCCGCAGGAGTAGACCTAAATCAGTCCCCAAATACTATAGGTAGTACACTGCTTAAGTCTGTGGGTACACCTTGCAATATCTTAGAGGGGGCATCAACATCTTGCCATATTGCTAGTTGGAACATAGCAGGACTAGCTTCTAAATTTGAAGTATTAGGGTGGCTAGAACTAATCAGAACATTTGATATCTTATGTCTACAAGAGACCTGGTGTCTAAACTTTAAGGGCCTTGATGGTTTTGTAGCATATGAGCTACCAGCAGTGGCAACTACCTCAGGGAGGGCCAAAGGTGGCTTGCTAATTCTGATTTCTGCGAAAATGCGAATTAGGGTGAAGGAGCATATCACCGTGGGCAATAATTCCCAACTGCTGTGGTTAGCTGATGAGGCAGACAAAAACATTCTACTGATTAATATGTATAATAATGTTTTTGATGCTAGCAGACACATGGTTATTTTAGAATTAGACATCGCAATCAAACAATTGATGAAAGCTTCTAATACAGTTTTTGAGCTCATATATGTTGGAGATTTTAATATTTCTGTTTGCCCTCTCTCTAATCAAAAGTTGTGTGGCACTTTGAACCGTGTTGGAGAGCCAGCTACACATTTCCCACACAATACATATGGAGAAACTTTGAACTCCTTCCTACTCGCCTATGATATGGAGGTTCTAGAGATTGAGCAGGATGGGAAGGGTGATAGCTTGCCAACTTTTGTAGGGAGGGGGGCGAACACTGTAATTGATTTTATTTGTATGTCTTCCGAACTAGCTCATTTTAGTTCTGATGTCAAGGTTGTAGACTATATGGTTAGTGATCATAACTGTCTTGTTATTGAAACTAGGTTTTGGAAAGTTTGTATAATTCCAGATAGTAGCCCTATCACAAACATTGATGTACATAGGCCGAACGGATTTAGAATAAGGTGGGCTGGGGATAAAGCTGAAGTAACTTCTAATTGCATTATCTCATGCTGCTCAAATGACATTACATCAATCATTGATGAGAATTCAAATATGGAGGCCTGTATTATTCACTTTACTAAAATCAAAGTTTTTATTAGTGGTAAGTTTACTACGGCTGCTGGAAATATTAACAATAAAGCCAGGGGATGGTTCAATAATGCATGTACTGTGGCCCTGAAGACCTTAAAAAAGGCATTATCCACCAAACCTAGAGACAAAACGGTTGAAGCCAAGCTCAGATCTGACTATAATTTAGCTCTTAAGCAAAGGAAAGCTGAACTACGAGAGGAAGCTTGGGAGAGATTTGATCTAGCGGCTGTCTCGAAAAATTGTACTCTTTTTTGGACAGTAGTAAACAGCCCTTTTTTAAAAGATGATAAATTCCCCGTGTTAACCTCAAACGTAGGTAAGGAATCATGGGTACAGCATTTCTCCGGCATTTTTAATTCCAATATGGTAATGTTGCCGACAAGTTGCTCTTGGCCAGTACTTAGCCTAGATATCACCTTACAGGAGGTTCTAAGTAGTATCAGGGCTAGTAAGGGCGGAAAGGCCCAGGGACCCGACGGTGTTCCAGTTGATGTGTATAAATCCGCACCTGAGACTTGGGGGCCAGTACTAGCCAAAGTTTTTAATGCTGCTGTTCGCTATACTATCCCGTGTACCTGGTCTGAATCAATAATAGTCCCCATTCACAAGAAAGGGGACCGAGGAAATGTTAAAAACTACCGGCCAATTTCATTGCTGGATTCGTCCGTCAAGATTATGAGCCGTGTACTCCTCGTCCGATTAGAAGAATGGGCAGAGTCTAATCAGATAATGACAGACTGCCAATATGGGTTCAGGAAAGGAAGAGGTTGCATTGAACAATGTTTAAACCTGGAACTCCTGATAGGGAAATACACCCGAGCAAAAAATGGTTCACTCTACCTCTGTTTCGCTGATCTGAGCAGCACTTTTGACCTGGTTGATCATGCCATACTATGGACTACCTTGCTAGAAATGGGAGCACCTAGGGAAATTATATATTTTCTGGCCCGTTTGTACGAGAGGCTTAACTCGAGTGTCCGGTACGGGCCTTCGGGCGAATGTACAGACAAATTTAGGGTCAGGAGAGGTATCAGGCAAGGGTGTGTTTTGGCACCCCTGCTTTTCACTCTGTTTATTAATGAAGTAGACTCGATCCTTAAGAAAGCACCAGCGGACGCCCCTAGAGTAAACACAAGTACCATCCCCGTGTTACTCTATGCGGACGACGCTGTGTTGCTTTCTAGGACTCCTCGGGGTCTACAGCTTTTGATGGACAACTTTGTGGCCTTTATTGAAAAAAGAAAGTTGGTCATTAACAAGAGCAAGACATATGTGATGGAGTGTGGAGCTAGAAATGTTAAAACTAAAAAACCCTATAGGTTTCTTATTGATGGCCAGGTGGTGAAGTGTGTGGAAAATTTCTGCTACCTGGGGGTTACCTTTTCCAAAAATGGTCGCTGGGATGTCGAGCATAAGGTGGTGCGCGACAAAATGATCAGGAGCGCCAATGGAATATTTGCTTTTGCAAGCAAATTAGGTAGTAGAAGGCCCAAAGAAATGCTTAAGATCTTTGAAGCTAGGTGTCTTTCGGCTGCTCTCTACGGAGCAGGGGTATGGGGGGTATCCAGGGTAGAACCTTTACAGGTAGAAGAGAATAAATTTCTGAAAAAATTATTGTGTCTCCCGACATCCACTGCTAATAATTTGGTCCACAAAGAACTAGGACTACATCATCTAAACGACCTATTACTGTTGAGACCTCTGATACTATGGCGTTCGGTCTGGATGAAAGACGAAACCTCATTTAATAGGGCCATCATTGAGGATTGTTTACGTCTAGACTATTTTCTCAAAATCCCATGGATTAAATACACAATTGAATCCTTCTCTAATGTGTTTGGGTTAAACGTTACATTAGATCACTGTTCTGCTTCGGATCTTTCTAAAGACAGTCTGAAATCAATCTTTTTAAATCACTGTGCAGAAAGACGAGCCACGGATGATCTTAAACTTTCCACCTGTATACGTTACAACCAATTGAACGAATTTGTGGGCCTACACCCTTACCTCTTCCAGGTAACTAAAGGGCAACATCGGTTTGTTCTTACCAGGATGAGGATGGGTACGGTCCACCTATTGGTTGCATTCCCTGAGATTAAGATGCGCCCTACAGGTCCATGTCGGTGCGACAACATTTCAGAACAAAGCACAGAGCACTTTTTACTTATATGTAACCTGTATAGTGAATATCGTAAATTCTTTTTAAAACCTTTATTTATTAAATTTGGAGCAAGAACCATCAAAGCGGCAATGAAATTACTTTTTAATTTGCACCACCCTGACATCTGTTTTTATACGGCTAGTTATTTACTCAAGGCAATTAGTTCTAGGAAAAGCATGAATTTTTTAAATAATTTCTAAAATAATTTATTAATTGGAAACTTTTTAAAGTGTGTTATTTGATTCGTTATATGTATCATACTGTATTTTTTTTGCGGATTGCGATTGTAAAGTGCATTTTCTTTTAACATGTATTATATGTATGTACTTTTATGGACATGATTTACATGTCTCCGAATAAAGTTTTGACTTGACTTGCATCATCCAGGTATTAATAGCATGACCTTTCCAATGTTTATCCAAAACGTTAAGGACAACAGAAATGTACTTAGCTGCCCTTTAGAACAATCTTACTTGCAGGTGAAGTCAAGTGTTCTAAACAGGCAATCCTGCACCGCTTCTTCCTTCAGAAACGGCGGTATAGTGGTGACGATTTTAGTTGTTTGTCATTAATTCATGTTCTTCAAACAATCAAATCCTTTACGTTTTGATATCCTTAAAGGCAAAAAACAAGGTATTCCCTTTGGTATCTGTGTTCTTCCTCGTAGGACACAAAAATTCCACCAAATCCTGCTAATGCCGTTATTGCGCTCTAGCGCTGAATCCAATGTCGAGATACACAACAGACTGCAATTATACACAAACGCGCTCCAGCGCGATTTGAAAATAGTCTCGAACAGTAACCTCTGAATCCTGGAGAAGAGCAAACAAACTCGGCAGAGGGGAAATCCAGGAAGTCCTCAGGTGACAAGCACCGGGGAAAGGGAGGAGCAGGTTTAGATAGGAAAGGAAAGGGAAAGAAAAGTAGGACAAAACTGCAGGCATTCTGGGAGATGTAGTGTCTACTCTACGGCATAATCGTGACATATCTATCCATCAATAGACACTAAGTAACCATATCAATATTGTGGTTATAGCTTCTAGAAAATGCATTGGACGTAATATCCTGATACAATTGAACATGTGCATATGTTTTGCAATCAATGGGACTACAACTACTAAGTCCTATTGGTTCTTAGCACTGGTGAAAAATAGTAAAAATAGAAAAATAAAAAAACATTATGAATACAGATGATGTAACTATACAGATACAAGATAGTTTAATTTAATTCATTTTTATTGTAATCGTTGAATTCAGAATACTTCAAGAGGCACATGTGTAATACTCTGAATTGTGATGAGGCAATTCTAACACTCCGATCGAGATCGGCACTATCTTGGACTACATTACCCATAATCCCAGAGATCATGTGACCGTAAGTCACGCAGGCGGAAATACTCTGTCAACAAAAATGGCCCCAACTAAGCAGACGGTGCCTCCCCAGATAGCACAGAAGGAAGTCTGGAGACACCGACGGTTAGGAAAGGCTGACATAGTTTGTAGAATACAAAGCTAGGATAAATGAATGCAACTAGTCGGTTTATGCCGCCTGTACTACACGCAGCTCTACAAGGGTGCAATCTCTAACTTTATTGCTAACCCCGAAAGAAGGTTTGGCTATAGACACTCGTGTGCGAAAGATGACTAGAAGTGACAGGGTCTGTGGTGCGTGGTATAACGAGAACTGAACGGTACCAGCAGATAGATGCCATGCACACTATATGCGGCATAACAGAATTGTGATTTCAAAACTTTATTGTTTCATTGAATGAAACACTATCGGGTATGGCTTTCAAATAACTGTACCCATATAGCAGAGCGTTAAAGCAACTCAAGGTTATTAGCTGACACATGCCGCTCGTACTGAAAGAGGCTCTATGCAGTTGTGATTTCAAATACTTTATTGCTACCCTGAATGAGACACAGGGGGCTATGTCTTCCAATAACTGTGTGCAGATATGATTACGACTGTCTAGGTTATCTCGCACAACGGTTACGATTCGATGCCAATATATTAGGCTGTCTAAGAAGATCGTGAGATAATTAAACAACTGAATGAGCACGTTTAGTTAAGATATCAATTGTAACAGCATGGGTGATACCGTGCACTGCAGTAATTACTTTTAACACTGGCATGATAATTCAAATAGTAGACAGTGAGTTATCTATTACACCTGACCAGTAAAGAGTGAGACCGCACAACTCTAGTAGACTCGACATGCTTGAGTTTCTGTTGGGCGTCTAGCGGTGCTAAGATAATATCGCATACATTTAGGAATACTACCTGGATGTATCCAACTACTAATACTTTTGAATGTTTTCCTTATCATTTTTAATCTAGAGCGGTGCTCCTCTATACCTGAGCTGTAGCCAGGTGGGGTGAAGCGCCATTCCCATAACTAATGGGTGAGTGGCTACTAAACTTTGCAGTTGTATAAATAAGTAAGGCATTTATATGATAGACAATTCTTACATGATGTTCTAATGTTATTTAAATCATTGTATTGTGAATTTGTCTGTAAGCAAATTAACTTTGTGTTTCTCCTGTCTTTTCTGTCTTCGACGTGATGTTACATTAGTCTGTGGTGGAGTATGTAACCTGGAATTTGCAGGTGATATTATATTATTTTATCTCACACTATATAGCAGTAGCAACCATCTGGTCCTGAAGAAAGCATTGGCATAACTGCCATTAATGCTGAAACATGTCGACCGTCATTGCTCAAAGATATTTTGTTAAATCTGTTCTTGCACATTTTTAGATTTGGAAGAGCTGAGAAGAAATATTAAAGTTAAGCATCTACTTAGTCCTATCCAATTTTAATTCACTTTCACGTACACTTTTTGCACTGCTTATTCAGTTGCCACTAATATTTATACATTTTGTGCACCTCCCATTTGTTAACACATCACGTAAAGGTTTGTCACAGCCTTGAGAACACCTGTAGGCTGTGGACTTTGTCTCCTGGGTAGGGAGAACCCATATGATGTTAAAACGGGCGGCACAGAATGGCTACTGATGAGAAAATTTCTCCCATGCTCTTGAGTCTAAGTTCACATATATCACTTAAGTGCACATTTGGTTTTTCACTTTCCACAGTAAATTAACATCTTGTCGTGTCGAGATCTGTCTTTACAGTTGAGCTTCACTTTTTTGCCTGACCCCTAAATATAATTTTTGTTGTGAATCTCGTCATACACCAGTGTTTCTTCTGTAATATTCATATCGGATGTGTATTGGTTGTGCTATATCAATTTTTCGTCTGCACTCCATATAATGATGTTATTATAGTTAATGTCTTCAAGTGGCCATATTTATATGGTATATGCTCTATAAAAACATTTTTTGTGTATATGTGGAATTAATTGTTTATGCAAAAATCTTTTTTAAAAGAATTTGATATCAACTAAAGATTTTGAGAAAAGAAAAAGTAATAAAAAATATTTTTTTTGATAATATACATGTGTGTATCATAATTATTGCACAGATATCTATAATATAGCTGCAGCACATATGTACAAGTAGCACTATACCCCAGTGTTGACTCCTCTTTTTCCAAATCAGTCAACATAGGCCTAAACAGTGCTATTTATTGTTCACTTAAATGTGGTGGAATCACTGCTTACACACATAGTACCCGGCCCAAGGGCATTTGTACATTGGGTATTCCACCAAAATAACATGAAAAAATATTGAGACAAAAATATTGTGTCAAAAATATTGTTAGATCAAAAATATCGTGGGACAATATCTAGAAGGCAAAACAATTTTTTTGTTTTATACATGGTACACAAATATTGTATTTATTCAATATTTTTGTTTAGTTGTATACAATATATATTTCTATTTAGCTGGATAAATATTAGTTATTGAATCGTTTTAAGGTATTAGTATTATTGTAAAACTTTGTTTTAGTAAAGTTAGCAATTTTTTATATTTTGGTGTCAAATCATTTATTAAAATGTACAGTATTTTTCAAAACTCTTTAGAGATATTGCTTGTGCTGTGTTTTGACTTTATTATTGTGTGGCCTGCATGAATACCTCTGGTTCAGGGTGGACCTGGCTTGGCAGAAAGGGCTAGACTGTTCCCATGAGGAGCGGGGTCAAGGCTGATTTGCATATGGCTGGATCCGAACTTGGGTGGCACGATGAGCATAAGAACAATGGATTAAAAACATATCTTTGTGACTGGGGTTGAACGTTTGCATTGTTCAGCATTCTGTCCATCATTTGTTCATTTTCTCGTCCTTTTGCTTTTGTTGCCTAAGTGGAAAAAGTATGCTCAGACGTGGGTCCCATGCTCACTGCGCTACTGAATTCAAGCTAGCCTGGCTGATGAGGGCTGATGCCCCGAAACTGGTCCCAGGATGCTTGTTTCTGGTCCAGGAAGGACCTGTCTAGGCTGTTCGGGCCAACCTGTTCCGATGAGGAGCAGGTTCAAGATTGATTTTCATATGGCTGGGTCCAAACTGGTGTGGTGTGGTGAGCAAAAGAACGATGGAATAAACCAATATTTTTGTGACTGGGGGTGAATGTTTGCATTGGTCAGCATTCTGTCCATCATTTGTTCCTTTTGCTTTTGTTTCCCAAAGTAAAATGGGTAGGCCGTGATGTGGGTCTCGTGCTCACTGTTCCACTGGATTCAAACTAGTCTGGCTGAAGAGGGGTGATGCCCTGAAACTGGTCCCAGGAATCGTGTTTCTGGTCCACGGAGGACTTGGCTTAGCAGATAGATCTAGACTATTCCGCTGAGGAGCAGGGTCATGACTGATTTGCATATTGCTGGGTCCAAACTAAGGTGGCGTGGTTAGCAAAAGAACGATGGAATAAACCCAGATCCTTGAGAGTGGGGGTGAATGTTTGCATTGGTCAGCATTCCGTTAATCATTTGTTCTTTTTGTGTTTGTTGCCCTGAGTGGGAGTGGTATGGCCAGATGTGGGTCTCCTGCTCACTATGCCACCAGATTCAAGCTAGCCTGGCTGAAGAGGGGAGATGCTCCGAAACCGGTCCCAGAATTCTAGTTTTTGGTCCAAGGAGGACTTGGCTTGTCAATTTGGGCTGGTCAGCATTCCGTCCATCATTTGTTCCTTTTGCTTTTTTGCCCTAACTGGGAAGGGCATGACCAGATGTGGGTCCCATGCTCGCTGCACCACTGGATTCAAGCTGCCTGGCTGATGAGGGGTGATGCCCCGAAACCGGTCCCAGGATGCTTTTTTCTGGTCTATCGAGGACCTGGCTTGGCAGCTCTGGCTGGACTGCTCCCATGAGGAGCAGTGTCAAGACTATTTTGCATATGGCTGGGTCTAAACTGGGGTGGTGTGGTGAGCATTCCTTCCTTTTGCCCATACCAGGAGTCTGACACCCCTCTCACATGGGGATATGTCTTTAGTATTTTTATGGACAGTGGACTTCAACTTTTTTATTTTTTTTACAAATTTAGAATTGCTTTAATGGAATTATTTTGTATTATGCGTTAGGAGTTGCTCCGTTGACATTTCCTGATATGTTTTTCATTATTTGCTCACCTCACCTCCAAGCTTGAGTTTTGCCTCTGAAACAAGACTCCATGTTATTTAACTCTGAACATTTCCCAAGGGCTGTTTATATTTTCTTCAATCATTTACAAAATCTGCACAATTTATCACTTTAAAAAAATGTCATACATTATTGGCCTAATTTTTTTTATAAATGCAGATTATTGCATTGTATACAATGGACAAAAGGTTTAGTTCTTTTGAAGATGGTTTCAACATCATAATGTATTTTAATGCAATACAGTTTGAGCGTAAACAGAAGAAAAATAACACTTTCCATTTTAGTAACATCAACGTCAAATAGTCAACTCAGATGAAAGATAAAACAGGTTTATTTTTAAAAAGGTATACAATATTTTATTTTTCAAAGAGTGTACAGTAGACCTTGACGTGAGTCCCTTGCTCACTTTGCCACTGGATTCAAGCAAGCCGGGCTGAAGACGGTCCAGGGAAGACATGGCTTGGCAGTTCGGGCTGGACTGTTCCCATGAGGCACAGGGTCAGATTGATTTGCATATAGCCATTTCTGAACTGGGGTGGCAGAGTGGGCTAAAGAACGGTGATGGATTTAACCCAGATCTTTTGACTGGGTGTGAGTGTTTGATTGATTCAGATGCTCCATCCATCACCACCCCCTTTTGTACCGCTACACATGACCCACAGCGCGGATCTGCCTCAATGGCACAATCCCGCCAGTATTTACCTTTTCGAGAGGCTCCAGACAAGGCTGTCCATTATCCCTGCTATTATTTATTATAGCACTGGACCAGCTAATGAGACACCTATAACTGAAACACTTACATAGAGGAGTACTGTTCAAGACAAGCCCATTGCTGGTTCCAGCATATGCAGATGACATTCTCCTCTATGTGAGACCCCAAATGACAACATGGGCCCATTACGTTGAGAGTTCACAAGATATGGTGCTCTAGCAGGCCTCTACATTAACTGGGGAAAGTCAGAACTCTTTCCTTTAACAGCTGTAACTAAACCCACAGATACTGAATGCTGCTGGTATGGTGTGACTCATCCACAAGATATCTAGGGATTATTATACACTTAGAAAAGGATCAAATACTACAGTTAAACTATGGCCCAGTGATACATAAACTTGAGGAGCAGATAGAACGCTGGATAAAGCTTTCGCTATCTGTGGCGGGCCAAATGCCCTTATAAAAATGATAGTGCTACCCCAATTTCTGTACATATTCCAGAATATTCCCATTCCCTTTACAAATGCTTTCTTCACCACACTGAGGTCCATACTCATTAGGCTAGTATGGAGGGGGCCAAAAGCCACGTATAGGATGGTCCAAACTGACGCATCCTTACGACCGAGGAGGGTTTGGTGTTCCGGATCTGCACCTATACTTCCTAGTTGCCCAATACAGCTTTGCTCAACATTGGGATCCTCCCGATGTGTCCCTGCCATATGACAAGCCGGAGGCTGATCTAGCCTTGTTGCTACAACTCAAGGCAAAACTGCCGAAATGAATTCCCAGAGACCAGCAAGATATATAAACAGTGTCTACCACTAGCTGGGCATGGACGAGGATATTAAGTAAAGTGGGTGAACAGTTGCTACATACACCCACGCATACCTTACTAGCCAAGCCTCGGATAGCCATCACTCAAAAAGCACTAGTGCAGCGCACTCTAACTAGACACTCCATAACAACATTCAGAGAGCTCTTCCTGCATGGACATGCATTCTCACATACAACAGTCCCATGGTTTCAAAGTTTCCCCCAAATGGATCAGTTCACGCTCCAATGCGGAGAAAGTGCGCTTACAGCTCAAATGCCAACATACCCCCTAGAGCCCGAGGCATTCTATTGATCGGTGACACAAACGGAGATCATCTAATCTCCAAACGTTATAGTGCCAGTCTGGCACTGATGCTCACTCACTATGCCAGGGTTCGTGCAGAATGGGAGGGAGATTTGGTACACAAATTGTCTGATCAAACATGGAAGAGTTGCTTCGCACAAACTACTGGTTTCAATGAATCACAGACGCAAGATACTTCACTTTAAATGCATAGACCGGGCGATTGTCACACCAGCAAATCTTAACAGGCTGGACCTCGCACGCTCGGGCAATTGCCCCAAATGCCAAGCGCCCATGGAAGACTTCTTGCATCTGACCTGGACATGTCGTAAGGTGGCTGTTTATTGGCAGGAAATTTTCCAAACAATATCTTGCATGTTTCACATGCAAATACACCCTTACCAACTGGTGGCGCTGCTAGGATATATACAGGAGAACCCTAAAACTATCCGAAGATACGTGGCCATAGTGCTACTCATAGCGAAGAGGGAAATAGCACTAGACTGGGGTAGTAGATGGATGCCCAACAAAAACACATGGATCAAAAGCCGAGTACATTGTGATACAAACAGTGAACTTTACACTATACTTCAGCCACCCACAGCTAGACCCTGTGATATCTGGGGTTTCCTGAGGGACTATTTACTTGCAATAGATGGGGAGAGGGAGGAACGTGCCGCAGACACAGCACAGACTAATATAGATGGGGATGCAACTGCAAAATAGCTCTAAAAGCGGTACACAATAAGGACACAAACTTTGTGCAAGGATAAGGGGAGAAAGTATGGTGGCTAGATTAGACATGATGGGAATGCTGCCATGGATAAGATATTATCAAATGTCTGGAGGAGATTGATATAAGAGGTGTAATATGTAAAGCAGAAATACTAAGTGAACTGTGTACCATGTTCAAGTTTGATATTATTATATGGTCTACAAAAATAAAAATAAAATCTTTAAAAAAAAGAAACAAGACCTATTTTAACATGTTTATTTTTTATTTTTACGTAGTTCATAGAATGTGAATGGTTACCTCGTACAACATGAAAAATAAAAGAGCAAAACGTGATTTGTGGCCCGCAAGGAGGTCATGACACTGTCCAATTTCTGTGGGCTTCTGACGATGCTGTTTTCCATGCTGTATAAAACAGGAGCATGGTCACCGCCTCTGCAGAGAGTGGTCTGCCTGATGTGTTGTCTACTCAGTGGCGGACAACACAAACAAAAAGAGGTTGGGCAGGTGGAGAGGGTGCAGGGGGAGCTGCCGGCCCGCCTTGTACCTTGGTGTCCCTCTACTTCCTGTTCCAAGCAGACACCAGGACAGCATCAGAGACTCCCTGTGCAATCCCCGTGCTGCTTTCATGCTATGGAAGCTGTTCAGAGATTGGCCCGAGCGGGCTGGTTAAACACCTGCTCAGGCACAGGGAGTCTATGCTCCGTCTCCAAACTGGATGTGAAGTGTAGCCTAAGACGTCTAGCCAAGCAGGCATGCTAGCTTGGAAGTGCATTCCACTCCTCCATCCCATGGCCTCGCCTTATACATGCTGGCTCAGCCAGCAGCTGAAAAATGAAATGAATATAAAGTATTGTTTTATTTTTTAGCTGCTAGCTCTGAGACTGTGAGGTGACGCTCCTCCGCAATTGCGGAGGAACTGCTGCTGTGTCAACTACCATCTTTGCACTGCTTACATACCTCTACTTTCCAAACAAGATATGACATTCCATTTTTAGTGTCAAAGACCACCTAACCCTTATGCAGGGAATAAAAAAACTTGCATCTCCTATTTTGTCAACCCTGTCATGAAAAATGGTGGCCAATATGGCGTCATCCATAGTGGCGCCTTCTTAAAAAAATTATAGTGCATTTTCCCCTGTGAATAATGCCTCTTCTGACTCTTCTGACTCTTTCTCAGAACATTCCAACCATTTTGCTTTTTACCTAATGGACCAGGACTAGATTATTAACCTTCTGGTTTGCCTCAGAGGGAATAAACATCAAAACCTCTTTAACAACCTCAGGGAACGATGAGCATCTTAAGTGCACCGATCGTCCTTATTTAACATCTTTTGTAACCAAAATATAGTTCTAAAAATCAAAGCAAAATTTATGAGCATAAATAAGCCTCTCAGCTTATCAAACACACTAAGGGTCATTTTTATGAGACAATTGCACCACCGTAGCATTACGTTTTGTGACACTTTGGCGGTTAAAATCATGTTCATGATGCCACGCAAAGCCACTTTGAAGTAGGGCATGGCAGCACAAATCTCTGTGTTGCCTTGCTCTGCACTAGTGAGGTTTTCCTTCGGCATTGCGGTGGGTTTTTCAAAGCAACACTCACGGACCAAAAGTTTAACTTGACTACTTTTTGGTATTCACAAAGGTAAGTTTCTACTAGTTCTTTTACTACAGGTAAACTTACTAGTCGTAAAGTGACTAGTGATAAAGTTACTAATAGTAAAATTGCTGTTACTAAAATTACTAGTAGTACCTTACCTTTGTGAATTTCAAAAATTACTGAAAGTAGTGAAGTTAGACATTTGGTCTAAATTAGAATTTTGGTCTAGGTTACCTTTGTGAATCGGACATAACATATTTTTTAGTGTAGCCAGATGCGTTTCCATAAACAACATTTTGAGCAACAAATCAAAGAGCTTCTTCCCACCAACAAATGCCAATTCTTGAGATTCAAATCTGGATCCATGATACCGCCAATGGCGATTAAAATTAATTTACCACTATATACAAAAACTTTTTGCATGCTGTAATCCCTAACCTTAACAACAACTTTAGTTAATGTGCTCTTTAGTCAATGAAGGTGTACCTTCCTGTACATAAACAATCACTGAAAAAAATGACCTTTTGCCAGTGGTGGCTCACAGAGGTAATGCTGTGGGGAGGTGAGGCGGACCGGAGGCCAGGTGGGGTGGGGGGTAGTGGAGTTCGACATATAACGGCAAAATTTAAAGTAAATGAGTTCTTTTACAGATCCTTTATCAAGTATAAACTTAGAAATAATGTGCTTCCTTTAATATCCTACAAGCCATCTCCAAAAGACTTTCTGTCACAGATGGTATATGGCCACTGTGCTTTGAATACCATTCTTTTGTCTAATGGGGTTACATCCAGATTAGCAAATCTCCCCATTGGAAGGATCCCGCGGAAAAGTATTGTATTTTCATGTTTTCTCGGCCTGAGTGAATTGTTGAAAGGTTCGCAGTATTTCATCATCAGCTTTCGTCATGTGCTGATTCACCGACACCTACTTACATTTTGAATGCTCATTGTCTTGGTGGTTTACGGCTTTGTATCTCCAGCTGCTTCACTTCCATCTTCTAAACCCGTTTCACAAGGGACTGCAGGATAATTGCTCTTAATACAACCGCACCATCCATTTAAGGAACAGGCTGAAAGGCGGGAGCAATAAAGTGGTTTCAGAAGGCACTCTGGTGTGCACTAATGGACATAACAGGAAGGATATTCGATTTGGTAGAAAATACTGCATATGTTTTATTGTTAAATATAATGGCTAATTTAATTATTAACTGTCATTGATGGAGCACAGATCCTGCTCGAAACTCTCTGGAATGGGGTGTGCTGGCATCAAAGGAATGAAAAAAAAGACAATTTACGCCTTTCCTAGTTCTTTAGAATCATGTTTACGCATCATTAGGGGCATATTTGCAAGACCCTATAACCGCCACAACATCATTTTTTCAGATGTTGTGGTGGTGATAGAGGCTTTGCCTTAGTTACAAGCCAGCGTTACGCCACTTAACGTGGTTTAACATTGCCTTGTAAATAAAGGCCCCTTTCATGCATCACTTAGCATGAAAGGGTGAGGGTAATGGGTGTTGCGGTCGGCATTCCACCAAAACACCCTTTGATTTTCACACGGTCCCCTATTTACAAGGGTGGCATAAATAGGAGGCAGCGCTAAAATAAAGACCAGGGGAAACCTGGTCTTGAACAGGTGAAACAAAGAGATATGCTTTATTTCGCCCTGTTTTTGCTGTTTCCATGTGTGCTGCATTGTGCAGCACACATAGAAACAGCAAAACGCCATTGATTTATTATATGCATGAAGGTGTCCCTTCCTGTACATAAACAATCACTGAAAAAAATGACCTTTTGCCAGTGGTGGCTCACAGAGGTAATGCTTTGGGGGGTGAGTCAAAGCGGAGGCGAGGTTTGGTGGGGGGTAGTGGAGTTCGACATACAACGGCAAAGATTTAAGTAAAGCAATAACTAAATAAAACCACTTACCTTGCGCTCGCTACATCTCTGTGTTGGGTATGCGGCGAGCGCTAGGTAAGTTGTTTTATTTATTTATTTACTTACACCTTTGCTGTCGTATGTCGAACTCCACTATCCCCCACCCAGCCCCACACCTGCCCTGCCTCACCACTCCATAGCATTACCTCTGCTAGCCGCCACTACTTTTAGCAACTTCTATGTGTCATGCATTAAGCAGCACCCATAGAAGTTACAAGGCGCCATTACTGATTGTTTATGTGCAAGTAGGGACACCTTCCTGCACATGAACAATCATTCCCCTGCAACGCAGACACCCTTTCACTATGGTGCAAGGGTGCCTGCATTGGAGCTTGGCAGTTAAATTAGTACCAGTGCAGGGGGAAATAAGGACGGCACCGTATTCCTGTAAATGCGACGCAGCCCTGCATTTCAGAATAGGCGGAGCACGGCGCCGAGCCAAGGCGGCTAATGCCACACTCCCCTACTTCTCTTATTTTCTTCAGTGTGCCTTTTGTCATATCATTAGGTTCAATGTTACCATGTTCACAGCAAACGGAACAATAGTGCAGTAAGATGATTTATTAAAACTCCCGAACCATGCATTTGATTACCTTGCTAAAATATGAATTCTTATGAATGTTTATCTAAGGGAGTGCGTGAACGAGTGACTGAAAGAGTGTGAGTCCATGAGCTGTCAAAATGTAGTCCTGTGAGTTCTGCCACACGAAAACATCAGAGAACAGCGGAACCAGAAAAGGGACATTTGAATAAACAAATGTGACTCTTCCGTTTTTTGAAGACTCTTGTGACTCTAGTACTTTTGACATCCAGTGCAATCATCTCACTGGATGAGGCCCAAGTGAAAAAATCTCTTGCCACCTATGGCGCAAGGACATGAAGCACCACAAGAACAGTTTGATTTTTGGGGCAACTGAAACAATGAAATTGTCCAATAGAAAGGTAAACACTAGCCCTTGCGCTACAGCGTGCATTAAAAGGAGAACTTCAAAGTTAGCTTGAAACCCAGACGGAGCCCTGTGGCAATGTTTTGGGTGGGACATATGTTGCCATGGTTTCCCTCTCAGATACAGTATAGATGCACCAAAGTCAACCCAGTTGTAATTTGCGAGGGAGAGATTTGCTTGATAACTCACTTATTCGCGAGAGTGACAACGGACTTTGGGGCATAGTATCAAGTCGCCGCGATAAAATGATCGCCGCTTTAGCGTCTTTTTTCGGGCAAAAAGCGGCGATAATTTTATCACATGATCAGCAAGGTACTGCTATCGCGTGAATCCATGTCTCAGCGCCTGTTTCCTTAACGCCCAGCATCTCAATGCTAATGAGAAGCATAGTAGGCGTTCCGCACTAACATAACGTGAGACATGTCATTAACACAACTTACTCCTATCAGCAATCTGGCCACAAACCCGCGTAGAGACGATAATTGTATCGCTAACCGCGCTTATCCCTGCTTTGTTTATGCTTGCTTTCAAACTGACTTACCCATTATATCCAATGGGAGGTGGATTGTAGGGATGAGTCCGCCCTGCCCTATCAACAGGGATCTGACTATTGCTGTGCTGTTATTGCTAGGTTTCCAGCACACTTTCGCCCCTATCGCGTTGGAGATAAGCGTTGCTGATAGAGTGCTATCTCTGCGATAAAATTCAGCAATAGCCGGCGTTAAGTTAAAATTCGCTAAGCACACTTAGCGATGATTATTGTTTCTTTCTACTGATATGCCCCTTTGGCCCTTAATAAAATGGTCTCGAAAGTGGAGATTTGCATGCTTAGCCTATGCATTAGTATGGCAGCCTCTGGTCTTTCTGCGGTTTTCTGCAAACATTTTCAGCAGATAAACACTGGTAGGAAATTTCTGGATTGTCAGAATTACTTGAAAAAATCTATCAGTGGACATCAGTTTCTGTAATAATTCCTCAGTGAAAATTTAGAAGACTACAGTAATTTCACTCAAAACCTCCCTGGATCAGAAATTCTAGGTGAGAAAGTAATGATGCATTTTTTGCCAAAATTGGCAAACCTGAAGTCAGTAGTGCCGACTGTAACGCCACTATCACTCACGAGAATATCTGAGGTTAAAACATTAAAAAAAGGAGGGTCGGTTTTGTTGGCTGAGCCAAAGAAATGGAGTTTACACTTCCCAATAACACATTTGAATAAAGGAATATCTATTTAAGTGACATAAAACTATATTCTCTTCATCCATAATGAAACCATCGGCTTCCTGGGTTTGTTTCAATGCTACCAGAGACTGTTCAACCTTGTAAGTACCGAACTTCTGAATTAAATGTTCTTCCTGTTTACCACACAGGAGTCCTTGCTCCAAGTAGTTTCTGTAGTTACTGAAATGGTGAACAGATTGTAATGTTGTCTGTGTCTAAGTGCAGTCCCTTACAGTCAATCCAGTCAGTTCCCAATCTATCTATCTGTCTATCTATCTATCTATCTATCTATCTATCTATCTATCTATCTATCTATCTATCTATCTATCTATCTATCTATCTATCTATCTATCTATCTATCTATCTATCTATCTATCAATCTCTCTCTATATATTACCTACTGGCGGTCGCCGGTAGGTAGTTATAGTTAGGACCTAGTTTCCATAGGAAATCCTCAACATTCTGTTTGGAATAACTTTGGTCCTGGTGGATGAATCTTTGCGAATTTCTGAAAGAAGATGGCTCGGTCCACTGCGCTCCTTCCCTGAAAGGTTGGGGGGGATTGGTCAAGTGGGGGCTGAGATAAAAGGGGGGTCCCAAAACGTTTTTTCTCCATGTTATTTTCCATAGGACGTTTAGACACGGCTACAGGTCGAACGGCTGAATGGATTTATAGGAAATTTGGCAAAACTGTAGAGTCCAGTTTGCAGATTACGCTTTTTTTGGAATGGTGTAAATCCGTTCAGTAGTTGCTGAGAAAATTTAAGTTAAAGTCAATTATATATCTATACACGCGCACGGGTGCGCGCACCCAAGCGGCTGCGCATGAGCGGAATTTTTTTTTGCTGCGTGACGTCTGTTAACGTTCGATTCGAAGGAAATCAGGAAGTGTTGACTGCCATTTTGTCACTGCGAGTAAATATATTGTTCATTTCAAAGCGTTGGAACATGGAAACGGGAGAAGGTAGATACTGTCTTGCGGCGTAGGTTTTCTCAGGGTGTGTAGTAAGGCCCTTGAACGCGAAAATATATATTTTTTTTTTTTTAAAGTTGCGGGGTGCGCGCACCTGGTTGTGCACACCTATTTACAAGAGTGTGAAAATGGAGATAAATCAGAAGTTTGAGTGCTTAGATATAAGGTGGCTCT
This sequence comes from Lissotriton vulgaris, assembly GCF_964263255.1. Lineage (NCBI taxonomy): Eukaryota > Metazoa > Chordata > Amphibia > Caudata > Salamandridae > Lissotriton > Lissotriton vulgaris. The sequence goes on along the minus strand of NC_141685.1, from coordinate 684,350,913 downwards.
GAAAAGAGCCCTTGTGTTAATTGAGTTTTTTCTGCATTTATAAGTAAGTACCGATGCAGAGCCTGATGTTGCAGAGGAAGATTCTGTTTCCCTCATCCGTGAAATGAACACCGTCTTTCCTATAGACGTCTTGCATGTGGTAACGCAAGTTGTTGTGGTAAATAGAACCCATGCTATAATCTCTGAGGAAAGCAGAAACAGATTTATTTACATGTCTCCTTGCTTTCTCAATTTGTGCACAATGTTGATTGGACCAATTCCATTTCTGTCTTTGGCAAATATTGGAATATACCAAGGCAGTTCGAGGAAAAAGTGTCATCAATTGTCGAAAGGTGTCTTTTAGAAGCATTTCCAGACCTACCCCAGTCATTGTGCCTAGATCGTTCCCACCACAGTGCACAATTATAAGGTCTGGTTCTGGGAGATGCATAAAAGTTTTCACCAATGGAATCTATTGGTGACATTTCAATCCTCTTTGGCCAATCCACGTTATGTGTACATTTGCTAAATCAAGGTTGGAAATTCGTCTGCTTGCTGCATATTTTCCACTCCAGTGAATATAGCTGTGTCCTAAAAGCCAAACCTTCATTGTCAAGGGATATGCAGTAGTCCTCCGATGGGTTCTGGAAGTGGAATGGTAGTTAGAAGCTGAAAGTCAAGATAAAAAAAAGGATGAGGCTGGGTGTGGTTGAAAAAATAAAAATGATTGGTTGATTGTAATACCTCAAGATTGAAGACTACGTTGCATGTTAATGTTTATGTTAAAGGAAAAGTACTATTGGGTGTGAAAAAAATGACATGTAACAGAGCTGTAGATTGGCAGGTGTTTCTGGAGGGAAAACAGTCTTCTTAGTTTGCTGTAGAACGTTGAGATATGAACTTTTGACCTGTGCCTTCAGCCAGGTGCAGAATGAGGTGTTACCATGGAAACAGCCAGAGATGGCAGTGGGAGATGGGTGACTTTTATGTGACATTAAAAATATTGTGAGGGACAACCAATTGAAATGTAAATTTGATTTTAAAATTTTGCGGGCTGAAGAGAGTTATATGAGTCTGTATTGACTGGATATCTGTGCCATTGAATTTTGGTTGCAGTGATAGAAGCTTAATAGAGAGTTCCGTCAAACGAATATCTGTTTTGTGACTGTCACTGTTGTACATCGTACAAAGCATTGGTAAAGGTAAGTCTGTAACAGTTTGTTTTGTCATGTACCGTAAAATATGGTTCAGTCACAAACATTGATTGATTTTCCTAGTAGTCTGAACAAAAACTAATTTTTGGCTGTCATAATGTGTTGTATTTCTAAAACTAATTTTTTCATTTAAAGGTGAAATATGCAGTATAAAATATGTTTAATATAGAGAGTAATTATTTGTGAGATTTTGAAGCCTTTATATATAATGAGAGAAGTTGTTCATGAAGTGAAAAAATGATATTAGCAGAGAGACAGATAATGCAGATAAAGAGAGAAATGGTAAATTACATGTGATACCGTCGTCAAAAAATGCAAATGGTTAATGAATTTGTAAACTTTCTGTCAGACGACAAAATTACAGTGTGGTTGGTGGCCGTGGCCTGCACTGGTGGGGGTGGGGCGAGAGGGAGGGGGAAGGGGGCCAAAGTGGTAATGATAAAGGTATTCACAAAGTTTCTGTTAGTCTTCAAAATTATAGTGCGGTTTCTGGCCGCGGCTTGCACTGGTGGGGTGAGAAGGGGAGGTGGTCGAGTAAAATAAAATGAAAAGTTTTGACCATGAGGTTGTACACAGATTTGTGCAGTAAATGTGTTCGTAAATTGAGGTACCAAACGGAGTATAAAAATATCTCTCTGACTCCTGCTGTTTGATTGCATCTTAATCTCCCTTCTGCTTTCCGTCTCCGTTGCTCTGTGTTATCTTATTGTGTGTGTGTCTGTCTGTGTCTGCCTTCAGTCCGGGCTGAGGAAGTTTGCTGTGGAGGCACACACAGATAGTCCTATCAAAGTAGTTGGAACGTTTTCTAAAAAATAATTATATAATTGCATTGCTTTTTTGAAGCGCTAGTGAATCTTTTCTTTCACAATTACCGCTTGGTTGCTTTCACAGAGCAGAGGGTATGTCGTATTTCACTAGTTAGTGCCTCTGCATCTGCACTCTGTTCTCTGGTGGCTGGCGGAGAAGTGTTTGTTATTGTGGAGATGAAAGCGTGATAAGGAGTGAAATACAACATAGCGTCTGGCCTGTAGAAGCGTGGGAGCAGTGATTAACTCTGAGTCAAGCGGAACTGCGGCGGTGCTTGGTAACAGTAATAAAAAATTTTTAACAGAGGTACAACTGTCTGTACGGTGCACGGTGCGCGACCTACTAAGAAAGAGTTCACGGGCAGTTATAGGCTTGCGGGTTCTAGTATCAGTAAGTCAGGTCGAAAACATTAAGTTAGTACAGCTGAGGTTACCTGGAACACATGAATACTCTTTCAATATACAATCATTTCAGTTGAGATTATGGATTAAAAGAGAGAACGTGTATATTTGAATTGTTTATTCAGAAATGCACTGTTTTCAAGGCAAGTCCCTTATCTAATATGAGTACAGACATTGCAAAAAACGAAGTAATCGGTATACTCAGTAGTACATGGAATACAAACGCTATAGTTGATGAAAAATGAATATGGTTTCGCAAAATTAATTGTACACTCTTATAAGGAAGTATATTATATTTTAATAAATGGAAGAAGGTCTCTGGCCTTTCAGTTTAGGAACGATATATGAAAATGCTAGTGGTTATACATCATCTCTTTATCAATCAGTTCTCTACATGCGAAGCACTATCAAGTTTGTGTTATGTTACTGTGTAAGGGGAAAAAAACGCGCCAAAAGTGACAAAATGGCGAGAGGTGCATGTATGTAATCTGTTGGATCGTTCGCAAATCAGTGTTGAGAAGAACTATTGTATTGAGATATCTTTTGAAGGTTGCAGTATTGCATTTGAAATACAGCACGAAAAACAATGGAAATATTATTGAAAGAATATATTTTTCTCTTATGTATTTAAAAAAAATTAATTTTATGGAAAATTAAAGGAGCAGAGGCGTGTGAGGCGGAAATAAGCAGTTGAAAGGCGAAATGGCGTTTACAGTTCTAAAAAACTCATTCTATATTTACACATTAATCAGGGCACATGTAGCATATATTAGCGGGTTTTGCTTCGAGTACGTTTGAAATAACATAAGATAAGATATGCAATAGAATTGTTGAGATTAGAGTTTAATAAAAAATAAAGTTGAAAATCGAGTAGCTGAAGAAAAAAATTTAGTCCATATAAAAGACAAAAATTTAACCAGCACGAAATCATAATTTCCACTGTTAGTAAAGCCAATAGGTCTGTTCTTGTTAAGAAAATATCCAAAAGAACGTGAAGAACATAGGGAGGCAAAACGAAATGTGGACGTCAATGGCTTGCATAAGAGTCATCCTAGGCAAAGTAGGCAGCAACTGCTTCTAACAGGAAATCACTGTTATCATCTGAAAACATGTCAGCCATCCAATTGAAAAGAGGAAAGCAGCATTCATGATCTGTTATTATCGGAGCCTCTTTTACCATCAGAGGACAGCTCGGTGGGTTTTCGATGTAGCTCTCTGTCAGGAAATCTTGCGCCGCTGCGAATATATTCCAATGACCCAGAACTCCTTGTATCGCTGCAAAGGCCATAATCCCTCCGTTGTAACAAAGCTGTTCATGATCAATTAACGGATTCATGAGGTGATTGTAATTCACTTCAGGAGGTACCAAGTTGCAGAGACATAAGTCCAGGGCCCACATGAAATTACAGCTCAGGCAATGAAATACAGGCTGCACACAGGTGAAATAGGAATATTGAAATGATAATCGATATGAAGTATTCTAAGTCGAGAGTGCTAAGGTGCCGTAGTAGTCAAGCATCCTCTGGCGAAATAGTTGTAAGTGTTCCGGCTCATTTGCGAAGACAGGAGGGACATCCTTTTTGAAATAAACAAGATGGTAACACAAACGTCGCAGCACTGCCAGTTCAACAGGAAGTCCACAGAAAGAGGTCGCCGGGTATGGAGTGAAGAGTAGCAGAATGACTTGATAACATTTCTAGCAGAGTAGTCACTTAAATATTGCTTAGTAGTTATAAAAAAAATAGCCTGTCTTGAAGTGTTGTCTGTGAATATTAGCTAAGTGAAAGATATGTGTGTGAACAGATGCTACGGTAACTTCCATTTGTGACAATAACGCTGTTGTTCATGTCTTCGGATTCAAGGTCGGTATTCGCTGCCAGATAGAAACATCAAGGTTCGCATGCGTGGGGTAGATAAACTACATTCTTAAAGGGAAGCAAATGCAGAGTTATTTTTACTGCGTTAGCTTTGTCGTTTAAAAAGTCATAGTGATTTTCATTATATGTAAAAAAATATCACTGATGAAGAATGAAAAAAAATCGTTATAATAACAGGCACTGGTGTATTTTTGAAAAGGTGTGCAACATTACAGGAATTGTAATTAAATAAAAAATGTAATTGAAAGTGTTTGCATGTGGAAGACTAAATACAAATTTGAGTAAAGTTATTTGTATAAACATTTAGGGGTAGATTAACATGGTCCGTGTGGCACTTTTGCTTCACTTGTGATATGTTAACAGTGATGGCAAAGTGGCGTAAAGGGATTGTAAATCTGCCTGACTTTTTTTGCCGTCTCAAAGGCATTTGTAAGTGAAAGGGAGCGATTTAGTTTTATGACTGTAGGAGGTAGTGAGCCGCTGCTATCCATTTATGTGTAGAAACTTATAGAATATAAAGAGTAAAAAAACAGAAAAGGTACACTAATTAATTTGTGCATTAGTCATGTTGCAGTTGTGGCTTCGGATTCTAAAAAGGGAAAAGTGTTTAGGTGTTTAATATGCAGCTTTGAAAAAAAACGTGTGTATGGTTTAAAAATGAAATGTAAAGGTTTAAAGCAAGAGTTTTCAAAGCGGTCCTGGAGGGCCAGATGCATGGTAGATTAAAAAAATCACTGCATGTTTTTCAATGGGATTATGTAAAAAATATGTATCTTTATCTACTATTTAGTTTTTCAGCCTGTTGCCTATTCTTTGACTTTTACTATTGCTGTGTCTTATAAATTTACCAGGGGCGGCTCTAGGCTCATGGTGGCCCTGGGCAGGGAGCGTAGGTAGGGGGCTTCATAACAGGGGGTCCGGGCGGGGTGGAGTGCGGGGTTCAGTGAAGAGGGGGGGGTCAGGGTGTTTGGTAGTGGAACAGAGCCAGAGGACGCCAAATTTCTGGTATGGGCCACCACGCAAATACGTATCTATCCTCAGAGAATTATTATATTAAGGATATATATTACCATGGTGGCCCCTGGGGTTTAGTGGTCCTGTGCAGGTGTACTGCTTGCATATGCCTAAGGCTGGCCCTGTATTTTTTGTCTATGCACTTGGGGCCTTATTTATGAAGGGATTCCGCCACCGGTGCGTCACTTTTTCCCATGTTAAAAGTGACACATTGGCGGCGCAAGGTCTTCATAAATAAGGCCCTTGTTTTTTTGTCACTTGGGCTTTTAGTTATGAAGGCCTAGAGTCGCAGGTGCATCAGTTTTAACATGGGAAAAAGTGACATATCTGTGGCGCAACGCTTTCATAAATGAGACATTTTGTATCTTATTTTAATGATCGAGGATTTTGGGGAATTTATCTGTTATGCTTGTTCTTTGCTATAATGGTTCTATGTTGTGTAAGAAATAAGTCTGTAATAAGTTAATTAAATTTTATTATTTCCTTTTTTATAGTGTTTGGTGCTGAAAAGCAACAACCTGCCTTCTGAATTATACAATTTGAGGAAATACATTCTTTTTTTCAGGTGAGTTGTTATTTTTGCTTTGGCAATTTTTTTGGGTGCTCATGAAAATAATTTTTTAAAATGTTTGTAAAATTTCATTTTGGAACATGATTTTATCTTGAATTTTTCACATGGGTTGTATCTGCTTATACTAGATATGTATTTTGAGATGTTCTCCACTGACAGTTGAAATTATCTTTTAATGGGCTTGGTTCATGTGTTCTTTTGGAAGGAGTTCAGATTTACGGATCATTGGAGTATAATTCTTTCAGGTTTCCATTACTTAATTCTTGTGAAGTGCTCATTATTTTTGAAATCTTGTTGCATTATGTTTGGCAGTCTTTCTCCTTTATTTACAGAGAAGTATTATGATATGGTTCTAGGTTTTGATGGGTATCTTTCCTGCATATCTGTGATTATACTATGTATAGGCACTGTTTTACATATTAATGCAGATCTTTATTATGAGGTGGTTCTTCATGGTTAGTATGACATTTTGTATATGCTATGACATTTACATGGTGAGTATGCTGTTGAAACATAAAAGGAACTGTCTCTGTGGGAAGTAGTAATCTGTTAAGTGAATGCTATGGTTTGTATAGTGTGAGCCTTCTCTTCAGAGTGCATATAGTTTATATTGCACTTTGTACTGGTGAACTCAAAAAATGGGTCTCTAAAAACTTAATTGTACAGTTAATTAATATTTCTGATATCTACAAAATCTAAAAATAAATTTTACAGTAAAATGTCTTTTAACATCAGTAAATATTTAATGGGAAAAAAAAGATCAGTGTTAATGTTTAGGGTTATATTGCCAATTTCTTTTCAAAACAAGAGGAATGTGGTATCTTACAATATATAGAGTTAATAAGTTAGAAATTATAAAAATATATGTAGTTTAAAAATTAGTAAAGGTACTTTTAAGTTATACATTTATGAAAAAAGATATAATTTAGTCTCCATATTTTTTTTAAAGGATACAGAAGAATAAACTGAGTCTAGTTATGGAGAATTCCTCAGAAGAGAATCAAATTCATTTTGAAATCATTAACGAAGTGATGGAGAAAATTTTAGATGCGGTCTTTGGAGAGGAAATAGATGAAAATGATGATTTTATGGACATGTCTTTAGACTCAGCTTACTTAGAGATGGTAGAAGGAGATGAGGACTTTGGACTTGAAGAAGTCCCTGATGATCTAATGCTGGAAGTTCTTCTAAATTATGAACTTTTGAATAAATAAAAAAAATGTGATAGCAAAGCATTCGTGAAGACAGTTTTCTTGACCTATTCGTCGATGATCTGCTTTATGAGAGTGATAAGACATGTTCTCATGAAGTGTAAAAGAGATTGTAGTAAAAAAGATTAAAACATCTACGATGACCGATAGTTCTTGAAAAAAGTGTACTGTTTGTATGCTTTAAAAATTAGAATAAACAACTGTCTATAATGTTAAAACAGATATGGAGTGTGATAAATTTAGAACCAACATTCACTACAGGATTTCCTACTCTGTTCAGAGACTTTCTGTTATTTTCTTTATTCTATTAGGAAATGAATCTGTGGTTTTAATTTGTACTGTATATGCTAGTAGTGAACTATAATATTTGTTATGTTTGTGTTTTACAGATTGACAATTTCATCAAAATTTTTAATTAAGATGCCGACCAGAATTGAAAAAAGAAAGCTCTATAAACGGACTTACAATTTGAAGAAGAAAGGAATTGAACAATTATCAAACGAAGAAAGGACGGATAAAAAGAAGAGTGCTCCTGGTAAGCAAACCAAAAAGTTTTTGAAAGCAATTTTGGGAAGGAAAAATGTTAGTATTGAAGTCCAGAAGAAGAAAAGGATATCAGTATCGAGAAGGAGATATGGAACCAAAGATAAAAATGTTTCTGGAATCAGGAGACAGGAAAAAGAGTACAGTAAAACCCGGACGAATCAATTTAGCCAAATCAGGAAGCGTATGTTTTACAACAGAGTAGTTTCAAATGTATTTCAAAAGGAGAAAGTTTCTAAAAGAAGATCTGCTTTTCTTAAGAAGAAACAATATATAGAGGGTATTGTTGAGCGTGCGTTTGAGATAAAAAGAAAATTATTTATTTTAGTACTTAATAGAATAAATACTCTAAATGAGGCAATACCAGTTTTAAAAGGTAAAAGTAAATGGAAGAGACACATAAATAGGAGTAATTTTTGTAAAGTGTTTTCTGGGAAGTGGATGCATACTTCAACTTCTGAGCCATTTTTCAATGAAGAGAGTTACTTTCAAAGTAACGATCTGTTGCATGCAGTTGACACCAGTGGTCGAGCATATGAGGTGAAGGATGGTTGTGTAATTGAGAAAGAGAAAATTGTGGTTAGAAATGCAGAAGAGGTGATGGCTGGAGAAGCTTTAGAGGGACGTCCTAATGTTCCTGTTTACAGTTGGAATTGTAGTAGCATTTGCAGTGTACGACAGTATTCAATTGATTTCTTTCGCAATTTCTTACATAAGTACACTAAAGAAAGTCTAAAAAAAAAATTGGAATGTTGCAAGAATTAGATCATTGCAGAGTGTGAGAAAAAATAGGTCTGCAAGGTCATTCTCTGGCTTGTCTTTCTAAACAAAATATGCCAGAGTGTGTTTCATCACTTCAGGATGTTAGCAGTGCATCATACTGAAATGAGAAAATTAGTGAGAAAGTTGTATTATGCAAAAAGTCCAGCACTTAAACTTAAACAGTTAAATAGTGCTCTTTTGCATGGATGTGAATTAGATGTTAAGAAGATTTGTGCAGAAATTGAGGTAAGTTATTTTGGTCCAGAGGAAGACAATGCAGAAACTGATATAATTATAGAAGGAAATGTGTTAGAAAATGTTGGACATGTTAATATTGAACATTTTGAACAGGATATAATAAAGTTTAAGGTAATTGCAGGTGAGAAACCAAATTTATCTTGTGTTTGTTGTCGACGCATTCATTACAAAAGTCAAACTAGGTTAGTTGATTTATATTTAAAAAGTGAAGATGAAAGTAATGGTCAATGGAAAGATTTTGCAACTCATTTGTTGGTGGAAAACTATTTTGATTTGGGTTTTGAGCAACGTATTTGTAAATATTGTTATAATAAATTAAATGAAAATAAAATGCCTGCTAGAGCTGTTCATAATAATCTAGAGTTGATAAATATTCCATCAGAATTGATGGATTTAAATACTTATGAGACTATTCTGATTCAATGTGTACATCGTTTTCAGGCTATTGTTCGTATGGAGCCTAAGACTAGTAAATTAAATCCTTCAGATTTACAAAGAGGATTAAAGGGTAGAGTTGTTTATTTGCCACTTGATTTAAAAAAAAAATATGGAAACAATTGGTGTTGAAAATGTAGAAGAGGAACCTCTAGTTATTCTAGTTAATGGTGTACCTACAAAAAGTAAGAAAATCTGGCAAGATTTAGTGGATGTTAGAAAAGTCAAAAAGGCAACATTGTATTTAGTCCAAAACAATAAGTACTATAAAGATGTATACGTAGAACAAGAAGATGTAAGTGAAGAAGAGGACAGTGATTTGTCTAGTGGACAAATGGAAAAGTTGACGTATCCAGAAGTGAAGAAATTTATGAACATTACAGTGTTCATCCACTGTATTCCAAAGAAGCAATAGGGAATGCTATTGAATTATTTCAGATGAAAAAGGCGAAAGGAAATCCTATTAGTGTGTGGGAAGAAAGTTTGGAAGGTCGTTGTTTTCCACAGTTATTCCCTACAGGTGAAGGTACACGATATGATGATCGACCTATGCAGATTCCTGCATCTGAATACCGGACAACAAGATTATATGCAGAAGATCCGAGGTTTCGCCAATGCATTCCATATTTGTTTCATCTTCTGTTTGAGAGTGACTTATCTGGTCTGTCTTATGCAGTAAACCATATCTTAAAAAGTGGAGTTCATCTGCAAAATATTTCAGCAAAGGAATTTATGGATAAAGTGCAACAGAAAGATAGTGTTTTGGATTCACACCTAATTAATTTAATGGCTTGTCAGTGTGGTACTAATGAGTATTGGTACCGTCGTCATGGAGATTTGAAGTGCATGCTTAGAAACTTAGGAGCACCAACATGGTTTTTAACTCTAAGCTGTGCAGAGTATGCTTGGGAAGATTTACTTGAATTTCTTCGGGAGGCGAATGCAAACATAGAAAACATAAACTACAAGACACCTGGAGAACTGTGTTCATTAGATCCAGTTAATGTTTGCAGATATTTTAATCATAGATTTGAAGCTATGATGTCTTTCATTACAAACAAGAAAAATCCGCCTCTTGGTGAAGTACTGGATTTCTTTTGGAGAAAAGAATATCAAGCAAGAGGTGCTCCTCATATTCATATGCTGTTATGGATCAAGGATGCTCCTAAATTTGGAACAGACTCGGATGAGACTGTACTGTCTTTTATTGAACAGTATGCCACTTGTGACATACCTAATAGTACAACTGATAAGGACTTAAGAGGAAAAGTGTTACGTTTTTAAAGTCATCGTTGTGGAAAATATTGTCGGCGAAAATTCAAATCAAAGAGCAAATTCTACACCAAATGTCGTTTTGGATTTGCACGACCAGTACTTTCAAAAGGAAGAGTCAACAATTTGATGTCATGTTTGCGACATAGTATCAGAAGAAGGTCACCTAAAAATACGTACAATTTAAGAAGAGGTGAAGAATCCAAATATATAAATGACTATAACCCAGTCATTTTGTCCATGTGGAATGCTAACATGGACATACAATATGTTGCAGACAATTCTATTGCTGTGGCTCGATATGTAACGTCTTACATCACGAAATCTGAAAAGACGGAACTGAAGGAGATGTGGGAAGACATTTCTCATGAAAAGAGCCTAAGCAAGAAATTGTATACGTACAGTTTGAAGATGTTGTCTCATCGAGAAATTGGAGCATATGAATGTTGTGACCGATTATCATCAGCAAGTCTTTATGCTAAATCAAGGACTATTCTCTGGGTGAGTTTGGGCCTTGCAGAAACACGAAACCGTGTTCTGAAACCTGTGCAAGAAATTGAATATTAAGCCCAGAAAGAACCAAACAGTACAGACATTCTGAAAACAAATATGTTGGATACATACTATCCCAATAGAAGTACTCTGCTTGAAAACATTTGTCTGTATGAAATACTTCAAAACTACACTTTTAAAAGGAATGTTACAGAGAACATTGATAAAGGTGTACACGCTGTAATTGGACATGAAGGATGTCTGGTGAAAAAAAGAAAAGGACACTTGATTAATCATCGGAAACTGAGTTGCGAAACACCTGACAAAAGAGAATTATCCTATTTTGCTCTTTTGCAACTCTTTAAACCATGGCGTAGAGAAGAGGAACTACTTGGAGACTTTGATAGTTATGAAGATTCATTCAACGCATCTAAAAGTAGTATTGAATGTCCTGTTTTAGTAATTATCTCCAAATGTTGAATGATGAAATAGAGCAAGAAGCGACAATTGCAGCGGAGATTGCTAGAGATAGTTCACAAGGTAGTCAAAGTTCGTCTTCATTAAGTCAAGATCCACTGGGACAACCAATTATCCAAAATGAAGCAGCCACCGCCATGGATGAGGTGGAAAGAGCAATGCAGCAAGGTCAAGAGGAAGTAATCAACTTAGAAGAATTAAAGAAGCAGTTTAATGTTGAGCAAAGACAGATATATGATGAAGTGACAGAGCACATTGAGCATGGCTTTTGTCATGAGAGAAAAGATTGCTCATGTATGTCATTTGAACCTATTCGACTATATGTAAGTGGAGAAGCTGGGACTGGTAAAAGTTTCCTAATTAACGGAATTACTACATATTTACAGCAAAGAACTCAGTCAACACTGTCGTGTGTTGTTACTACTCCAACTGGATTGGCAGCACATAATATTAAAGGTATTACTTTAAATCGTTTACTGATGCTGCCAGTTGAACATGAAAATAAATTACAATATCACAAGCTATCTAGAGAAGCTTGTTTTGAAGTTTCTAGAGTCCTTAAAAAAATGAAACTTCTAATTATTGATGAAGTAAGCATGGTATCCAATTTAATGCTTGCTTTTGTGCATTTAAGAATGCAACAGATACTTAAGACAGAGTATGATGTGTTATTTGGAGGTAAACATGTCATAGTTTTTGGAGATCTACTGCAGCTAACTCCTGTGAAAGGACAACCTGTAATTGAAACTTTTACGCATGAGGAGACCAGAAAGTGCCTGGGCAGTATTGGAAATGTTAATATATGGTCACATTTCAAATATACTGAACTGATTCAAAATATGCGACAGGCAAAGGATACTAAATATGGAAATATTCTTCAAGATATTAGGATTGGAAAACTAACTGAAGATGCGAAACACACTCTACGAACACGATTACTTTCCAAGCTGTTTCCTAATGAAGATAATGTACCTGAGAAAATATATAGTAAAGAGGTAGCAGATAAGTCAGTGATATGCTTGATGCCAATTCTGAAAGAATGTTCAGTTTTTAATGAGAAAATGTTGAATTTAGAAAATCAAGAAATTAAGAAACTGGAAGCTAAAGATAGAATAGAGCATAAAGGTAGTACTATTGTTTTGTCTGAAAAGTTGAAGTTAAAATTGGAATCTCTTCAAAAAACTATATCTAAAACTGCTGGTTTAGAGAAAAATCTGTATGTATGTTTAAATTGTCGGATAATTTTAAGGAGAAATTTACATATAGAAAGAGGATTGGTAAATGGAGCAATGGGTAATGTTGTTGGTTTTGTCAATTATACAAATAGAGATGAGATTGAATTTTTAAGAATAAAATTTGATGAAATTGAGGAAGTTCAACAAATTAGTCGCTGTTCAACTCGTTTTTTGCTTGTGAAAGACTTATATGTCCGTCGTAAGCAATTTCCAATTTGTTTGGCATATGCAGTGACTATTCACAAATCTCAAGGTTTAAGTGTAGATTGTGCTTTGGTAAATATTGGAAGCACTGTATTCAAAGAGGGTATGGCGTATGTTGCTCTATTGCGAGTTAGAACTTTATGTGGACTTTATCTAATTGATTATGATGAGACAAAGATTAGTGCAGATTTAAATTGTGTGAAGGAGTATAATAGGTTAAGAAGAGAATATGCTCCAAGTTTACCTCAATATCCTTTAATTGAAAGGCGTATGGTTGGTCAGAAAAGGAAAAATGAGGAGAAATGTGCTGAAGTAGTCGAGAAACGACGAAAAAAAGATGTAGCTGTTGTTGGTAGGTGTAAGAAAACTGTTAGTATTGAAGAGATTGTTGGATTTAAGTTTGAAAACAGGTCTGGTGTCAACTGCTATGCAAATGTAGTAGTTAATGTTGTTTTCTTTCTGAAAAATGTTAAGGAACAGATTATAGAAAATCAGAAGCAAACATTTTGCTATTCCTTAAATTCTATATTTGAAAAATGTAGTAGTGGTGATAGTGAAGTAGCAAGTGTTTCAGAACTAAGGAATGTTTTAGACATATGTGCAGTAGTAAATTCATTTTCTCAGAATATTCAGCAAGATTGTCAGGAATTTATCATGTATATGTTCACAGTTTTGGAAGATGAAGGTGTAGATATTGATATTCTTTTTGGCCTTTCTTATAAATGGGAACATAACTGTGATAATTGCTCATTTTCAAGTAGTACTGATATACAAAGTGAAAGATTTATATATTTAACATTACCAGACTGCAAAGAAGTGTCTTTTAATAAACTAGTTAAAGATGCGCATCAGAACATGGTCTGTTCTCAATGTAAGTCTGAAATGTTATGAACTTTATTTATCCATAGATGTGGACAATATGTAATTTTAATGTTTCAACGATGCAGAGCTGATGGGAGTAAATTATCAACTTTAATTAAAAATTTTGTGGCTTCTCATGTATCTATTTCTAGGAGAACATTTGTAACGGTAGCCAATATTTTTCATGAAGGGCCTTCCACATCATCAGGACATTATACAGCTTATTTGAAGTGTGCAAGTGGCTGGATGCTTTGCAATGATAGCCAATTGACTTTTAAGAAACGTTTGCCTTTTGCTTTAACTAACTCCTATCTGTTATTTTTGGAACCCAAATTTCAGTAGAATGACTTGCTGTAGGAAGATGAATACTGTAAAGATATGAAACTTTCTAGTTTACAAATATCATGTGACTGAGGGTGTACAAATCTATAAATGAAATTTGTGTTTGGCATAGTGATAACATCAGGTACAAATTTACTTAATGTTTGATGGTATAAAACATGTTACAGATTTTAACTGTAAAGGTTCAGAAAAGAATAGATAAGACTAAGATTAAGCAATTTCAGAAAAAAACTTCTTAACTCATAGTATTTGGCCACGTGGAAAAATATGAGAGAAGAAAATGAGTACTTTAGATAATTATTTTAGAAGTTATATGGACGCAAGTTTTTGGGAGAGGTATTTAAAAGATAATGAGTTAGCTTATACAATTTTGCCACGCAGAAAGGTATGAGAGAAGAAAATGTATCCTTCAGATAGATTTTTTATAGGAGATACTTGCACGGGGCTTTGTTGAGATATATTGAAAAATAGGTCGTATAGTTTAATTAGTTTGTAACTGTGGAAGATGTAGTGTGCTTACTCAAGAAATTGTGAATTTGAGAAAAACATTTCAGACATGTTTTTTTCAGGTATTTATAATAAATATGGAGATTTTGTATGGGTTTTTTAAACACAATCATTTTGATTGTGTTTTTTTTTCCCCGCTGGTAAAGGATGATTAATATTGAAATCACTGTTCATAGTGAAAATCAATGTATTCTGAGGACAGCAAAAATAAACCATTTAATATGTTGTTTGACTTATTTTGTTACATTGCATTTAGAAATATGTATTATAACAGATTTTTTTTACTGTCCTCCACAGATAATATATTTATAAGGTAAGTACAACTAATAATATCCGAGAGTTTTCTCTGCCTCTCTCTTATTGACTCCTATTTTTTTTTCTTTAATGAAATGTACTTTATAATCTTATTTTTACTTTTCTTCCACAGGTACTACGTTTTTAAATGAAATTTACTTTACTTTTTTACTATTTTTTAGGTAAGTATATAAAATAAAGAAACTTTTACATCACTGTGTCATTTCTTTGTCTATCCTGGTTAAAGCAATTTCATGTTTAATATAAGCACTTCCACATAGGATTAGGTGCATTGTTATAAGGCATGCTTTAAAAGTGATTTAATGAAATGAGCGACATTTCACTGAATGAGTTCAGCAACACTGATATATGAAAACATTGGTGGAAAATGATATTAAATGTTACATGGTGTTCTTTGCAGGAGTTTAAGTCCTTTGTTGCAGTGGCAATTCTGCCTCAGGATTAGGGGGCCGGGGGGCTGAGTGGTACTTGTATGGTCATGATAGAGCTACTCCTTCATGAGCCACGGTTGAGGTGTGTTCATGATAGAGCGGTTCCGTCATGGTTCTGCTTAGTCAATAAAACGTGTCATGGAGGCGCAATGTTAGTGCTGCGCAAGCACAGCGGCAAGCCCATGACAAAAGTTGTCCGTCCTGAGGACAGCTCAGGTGATGCTCGTGATGGAGCGGCTCTGTGATGAGTATGGAAGGATTTAACAGGTGTTAAAAAAACCTGAGGGGTCTCTTCAAAGAGAGTATTGGTTGTAATTTAAAGGGTACTTTAAAACACATTGTGGCAGCTTTATATTGACGTAGCATCTCTTTGCGCTACAATTTCGTCACTTTATTTAATACAATGACAGTGGAAATAATGTACCATATTCACAACATTAATGAATCTAGGAGATATGTCACATTCTAAAGCCCTGTAGCATAAGGAAGTGTTCCTCTGAAGGAATGTGTCTTGAAAGTGGCTGACTGTACTCAGTGACTTTCAGGCCCATGCTGTTTCAAAACTGTGCATGTGCTTGAAGTAGGTGCAGGTATTGACGCAGCATTGTGAATATAGTGCACTGGTGAGCCTTGCTGGAGCTGCATTACATTTGCGATGCAACTCTAGCAATGTATTACTTTGTCAGCACAGATGTGTTACGCATGTATGCTGTCTTTGTACCATGGTGCGCCACATTTTAAAAGTGGCACACCATGGGTGACGGAGTACTAGTATACTGTGGTGCACATTAACTGGTGCATATCTGGGTATGAAGTAGTTAACATAAATCTGCCCTATATGTTACAAATCTGCGTTTAGTAGAGTGTTCGGCCTTTGCAGTGTTATGTTTTTTCTGTTATTCTATGTAGATATATAATATTGCAAGATTTTTCTCACGAAAAAGAGGCTATGAGTATTGGATTTGTGAATGATTACAAGATTCTTTAAATAAAAAAGCAAGAACCATGGCATTGTTTAATATAGTATTATAAATACTTATCTTTAACAATGATGAGAGAGTGAAAAAAGGTTAACCTGATGTTTTAAAGTTAATCACAGGCTTCTTTAGAGGAAGTGTTCTGTATGATTGTTGTGTGGGTGTTTCACTTTTTTATACCTAATAGAATGCATTCTGTATGCTGTAGCAGGAGGAGTACTACATACTTGAATATTCTTATTTTCATTAAGACCGACACAGAAGTTCAATGGATCGGAGGGGCTGTTTCTGTGCATCTGGACGACTGCCAAGCCGCTGTAGCAGTGGGAGTGAGGCCTCTCCGAGGGGCGCAGCGCAGCTCCTTTTGATGCTTACAATTGCAGATAACAGGGTAGAGATGTACGTGGAATTTATGGATGCTTAGTCACACTAGAGTGTGCACGGCGCCCCTAGCACCTCATTATGGCACACAGGGGTGCCGCGTTGCACAGTTTGAGAATCAGAGACTTAGGAGATAAACCTTCATAATAGCAATGCCTCTAAGCGATAAAAATCGCCGGTGCTCGGCGTTAAAAATATCACCGCTATCGGTGGTATTATCCACGGTGTTAGTGCTTTAACATCAATGGGAACACATATGTGATAGAAAATCCTGTAACAGGCTCAGTATTTTACATTATCGCGTGAAAACAAAAGTTGTTTTCACACAGTAATGTGTCCCTTGTAATTAAGGGATGGGGTGGATTTAGTTTTATTTACTACACTGTTATGTTAACGATGTCGAATGTTTGACAAGAGGAGGCGTTAACAGTTTTGCGATAAACTTTTTCTCCAGGGAAGTGGGTGGAGTGTTCCGTGTAAATTGCAGAATAGAAACTACTAAGAACCAATTGGAAGTGTTGTTTTCAAGTCACATGACTTCACATGCGCGTCTCAGGGCGTGTACTTGGTGACAGTATCTGGTCACGTACGTCATTTGGAAGTAGCGGTCTAATTCAGCGAAGTTACAAAACGTAAACAAGAAGTAAATCGAAACACATCCGGATTTTACATATCTTCTGAGCTCGATTCAAGCATATAATTGTTAAACTATAAAACCTTTTATATTTTTTAAAAAAATATCAAGGTGTGTACATTCGGTCACGCACGAAAGTTTAAAAACACTTTCGGCTCTGTTTAATGAAAATTTTCAAAATAATAAAAAAGAAGCCTAGGTTTAGTCTCTTTCACGTACTATAAGTTATTTGATGGGTCTATGAAGAAATTCAAGAAGTTCAAATTGCAAAGTTTTCTCGAAATATATAGGCGGGTGCGCGCACCCGGTCGCGCACGAAACAAAGCCAATAAAGCGAAGATAAACCCCCTTTATAATATGCTCCTGGAGCTCTTTTTGGTACAAAGAGTTCTGAAAAGAACTTTTTTTTTTTTTTGGGAAACAAGTGTTATGTTGTTTTTCATTTTTTAAACTTGCAACGACATTTTCAAGTGTAACACAGGATCAAAATGAAATGAAGAAATTTATCTTTTCTTGGGGCATTTATGACTCTCAATTTTGAGTTTCATAAGAATGAGGCTCTGCTCTCCGTACAGAAGAATTTCTCCACACTCGTTGCATTTCATGTGCACCTTCGCAAGATATGGTCTCAAGGCCATCTCAGCACTCGATGGAGATACAGGTCGTCCACCAGAAGATGTGCTGGCCACTTCTGATGGTAATAGCGTGGCCAGGGCTCTTGTCGATGCTTTTGCATAATGCTCAGGGTTCCCTTTGTTTGACATGCCGCTGCATGGTATGTATGTAAAAGGAATATTTTTTCTTGGATTTCCTCTTGAGAGCTCCGATTTGCATATCGTGCAGGTTACTTTTGGTGTATTCACTTTCTTTTGTTCTTCAGGATAAGTGAAAAATTGCCAAATGAAAGATTCCTTTTTTCTTTTCAAAGGTAGTCGCTCATTTTCTTCAGATTCGCAAGATGAATGCGGAACGGCAGCCATTTCAGCAAAGTCTTCCGAAAGATGTTGGACGTTGTTCTCTCTTGAGAGTAGAAAAGATAGTGAGGGAAGTGGGTGGAGTGTTCCGTGTAAATTCCAGAATACAAACTACTAAGAACCAATTGGAAGTGTTGTTTTCAAGTCACATGACTTCACATGCGCGTCTCAGGACGTGTACGTGATGATACTATCTAGTCACGTACGTTATTTTGAAGTAGCGGTCTAATTCAGCGAAGTTACAAAACGTGAAAAGGAGTAAATCCAAACAAATACGGATTTTGTATATCTTCTAAGCTCGATTCAAGCATACAATTATTAAACTATAAAACCTTTTATATTTCTTAAAAAAAATATCAAGGTGTGTACATCCAGTCACGCATGAAAGTTTAAAAAGACATTCGGCTCCATTTAATGAAAATTTTCATAATAATAAAAAAGAAGCCTAGGTTTCGTCTCTTTGACGTACTATAAGTTCTTTGATGGGTCTATGAAGAAATTCAATAAGTTCAAATTGCAAACCTTTCACGAAATATATAGGCGGGTGCGCGCACATAAGCCTGGTATAGCGATATCCATTTTAGTTATATCCGTTATAGTTAGGAACTAGTATTCAAAAAACCTATGAAATTCACTGAAAAAACCATAGGTTTTACACACGTTATAGTTAGGAAGTAGCATTTAAAAAACCTATGAAATTCACTGAAAAAACCATAGGTTTTACACACGTTATAGTTAGGAAGTAACATTTAAAAAACCTATGAAATTCACTGATAAAACCATAGGTTTTACACACGTTATAGTTAGCTGGACATTTCACTCATATAAAACCAATGAAATTCCCCTGTTATTGTTACTTCAGCTAACTATAACTCGCGCGCCCGCAATGCACTGCTGATGATGTTACATTGTTATATATATATATATATATATATATATATATATATATATATATATATATATATATATATATATATATATATATATATATATATATATATATATATATATATATATATATATATATATAGTTAGGACCTAGTTTCTATAGGAAATCCCCAACATTCTATTGGGAATAACTTTGCCGCTGGTTGATGAATCTTCGCAAATTTCTCAAAGAAGGTGGCTCGCTCCGCTCCTCTCCTTCCCTGAAAATTTGGGGGGGATTAGTCAAGTGGGGGCTGAGAAAAAAGGGGGTCCCAAAACGTGTTTTCCCCATGTTATTTTCCATAGGACCTTTAGACACGGCTACAGCTTGAACCACTGAAGGGAATTACACCAAACTTGTCAAAATGGTAGTGTCTGGTACGCAGATCACGCTTTTGGTAAAATAGTGTAAATCCCTGCAGTAGTTCCTGAGAAAATTAGAAGAGAAATCAATTATATATCTGTAAGCGCGCACCGTGCGCGCACCTCGCGATTTTTCGGGAAAAAATGTTTTGGGGGGGGGGGGCTTGGGGGGCTTTTGTCTTTCATTGTAATGTTTTTATTTTAATTTCGAGGGTGCCCACCCCTCGTTTTACCCCCGAGATCACCGCCGCGGCCCGAGCCGCCTCAAGATGGCCGCCGCCGCCTGGTTGTGGGCGGGGCCGGGAGGACGTTGTTTCCGCTTCCCCCTGCCTGGGGGAAGCCTTCAATGTGCCCGGCCGGTCTCCCGTGCCGAGGGGGAGACCGGGTGATGCTGCCGGCTGGTGCGGGAAGAAGGAAGAGACGCCGCCCGTACCGCTGTGGGGCCATTGTGTCAAAGTAATATATTTTTACATGTGACCTCATTGATGTAGTAGTAGAATTAAAAACTTACTTGAACTAGAAGAGTTCAGAGATGTTTCCCGGTCCCCCGCCGAGGCCACACACCTCTGCTGCAGCAGTGACTGCTCGGCAGCATGATGCACTCTGCTGGACTGCATCAGTCTTCTTCTGCGCCGACCCCCAGACACTGGCTGCTGACACACTCCTCGTCCCCCCACTTGGCCCTAGTTTAGTTTGCGCCGCCGCCGCGATTATCACCAATGCCACTTCTTGCGCAGCGGGCGGCGACTGACACTGTCTGTGTGTACTCCAGGCACTGTTGTCGCCGCGCCGGTGACATTTCACTCGGGCTCATGGGTCACTGACTGAGTCCCCGCTGGTCACTCTGTGAGTGCTACATTTCATGTGTAATTTTCTCGTATTATAGATTGCAAGCTCTTTAGCCACGTCGCTCCCTTCTGCTGCGCTCCTTTTGTTCTCTACCGATCATGGGGTAAAGCGTTCGATTAACTATTTTTAGCGCAGCCTTAGACTGAGCTATATCCACTATAAGCAGTACACAAAAGCTCGGACATGAAACCCTAGAAGTATTTGCAACACTTCTGCACAGCTCATGTTCAAGGTGACAGCAGTGCAGCATGCCGCAGTAAGGACTCTCACTCGATTTGAGTCCCCCGTCTTGGCCCGCAGCTTCTGCCCCAGTGTACGGGACCTGTGTCATTTAGCAGCTCTTCGCCCTTGGCCCTCCCATTCCTCATAGAAGTATTTATGAGCTTTTATGTACTTGACTGTAGAGATAGACATAGCTGCCAAGGTTTCAGATAGCCATTTGTGACATTTTCATAACTTAAGTGACATTTCAAGAAATATGAGTGACACTTTCTCCTTCGCAAAATCACGTAACGAAGACTAGGGAAACACATAAATATATGACATGACACGCATTTGAGCAAGGTAGTTCTAAGATATTGTCCTAAGAATACACTGCCCTACATTGAATATGGAGACGTCAGTGTTATAAGCGTGGTCGGTCTCTTCACTTTATGAGTATTGTGTAATCCTTGTCAAATCAGCCGATCTTGGTGTACTCCGCTCCGTTACCAACAAAATATGATTACATGAAAACAGGTGCGTGTCCGTATTAGAGGCTGTGTAAAAAAACAAACAGCCACCTTCGCTTAGTCATTATTACTATTTCTGAATTTCTCAACATTCTAGAGCCGCATGAAAAAATGTCAAAGGGGCTACGAGGGAAACTTGTTTTCTAAGACTATCTCACCAGATGTGTTTTCAGTGAGCTATTGACTGACCTGTGTTTGTGTTTTGCTTCACTCTCCCCCGCCACTGTGCAGAGAGCCCTGCCTGGTGGTTACTGTCACGTACTGTGCACCGTGAAGATTATAAACTTACTGGTGTCCTATGATCAGATCTGAGACTCAAACAGAGAAGCCCTTTGGCCCCGCCTGCATTGACTGTAATAAGCACAATGATCAGACTGTAGATTTAAACCAGGAGGCTCACTGGGAAGGATGATGAGCGTGAGCAGCCCTGCTGAGGAGATGCTTTTGTGTGAAATTAATTTATTTTTCAGATGACTCATTGATGTAGTAGTATTATAAACACTGTCTGGTGGTAATTGTCACGCACTATGTGACCCGTGAATATTATAAATTTACTGGTGCCCCTATGATCAGATCTGAGACAGTCAGGCAGAGATTAAGTCCTGCGGCCCGCGTGCATTTACTGTAATATTCACAAAGCTCCGACTGACTGCAGATTAAAACCATTGATTTGCGCGATTGGGTCACACTGAAATAATTCTCAAGCAGTGATCGGGACTTGCCTTTAAAGCAACTGTCTTGGAAATTGGTAATGTTACTTTTGAGTCTTATGAAGCTTGTGATGGTTCTAGAGATGGGATCATAAAAGAGACAGAAATCACAGAACCAGCAAGATGGTGCTCACCAAACACGTATTATTTGAATATATCTCACACAGTGTGTGCACAGATAACGTCCAGCCTACCTGGTCAATGACTTTTAAGAGAGTGTGTTTGTTTGTTTTGTGGGAACGGCAGGATGGACGTTACAGTTATGACGATTCATCTATTCGTAAACTGTGAGTAGTAGGTTGGAAATGAT
The DNA here is from genome assembly GCF_964263255.1 of Lissotriton vulgaris. Taxonomy (NCBI): domain Eukaryota; kingdom Metazoa; phylum Chordata; class Amphibia; order Caudata; family Salamandridae; genus Lissotriton; species Lissotriton vulgaris. The sequence continues at coordinate 684,328,849 of NC_141685.1, read as the reverse complement.
AAAACATTTATGATTCTATGTTTTGATGAAGACCGAAATAGTCTTTTTTTTGCCTGTAAATAAATTTTGCTTTCCTTTCCGCACGTTTGGTTGTGAAATTGCATTTTATCGGGCAAATATACTACCAGACTTTCACTAAATCCACAAACACACAAGCTGTCACACTGTAGAAGTAATAATACGCTAGTTTGCTTCAGCTGGAGGAAAACCAGTGCGTGTAAATAGAGCTGGATATCGGTAGCTGACTGAATCTGTTTTTGTTGTTGGTGGGCAAATGGCTTACTGTTGACAGGCAAGCATAGTTTTTGGGGTGTTCATGGCGGACTGTGTAAAGGCGAGCATATTTTTTGGTGAGTGAATGGCGTACTGTTTAAAGGCGAGCATATTTTTATAGTGGGAGAATTACACGAAAGGTAGTTAGTCACCTCTCATGACAGGGAGTCCAGCTTCACCTGAGGGGGTGGAGGGGGGGACACGCCATTAACCCACTGTGGAATGAGGCGTCATTGATAATAAAGCAGTTTACTTTATTTTATGTGATTGGATGAGCATATATATATATATATATATATATATATATATATATATATATATATATATATATATATATATATATATATATATATATATATATATTAGCTTTTAAAAAACCAATGAAATTCACTGAAAAAACCATAGGTTATAGACTATATATAGTTAGGAATTAGCCTTTAAAAAACCTTCGAAATTCACTGAAAAAACCATAGGTTTTAGGCCTTATATAGTTAGGAATTAACATATAAAAAACCATTGAAATTCCTCCTATATAGCTAGCTGGACATTTTATTGATATAAAACCAATACAATTCCACATATAGTTAGTTGCACTAACTATATATTTCGCGCATCCGCAATCCAATGCTGATGATGTCACATATTACATCATTCATGACATGGTCAGTGACATCACTGATGACATCTTCAGGGTTGTTGTCCAAAACAATTTCAAAAGAAATATCCTGTTCTCCTTCCATTTTGTTGCTGTAAATTGCATAAAAAATAAATATATCAGTAGAGATAGGGCACTGTTGGGTTTAAGTTCAGACAGGTAGTGTGCATTTTTTAACAGTGAAGTTATCTTTGGGCAGTGTATGGTATCAGGCTGGAATTAGAAATATAAAAAAGTGTATGTGATAAAGCCTAAGTAAATGTATAGTTATACAAGAGAAGCCTAACTCAATCCATAACTATAACAGAGAAGCCTATCTCAATCTATAACTATTACAAAGGGATAGTATATAACTATCAGAATATTTTTTCTCAAATTAACTTAAAGTGCGCAACATACTTCACTTTCCAAAATAACAACTTACCTTTGGGAAAGCAGTTGAAGTTCTCAGTGTAATTCCTTTTCAAATGTACTTCAGGAAGTAGTAGTCAAAATGGCTGTGTTTCCCTCTCTTTTTTTATATATATTCATGTACATAACCAATCAAATGTCAGGAAATAATCGTAGAAAATGAAAGTAACTTTTTAATTGGTTGTAAATTCTAACACTTCATATGTGTTTTTGTCATGTAATTTACCTCAGGATATTTAGACAGGCCTACAGCCTAAATGTCTCAATGGAATTCCACCAAATTTGGGTAAATGGTAGGGACTGCTATGTAGTAGGGCCTATTCTATATTTGATGAAAGTGTCTCCAGCTGTTTTTCTGTAAATTACTTTCCCACCTTTTTTTAGGGAGCGCTTACCGGTGCGCGCCCCGGTACGCGCACCGGCAGCGTTACGGGAGTCCTCCATTTTGTGTTTCGGTACTGTCGAGACACAAGATGGAGGACAAACAACGTTGCGAATGAGTAGAAGGGGGCACGGTAGACAGCCCCTGACCCCCTAGGTTTTCTGAGGGGGGCTTAGGAGGCTCATATAGGCCAAAAAAATAATTTAAAAAAAAGAATTGCGAGGGGAGCGCCCGGTACGCGCACCGGGGAGCGTACCGGGGAGCGTACTTTGGTGAAAAATAGTGAAAAAAGTTAGAAAAAGATAATCATTTGGAGTGATCAGAGGTAGGGTAGCCCTGAAAAGAGCTTTTGGATTCTGTGGCTGATATAGGTACCTACAAGTAGGTTACAATGCACAGTCTTAAACTCAGGAGGAATAATCTATTCCTCTCATCTGAGAAGTGCACACGATCTCCTCTGTAGATGTCTTGCATGTTGTAACGCAAGTTATTATTGTATATTGAACCCATTCCACAGTCTCTCATGTAAGCAGAAACAGATTTATTCACATGTTTCCGTGCTTTCTCAAATTGTGGACAAAATTGGTTGGACCAGTTCAATTTCTGTCTTTGGCATATATTGGAATATACCAAGGCAGTTTGTGGAAAAAGTGTCATCAATTGATCAAAGGTGTCCTTTAAAAGCATTTCCAGACCTACCCCAGTTAAAGTGCCCAAGTCATTTCCTCCACAGTGCACTATTAACAGGTCAGGGTTTGGCAGATGCAAAAAGGTTTTCACCAATGGTATCAATTGGTGACATCTCAATCCTCTCTGGCCAATCCATTTGATTTCCACATTTGATAAATCAAGGTTGTGAAAATTTGTGCTAGCTGCATACCTTTGAGCCCAGTGGATGTAGCTATGTCCAATAATCCACACAGAATACATGATGAGAGAAGGTTCTGGTGCAGTCAGATGAAGTGTGGGAATGAAATGGCAGTTGGAACAGTAGGAGTTTACAAAAAAATAATTGTGGAGTTTCTCTGCTCTTGAATCACAAGCAATGATTGGTGGATTCAGATAGTTGAAAACTGAAAGTTAGGGTGCATGGTTGTGTTGTGTGAAAGAAGCAATTTGAATGGTTAAGAAAAAGTTACTAAAAGCAATAATGCCCTGGATAAGCTGGTGTATTGAGAGGTCAAACATCCTTGCTGACTTAATTTGCAACATTGTAGAATAAACTTTTGAACCTAAGAGTTCAGGTAGGAGGGAGTTGCTATGGTAACAGATAGAAAGGTCTGAGAGGGAGTAGGGTGTTGGTTTGAAAAAAGTGAGGGAAGAGTTTTGATTGGTTCAAATGAGGCATATGTGTGTAGAATTAGAGGTTTTCTCTGCCAGTCTTGGTTTCAGTGTATTGAGTGCACACCTTTTGCTCTGCTAAAGAAAAATTGGTGTGTGTGTCTGACACTATTCTTAATCTCCCAAAGCATTGGTAAAGGTAAGTAATGATTCATTTAATTTAGATAGAGACTTATTTGCTCTATGGAGAAGATTTGGAAGCAGATAGTGAAGTTTCAGTAGTAAAATTGAATGCTTGTACATAGGACTAGTGCTGTGTTTGTAAAAAGTTATTTAAAAAACGATTTTGGGGTATAAGAATGGCTTTTATTTTTTTGAGAAGCAATTATTAGTGTCTGCCTCTGTAAAGAAATATATTTGAATGTTTAAGAATTATGTCACCTGCGTTACCTCAAATTAGGAAGCAGATTGAGATTTTTTCTTGTTGGTTTGTGGCATGTTTTTTGGAAATGCTTGATATTAAAATATGCAAGATAGAGGAATTGTCTTTTGTGAAACAGTGAGGTTTCAGTAGTGAAATGAAATGCTTGTACATAGGACCTGCGCTGTGTTTGTAAAATGTTATTCAAAAAACGATTTTGGGGGCAAATCAATGGTATTTACATTAGGGTGTTATTTATGATTGCCTTGTGGTCGCCGGTGCGTCACTTTTAACATGGGAAAAAAGTGACGCACCGGTGGTGCAAGGCCTTCATAAATAAGGCCCTGAGTTTCTTTGCTTTTGATTTCTGTCTTGCTTTTTGATAATGCTTGCTATGAACATTTGCAAGATAGTGGATTTGTATTTTGTTAAACAGTGAGGTTTCAGTAGTGAAATTTAATGCTTGTACATAGGTCCTGCACTGTGTTTCTAAAATGTTATTCAAAAAACTATTTTGGGGGCAAATCAATGGTATTTACATTTGGGTGTTATTTATGATTGCCTTGTGGCGCCGGTGCGTCACTTTTAACATGGGACAAAAGTGACGCACCTGTGGCGCAAGGCCTCCATAAATAAGGCCCTGAGTTTCTTTGCTGTTGGTTTGTGTCTTGCTTTTTGATAATGCTTGCTTTGAACATTTGTAAGATAGGGGATTTGTATTTTGTGAAACAGTGAGGTTTCAGTAGTGAAATTGAATGCTTGTACATAGGTCCTGGGCTGTGTTTTTTAAATGTTATTCCAAAAACGATTTTGGTGGCCAATTAATGGTATTTACATTTAGGCCTTATTTATGATTGCCTTGTGGCGCCGGTGCGTCACTTTTAACATGGGAAAATAGTGATGCACTGGTGGCGGAAGGCCTTCATAAATAAGGCCCTGAGTTTCTTTGCTGTTGGTTTGTGTCTTGCTTTTTGATAATGCTTGCTATGAACATTTGCAAGATAGAGGATTTGTATTTTGTGAAACAGTGAGGTTTCAGTAGTGAAATTGAATGCTTGTACATTGGTCCTGCGCTGTGTTTTTTAAATGTTATTCCAAAAACGATTTTGGTGGCAAATCAATGGTATTTACATTTGGGCCTTATTTATGATTGCGTTGTGGCGCTGGAACGTCACTTTTAACATGGGAAAAAAGTGATGCACCGGTGGTGGAAGGCCTTCATAAATAAGGTCCTGAGTTTCTTTGCTGTTGATTTCTGTCTTGCTTTTGATAATGCTTGCTATGAACATTTGCAAGATAGAGGATTTGTATTTTGTGAAACAGTGAGGTTTCAGTAGTGAAATTGAATGCTTGTACATAGGTCCTGCGCTGTGTTTCTAAAATGTTATTCAAAAAACGATTTTGAAGGCAAATCAATGGTATTTACATTTGGGTGTTATCTATGATTGCCTTTTGGCGCCGGTGCGTCACTTTTAACATGGGACAAAAGTGACGTACCGGTGGCGCAAGGCCTCCATAAATGAGGTCCTGAGTTTCTTTGCTGTTGGTTTGTGTCTTGCTTTTTGATAATGCTTGCTATGTATATTTGCAAGATAGGGGATTTGTATTTTGTGAAACAGTGAGGTTTCAGTAGTGAAATTGAATCCTTGTACATAGGTCCTGCGCTGTGTTTCTAAAATGTTATTCAAAAAACGATTTTGGGGGCAAATCAATGGTATTTACATTTAGGTGTTATTTATGATTGCCTTGTGGCGCCGGTGCCTCACTTTTAACTTTGGACAAAAGTGACGTACCGGTGGCACAAGGTCTCCATAAATAAGGCCGTAAGTTTCTTTGCTGTTGGTTTGTGTCTTGCTTTTTGATAATGCTTGCTATGAACATTTGTAAGATAGTGGATTTGTATTTTGTGAAACAGTGAGGTTTCAGTAGTGAAATTGAATGCTTGTACATAGGTCCTGCGCTGTGTAATAAAAATGTTATTCAAAAAACGATTTTGGGGACAAATTCAATTGTATTTACATTTGGGTGTTATTTATGATTGCCTTGTGGCGCCGGTGCGTCACTTTTAACATGGGACAAAAGTGATGCACCGGTGGTGGAAGGCCTTCATAAATAAGGTCCTGAGTTTCTTTGCTGTTGATTTCTGTCTTGCTTTTTGATAATGCCTGCTATGAACATTTGCAAGATAGAGGATTTGTATTTTGTGAAACAGTGAGGTTTCAGTAGTGAAATTGAATGCTTGTACATAGGTCCTGCGCTGTGTTTCTAAAATGTTATTCAAAAAACGATTTGGGGGGCAAATCAATGGTATTTACATTTGGGTGTTATTTATGATTGCCTTGTGGTGCCAGTGTGTCACTTTTAACATGGGACAAAAGTGACGCACCGGTGGCGCAAGGCCTCCATAAATAAGGCCCTGAGTTTCTTTGCTGTTGGTTTGTGTCTTGCTTTTTGATAATGCTTGCTATGTATATTTGCAAGATAGGGGATTTGTATTTTGTGAAACAGTGAGGTTTCAGTAGTGAAATTGAATGCTTGTACATAGGTCCTGCGCTGTGTTTCTAAAATGTTATTAAAAAAACGATTTTGGGGGCAAATCAATGGTATTTACATTTGGGTGTTATTTATGATTGCCTTGTGGCGCCGGTGCGTCACTTTTAACATGGGACAAAAGTGACGCACCGGTGGTGCAAGGCCTCCATAAATAAGGCCCTGAGTTTCTTTGCTGTTGGTTTGTGTCTTGCTTTTTGATAATGCTTGCTATGAACATTTGTAAGATAGGGGATTTGTATTTTGTGAAACAGTGAGGTTTCAGTAGTGAAATTGAATGCTTGTACATATGTCCTGCGCTGTGTTTTTTAAATGTTATTCCAAAAACGATTTTGGTGGCCAATTAATGGTATTTACATTTGGGCCTTATTTATGATTGCCTTGTGGCGCCGGTGCGTCACTTTTAACATGAGAAAAAGTGATGCACCGGTGGCGGAAAGCCTTCATAAATAAGGCCCTGAGTTTCATTGCTGTTGGCTTGTGTCTTACTCCTAGTTATATAGTTGCTGTGGTATAAACTTAGATATGTTGCAAATTAGTGTTTATATCATTTGCTTATTGTCATTGCTTTGTTGTTTGCTAATAGTGGTCTATAATGTGTTATTTTTTTCTTTACCACAGATTGAAATCAACATTTAAAAAGTAAGGAAAAATGTTGTCAAGGCAAAGGAGAAGAAAAAATACCATACGGAAAATTACAAAATTAGCAACGGAAGTAAAGGAATCCTCTACAACAAGTACTTAAAAAAACACCCAAAAAGGTCCTGGTAAGACAACTAAGTCTTTTTTTCGCAACATATGTAAAACAAAAACAAATGTTAACGGTAATGTGAAGATCCAGAAAGAGAGAGCATATTTGAAAAGGAAGGAGAGGCCCTCAAATAATGTCTCTACTGGAGCAGGAGAGAAGAGTATGGATAGCAAAAGAAGGTTAAATCAGTTCAGTTCAGTTCAAAAGCTTTTATTCGATTTGTACATACAAATCATACAAGCAGGAATACATAATTGAAATATTAAAATCACCATATAATCTTACCTAAAAAGACAAAAAGACTGAAGTGCAGCAAGTAGAAAGTGATCATGCCTCTATAGGTCAACATATTCTTATAAAATGCAGAACGTTCTTACATGGACTAGCTGGGGATCAGTAGGAGTAACTCACTAGGCCTTTCCTGGGAACTGTACATTAAAATTGTTAAATAATCATTCAATACTGTGGATCACTGTATAAATACCTTAATTACAGAAATTGATATAAAATTTAAAAATGAAAGCATATATATACAGACAGGAATGTTAACAGTAATATCATCATAAATAAACCCTGGCAGCTGTATAACATAAGTACAGACAGGTCAGTAAACAACATTACAATACAATACTTTTCCTGGCAGCTGTACATTTTAAAATAAAAGTAGCCAAGAAGAAACAAATCTCCTCGTTCTCTAGTGAAGATAAAAATATCAATGCTGTTTGTGTGGTACAAATGTTATATTTGATAAAAATTGGTTTAAGGTATTTTAGCCTGAAAAACTGATAAAATTTACAAAAAAGTAAAAAATGGCAACTACTCTGACGGAAGGTGCTATCACACGGACATGGTATGTTTGAACTAGTTTTTGTGTTTGGAAAAGCAACCAAGTGGTGTACAATACCCAATCTGACCCGTGTTAAAACATACTGGTGGGAAGGGCGGGTCACAAATACAAGATAGGATTGTAGTCCAGGAGCTAGATTTAAATCTTTATAAAATTTCATAGTAGCAAGATTTCCAACAGCTTTGTCTCGCTCAGCCTTACGAAAATTAAGGAACGTTATCTTAATTTCTTTTTTTGAAATGGAGACAACCTTTTCCGGCTCACGGAACACATTAATGTTAAACAGAAGTAGATACCAACGATGGATGTATCTTAACCATAATACCCGTGAGGAATGATCCTTTTTTTTTTTTTTTTAAACATTTTTATTTAAAGGTGGCACAAGCAATTGAAGCACATACAGAATATTTCATTTAACAAAGCTTCTATCATCTATGTGAATATTACAAGAAGCAATTGAAGCAAAAAGAAAACAACAAAAAAAAAGTAAAGATAAAAATAAGAAACAAGAATAGAATAAGTAAAAAGAATTGCGAAGTAATAAGATAGAACAGGGCTTAGTTACGCATTAATTCAATTCACAGTTAGGGAACAAGCAGCCCCATATTCTATCTATTTTGGCCAATGCTTTTGCACCTCTTTTCCTGGCTACCAGTAGTTCCATGTGGTGAATCTCTGTCACCAAGCACCACCATTCGTTTGCATGAGGTGGTTGTTCCACTATCCATGCTCGGGCTATAACCAGCCTTGCGCATGCTAATAAAATAAAAATTAGATCTTGAAATAATAAAGTGTTAAGTTGCAGGCCTAAGAGAATCATATCTGATGATAATGTAAGCTCAATTAGATGTTTCGATCTCAGAATATTTTCTATGTTGTCCCAAAAGGGAACAAGAACAGGACAAAGAACTAGCATATGTTCTAAATCGGCAGCTTGAGTATGGCACTTTGGGCATTTAGTACGATCACTGAAAGCGTTGTTGGGGGCCCATTTACTTATTTGTAAAGGGGTATAGTAAAGTTGACATATCGTTTTGTATGCTTGTAGTTTTAAGCTTGAAGAGTGGACTAATGTATCGATTTTGTTTAAAAAGGAGGAAATATCATTTGAACAAATACCGGTAGTAAACCGTGAAGCCCATTTCAGTGCTAATTTGGGACAGTCATCTATCTTGCATTCAATAAAACATTTGTATCCTTGGCTTATAGTGTTTTTCTTGTTCCCCGTTCCTTTATACATACATAGCCAAAAGTCTGAATCAACAATCTCTTTAAGGTTTAATTTCCCTATGAGGAAGTCGCGTATTTGTAAGTACTTAAAATAAGTGTTTGCCGGTAGTTTATATAATAGCCTGAGTGTATCAAAATCAAGGAATCCTGCTGACCCATATAGGTCCCCCAATCTTGTTATGCCTCGGTTCGCCCATATCTTACATCCTGAATCGCTAAAAATACTTGGTAATCCCGGGTTATTCCAAAGAGTTAAGAGAGAGTGATAGAATGATGCTTTATTATGAGTCATGACTGTCTTCCATATGTTTATTATATCTTTCGCTGTCTTGAACTTAACTCTTTTAAAGTAATTCGGGTCATTATTTCTGGCCAAGAATTGTAAGGAGTTTGATCCTAACATAAATTGGTGGAAAAAATATGGATCTCTAGAATTAAACAAGCTCTGTAACCGTCCCAAAAATGATGCAAAGTAATACAGTCTGAAATCTGGAAAGTTAAGCCCTCCTTTAATGAAAGGTAATTTCAAGGATGAGATTGCTCTACGATTCTTTTTAAAGCCCCATATAAAACTGCCCAATATGCCGTCAAGTTTCCTAAAGAATATTTTATTTATCTTCAAAGGAATGCATCTAAATAAATATAAACATTTTGGCAAAATGTTCATTTTAATAAGATTGATTCGCCCAATAAGATTTAAAGGCACCTTATGCCATTTTTTAAGGAGAATCTGAGTTTCTTTTAATAAAGCATCATAGTTCAATGCCAAAATGTCCTTGATATTCGATGTTATCTTAATACCTAGATAGGTAGCAGCGTGGCATATTCCGGTTACCTGTATCTGTGGTTTGTAATTGGCTATAATTTGGGTCTTGCCTAAATTTAACTTATATCCTGAAACTTCGCCAAATGCATCTGCTTCTTTGATAATTCCTGCCATAGCTTCAATTACATCGGTTGTATAAACTGCCAAATCATCCGCGTAAGCAGTAATTTTAAGCGAATTTGTCCCAGTTGTAAATGGTTTTATCATCACCTGCGCCTGTATAGCATTAATAAACGGTTCCATGGCAAGGGCAAATAATAGGGGTGATAGCGGGCATCCCTGCCGGGTCCCTCTCAAGATTGGAAATTTAGGAGAAAGTAAACAATCATACCCAATTACAGCATTAGGGCGCTCATAAAGTGCTTGAATTTTTGTTAAAAACTTAGTTTTAAACCCGATTTCTTTAAGGGTTACCCAGAGATAATCCCACCCCACTCGGTCAAAAGCTTTTTCAGCGTCGAGTAATATCATTCCGAGTGGGGAGGGATTAATGGCGGCTATGTCAAACAAGGTTATAGCCGTGTTTACATGTTGAGTTGTATCTCTGCCCACTACAAAGCCATGTTGGTGTTCACTAATCAGCTTAGGCATGAGGGGAGAGAGTCTTGTGGCAATTAATTTAGCAAATACCTTGGCATCGGCATTAATCAAGGAAATTGGACGGTAAGACCCACACTCCGTAGGTGGTTTGTTCTTTTTTAAGAAAAAGATAATTTTTGCAGTGTTCCAAGAGGTCGGGGCCCTATCTGTTGTACTTATCTGGTTAATGACTGAGCAAAATAATGAGAGTAGTTCCTCGCAACAAATTTTATAAATTTCAATCGGCAAAGTGTCATCCCCCGCAGCCTTCCCAGAGGGAAGAGAAAAAATTGCTAGTTTTAGTTCTTCTTGAGTAAAGTCATTTTCTAGTCCTTCCATATCTACTATATCCTTCTCTAGCCGCCAATTGTTTCTGATATAGTTTTCAACTAGCTCCGTAGGGGGGACACCTTCTGGGGTGTACAATTTAGTATAGTATTCTACAAATTGCTGCAGAATCTGATCTGAGCGAGTATAGATAATACCGTTTGCACTTTCTATGCTCTTAATTAAAGAAGTGGCTCTGTCGTCAGCAATTTTATAAGCGAGGGTTTTACCTATTCTATCACCACTCTCATATTGCAAAAGTTTATATTTATGTAGTTTAGTAATGACTTTATCTCTTAGAAATTTCTTAGTCTCACATCGTAGCGTTATCAATTTAAGTTCTAGTTTAGCTTTGTTTAGGTTGTGAGAGGCCCCCACGTATTCTTTTCTAGTAATTTCGGCCAAATGTTCTTCTAACCCCCTTATCCTTGAAGTAATTAAACAGATCTCTTCCTTATGATTGGCATTCTGTTGTATAATAAACTGTTGGGCAAAGCCTCTGATGCTAGCTTTACAACAATCCCAAACTGAGGTAATTTTGGCCGTATCTTTATTAAACTCTAGAAATTCTTTTATATGTTCTTTCAAACAAGAAATGAACCTCGTATTGGAGATCAAATGTCTGGGAAAAGAGAATAGCCTGGGTTCTGTCTTTTTAGATACGATCTTGAAGGTTACCATTATGGGATTATGATCAGATGTTACCTTAGGGCAAATCTCCATTTTACAACACTCCAAAATATGGGTCGTTGCCCAAGCCATGTCTATGCGTGAATACATTTTATGTGGTATAGAGTGATAGGTGTACCCAGCAAGCATGGGGTGAAGATGCCTCCAAATATCTTTCAGTTTATGTATACGGGCTAGTTCTAAAATAGATGCCCTAGTCTTGCGCATTCTTTGTGAGGGAATGCCCTTAGTAGTATCTTTTGCATAGTTTATAACACAATTAAAGTCCCCCATAAGTAATATCTCCCCTTCCCAACCTAGTAGTTCAATGTTTAACCGGTCGAATATTGCTGCATCATCATGATTAGACCCGTACACTGCGCATAGGGTGTATTTAGAATTAGATAGCGTAATTTGAGCAATTACCCATCTTCCAGCTTTGTCCGACGCTACCCTATTAAATGATCCAAACCTATACAATCAAGGATAATATCCTGAGTGAATCGAGTCTCTGGCTTAGCCCAAATAGAACGCCACAATAAGAGTGGCCGAACTGCTGCTAAGTCAGAAATGTACTCGATCCCAACTTCTTCATGGATCAACTGGATGGAGGCAGAAGGGGGAACACATAACAGCCTCCTTAAGAACTTGTTTTCCTCCTTCTGCAGGGGAATACCCTCACAGTGACCCCACACCCCTGCCCCATACAGAGCAGAGGAAACACAACATACATTGTATATGTTCGTCATATCGAAGATACTTCGTGAGCCTAGTTTGGAGGCAAAACGAAAAATGCTACTAGTGGACCGTAACATTTTTATTTTTACGGCATCAAATTCCGCGTTCCAGGACCCACTATTATTATATGTTATTCCCAAATAACAAAAGGACTTAACAGAGGTCAGCTTTTCCTTGTCTAGGAAAAAAGTATGCTTTACCTGCTTGGCTGCCTGACCACATGACATTACATATGTCTTAGTTTTATTCACACGAAGCCACCTAGCTTGAATGAACTGCATGAAATTATCAATTAGGCGCTGTAAGCCCAACTGTGTTCGAGATAAAAGAACAGCATCATCCGCATATAGTAACAGCGGAACAGGTTTACCACCAATCAGGGGGGCATCTGCTGGGATGTCGGTCAGGGATCGATCAACACCATTAATAAAAAGGGAAAATAAAAGCGGGGCTAAAACACAACCCTGACGTATGCCCCGAGACACTCTAAAGAACGGGGTACACTCGCCAAGGGTGCCATAGCGGACTTTACATGAAAGTTTTTCGTACAGTCTAGCTAAAAAATACACTATTTCCCTTGGTGCCCCTGCATCAAGCAGAACCTCCCAGAGAATGTTATGGTTAACCAAATCGAAAGCGCTGCTCAGATCAGCAAAACATAAAAAGAGGTTGCCACTTTTGGCCACAGTATATTTACTGATTAAAAGGTCCAGATTTACGCATTGGTCCAGTGTGCCCAGGCCTTTGCGAAAACCATATTGGACTCTAGTTAAGATGTTAAAATCAGTTGCCCAGTCTTCTAGCCTCCTCAGCAAAATCCTACTCATCACCTTTACAGAGGCATCCAGTAATGAAATTGGACGATAATTAGAGGCCTCTGACTTATCACCTTTCTTATGTAAAGGAATGATGATCGATTGACCCCAAGTAGAAGGGAATTCATTTTCAGCCGCACAGTTAAAAATCCTCATCAGAATGGGAGCCCATAACGCTGTTTCATCTTTGTATAAATCCAGCGGGACCCCATCGGGACCAGGGGCCTTGCCTCCTTTGCTTAAAGAAATTGCTTCCTGGCATTCTTCTAATGTTATAGCCATCGAAAGGGGCAACCATGGGTTTATATCTGGTGGTGATGACTCAGAAGTTGACCCTTCAGGGTTAAATATTTTGGAAAAATGATTAACCCAATCGCTACATGCCACATATGAGGTCAGTTCTGGAACATTTTCTTTATTGAGAAACGGGCTATTAATTGTTTCCCAATAGAGTTTACTGTTTTTGGTCTCAGCAGCCTCCCTCAGCTTGTCCCACGCCTCAGACTGTAATACCCTTTTCCTTTTATTAATAGCTGTTTTATAACTAGCCCTGAGGTATTGTATATCCGTCTTAACACGTGGTTTAGTGCCTAACGCATTCTTTAGGTCGCGGAGGGCGACTATACATGTCTTATCAAACCACCCCTGCTTTGGACCACTGTTGGCTGACGGGGTCTTGGTAAAAATACCATCAATAATACTATTCATAGATACAAAACAATCTATTAAGCAGCCAGAATCACTGTCATCATCCAAACAATAACTAATTTGATTCTTGCATTGAGTAACGACCTCCTTCTGCTTGACTTTAGAATTTGAACCAGTCCATTTGACCCTTAGGCCCTTTGGTCTAGTAGGCACTATGTCGGTTGTACATTTACCTCCTGGAACTAATGAGGTGCCATGCCCCAAGAGGGTAACACGGAGGCTGTTATGGTCACTGAGACTTTCTTCATACACATATAAATCAGTGTAGTCTCCACTGCTAGACAGCAAAATATGATCTATGAATGAACCTGCGTCTCTGCCTGTAAATGTAGGGCATGTTATTGCCCGATTGTTAACATTGCAGTTTAACAGGGTCATATCTAGCATGACTAGCATATTATTTAAAGTGGAACCATAACTGCAGTGTTGGAAGTGGGGAGAGTCCTCCCTCCCCCCCTGGTCTCTCCAATGGCTATTTAATGCTGCATCAAAGCCACAGATGTTCCCATTAGATAGATGGCAGGGCTGCAGGTTAAAATCACCAGCCCAAACCACCTCAGCCTTTCTTTTCGAGATATCTAGGGCCTTAATGATTTCCTTTTCTAGAGGCAGTAAAATATCCCCCCTAGTGGCATCAAAAATATTGTTATAGAAATTAACAATAACTAAGTCAATGTTCTTCCTACACTCCACCCTTATAACTTGGCTGTGTGTCCCCACGGTCGTACTATATTTGACCGTACAGTCACACAGCTTGGTTGACACTAGCAATAAAAGGCCCCCCTTAGCCCTACCCGAGCTGGATTTAGTTGCTCTGAGACAGAAAGATGCATACCCTTCGATATTAATAGGGTCTGGACACCAAGTTTCCTGTAATAAAATTAGGTCAAATCCCTCACCCAAAAAGCTGGTCCAAAAGGGTGTACCTAATTTGCTGGTAAGACCAGCGATGTTCCAAGAAATAAGAGAGATTCCTGCTGGTTTACCAATATTACCAACAACAGATAGCTCCGGCTGGTTTACTGGTGGTGATAAAGCAGGACCCTCTTCCCGAAATATGGTAACCGGACTTAGGCTGGGGCTAGCAGTAGTTGTACATATATCCGAGCTACCCCGATTCCCTATGTACTGGGGAGGTATTAGTGATGACAATACAGTAGATTCGTGGGGTACGACTAGGGGCATGACAGAGGAAGAAGAACACACCAGATCAAGAAAGGGCTTAGGATTGTTTAGATCCAATGCTTCTGGTGGGCTGAGTCAGTCTACCTCATCTAGCACGGCATATCTATTTGGGTGGGCGAATTGTGAGGACATGGGGTCTCGGGAGTGGGGCGGGTCCTGCCACGTTTGTTGCCACGGATATTTGTCTAATTGTGGTGGCTGAAAAGATTGCGGCCATTGGTAAGCAGACTGAGGTAAAGGTGGCGGGAAATGAAGGGGGTGTTGCCAGTGGGCTTTAGCTTGATGCATAGGAAAAGGTGAGGCATTTGGTAGCTGCTGCTGTAAATTAACATAATGTGGAAAAAGAGGGGGCGGATAAGGTGGTTGCAGCCAAGATTTGGCGGATTGCTGTGGAAAGTACCCAGGTCCACTGTTACTTTGAAAAGTGGAACAGGGAGGGTTGGGTCGTGCGGGCTTTGATAGAAAATAAGACAGGGGAAGTGGATTAATTTGAGTCGCAGGACCGCTATTGGGTGCATTACATACGTAGCTTGCTGCCCCTACATCCCTAAAATTAACAGTTATTACGTCCCCTACTATTGTTTTCTTGCTTCTGCCCACCCAGTCCCCTCTACGCACGGTAAGGATTTCACCGTTCATGTTATTAGGTAGGGGTTTATGTAGATGGAGCCATTGAGCACATTTATTTCTAAGCTCAGTAAACGTTTCTTTTACTCCCTCCTTCAATGGGGGAACAGCTGTCAACACAACAACAAAAGGGGAAACCTCTGGTGGCAAATTAATGGACCTAAAACGTGCTTGCTTTGGCTTAGGCCCTTCTGGTTTGTTTATAAGAAGAGGTGCAGAGGTTGGATTGGGTTTCCCTACTACTTCTTTAGCTTGAATAGTGGGGGTGGCAGTATTAGCAACGACAGGGTGTTGATTCGCCTGAACAGGAGCATTCTCCTTTGAGATCAGTACAGTTATTGGTTGAACGGGGTTGTTCCCTGTTTGCGACGCAAGGGGTATAACTGGGTTCCCAGGGGCTGCAGTGCCTTGAACCTTATTTAATACGCCTTTAGGGGGCTGGATGCTCGATAAACATTCAGGGGCTGATTCTATGGTCCCTTGTGGCTGAACAAGCCCTTGTCCCTGCTTTTTTTGTGGCCATTTGGAGTGTATTAAAGAAGTAAGCCTATCCACTTTAGAAATTAAAGGCTTAATTTGTGCTGCTAAAGTGGCTTCAAGGTCTAGTTTTAAATCTATTACCATGTTTTGCACCCAGCACGGAATACCTGATGTCATTTGTGGAGTGGGGGTAATCAAATTGTGATTCCTAGCTGGTGCTTTTACTTTACTTTTGCCCTTTAGTGTAACCTTGGGGGGGTTGGGAGCCCTTCCCCGGGGAACAATGGGTACAGAAGCTGTTTCTGCATCGTTAGACCCACTCAGACTCGGCTCCGCTTTGTCAGGTGATTGACAGGTTTCAAGATCTGGTGTAACCTCCAGGTCTTCAAAAGATGGATCCGAGTCTGATGGGGCAACCGATAGATCGACAGTATTCGGTACAGTCGGAACACTATTAGTAGGCATGGTTATGGGTAAGGAACAATTATTCAAAGTCTGCAGAGCAGGAGATTTAACCTTTGCCAAAGGGCCCAAGGATGAGCGTCTAGCGTTTGCAAGGTCCATGGAGACTCTTTTTTCCAATAAAACAATACTTTGGTCAATAGTCTCATGTACGCGTGAAATAAAAAGATCAATAGGTCCAGTCACCTGAGCTACCGCCGTAGCTTTTTTCGTGCAACTACGGGTTCGGTTGCGTATGGTCGACATCTTGGATGTTATGGTTATCAGGGGTGAAGACACAAGAGTTCTGGGCCAGGGCCGTCCTCTGCCGTCCTTGAACGGCCTTAAACGGCCCGCTCTTTGCCCGGTCTTCGCCCCGGTAGTCGCCCCGCGCGCGTCCCGCGTGCGCGTTGCTGCAGCAGAATATATAGAAGGGACAGGTGAAGGGGCGGGAAGAGGACCAGCTGCGGCCGATCAGCGCCGCGCTGCCTGCTGGTCCTCGCAGTCCCGCCTCACGTCCTCTGAAGCAGATGCCGGCTCAACAAAGCCGCGTTGGTGCTCCTAAGCACTCGGGGGTTGGTCCAGCAACACAAGACTGCCAATTAACCTGGCCTGCGAGCGGCACCCGCGAAGCGGGGGCCGCGAGGCGTAGGTCTCGGCAACAGGGAGATGAAGATGACGGAGCTGCACTCGCTGCACGACAGCTGAAAAAGAGAGTCCCAGGCAACTCACTCGGCACGGTGGTTTTGACCGGTGGAGGGGCGGGAAGAGGACCAGCTGCGGCCGATCAGCGCCGCGCTGCCTGCTGGTCCTCGCAGTCCCGCCTCACGTCCTCTGAAGCAGATGCCGGCTCAACAAAGCCGCGTTGGTGCTCCTAAGCACTCGGGGGTTGGTCCAGCAACACAAGACTGCCAATTAACCTGGCCTGCGAGCGGCACCCGCGAAGCGGGGGCCGCGAGGCGTAGGTCTCGGCAACAGGGAGATGAAGATGACGGAGCTGCACTCGCTGCACGACAGCTGAAAAAGAGAGTCCCAGGCAACTCACTCGGCACGGTGGTTTTGACCGGTGGAGGGGCGGGAAGAGGACCAGCTGCGGCCGATCAGCGCCGCGCTGCCTGCTGGTCCTCGCAGTCCCGCCTCACGTCCTCTGAAGCAGATGCCGGCTCAACAAAGCCGCGTTGGTGCTCCTAAGCACTCAGGGGTTGGTCCAGCAACACAAGACTGCCAATTAACCTGGCCTGCGAGCGGCACCCGCGAAGCGGGGGCCGCGAGGCGTAGGTCTCGGCAACAGGGAGATGAAGATGACGGAGCTGCACTCGCTGCACGACAGCTGAAAAAGAGAGTCCCAGGCAACTCACTCGGCACGGTGGTTTTGACCGGTGGAGGGGCGGGAAGAGGACCAGCTGCGGCCGATCAGCGCCGCGCTGCCTGCTGGTCCTCGCAGTCCCGCCTCACGTCCTCTGAAGCAGATGCCGGCTCAACAAAGCCGCGTTGGTGCTCCTAAGCACTCGGGGGTTGGTCCAGCAACACAAGACTGCCAATTAACCTGGCCTGCGAGCGGCACCCGCGAAGCGGGGGCCGCGAGGCGTAGGTCTCGGCAACAGGGAGATGAAGATGACGGAGCTGCACTCGCTGCACGACAGCTGAAAAAGAGAGTTAAATCAATTTAGGGACATTCGTAGATGAATGTTTCGCAATAGGGTAGTTTTAAATTTGCTAAAAAATTAAAAGAAAGGTAAACAGAGAGCTGCTTTTTACAAGAAAAAGAAAAGTGTAGAGAAGATTGTTGATCAGGCTTTTGAAGTTAAGAAAAAATGTATTTATATTAGTAATCAATAGAATTAGGATACTTAATAAGGCAATTGATGTTTTCAAATCGAACAGTAGATGGAAAAGAATAATTAATCGGACTAATTTTTGTGAAGTATTTTCTGTAGAATGGATGCATAGTTCAAGTTCTGAGCCATTTTTTAATGAGGAGAGTTACTTTCAGGAAAATGATTTGGTGCATGCAGTTGACACCAGTGGTCGAGCATATGAGGTGAAAGATGGTTGTGTGATGGAAGAAGGCAAACTTGTGTCTAGAGATGCAGAAGAGGTGTTAGCTGATGAAGTTTTAGGGAGACGAACTAAGGGTCCAGTGTACACATGGAAGTGCAGTAGTATTTGTAGTGTGCAACAGGATTCAATCGATTTGCTTTGAAATTTCTTACGTACATATAGTAAGAAAAGTCTAAAACAAAAAATGAAGATCTTGCAAGAGTTAGATCCTTGCAGAGTGAGAGAAAACACAGGTTTGCATGGGCATTCACTGGCTTGTCTTTCTAGAAAAGTATGTCAGAGTGTTTTTCATCATTTTAGGATGTTAGCAGTGCATCATAATAAGGTGAGGAAATTAGTGAGGAGGTTGTATTATGCAAAAAGTCCAGCACTTAAGCTTAAACAGTTAAACAGTGCTCTTTTGCATGGATCTGAAGTAGATGTGAAGGCTATTTGTGAAGAAATTGAGTTTTGTTATTTTGGGAAGAAAGAGGACAGTGTAGAAATGGATATAGTAATGGATGGTAATGTGGAAGACAATGTACAGATTTCATGTACAGAAAAGTTTGATGAGGAAATTACCAAGTTTAAGGTAAAATCAAGTGAAAGGCCTAATTTAACTTGTGTGTGTTGTTGACGGACTCATTATAAGATTCAGACTAGGTTAGTTGATTTATATGCAAAATGTGAATTGGAAAATAATAGTGAATGGAAGGATTTTGTAAGTTATTTGTTGGTGGAGAATTCTTTTGATTTGAGTTTTGATCAGCGTATTTGTAATTATTGTTTGAAAAAATTAAATGAAAATAGAATGCCTGCTAGAGCTGCTCATAATAATCTTCAGTTGATAGATATTCCTTCTGAATTGATGGATTTAAATACTTATGAATCAATTTTCATTCAATGTGTCCATCCTTTTCAAGCTATTGTTCGCATGGAGCCTAAGATAGGGAAATTACCTCCTACAGATTTACAAAGAGGATTAAAGGGAAGAGTTGTTTATTTGCCTCTAGATATCAAGAAAAATATTGATACAATTGGTGTAGAAAGAGTAGAAGAGGATCCTCTGGTATTCTAGTTAATGGGGTTCCGACAAAGAGTAAGAAAATCTGGCAAGATTTAGTGGATGTTAGGAAAGTCAAAAAGGCAACGTTGTATTTTGTCAAAAACAATGAGTACTATAAAGATGTAAGTGTTGGAGCAGAGGAAACAGCTACAGAAGAAGACAGTGATTGTTCAGTTGGCCAAATTGAAAAAGTTGATGTGTCTAGAAGTGAAGAAATATATGAACATTATACTGTTCATCCTTTGCATTCCAAAGAAGTAATGGGGAATGCAATTGACTTGTTTCAAATGAAAGTAGCAAAAGGAAGTCCTATTAGTGTATGGGAAGAAAGTTTGGAAGCTCGTTGTTTTCCACAGTTATTTCCAACAGGTCGAGGTGGACGATATGACGATCGACCAGTTTAAATTCCTGCAGCTGAATACCGGACATTAAGATTATATGCTGAAGATCCAAGGTTTCGTCAATGCATTCCGTATTTGTTTCATCTACTGTATGAAAGTGATTTGTCTGGGCTTTCTTATGCAGTTAATCATATATTGAAAAGTGGAGCTCATCTGCAAAATGTTCCGGCGAGGGACTTTATGGAGAAAGTCAATCTGCAAGACAGTATTTTGGAATCTCAGCTAATCAATCTCATGGCATGTCAGCGTGGAACAAACCAGTATTGGTTCCGTCGTCATGGGGAATTGAAATGTATGCTAAGAAACTTAGGAACTCCTACATGGTTCCACACTCTTAGCTGTGCTGAGTATGCATGGGACGACTTACTTCAATTTCTACGAGAGGGAAATGGAAACATACAAAATATAGAATTGAAAACACCTGGAGAACTGTGTTCTTTGGATCCAGTGAATGTTTGCAGATATTTTAATCATAGATTCGAAGCTATGATGTCTTTTATTACCAACAAAAGAAGCACTCACCTTGAGAACACTTGTTTGTATGAAGTTCTGCAAAACTACAGTTATAAGAGGAACATCACAGAAGATATCAATAATGGAAAATATGCTGTCATTGAGTATGAAGGATGTCTAGTGAAGCAGAGAAAAGGCCATTTGATTAATCATCGAAAATTGAGTTGCGAAGCTCCAGACAAAAGAGAATTTTACTATTTAGCTCTTTTGCAACTCTTTAATGAGCGTACAGAAGAGGAACTACTTGGAGATTTTCTCTGGTATGAAGACTCTTTTAATGCAACTAAGGATACCATAGAATGTCCTGTTTTTCCAAATTATCTGCAAATGTTGAACGAAGAAATAGAGCAAGAAACCACAATTGCTGAAGAGATTGCTAGAGACAGTTCTCAAGACAGTCAGAGTTCTACTTCATTGAGTCAGGATCCACTAGGAGGACCAATTATCCAAAATGAAGCTGCAACTGCCATGGATGAGGTGGAAAGAGCTATGGAACAAGCTCAAGAGGATGTAGTTAACTTAAAAGATTTGGTAAAGCAACTAAACGTTGAGCAGAAAAAGATATATGACTAAGTCACAGAACAGATTGAACATGGATTCAGACATGAGAAAAAAGTATGCTCATGTACATCATTTAAGCCTGTTCGACTGTACGTCAGTGGAGAAGCGGGAACAGGAAAAAGTTTTCTGATTAAAACCATTGCAACTTATTTGCAGAAAAGGACTGAATCACCGCTGTCTTGTATTGTAACTGCTCCAACTGAACTGGCAGCACATAACATTAAAGGGATTACTCTACATCGTTTACTGATGCTGCCAGTTGAGCTTGATAATAAATTGCATTACAACAAGCTATCTGGAGATGCGTGTTCTGAAGTCCTGAAGAAAATGAAACTTCTTATCATTGATGAAGTAAGCATGGTCTCAAATCTAATGCTTGCTTTTGTGCATTTGAGAATGCAAGACATTCTTAGAACAGAGTATGATGTGTTATTTGGAGGAAAACACATTATTGTTTTTGGAGATCTACTGCAGTTGACTCCAGTAAAAGGACAACCAGTGTTTAAAATGCTTACGCATGAATATACCAGGAAGTCCCTTGGAAGCATTGGAAACGTTAATATATGGTTAAATTTTAAATATGCTGAACTGCTTCAAAATATGCGACAGTTAAAGGATGAAGATTATAAAAATATTCTACAAGATATAAGAATCAGAAAAGTAAGTGAGCTTGGGAAAGAAGCTGTACATGCTCGATTAATTACAAATTTGTATCCAAATGAAAACATTCTTCCAGAGAATATTTTTTTAAAAATGACTGAGAAGAAATCTGGGATATGTTTGATGCCAACTCTGCAAGAATGTTCCATCTTCAACAACAAAATGTTAAAGTTAGAAAATGAAGAAATTGTGAAACTGGAAGCAATAGATAAAATAGAGCATATGGGTGCAACAATTGTTTTGTCAGAAAATTTGAAAACAAAATTGGATTCATTAGAGAAAAGTATTTCTAAAACAGCTGGTTTTGAAAAGACTCTGAATGTGTGTTTAAATTGTCGTATCATTTTGAGAAGTAATTTAAATGTTGAAAGAGGTCTGGTAAAATGGAGCAATGGGTTATGTTGTTGATTTTGTGAATTATAGAAATAGAGATGGAATTGAATTTTTAAAAATAAAATTTGATGGCATAGAGCAAGTACAACAAATCAGCCGTTGTTCTGCTAGATTTTTGCTTGTAAAAGACTTATATGTTCGCCGAAAACAGTTTCCTGTTTGTTTGGCATATGCGGTGACAATTCATAAATCTCGAGGTTTAAGTGTAGATAGTGCTTTGGTGAACATTGGAAGATCTGTGTTTAAAAAGGGTATGGCATATGTGGCATTATCACGAGTCAGAACTTTATCAGGATTGTACTTGATTGAGTGTGATGAGACAAAGATTTGTGCAGATCTAGAGTGTGTTAAAGAATACAATAGGTTAAGAAGAGAGTATGCTCCACATTTGCTTCAATATCCTCTGTTTGAAAAACGTGTGGTAGGCCGAAAAAGAAGAAATGAGAATAATTGCAGTTAGATAGTAGCAAAAAGACAAAAAGTAGATGAAACTGTAATTGTAAGCAGAAAGAAAAAGGATTCTGTTCAAGATGTTGTTGGATTTGTGAAAACAGTTCTGGTGTCAACTGCTATGCTAATGTAGTGGTTAATGTTGTTTTTTTTCTTAAACCTTTACAAGAACAGATTGTTGAAAATCGGGATCAAAGATTCTGCGGTTTATTGAATTCTGTGTTTTAGAAATGTAGCAGTGATAGAGCAAAAATAGAATGTGTAACAGAAATTTGAAATATTTTAGATATGTGTTCTGGTCAAGATAAATTTTCACAGAACATTCAGCAGGATTGTCAGGAATTTTTAATGTATATGTTTGGTGTTTTGGAAGATGAAGGTGTAGATGTAGATAATCTTTTTAGCCTTTCTTATCAATGGCAGCATGACTGCCACAACTGTAGTTCATCAAGTACTACTAGAATAGACACTGAAAGATTTATATATTTGACTTTACCAGACTGTAAATCAGTGTCATTTAAAAATCTAGTTAAAGCAGCAGATCATAATATGGTGTGTACCCAATGTAAGTGTCCAATGCTATCCACATTATTTATACAAAGTTATGGTCAGTATATCATTTTAGTTTTCCAACGATGTAGACCTGATGGAACTAAATTGACAACTTGTATCAAAAATGTTTGGGCTTCTGAGTTATCAATTTCAGGAAGAACCTTTACAACTGTAGCTATTATTTATCATGACGGTCCTTCGACAACATCAGGACATTATACATGCTACTTAAAATGTCAAAAAGGTTGGAGTTACTGCAATGATTCTCATTTGACTTATAAACAACGTTTGCCTTATGACTTCAAAAATTCTTACCCAGTGTTTTTAAAACCAAAGTTTTAGTAAAGGTAATTGGCCTTTGAAGACGGGAGTAGTTAATAAAAGTTAGTTAGTTAGTTAGTCTAATGTTTAAAATTATTTATCTCATATAGGTACTGTAAGTGGATCTCATAGTAAAAAATACTCATATATCTGACACGATTTGGCCGTAAGGAAAGTGTAAGGTATGATGTTCTTAGATCTTTTTTCATAGGAAGTCGATGAAATGGAAGTTATAGAGAACAGAAGACTTTTTTCCACCAAAAGGACCTTCACTATCTACTATTTGGCCTCAAGGAAAAGTAAGTGAATCACAGATTAGTGTACATATATGATTTGTAAGTTTTTATGGTTTTTTTTAAACACAATCTTTTAGATTGTGGTTTTTTTCCCTCTGTTATATGATGAAGAGTTTGAACTCACTAATTTAAGTGAAATTCAATATATTCTGAGAAAAGCAAAAATAAACAATGTAACATATTGTATAAGTCATTCTATATTTTGCATTGTGTAATTTATATTGTATTCCCATTGTCTCACACTCATTTTCCTTTTTCCACCCTTATTTAGCTCTCTTTACTCACTTACACTGCCTTTCTTTCACTTTGTTTCATCGCTGTTCCTTTACTCCACTTGTTTCACAACTCCTCAATCCAATTTCAACTGTCTGCATTTCCTCTCTCCCTTGCACCACTTTTCAGCTTTCTCACATTCTCTCAGTACCACTGCTTTAGTTCTCTTCCCCTCTCTTTCCTTCTTTTGCTCCTTTACTCTTTTTCCTTTCTTCACTCATTGTACTGCAGTTCACTCAGTCCTTCCCTTTGTCTTTCTGTGTACATACTTTCTCACTCCTTTTTCCTCTATCGTTCTATATTAACCTCATTCCTTTCATCCCTTCACTCTGTGACTCCCCTTCACTCACTCTCAGTCATCTTCCATTCCTCATTCTTATTAATGGATCCTCATTTAGACTCCTTTCCTTTTCACTCATTTTCCTTTTACTTTCTTCTCTTTCCTGATTTCGTTTTGGTATCTCACATTCTTTTAGTATCTTACTTATCTTCAGTAATTTGTTCTCCTTGTATTTCTTTTCCCTCTTTTTTGTCTTTCTACATTACTTTATTTCTGTTTTTGTATCCTTCACTATTGCTTTTTTTCTTAGTACACTTTTTTTGATTTTTTACCTCTTGACCTGTTTCTTCTTTTTTAAAATATATATGTTAATAATTATAACTTGTTTTTTCTTTTGTCTTTCACAGATACAAAGTGTAGTTTAAACATGCAAGTAAGTTTTCATTAATTATATGGTAAGTGTGACTACAAAATGTAGTTTGTCATCACCCTTTGCTTTAACCTCACTACTTTTCTCTCACCCTACCTCACCCCTGTTTCCTTACTCTGCTTCCCTCACTTATTCTTATCCTCCATATTTACTTCTCTTTTCCTTACTTTCCTACCACATTCAACTTCTTTCAGTGCCCCTGCTCATCCACACTCCCTCACTTACCTTTGTTTCTGGTTCACTTAGTCCCTTTCTGACACTCCTTCCTTTACTCTCTCTGTTCTTTCTCTCTGTCACTCCCCATGTCTTACCCTTGTTCACTTTTATCCACCCTCTTTCACTCCTCTTTACTTACACTCACTGCTATTTTCTTTCCCTCCGTCACCACTGTTCCTTTTCTCTGGTTCCGTCACTACCTGTCATTCCCCATCCTTTACTCTCCTTACTTTTACTTTCATCACCCATTCACATTCTCCCAGAACCTCTGCTTTAGTTTTCTTCCTCTTTCTTCTCTTCTTTTGCTCCCTTATTCATTTTCATTTTCTCAGTTACTTCCTTTTATACCTTTTCTCTGTTTTACGATCTATCACACAGTCCCTCTGTGTTTCTCCCTTCAGCTCGCTTTCTCTTTACACCACTCACTTTGTCCCCATTCCTCATGCTCACTCCTTCATTATTTTTTTTTTATTTTTTTTTTTTGGTGCGCTGACGTGACGCGCCCCGGTACGCGCACCGGGGCATTCACCAGTACGCCCACCGGGAGCGCTCCTGAGTGAAGTATAAAAAAAAAATGAATATACTTTAAAAAAATATATATTATATTAATATACAATATAGGATTCATTTTTAGAAAAACATACCTTTCTAAGCTATAGATATTTGGAAAAAATAACCTTAGATATTCACTAAAAAACACATAGGTATGAGGCCCTATAAAAAGTTAGGAATTAACAGTTAAAAAACCTATGAAATTCACAGAAAAAACCATAGGTTTCACACCAGTTATAGTTAGGAATTAGCATTTAAAAAACCTAAGAAATTCACTGAAAAAACCATAGGTTTCACACCAGTTATAGTTACCTAGAAATTTTACTGACATAAAACCATTGAAATTCCCACGTTATAGTTAGTTGGACTCACTATAACTTGCGCGTGTAATGCACTGCTGATGACATCACATATTACATCACTCATGACATGGTCAGTGACATCACTCATGACATCACTGATGACACCATCCTTGTGACAGAGTGACTGACCTCCTTTCACTGTAAAGTAACCCTTGAAACACATATTCAAAAATAGAAACTAACATTTTCAAAAAAGTGGAGATACCTATACCAGTTACAACAACCAATTCAGTAATTCCACCATTTAAATACACATCCACTCATTCACCAACCGTTCTATATAGTCATTCATACATATACTCACTCATCATATGTAGTGAGACACCTATACATCCGTTAACACACCGACAGTCTTCCAAAAGTTGCTCACACACATATTCACACATGCAAATAAACTATTGAACATCCATTTTTTTGCATATACAGCTATACACACCCTACCACCTTACTTCTAAGGAAACTTACACATACTTACTCTCTTAAACAATCACTTATAGAAACACATACTTATTAAAACAAGAACTCTTTCAATCTCTCACTCTCACATATACTCACTTATATACATCAATACTCACATATACTAGATTAAAATATATGTAGTTACTGATAAAGACACTAGTAGGACAGTCATTCACTTACTAACACATACATAAACACACTCATTCACCCATACAGTCCGGCACATATGCTGTCTTCAAAACACATACAAACAGTGAGTCAGTCATTGATGCATCTATGTGCTAAGTAACACCCCCACCAAATCAAACAGACAATTATAAAGATACTAAAAAAAATATAATATCCCATGTACACACACATGTCGCTACTCACCAACCCATGCAGCCACTTATACACAAAGTGAAACACTGATACAAACATTTAAATATTTAAACAATACTCGCTAATATATGTATTCACTATGATACACTTAATAAGCCAGTTAACCAATCAATTTTTTTTAAAAAAAACATCCATTAAGACACTTATTGAAACATTTATTCTTCCATCGACCTTTACATATATATATATATATAAAACATGTTTATTTTTCACAAAAGACACATATTCACTGGATGGTGTCATCAGTGATGTCATGAGTGATGTCACTGACCATGTCATGAGTGATGTAATATGTGATGTCATCAGCAGTGCATTACAAGCGCAAGTTATAGTGAGTCCAACTAACTATAACGTGGGAATTTCAATGGTTTTATGTCAGTAAAATTTCCAGGTAACTATAACTGGTGTGAAACCTATGGGTTTTTCAGTGAATATATATATATATATATATATATATATATATATATATATATATATATATATATATATATATATATATGAAACAAACACTTCTCGAAGAAAAGAGAAGCGGCCACACGGGGAGTTTGGGATCAGGTAGCCGTTTAATTCAGAAGTCCAGGTAACGGCGGATGCATTTCGGCTTAAGAGCCTTCCTCAGCGCCTTCCTCCTAAACGAGTCAGTCCCAAGCAGTTCCCTTCTGTGATTGAATATCTGCAGGCTCAGAGTTCCCTCCCTTTAACGCGTTCTGCGCAGCGTTTGTAGTCCGTGTTGATTGTAGCGGACTCCATGTCCCAGTATGCACTGTCTTGGCATACCTGGGTTGCTGGTGTAAGGGAGTGGAGTAAATGTAGTTTTGCGCCTGCACAGGAGGGCGGGGTGGTCGATGGACGACGAACTTCACAGTGCCTGTCCCGTGTCCCCGATGACTGCAGCGCCCTTCCTCTCAGGTCAGTGATGGAAACAGTGGCGGTCAAATGCGAGACTGTTTGCCTGTCGAGATGAAATACCTCAGTCTGTTTCCGCTTCTCTGAGACTCTTGGCGGACTCATGGGAATATCGATACCTCGATTGTCTTTGTGCTGCAAGCAGCATGTTGCCAGTGAATCCCATAGTCACTTTGAAGCTGCAGGGCCTGCTTTACTGCCTGTCTGGCTCCGCAGATATATATATATATATATATATATATATATATATATATATATATATATATATATATATATATATATATATATATATATATATATATATATATATATATATATCCAACAACATGCCTCCGAGACAGGAGCCTCCAACCCTACAGGGCGGCCTCTAACAACGGGCACGGAGCAGCCCGTCCATACAACATCCGTTACACACCACACAGAGGCCCAATACCGGAGATGCAGACTTTATTTCCACAGGCACAGCAGCGCAAAGGATTCCCCTTGTCCTTACGCGTTTCAGCAATGTCTTGCCTTGATCACAGGTGGGGGTTATTAATTGCAAGTGCATTTCTGCGCGCTATTTAAACTTCAAAGAGTCACGTGTCTGGCATTAAAAAATACAGTTCCCATGGTGCATTTCACATGTAATGAGAATGTATTTACAGAGTCTTAGTGATTTCAGATTGTTTTTAATTTAAATTCATTTTTTCTTTCCTTTTTCAATGAATGCACCCGATGTTAAAGTGGCTAAAGTTTACTCACGCCATCAAGTTGTTATAATTTCTTGGCATTTGCTCACATTCCATATTTGCCTTGTGAATCAAGCTCCAGCTCCGGCACGATCAGAGTGAAAGGTCATCTCACTCCGAACCCCTTCCTCAACCATTTCACTTTTGCTGAAGTAGCATTCCTTTTTGGTTTGCAATGGCGAGTGGGTCATGCTCCCTTGATGAGAATCCAACATGCCTCCGAGCCAGGAGCCTCCAACCCTACAGGGCGGACTCTAACAACGGGCAGGGAGCAGCCCGTACATACAACATCCGTTACACACCACACAGAGGCGCAATACCGGAGATGCAGACTTTATTTTCACAGGTACAGCAGTGCAAAGGATTCCCCCTGTCCTTACGCGTTTCAGCAATGTCTTGCCTTGAGCACAGGTGGGGGTTATTAATTGCAAGTGCATTTCTGTGCCCTATTTAAACTTCAGAGTCACATGTCTGGCATTAAAAAACTACAGTTCCCATGGTGCATTTCACAAGTAATGAGAATGTATTTACAGAGTCTTAGTGAGTTCAGATTGTTTTTCTTTCAAATTCATTTTTTCTTTCCTTTTTCAATGAATGCACCTGATGTTAAAGTGGCTAAAGTTTACTCACGCCATCACGTTGTTATAATTTCTTGGCATTTGCTCACATTCAATATTTGCCTTGTGAATCAAGCTCCAGTATATATATATATTCCATTACACTGCCACAGCATCACGAAAATATTTGTGGACTGCAGGATTCAAAAAATTGTGAAACCGTATTGCAGAATGACAGGTCTTGTGCATTTAACCTTCAACGGACACAGATTTGGAGGCCCGACTAAGGGTTTGATTTTATCTTGCAGGAGGCAGAGCCCAACATGGGTCATATGGTGGTTGGAGGACTACGAATCCCAGAAGTCCAAGGATGACGTCAGCAATAACTGCTATGAAACAGGATGAACCAGGGACTTGTTCTCTTCCTACATCTGCAGCTGCATGCCCGCCCCATGAGCAAGGAGCATAAGGAGCTCCGAAACGCGTTGGGTCTTAATAAAATATTCAGCACTGTGTCCCGTTGTGCCTCAATAAAGGACTTAACTGTGGTGGCTGAGTTCGCCTGTCATTGCGTGCACCTACAACTGTGGCAGCGTAATGGAATATATATATATAAAAGTGGCCGACAAGGGCGGCAACGTGATAATCCTAGATCGCAATGCATATGCAAAGGAAGCTAATCGACAACTAAGAAATCATATGCATTACGAAAAATTGAAAAACAATCCAACCATGGACATAAAGAATACAATTGAGGACAAACTGAATTCATGGAAAACAAAAGGATTGATTGATGATATGGAACAAAAATTCCTAACTGTGACTCACCCGATATTGGCAACTATTTACTTCTTGCCAAAGATTCACAAGGATCAAAAAAACCCACCTGGAAGACCAATAATATCCGCAAAGGGCTCGTTGTTGGAGCCAATGGCGGAATACATCGATCATTTCATAAAACCCTTTGTATCAAAACTAAACTCCTACATACAGGACACGAGTGATCTACTGCGAAGCCTATCAGATACACCGTGGCAGGAATCCTATTGGTTGGTCTCAATGGATGTGATTGGTTTATACACAAACATTGACAATGACATGGGTGTCAAAGCATGTAACTTCTTCCTGAAGGAGAGAAATTTGGAATTCAACAACCACAACCAGATGCTATTAGAAATGCTTACAATTTGTCTAGAACAAAATATATTCACATTCGGAGGAGAAATCTTCAAACAACGGAGTGGGACGGCTATGGGTTTTTCCTTTAGTCCATCTTACGCGTGTCTCACGATGGGATGGTGGGAGCAGGAAATAGCGTGGAACTCAATAAATGAAACATTTGTAAACAAAGTGGTGAGTTGGAAGAGATTCATCGATGACTTGTTGATAATCTGGGACGGAACAGAATCAGAATTCCAGGAATACTTTCAAATAATGAACAACAGCGTGAAAAATCTAAAATTCACTTACAATATGAGCAAGGAAAGAATCATATTCCTGGACACAGAAATCTATGTCAAGAATCAGCAGATACATACAACTCTCCACCTCAAATCAACGTCAACAAATGCCACACTTGAAGCTACCAGTTTCCACCAGAAAACACTACTCAACAGCATACCGTACGGAGAATTTTTGAGAATCCGTCGGATATGCAGTGAAGAAGAAGAGTGGAACAAGAACAGCAGAAAGACAATGGAAAGATTCATAAAAAGGAAATACCCACAACAAACAGTCAGAAACAGTCTCATAAAAACTAGCACAAAAACAAGAGAAGAATGCTTGAAGAGGAAAAACAAAGAGGATGATACAGAAACGGATAAAATCCGCTTAATCACGGACTTCTCTCAAGAAAGCGAAAAAATAGGCAAAATCCTCCGGAAGAATTGGAAACTGTTACAACTGGACAACACTGTAAAGGAGTTCATGGGAACGCACCCTACAATAACATATAGGCGTGCAAAAAACCTGAAGGATCACCTTATACACAGCCACTTTCAGAAAAAACGACAGGATGACTGGCTGAAAACCAAGGGATTCATGAAATGTCATGGCTGCAAAATGTGCCAGATATCAAAACAAACTAAAGAAATTACGCTGGCCAACAAAAAGAAATGGCAAATCAGACAATGCATAACGTGCAAAACACCGTTCACTGTATACGTAGTGGAATGCCCGTGCCCCATGCAATATGTGGGAAGTACAACCGTGGAACTAAAAAATCGTATTTTACAACATATGAGGGCTACAATCCATAAGGACCGCTCAAATGCCATAGCCAAACATATGGAACTTGTACACCAGGGTGATTGGCAAAAACTGAGATTTTATGGCATACAAACTATAACCAAAGGAGAGCGGGGAGGTGACCGAGCCAAAAAATTAAGGCAAGCTGAATCTAGATTTATTATAAACCTGAGGACCCTGCACCCGAATGGGTTGAACCAATCGGAGGAATTGTATGTGCACCTGTGAAAAGACATTTGTATGAGAACTGAATGAACAATGTACAGTAAAAATCAACAGTAAAAGTCAGCCTATTGGGAGGCAGTACAATGATTTAGTCATAAGCCTATTGGAAGGCGCATGAGTTAATGCACTGAACAATTACTTATAAGATCTAAATTTGTTTATTGGTTTGCACATTAATTAATAGTTTTTTTGTTTAAACAATCGGATAAACTACAAGGACCAGAATCCTTAGTAGAACATGTGACAGGAAACACCATTCTTTTGGGAAAAAAATGTGAAAAAAATGTGCTTAAATGTTTGAGGGTGGGGCAAACCCGGTGATCGTGAGCAAGGTGGAGTGACACCGAAACGCGTAGATCAATGCGCCTGTTGCCCTTTGAATCAAAGAAATAAAAAGGATTGCTGTTTGAATCCAAGCTGGGTGTGCGACCCGTTGTTTTCCCTTTGGAAAAAAGTTGTTGTGATATATGACCTTTGATACACACATTTAAAAATAGAAGCTAAAATGTTCAAAGCATGAGTGATATATATATATATATAGTAAAACTCTTCATCCTCGCAATTCCCTTTCACAGGATACAAAAGAAGAGCACGGACAGCAATAAATGCAATTCCTTCTGTTTTATTGATTAATAATACAACTAGATGGGGCAGCCATATATATATATATATATATATACTAGCAGCCCGTCCCGACGTTCTCCGGGTATGAACTGCTGCCGGCCAGTAGTATATTGTTTTGTAGGATTTCGTTTTGATAGCATTTCTTATCTGTGACAGGCCTGTGAAAGGCTCCGATTCACAATGCACTGCTGATGCGCGTTCAGTTGTGTGTGAACTCGCGTTTCCCTACCTTATTTTTCCTTGCAATATTATATAGCACGAACTCCACAACATGGCATGAGTACAATTTACATTACAGAAGAACACATTCATTTGTGGTAGGCACAGGGAGAAAAAGCGATTTGCCTGGAATCACAGGATGTTGAGCTGATTCAGAGATTCGAACGTAGCTCCCCAGCTCAAAAGTTCGCAATTCTAGAACTTGTGGCGGGAGGTGTGTCTAAAAGTGTATGTCGGCGCTGGCCATCAATGAGAGAGACCTGTGCATTTTTCAAATGGATAGTGAAAAAATATCAGTATGTTGCTGGAGATGTGGGCCGCCGTGCCACCAATGTACTTACCGGGGGAGGGTAAACACCCATTATTCTGCAACTTTCTTTCCGCATACCATCACTCTGCATACTTTCATTACGAAAGTACCATGACTCCGCAATTCCATTATAACGCATGGCATTACATTTTATAT
Organism: Lissotriton vulgaris; assembly: GCF_964263255.1. Lineage (NCBI taxonomy): Eukaryota > Metazoa > Chordata > Amphibia > Caudata > Salamandridae > Lissotriton > Lissotriton vulgaris. The sequence continues at coordinate 684,296,472 of NC_141685.1, read as the reverse complement.
GCTTTTACTACGCATACATTTACAACAAAATTCGTTGTAAATGCATGAATGGTAAAAGCATGTTTTTTTATGTTTGGATAAGGTAAGTATGGGTATAGGGGTATATGTTTTGGGGTACTGAGGTATATGTTTTGGGGTGTTTGGGTATTTTAAGGGTACAGATATAGTTTTGGGTTATGGGGTACAGGGGTAGTCTTAGGGTTTAGGGATAGGTATGGGTTTTGGGGTACAGGGGTATTTTTCGGGTTCAGGGCTAGGTTTGGGTTTTGGGGTACAGTGGTATTTTTAGGGTTCAGGGCTATGCTCGGGTTTTGGGGTACAGGGGTATTTTAGGGTTCAGGGGTAGGTTTAGGTTTTGGGGTACAGGGTTATTTTTAGGGTTCAGTGCTAGGTTTGGGTTCTGGGGTACAGGGGTATTTTTAGGGTTCAGGGGTAGGTTTGGGGTTTGGGGTACAGGGGTATTTTAAGGGTTCAGGGCTAGGTTTGGGTTTTGGGGTACAGGGGTATTTTTAGGGTTCAGGGCTATGCTCGGGTTTTGGGGTACAGGGGTATTTTAGGGTTCAGGGGTAGGTTTAGGTTTTGGGGTACAGGGTTATTTTTAGGGTTCAGTGCTAGGTTTGGGTTCTGGGGTACAGGGGTATTTTTAGGGTTCAGGGGTAGGTTTGGATTTTGGGGTACAAGGGTATTTTAAGGGTTCAGGGCTAGGTTTGGGTTTTGGGGTACAGGGGTATTTTAGGGTTCGGGGTAGGTTTGGATTATGGGGTACAGTGGTATTTTTTGGGTTCAGGGCTAGGTTTGGGTTTTGGGGTACAGGGGTATTTTTAGGGTTCAGGGGTAGTTTAGGGTTTTGAGGTACAGGGGTGTTTATAGGGTTCAGGGCTAGGTTTGGGTTTTGGGGTACAGGGGAATTTTTAGGGTTTAGGGATAGGTTTGGGTTTTGGGGTACAGGGTATATTTATAGGATTAAGATGGGTTAGTGTTTAAGGGTGTTGGGGTATTTTAAGTGTAAGGGTGGGTTATGATTATGGGGTGCGGGGTATTTAAAGGGAGCAGGGTGGGATTAGCACACGATATGAGACATGGCATGAAGGGCGGAACGTACCGCACGCCCCCAGCTTTTGTCACGCCCCCAGCACATGCCCACAGCACAACGCAGACACGCCCACAAGGGACTATTTTGCTGGCATGGTTCTTTTACCTTTTAAATGTATATGGTGGGCGTCTGCATAGCCTATGTCCTTCTGCCGCAACTCTCCTTTCCAACGCTGTATTGGGTGTTGTGATTGGTGCTGTGGTTCCTGAGATTACCCGCCTCAAAGGTTTGGGCTCTCTCTTTATTATATTAGTATGGATATATATATATATACATATACATTAACTAAAATAGAGACATTACTGGGTATATTACATCTAAAAGAGCAACAGGTACAATTGGCTATGGAACGGTGTCAAACATGAACACCATAACAGATGCAGATCTACTCCCAAACTGATTCTATTTCAGACATTTCAAATGTCAGTTCAGCCAGATGGAGCTCTGGTGATTTCAGATAGCCAATGCCTTATGTCAAGAAATAGTGACTTACAGCATGGCAGACACCTAAAGTAATAGCAGTATATACTGTGTGCAGACTACTACTCAATGCGCGCAATTCAGACTTGGTGGATGATTATATGGAAAGTAATAATCCGGTCCAGTGAATACTCGGTGCGAGGACCACCGTAAAGAGCAATGGATGCAATTAAACAGTTGGATAAATAAAGCTAAAGCAGGAAGAAGCCAGGAAGCCAGGATGTACAGAGGAAAGAAGAGAGGAGCATGCTGCAAAGAGGGACAAGGGAACTCAGGTTTACCATCTGTTCCTACATTTACTACAGCTCCTTAATAAATGGCATTCCATTGTAAAGCATGCCTCACTCAAATACACAATTACCATAATAGTAGTTATGAGGTGACCTAAACCCCAGGGTACACAGTCATAATATGGACTTCTTTTTTTATCGACCTACACTAATATCGAGATTTAAATATCGTAGGGACAGAATATTGAGGTCAAGAATATCGTTGACCAGAATACAGACTTAAGGTAGATAACATGATTTTTTTTATATTGAAATAAGTAATATCGAAATAATCAATATCATTAGCAAAAATATTGTTGTTAATAATACTGATATTTATATTAGTGTTATGTATTTTAGTATGTATTATTTATGTATGTGTTTCACATTTTTTGTATGTTTTTAAATTAGTTGTAAATATATGTATTAAATGTTTAGAAATGTGTAATTTCTGTTAAAGTAAATTTTGCCTTTTTGTATTAGAGGGGGTTGTGGGTTTATAGGGGAATAGGGTGGGAAGTAATTTAATTATAATTAATTCATTAATATTTTTATTTAATTTCTATTGATTAATAATTCATTGTTAAATAATTAATAATTGGCATTTTATTTGTATTATTTGATTAATTTATAATTATATTAATTATAATTAATGTATTATCATATTGTATTTGTTGTTATTGGTAATTAATGTATAGTTAATTAATTATTAATTGGTCATTATTTTGTATTAATTGGTTAATTGATAATTAAAGTAAATTTGTTATTTTTTATTTGTAGTGGGTTGTGAGTTCATAGGGGAATAGGTTGGGAAGTAATTTATTATAATTAAGTACATTTAAATGTTTTATTCATTGGTATTGATTAATAATTTATTGTTATTTAATTATTAATTGGGAATTAATTTTTATTAATTGATAATTTAAGTACTTTTGTTATCTTTTTAGCGTAGTGTGTTGTGCGTTTATAGGGGAATAGGGTGGGAAGTAATTTATTGTTATTCAAGTAAATATGTATTTAATGTTATTGGTATTTAATATTAATATTTTTGTAAATTAATTAGGAATATGTTATTGTTTTATAAAATATAATAATTAATAAGTATGTTCATTTAATCCCTATGCTATCCCTACATTTGCACTCCCTGGAGTTGGAATAGTAATTTTAACTCCTACGCTATCGAACGCTTTCCCTACTGTGGCACTCACTTGAGTGGGAATAGTAATTTTAACCCCTACGCTATCCAACACTTTCCCTACTCTTGCACTCACTGGAGTGGGAATAGTAATTTTTGCCCCTATGCTATCCAACACTTTCCCTACTGTTGCACTCACTGGAATTGGAATAGAAATGTTTACCCCTACGCTATCCAACACTTTCCCTGCTGTTGCACTCACTGGATTGGGAATAGTAATGTTTACCCCTATGCTAGCCAACACTTTCCCTACTGTTGCACTTACTGGACTAAGAATAGTAATTTTAACAACTAAGCTATCCAACACTTCCGATACTGTTGCACTCACTAGAATGGGAATAGTCATGTTTACCCCTAGGCTATCCAACAATTTCCCTCCTGTTGCACTCACTGGAGTGGGTATAGTAATTGTAACCCCTACGCTATCCAACACTTTCCCTACTGTTGCACTCACTGGAGTGGGAATAGTAATGTTTACCCCTATGCTATCCAACACTTTCCCTACTGTTGCACTCACTGGACTAAGAATAGTAATTTTAACCCCTACGCTATCCAATACTTTCCCTACTGTTGCACTCACTGGAATGGAAATAGTCATGTTTACTCCTACGCCAGTAGTTCCCAAACTTTTTTAACCCATGGCTCCCTTGGCTTTTTGGTCATTGACCGTGCCTCCCTATTATGTGACTTTTTTTGCGGCTTGGTGTATGTAAGTCCAGCCGCACGAATACTTACACTTTTCTCCTCGCAAATAATTGGAATAAAGATGGGTCATGTACCCCATGACATGCCGAACAGTCATGGGGTACTCCTGTAGTGTAGAATGGGATGAAACGCCTAGTTCAGTTTGGACATTTATCACACACTGTAAATGTCAATTCTTTTATATTCATGACAAAAAATTACTTAATTTACATTAGGAAGATATACTTACTTCAGGAAGCCAAATATTACAATCTGTTCTCAGAGTAAATGTTTGTGATTACTTTCTAGCTAAGACTATGCTGTGGGCTGTCTGACCATCTATGACAGAAATACAGCTTTAATGGGTAGTTTATCTTTGTATTTAAGGAGCAAAGTCAGGGCACAATTTTGCAAGGCTATATCTAACTTTGTTCTGCAGATGAAAAACATTGTTCCTATTCAGCAGCATTGGTGGAACTGCGCTGCTCGAGCACCATCCTGGGGGTTGGTTGTGCTTTCTTCCTATCTCAGATTAGTTTTAGTTCAGGGTGTGTGCCCCTGAGGAGCAGATGTGTTTTGCAGTGCTGCAGAGTCAATAGAAGCAACTGACACTGGCACTGTCAGAAATGCCAATGTAGAGGTTGAAAGTACTACACTAGCATGAGGGACACACTGAGGTTTATTGCAGCTTGTCATTGAACAAAGATTCATAGCTGCGTATGAATCGCTCTCTGGCCCCTCATAATAGGAAAACTGTTAGAGTGGGTGGTGAGAAGCTACGCCGGCCCTGATGGGCTTAGCACTGCTTGTCAGGGAAATGCAGGTGCAGCAGAAGGTGTAGTGGAATAAGAACATATAGGGCGCCTCAGAGCAGATCTTAGTCAAGCTAAGCAGTGGTCACTATCCACCAGCCTCTCTCAGTTGATTCCCTTTACTGATACTCAGAACCATCAGACTCCAACTCTCCAGAAGCAAGGCGAATTCGCTCCATGGTGGGGCAGGTAGTGTTTCTCCTTTCTCTGTTTATTTTATAAACAGCACTGTTTTCCTCAGTTCTGGAGTAATTTCCTAATCCTCCAGCAAAATTGAATACACTTTTTGCCTCCTCTTCCAAATGTATTTTGGGAACTGTATGAGAATGGAGGGTGCTGTTAATATCCAGTGCATTGATAGTTGGGCTCCAGCTACACACATTTAAAATAGGCCCTGTATGTTCTAGGGTATCTGCAATACAAATCCCTTTTCCTTCCTGTGTTCTATAGCAGCCTGCAATCATGACCACTGTCACTGAAGTTGTGGGTTGGCCACAGGTGAACTCTTGCCATACAGAAGCTCCTGGTTGCTGGCTTCTTAAGCAGCAAATAGGTCACGTGCATTAGGACCTAATCACACCTGACGGTCAAAGACAAGGTGTGAAAACTACAGAAAGCACACCCAGTTGCACGTACAGTTATAAGGTTTGCAATTCCATGTGGGCTACTGATCAGAATGTCACAGATGGCTCCGGGACACCACTTTTCAATTTCTGAACTTTGGTTTTACTTGTCATGATTAGGTGTGTTGGTTTAACTGGGACAACCAAAATGAGCCAAGACTACAACTCACGGAATGCACAGGTATGTAAAAGCAAAGTTCAGGAATGGAAAAGAGGTGTCCCAGTGACATTGAGCCATCTGGTCACCCCACTTGTATATCACATAAACCGTACAGTATTTCTGTGTGAAAATAGGCTGACCCCTCATGTGCAACTCTATGCCACAGGGAAACAGTATAAGGAGATCAACAACCTAGACTGCAACTTTCCAAGCATTAGAATACAATCTCAAATGACCGCTTTTTTATTTTTATCTTTGTAGTTACAGTTTGTTCACACAAGATGCATGGGTCAAAATTAAACAGAAGAATATTGGCTGAGCTACTCACACTGGACTGGTCACAACTCCAGATCAATGCTTTGTTTAAAGTGGTAGGGGCAACCATGAGGATGCTCTTTGCTAGTAAGCCTTAGTGCAATGGTCTTAACTCATACCTTTTCACATATAACAGGATCTGTAGGCTGCAGATCTGTGAATGGACTATTCAAATCACACAACCAAATTGCCCACATTCCATACAGGTATACTTTTCATTTCAAACCCTGTTGTGTAGTTGGCAGTGTTATAAAGAACTACGATGCCCTTCTTTTAGTGTCAAGTGCAGCTTCTGAGTGGTCCCAAGGTAGGTAGGAGAGAGACCTCCAGCCCTCCATGTTGCTTTTTAGCTAATAGAACTAAACATTGTAGGTCTTGTGGGGCCGTGCCCACAAAGGAGTATCCCTAATCGATAGTCCCACTAGAAGGCAAGATGTACTGTTTTAACAAAATAGAACTTGCTGAAGATGTTAAATTCTGACACGGTTACATTAGCAGCAATGGTATACACAGAGATCAGGTTTTCCATGTCCATGCACGAGCATCTCATCCAGTCCAAGTTTTTGCATAACATTCCGGGACTTGTAGTCACTGTTTATCCCATTAGGCCAGGACTACAAGGTCCAGAAAACAATGCGAGGGCTGGATGAGAAACTTGCGCCTAGTACTTGAGCGTCCTGTTCAGGATTCTTACAACTAACATTTACCAGTAAAAGGTACTAATGTAGAGGCCTGGTGGAAAAGCAACGCAGTACAGTCAGAGTTTCAAGGTGAGCCTAAATAACCCATCTCCATTACTAACATTCAGTTCTGCACTCTCAATAAAAAATGCTCTGCTGCCATCTGGTGGACAAAGGTTTTATCCGTTTATTAAATAACTCACATTTCTAAGATGTTACCGGCAATTTATGAGTAGAATTCGAAAATCTTAAACCTTTGGAGCATGGCACCCCTGGCTAGTTTGGAGGGCGCACCAGGGCGCCACAGCGCACAGATTGGGAACCACTGCCCTACGCTATCCAACACTTTCCCTACTGTTGCACTGACTGGAGTGGGAATAGTAGTTTTAACCCCATGCTATCCAACACTTTTCCTACTGTTGCACTCACTGGAGTTGGAATAGTAAATTGAATTCTTCTGATATCCAACGTTTACCCTATTTTTCACTCACTGGAGTGGGAATAGTAATTTTAACCTCTATGCTATACAACACTTTCCCTACTGTTGCACTCACTGGAGTGGGAATAGTAGTTTTTACCCCTACGCTATCTAACACTTTTCCTACTGTTGCACTCACTGGAGTGGGAATAGTAATTTTTAACCCTACGCTATCTAACACTTTCCCTACTGTTGCACTCACTGGAGTGAGAATACAAATTTTTACCCCTATGCTATCCAACATTTTCACTACTGTTGCACTGTTTGGAGTTGGAATAGTATTTTTATTCCCTCCGCTATCTAATATTTTTTGTATTATTTTAGTTAATGTAGTATATAATTATTTTTATAAATATTGAAAATAATTGAACTTTTTAAAATGTGTTATATAAATTTACTAGCAGCCCGCCCCAGCGTTGCCTGGGGCAGAAAGGGGCTGGGGGCAGTACACCCGCTCCCGCCCCAACCCCCTCCCGCACCGACTCCCTCCTGCCCCATTCACTCGCGCCCCCCTCCCGCCCCAACTCACTCGCGCCCCCCTCCCGCCCGACTCACTCGTGCTTCCCTCCCGCCCTGACTCACTCGCGCTCCGACATTTTCATTTACTGCTGCCTCCTTCTTGCCTCCCCCTGCATCACACAGTCTCACTTTCCCTTTCCTTACCTGTGCCGCCGCTCCTCACTGCACAGCCGCTCATCACTGCACCGCCCTCCTCCTTCGTCATCACGCACGTCGCGTAGCGGCCAGCGCTAGGTCCCGGCTGGCGCTACTTTCAGGGGACTACTTTGTTTACAAACTTAATTTTTTTAATTACTTTTTTTTTAATTTATATTGCCTATGTGGTTCCCGAGTTTCCCTGGCCAAAAGGTGCAAGTTCTCTCTTTATAATAGTAGTATAAATTTAATTTCTATTTATATTACTGTTTTATGTGTAGAGATGTATTTGTAATTTATAAGATATTTTTTAAAAATGTATACGTTAAAATAATTATTAAATATTATTATTAATTACGTGTATATGTATATGTTTAATTTATTTTTACATTTAATATAGTATATAATTTTTTTACATTTTTAAATATTTTTACCTATGTTTATTTTAATTATATGTATTATTTACTTTTTTTACATTATTTTTGTAACAAAAAAACAATATTTTTAAGAATGATATTTTTGACATCGATATAATTTTTTCCATATTTTTGTACTTAACATAATGTAGCTAGGATGTCGATATTCTTGTCTGTGATATTTTTGCATCGATATTTCTGTATGTAGATTTTCTGTCTCTCGTTATTCTGTCCTACAATCAAACCCCAGTGCAGAAGATCAGTTGAGACAGAACCAGCATTACTACCTACAACATTTCATGCAATATTAATTCAGTTCTCATACTCGTGGTGCATTTACCAAGTTTCCCTAAAATATTTCAAAATATCATTCTGGGGTCTTCTTAATCACAATTCAATCATTCTCCTACTCTTACCTCTCTTTAGAATTTGAATCGAAAAGGGGTTTAGTAATCAGTATAGGCTCTCTCTTCAGACAGAAATCTGTTCAAAATCAATGAAACGAATTCTTATTTTACCTTCATAGAAATAAATGTTAAAAACGACCTCGAGTTTGTTGAAGTCTGCAACATATCTTCTTTAATGTCCATCTAAATGTTTTCCTTTGTATCTATTGACAATTGGTCTCACTGATTGCCTTGTGAGACATTTGAGGATCAATCTATCTTTTTGGGGTGACCATAGTACTTTTATCCATTTTTATAGACAGATTTCAGTTGTCGAAGACCTATTGTGGACAATATCAATAACTTATTGCGGGCGTTGGACCCACCCACATCATACCATTGACTGGCCTTCTTGTCAGTCTCTTGTGTTTGTCCCTTCCCTGGAGCACAATCTTCTTTTTTCATCCTTATGATTGTAGGGTTTCTGTCCTTCCACAGTTTCAGGGCACGAGTCAGGGGTACACGAGGGTGGCGCTGTCCACCCACTTTTTTCACAGGGTGGACGTCGTCCACCCTGCCAAGAAGTTGGGCCCCACTGAAAAAGATGCTGAATTTGCCCCGGTCTAATTTCCAAACACCGGAACACTTTCAGCACCGCCTGCACATTATGTGCTCTCTTATTTTTGACTCCTGCTGGGTCCATAAAGGCCGAATTTGAGGTGTCGTCAGGCCTCCTGTTGTTTCAGTATCCTGGCTGGCAGTAGTCAGGAGCCTCACACCTAGAAGGAAAAGCAGCAATGGGGAAACAAAGGTTAGCACTTCACACATACTAAAAAGAGGCAGCTGTTCACTTTGTTCAATCCCTGGTTATAAGTTAAGCATACACTGTAAGAACGTCAGATGTGTTAAATTGTCCCAGTATTTGCACAAAATAAATAGCATTTATATAGCGCTTACTACCCCTGAGGAGGCTTTGCAATAATTTAAATATCATATTTTTTTCTTTTAAAGCACTATGGCTAGAGGAAGCATAACGCTGACAAAAGGCAATATTGTTTTATGTGTAGTGTACAAAAGTGTGAATCTTCTGCCTAAATCAGGAGGGTTTGCAAGTATACTCGAAATGTGCTCAAATGTACTGATGATACACCTGCTAAACATATATGTGCGGGATTAAGATCTGATGTCACTTCTTGTGATGCCACTTCCTGTGATGTCACGCGCTGTGATGTCTCGCGCTGTGATGCCACTTTCATAATGATTAACTAGGTTAGTCCCCCCACTTATTTTTTTTAGGACTTGTGCCCTGGACTGTTCAAATTGGGGAAATGAACAATTCTTTTTCTTTCAGCCCTCCATAGGAATGCATCTCTTTTGTTGGTCTCCCACCTCCATCCCTGTTTTCATCCAATCAAAATGTTTTGCATAAACATACGTCTGCCCGTGTTGACTAATTTCATGTCAACCTGCAGCCGAATACTTTTTCTCTAAGCCAGTATTTCAAGCGTCTTGCCTCACTACGCTTTAAATGTTATATTTCCCTTAAGAACTTGTTAGCCAGCAATGACACTTTATTATTTTAAATAGTTTCATGTGAAGATTTTTTCTTGCTTCTGATTAACAATTTACTGTTACGTTACTTCTCCAAAGCCTAATTATATTTGAAGCAGCATCAGAAAAATGTGCTGCCTGCGTTCATGTCAGCAATACCAGAAAAAAAGGTTTCCCCTGGAACATAACAAGTGCTGCCTAATTACCTATTTGGTTCGTTTGTTTCATGAAAAGATGGTAGCCCTCCACTTGAGCGTAACATATTATCGCAATTGTATATACAAACACATTAAAATTAATAATTAGGAGAGGACAACTATGACCAGATTACAAATTCAGATTGAAACAGTTTAAGACATTTTAAAAAACAAATAAAAAAAATGGGACGAAAAGCCAAGGAAACCCGTGGAGAAGTTATAGGAGATAAACATGTTCTAAAAGCTGTGTCTTTATTTCTAAAACATAGAGGGGCGCACGTTAACTGGCGCATCCCCAGGGATGCGCCAGTTAACGTGCGCCACATTTATAATGCGGCGCACCATGGTGCAAAAACCGCACAGATGAGTGACGCGTCTGTGCCAGAAATGTGGCGCATTGCTGGAGTTGCGTAGCAAGCGCGACGCAGCTCCAGCAAGGCTCGGAGGTGCCCCATCTACACAATGCTCCATAAAGACCTACGCCTGCTTCAAGCAGGCGCAGGGTTTTGACGCAGCATTGGCCTGAAAGTGACTGAGTGAAATCTCATAGATTTCACTCAGCCACTTTCAGGAGGAGTTCCTGCGCAGGAACGCCCTCCCCCTGCACAGGAACGCCTCCTTATGGCGCAGGGCTTTACAACGTGACGCATCTCCTAGATGCAAACAAAACAGGTGATGGACAGAATGTGGATCAATGTCACACACTCCCTGAGTGTACTGGGGTAGCTCAGACGTGGGTCCCAGAGCCTCCACACCACTGGAGTCAAGCTAGCCGGGCTGATGAGAGGTGTTACCTCGAAACCGGTCCGGTCCTCGGATGCTTGATTCCGGTCTGGGAAAGATATGGCTGTGTAGTTCGGACTGGACTGTTCCCATGGGGCACAGGGTCAGAGCTGATTTGCATAAAGCCATTATCTAACCCAGGGTGGTGTGGAGTGCACAAAACGATGGATGTAGGCCCAGATCCTTGTACTGGGGTGAATGTAAGACATTGATCTACATTCTGTCCATCAAATTGTTTTTTGTAATTTTCTCCCTGAGTGTACTGGGGTAGCTCAGACGTGGGTCCCAGAGCCTCCACACCACTGGAGTCAAGCTAGCCGGGCTGATGAGAGGTGTTACCTCGAAACCGGTCCGGTCCTCGGATGCTTGATTCCGGTCTGGGAAAGATATGGCTGTGTAGTTCGGACTGGACTGTTCCCATGGGGCACAGGGTCAGAGCTGATTTGCATGAAGCCATTATCTAACCCAGGGTGGTGTGGAGTGCAAAAAACGATGGATGTAGGCCCAGATCCTTGTACTGGGGTGAATGTAAGACATTGATCTACATTCTGTCCATCAAATTGTTTTTTGTAATTTTCTCCCTGAGTGTACTGGGGTAGCTCAGACGTGGGTCCCAGAGCCTCCACACCACTGGAGTCAAGCTAGCCGGGCTGATGAGAGGTGTTACCTCGAAACCGGTCCGGTCCTCGGATGCTTGATTCCGGTCTGGGAAAGATATGGCTGTGTAGTTCGGACTGGACTGTTCCCATGGGGCACAGGGTCAGAGCTGGTTTGCATTAAGCCATTATCTAACCCAGGGTGGTGTGGAGTGCAAAAAACGATGGATGTAGGCCCAGATCCTTGTACTGGGGTGAACGTAAGACATTGATCTACATTCTGTCCATCAAATTGTTTTTTGTAATTTTCTCCCTGAGTGTACTGGGGTAGCTCAGACGTGGGTCCCAGAGCCTCCACACCACTGGAGTCAAGCTAGCCGGGCTGATGAGAGGTAATACCTCGAAACCGGTCCGGTCCTCGGATGCTTGATTCCGGTCTGGGAAAGATATGGCTGTGTAGTTCGGACTGGACTGTTCCCATGGGGCACAGGGTCAGAGCTGATTTGCATAAAGCCATTATCTAACCCAGGGTGGTGTGGAGTGCAAAAAACGATGGATGTAGGCCCAGATCCTTGTACTGGGGTGAATGTAAGACATTGATCTACATTCTGTCCATCAAATTGTTTTTTGTAATTTTCTCCCTGAGTGTACTGGGGTAGCTCAGACGTGGGTCCCAGAGCCTCCACACCACTGGAGTCAAGCTAGCCGGGCTGATGAGAGGTGTTACCTCGAAACCGGTCCGGTCCTCGGATGCTTGATTCCGGTCTGGGAAAGATATGGCTTGTGTAGTTCGGACTGGACTGTTCCCATGGGGCACAGGGTCAGAGCTGATTTGCATAAAGCCATTATCTAACCCAGGGTGGTGTGGAGTGCAAAAAACGATGGATGTAGGCCCAGATCCTTGTACTGGGGTGAATGTAAGACATTGATCTACATTCTGTCCATCAAATTGTTTTTTGTAATTTTCTCCCTGAGTGTACTGGGGTAGCTCAGACGTGGGTCCCAGAGCCTCCACACCACTGGAGTCAAGCTAGCCGGGCTGATGAGAGGTGTTACCTCGAAACCGGTCCGGTCCTCGGATGCTTGATTCTGGTCTGGGAAAGATATGGCTGTGTAGTTCGGACTGGACTGTTCCCATGGGGCACAGGGTCAGAGCTGATTTGCATAAAGCCATTATCTAACCCAGGGTGGTGTGGAGTGCACAAAACGATGGATGTAGGCCCAGATCCTTGTACTGGGGTGAATGTAAGACATTGATCTACATTCTGTCCATCAAATAGTTTTTTGTAATTTTCTCCCTGAGTGTACTGGGGTAGCTCAGACGTGGGTCCCAGAGCCTCCACACCACTGGAGTCAAGCTAGCCGGGCTAATGAGAGGTGTTACCTCGAAACCGGTCCGGTCCTCGGATGCTTGATTCCGGTCTGGGAAAGATATGGCTGTGTAGTTCGGACTGGACTGTTCCCATGGGGCACAGGGTCAGAGCTGATTTGCATAAAGCCATTATCTAACCCAGGGTGGTGTGGAGTGCAAAAAACGATGGATGTATGCCCAGATCCTTGTACTGGGGTGAATGTAAGACATTGATCTACATTCTGTCCATCAAATTGTTTTTTGTAATTTTCTCCCTGAGTGTACTGGGGTAGCTCAGACGTGGGTCCCAGAGCCTCCACACCACTGGAGTCAAGCTAGCGGGCTGATGAGAGGTGTTACCTCGAAACCGGTCCGGTCCTCGGATGCTTGATTCCGGTCTGGGAAAGATATGGCTGTGTAGTTCGGACTGGACTGTTCCCATGGGGCACAGGGTCAGAGCTGATTTGCATTAAGCCATTATCTAACCCAGGGTGGTGTGGAGTGCAAAAAACGATGGATGTAGGCCCAGATCCTTGTACTGGGGTGAATGTAAGACATTGATCTACATTCTGTCCATCAAATTGTTTTTTGTAATTTTCTCCCTGAGTGTACTGGGGTAGCTCAGACGTGGGTCCCAGAGCCTCCACACCACTGGAGTCAAGCTAGCCGGGCTGATGAGAGGTAATACCTCGAAACTGGTCCGGTCCTCGGATGCTTGATTCCGGTCTGGGAAAGATATGGCTGTGTAGTTCGGACTGGACTGTTCCCATGGGGCACAGGGTCAGAGCTGATTTGCATAAAGCCATTATCTAACCCAGGGTGGTGTGGAGTGCAAAAAACGATGGATGTAGGCCCAGATCCTTGTACTGGGGTGAATGTAAGACATTGATCTACATTCTGTCCATCAAATTGTTTTTTGTAATTTTCTCCCTGAGTGTACTGGGGTAGCTCAGACGTGGGTCCCAGAGCCTCCACACCACTGGAGTCAAGCTAGCCGGGCTGATGAGAGGTGTTACCTCGAAACCGGTCCGGTCCTCGGATGCTTGATTCCGGTCTGGGAAAGATATGGCTGTGTAGTTCGGACTGGACTGTTCCCATGGGGCACAGGGTCAGAGCTGATTTGCATAAAGCCATTATCTAACCCAGGGTGGTGTGGAGTGCCAAAAACGATGGATGTAGGCCCAGATCCTTGTACTGGGGTGAATGTAAGACATTGATCTACATTCTGTCCATCAAATTGTTTTTTGTAATTTTCTCCCTGAGTGTACTGGGGTAGCTCAGACGTGGGTCCCAGAGCCTCCACACCACTGGAGTCAAGCTAGCCGGGCTGATGAGAGGTGTTACCTCGAAACCGGTCCGGTCCTCGGATGCTTGATTCCGGTCTGGGAAAGATATGGCTGTGTAGTTTGGACTGGACTGTTCCCATGGGGCACAGGGTCAGAGCTGATTTGCATAAAGCCATTATCTAACCCAGGGTGGTGTGGAGTGCAAAAAACGATGGATGTAGGCCCAGATCCTTGTACTGGGGTGAATGTAAGACATTGATCTACATTCTGTCAATCAAATTGTTTTTTGTAATTTTCTCCCTGAGTGTACTGGGGTAGATCAGACGTGGGTCCCAGAGCCTCCATACCACTGGAGTCAAGCTAGCCGGGCTGATGAGAGGTGTTACCTCGAAACCGGTCCGGTCCTCGGATGCTTGATTCCGGTCTGGGAAAGATATGGCTGTGTAGTTCGGACTGGACTGTTCCCATGGGGCACAGGGTCAGAGCTGATTTGCATAAAGCCATTATCTAACCCAGGGTGGTGTGGAGTGCAAAAAACGATGGATGTAGGCCCAGATCCTTGTACTGGGGTGAATGTAAGACATTGATCTACATTCTGTCCATCAAATTGTTTTTTGTAATTTTCTCCCTGAGTGTACTGGGGTAGCTCAGACGTGGGTCCCAGAGCCTCCACACCACTGGAGTCAAGCTAGCCGGGCTGATGAGAGGTGTTACCTTGAAACCGGTCCGGTCCTCGTATGCTTGATTCCGGTCTGGGAAAGATATGACTGTGTAGTTCGGACTGGACTGTTCCCATGGGGCACAGGGTCAGAGCTGATTTGCATAAAGCCATATTCTAACCCAGGGTGGTGTGGAGTGCAAAAAACGATGGATGTAGGCCCAGATCCTTGTACTGGGGTGAATGTAAGACATTGATCTACATTCTGTCCATCAAATTGTTTTTTGTAATTTTCTCCCTGAGTGTACTGGGGTAGCTCAGACGTGGGTCCCAGAGCCTCCACACCACTGGAGTCAAGCTAGCCGGGCTGATGAGAGGTGTTACCTCAAAACCGGTCCAGTCCTCGGATGCTTGATTCCGGTCTGGGAAAGATATGGCTGTGCAGTTCGGACTGGACTGTTCCCATGGGGCACAGGGTCAGAGCTGATTTGCATAAAGCCATTATCTAACCCAGGGTGGTGTGGAGTGCAAAAAACGATGGATGTAGGCCCAGATCCTTGTACTGGGGTGAATGTAAGACATTGATCTACATTCTGTCCATCAAATTGTTTTTTGTAATTTTCTCCCTGAGTGTACTGGGGTAGCTCAGACGTGGTTCCCAGAGCCTCCACACCACTGGAGTCAAGCTAGCCGGGCTGATGAGAGGTGTTACCTCGAAACCGGTCCGGTCCTCGGATGCTTGATTCCGGTCTGGGAAAGATATGGCTGTGTAGTTCAGACTGGACTGTTCCCATGGGGCACAGGGTCAGAGCTGATTTGGATTAAACCATTATCTAACCCAGGGTGGTGTGGAGTGCAAAAAACGATGGATGTAGGCCCAGATCCTTGTACTGGGGTGAATGTAAGACATTGATCTACATTCTGTCCATCAAATTGTTTTTTGTAATATTCTCCCTGAGTGTACTGGGGTAGCTCAGACGTGGGTCCCAGAGCCTCCACACCACTGGAGACAAGCTAGCCCGGCTGATGAGAGGTGTTACCTCGAAACCGGTCCGGTCCGCGGATGCTTGATTTCGGTCTGGGAAAGATATGGCTGTGTAGTTCGGACTGGACTTTTTCCTTGGGGCACAGGGTCAGAGCTAATTTGCATAAAGCCATTATCTAACCCAGGGTGGTGTGGAGTGCAAAAAACGATGGATGTAGGCCCAGATCCTTGTACTGGGGTGAATGTAAGACATTGATCTACATTCTGTCCATCAAATTGTTTTTTGTAATTTTCTCCCTGAGTGTACTGGGGTAGCTCAGACGTGGGTCCCAGAGCCTCCACACCACTGGAGTCAAGCTAGCCGGGCTGATGAGAGGTGTTACCTCAAAACCGGTCCGGTCCTCGGATGCTTGATTCCGGTCTGGGAAAGATATGGCTGTGTAGTTCGGACTGGACTGTTCCCATGGGGCACAGGGTCAGAGCTGATTTGCATAAAGCCATTATCTAACCCAGGGTGGTGTGGAGTGCAAAAAACGATGGATGTAGGCTCAGATCCTTGTACTGGGGTGAATGTAAGACATTGATCTACATTCTGTCCATCAAATTGTTTTTTGTAATTTTCTCCCTGAGTGTACTGGGGTAGCTCAGACGTGGGTCCCAGAGCCTCCACACCACTGGAGTCAAGCTAGCCGGGCTGATGAGAGGTGTTACCTCGAAACCGGACCGGTCCTCGGATGCTTGATTCCGGTCTGGGAAAGATATGGCTGTGTAGTTCGGACTGGACTATTCCCATGGGGCACAGGGTCAGAGCTGATTTGCATAAAGCCATTATCTAACCCAGGGTGGTGTGGAGTGCAAAAAACGATGGATGTAGGCCCAGATCCTTGTACTGGGGTGAATGTAAGACATTGATCTACATTCTGTCCATCAAATTGTTTTTTGTAATTTTCTCCCTGAGTGTACTGGGGTAGCTCAGACGTGGGTCCCAGAGCCTCCACACCACTGGAGTCAAGCTAGCCGGGCTGATGAGAGGTGTTACCTCGAAACCGGTCCGGTCCTCGGATGCTTGATTCTGGTCTGGGAAAGATATGGCTGTGTAGTTCGGACTGGACTGTTCCCATGGGGCACAGGGTCAGAGCTGATTTGCATAAAGCCATTATCTAACCCAGGGTGGTGTGGAGTGCACAAAACGATGGATGTAGGCCCAGATCCTTGTACTGGGGTGAATGTAAGACATTGATCTACATTCTGTCCATCAAATAGTTTTTTGTAATTTTCTCCCTGAGTGTACTGGGGTAGCTCAGACGTGGGTCCCAGAGCCTCCACACCACTGGAGTCAAGCTAGCCGGGCTAATGAGAGGTGTTACCTCGAAACCGGTCCGGTCCTCGGATGCTTGATTCCGGTCTGGGAAAGATATGGCTGTGTAGTTCGGACTGGACTGTTCCCATGGGGCACAGGGTCAGAGCTGATTTGCATAAAGCCATTATCTAACCCAGGGTGGTGTGGAGTGCAAAAAACGATGGATGTATGCCCAGATCCTTGTACTGGGGTGAATGTAAGACATTGATCTACATTCTGTCCATCAAATTGTTTTTTGTAATTTTCTCCCTGAGTGTACTGGGGTAGCTCAGACGTGGGTCCCAGAGCCTCCACACCACTGGAGTCAAGCTAGCGGGCTGATGAGAGGTGTTACCTCGAAACCGGTCCGGTCCTCGGATGCTTGATTCCGGTCTGGGAAAGATATGGCTGTGTAGTTCGGACTGGACTGTTCCCATGGGGCACAGGGTCAGAGCTGATTTGCATTAAGCCATTATCTAACCCAGGGTGGTGTGGAGTGCAAAAAACGATGGATGTAGGCCCAGATCCTTGTACTGGGGTGAATGTAAGACATTGATCTACATTCTGTCCATCAATTTGTTTTTTGTAATTTTCTCCCTGAGTGTACTGGGGTAGCTCAGACGTGGGTCCCAGAGCCTCCACACCACTGGAGTCAAGCTAGCCGGGCTGATGAGAGGTAATACCTCGAAACTGGTCCGGTCCTCGGATGCTTGATTCCGGTCTGGGAAAGATATGGCTGTGTAGTTCGGACTGGACTGTTCCCATGGGGCACAGGGTCAGAGCTGATTTGCATAAAGCCATTATCTAACCCAGGGTGGTGTGGAGTGCAAAAAACGATGGATGTAGGCCCAGATCCTTGTACTGGGGTGAATGTAAGACATTGATCTACATTCTGTCCATCAAATTGTTTTTTGTAATTTTCTCCCTGAGTGTACTGGGGTAGCTCAGACGTGGGTCCCAGAGCCTCCACACCACTGGAGTCAAGCTAGCCGGGCTGATGAGAGGTGTTACCTCGAAACCGGTCCGGTCCTCGGATGCTTGATTCCGGTCTGGGAAAGATATGGCTGTGTAGTTCGGACTGGACTGTTCCCATGGGGCACAGGGTCAGAGCTGATTTGCATAAAGCCATTATCTAACCCAGGGTGGTGTGGAGTGCCAAAAACGATGGATGTAGGCCCAGATCCTTGTACTGGGGTGAATGTAAGACATTGATCTACATTCTGTCCATCAAATTGTTTTTTGTAATTTTCTCCCTGAGTGTACTGGGGTAGCTCAGACGTGGGTCCCAGAGCCTCCACACCACTGGAGTCAAGCTAGCCGGGCTGATGAGAGGTGTTACCTCGAAACCGGTCCGGTCCTCGGATGCTTGATTCCGGTCTGGGAAAGATATGGCTGTGTAGTTCGGACTGGACTGTTCCCATGGGGCACAGGGTCAGAGCTGATTTGCATAAAGCCATTATCTAACCCAGGGTGGTGTGGAGTGCAAAAAACGATGGATGTAGGCCCAGATCCTTGTACTGGGGTGAATGTAAGACATTGATCTACATTCTGTCAATCAAATTGTTTTTTGTAATTTTCTCCCTGAGTGTACTGGGGTAGATCAGACGTGGGTCCCAGAGCCTCCATACCACTGGAGTCAAGCTAGCCGGGCTGATGAGAGGTGTTACCTCGAAACCGGTCCGGTCCTCGGATGCTTGATTCCGGTCTGGGAAAGATATGGCTGTGTAGTTCGGACTGGACTGTTCCCATGGGGCACAGGGTCAGAGCTGATTTGCATAAAGCCATTATCTAACCCAGGGTGGTGTGGAGTGCAAAAAACGATGGATGTAGGCCCAGATCCTTGTACTGGGGTGAATGTAAGACATTGATCTACATTCTGTCCATCAAATTGTTTTTTGTAATTTTCTCCCTGAGTGTACTGGGGTAGCTCAGACGTGGGTCCCAGAGCCTCCACACCACTGGAGTCAAGCTAGCCGGGCTGATGAGAGGTGTTACCTCGAAACCGGTCCGGTCCTTGGATGCTTGATTCCGGTCTGGGAAAGATATGGCTGTGTAGTTCGGACTGGACTGTTCCCATGGGGCACAGGGTCAGAGCTGATTTGCATAAAGCCATTATCTAACCCAGGGTGGTGTGGAGTGCAAAAAACGATGGATGTAGGCTCAGATCCTTGTACTGGGGTGAATGTAAGACATTGATCTACATTCTGTCCATCAAATTGTTTTTTGTAATTTTCTCCCTGAGTGTACTGGGGTAGCTCAGACGTGGGTCCCAGAGCCTCCACACCACTGGAGTCAAGCTAGCCGGGCTGATGAGAGGTGTTACCTCGAAACCGGACCGGTCCTCGGATGCTTGATTCCGGTCTGGGAAAGATATGGCTGTGTAGTTCGGACTGGACTATTCCCATGGGGCACAGGGTCAGAGCTGATTTGCATAAAGCCATTATCTAACCCAGGGTGGTGTGGAGTGCAAAAAACGATGGATGTAGGCCCAGATCCTTGTACTGGGGTGAATGTAAGACATTGATCTACATTCTGTCCATCAAATTGTTTTTTGTAATTTTCTCCCTGAGTGTACTGGGGTAGCTCAGACGTGGGTCCCAGAGCCTCCACACCACTGGAGTCAAGCTAGCCGGGCTGATGAGAGGTGTTACCTCGAAACCGGTCCGATCCTCGGATGCTTGATTCTGGTCTGGGAAAGATATGGCTGTGTAGTTCGGACTGGACTGTTCCCATGGGGCACAGGGTCAGAGCTGATTTGCATAAAGCCATTATCTAACCCAGGGTGGTGTGGAGTGCACAAAACGATGGATGTAGGCCCAGATCCTTGTACTGGGGTGAATGTAAGACATTGATCTACATTCTGTCCATCAAATAGTTTTTTGTAATTTTCTCCCTGAGTGTACTGGGGTAGCTCAGACGTGGGTCCCAGAGCCTCCACACCACTGGAGTCAAGCTAGCCGGGCTAATGAGAGGTGTTACCTCGAAACCGGTCCGGTCCTCGGATGCTTGATTCCGGTCTGGGAAAGATATGGCTGTGTAGTTCGGACTGGACTGTTCCCATGGGGCACAGGGTCAGAGCTGATTTGCATAAAGCCATTATCTAACCCAGGGTGGTGTGGAGTGCAAAAAACGATGGATGTATGCCCAGATCCTTGTACTGGGGTGAATGTAAGACATTGATCTACATTCTGTCCATCAAATTGTTTTTTGTAATTTTCTCCCTGAGTGTACTGGGGTAGCTCAGACGTGGGTCCCAGAGCCTCCACACCACTGGAGTCAAGCTAGCGGGCTGATGAGAGGTGTTACCTCGAAACCGGTCCGGTCCTCGGATGCTTGATTCCGGTCTGGGAAAGATATGGCTGTGTAGTTCGGACTGGACTGTTCCCATGGGGCACAGGGTCAGAGCTGATTTGCATTAAGCCATTATCTAACCCAGGGTGGTGTGGAGTGCAAAAAACGATGGATGTAGGCCCAGATCCTTGTACTGGGGTGAATGTAAGACATTGATCTACATTCTGTCCATCAAATTGTTTTTTGTAATTTTCTCCCTGAGTGTACTGGGGTAGCTCAGACGTGGGTCCCAGAGCCTCCACACCACTGGAGTCAAGCTCGCCGGGCTGATGAGAGGTGTTACCTCGAAACCGGTCCGGTCCTCGGATGCTTGATTCCGGTCTGGGAAAGATATGGCTGTGTAGTTCGGACTGGACTGTTCCCATGGGACACAGGGTCAGAGCTGATTTGCATAAAGCCATTATCTAACCCAGGGTGGTGTGGAGTGCAAAAAACGATGGATGTAGGCCCAGATCCTTGTACTGGGGTGAATGTAAGACATTGATCTACATTCTGTCCATCAAATTGTTTTTTGTAATTTTCTCCCTGAGTGTACTGGGGTAGCTCAGACGTGGGTCCCAGAGCCTCCACACCACTGGAGTCAAGCTAGCTGGGCTGATGAGAGGTGTTACCTCAAAACCGGTCCGGTCCTCGGATGCTTGATTCCGGTCTGGGAAAGATATGGCTGTGCAGTTCGGACTGGACTGTTCCCATGGGGCACAGGGTCAGAGCTGATTTGCATAAAGCCATTATCTAACCCAGGGTGGTGTGGAGTGCAAAAAACGATGGATGTAGGCCCAGATCCTTGTACTGGGGTGAATGTAAGACATTGATCTACATTCTGTCCATCAAATTGTTTTTTGTAATTTTCTCCCTGAGTGTACTGGGGTAGCTCAGACGTGGGTCCCAGAGCCTCCACACCACTGGAGTCAAGCTAGCCGGGCTGATGAGAGGTATTACCTCGAAACCGGTCCGGTCCTCGGATGCTTGATTCCGGTCTGGGAAAGATATGGCTGTGTAGTTCGGACTGGACTGTTCCCATGGGGCACAGGGTCAGAGCTGATTTGCATAAAGCCATTATCTAACCCAGGGTGGTGTGGAGTGCAAAAAACGATGGATGTAGGCCCAGATCCTTGTACTGGGGTGAATGTAAGACATTGATCTACATTCTGTCCATCAAATTGTTTTTTGTAATTTTCTCCCTGAGTGTACTGGGGTAGCTCAGACGTGGGTCCCAGAGCCTCCACACCACTGGAGTCAAGCTAGCCGGGCTGATGAGAGGTGTTACCTCGAAACCGGTCCGGTCCTCGGATGCTTGATTCCGGTCTGGGAAAGATATGGCTGTGTAGTTTGGACTGGACTGTTCCCATGGGGCACAGGGTCAGAGCTGATTTGCATAAAGCCATTATCTAACCCAGGGTGGTGTGGAGTGCAAAAAACGATGGATGTAGGCCCAGATCCTTGTACTGGGGTGAATGTAAGACATTGATCTACATTCTGTCCATCAAATTGTTTTTTGTAATTTTCTCCCTGAGTGTACTGGGGTAGCTCAGACGTGGGTCCCAGAGCCTCCACACCACTGGAGTCAAGCTAGCCGGGCTGATGTGAGGTGTTACCTCGAAACCGGTCCGGTCCTCGGATGCTTGATTCCGGTCTGGGAAAGATATGGCTGTGTAGTTCGGACTGGACTGTTCCCATGGGGCACAGGGTCAGAGCTGATTTGCATAAAGCCATATTCTAACCCAGGGTGGTGTGGAGTGCAAAAAACGATGGATGTAGGCCCATATCCTTGTACTGGGGTGAATGTAAGACATTGATCTACATTCTGTCGATCAAATTGTTTTTTGTAATTTTCTCCCTGAGTGTACTGGGGTAGCTCAGACGTGGTTCCCAGAGCCTCCACACCACTGGAGTCAAGCTAGCCGGGCTGATGAGAGGTGTTACCTCGAAACCGGTCCGGTCCTCGGATGCTTGATTCCGGTCTGGGAAAGATATGGCTGTGTAGTTCGGACTGGACTGTTCTCATGGGGCACAGGGTCAGAGCTGATTTGCATAAAGCCATTATCTAACCCAGGGTGGTGTGGAGTGCAAAAAACGATGGATGTAGGCCCAGATCCTTGTACTAGGGTGAATGTAAGACATTGATCTACATTCTGTCCATCAAATTGTTTTTTGTAATTAACTCCCTGAGTGTACTGGGGTAGCTCAGACGTGGGTCCCAGAGCCTCCACACCACTGGAGACAAGCTAGCCCGGCTGATGAGAGGTGTTACCTCGAAACCGGTCCGGTCCGCGGATGCTTGATTCCGGTCTGGGAAAGATATGACTGTGTAGTTCGGACTGGACTGTTCCCATGGGGCACAGGGTCAGAGCTGATTTGCATAAAGCCATTATCTAACCCAGGGTGGTGTGGAGTGCAAAAAACGATGGATGTAGGCCCAGATCCTTGTACTGGGGTGAATGTAAGACATTGATCTACATTCTGTCCATTAAATTGTTTTTTGTAATTTTCTCCCTGAGTGTACTGGGGTAGCTCAGACGTGGGTCCCAGAGCCTCCACACCACTGGAGTCAAGCTAGCCGGGCTGATGAGAGGTATTACCTCGAAACCGGTCCGGTCCTCGGATGCTTGATTCCGGTCTGGGAAAGATATGGCTGTGTAGTTCGGACTGGACTGTTCCCATGGGGCACAGGGTCAGAGCTGATTTGCATGAAGCCATTATCTAACCCAGGGTGGTGTGGAGTGCAAAAAACGATGGATGTAGGCCCAGATCCTTGTACTGGGGTGAATGTAAGACATTGATCTACATTCTGTCCATCAAATTGTTTTTTGTAATTTTCTCCCTGAGTGTACTGGGGTAGCTCAGACGTGGGTCCCAGAGCCTCCACACCACTGGAGTCAAGCTAGCCGGGCTGATGAGAGGTGTTACCTCGAAACCGGTCCGGTCCTCGGATGCTTGATTCCGGTCTGGGAAAGATATGGCTGTGTAGTTCGGACTGGACTGTTCCCATGGGGCACAGGGTCAGAGCTGGTTTGCATTAAGCCATTATCTAACCCAGGGTGGTGTGGAGTGCAAAAAACGATGGATGTAGGCCCAGATCCTTGTACTGGGGTGAACGTAAGACATTGATCTACATTCTGTCCATCAAATTGTTTTTTGTAATTTTCTCCCTGAGTGTACTGGGGTAGCTCAGACGTGGGTCCCAGAGCCTCCACACCACTGGAGTCAAGCTAGCCGGGCTGATGAGAGGTAATACCTCGAAACCGGTCCAGTCCTCGGATGCTTGATTCCGGTCTGGGAAAGATATGGCTGTGTAGTTCGGACTGGACTGTTCCCATGGGGCACAGGGTCAGAGCTGATTTGCATAAAGCCATTATCTAACCCAGGGTGGTGTGGAGTGCAAAAAACGATGGATGTAGGCCCAGATCCTTGTACTGGGGTGAATGTAAGACATTGATCTACATTCTGTCCATCAAATTGTTTTTTGTAATTTTCTCCCTGAGTGTACTGGGGTAGCTCAGACGTGGGTCCCAGAGCCTCCACACCATTGGAGTCAAGCCAGCCGGGCTGATGAGAGGTGTTACCTCGAAACCGGTCCGGTCCTCGGATGCTTGATTCTGGTCTGGGAAAGATATGGCTGTGTAGTTCGGACTGGACTGTTCCCATGGGGCACAGGGTCAGAGCTGATTTGCATAAAGCCATTATCTAACCCAGGGTGGTGTGGAGTGCAAAAAACGATGGATGTAGGCCCAGATCCTTGTACTGGGGTGAATGTAAGACATTGATCTACATTCTGTCCATCAAATTGTTTTTTGTCATTTTCTCCCTGAGTGTACTGGGGTAGCTCAGACGTGGGTCCCAGAGCCTCCACACCACTGGAGTCAAGCTAGCCGGGCTGATGAGAGGTGTTACCTCGAAACCGGTCCGGTCCTCGGATGCTTGATTCCGGTCTGGGAAAGATATGGCTGTGTAGTTTGGACTGGACTGTTCCCATGGGGCACAGGGTCAGAGCTGATTTGCATAAAGCCATTATCTAACCCAGGGTGGTGTGGAGTGCAAAAAACGATGGATGTAGGCCCAGATCCTTGTACTGGGGTGAATGTAAGACATTGATCTACATTCTGTCCATCAAATTGTTTTTTGTAATTTTCTCCCTGAGTGTACTGGGGTAGCTCAGACGTGGGTCCCAGAGCCTCCACACCACTGGAGTCAAGCTCGCCGGGCTGATGAGAGGTGTTACCTCGAAACCGGTCCGGTCCTCGGATGCTTGATTCCGGTCTGGGAAAGATATGGCTGTGTAGTTCGGACTGGACTGTTCCCATGGGACACAGGGTCAGAGCTGATTTGCATAAAGCCATTATCTAACCCAGGGTGGTGTGGAGTGCAAAAAACGATGGATGTAGGCCCAGATCCTTGTACTGGGGTGAATGTAAGACATTGATCTACATTCTGTCCATCAAATTGTTTTTTGTAATTTTCTCCCTGAGTGTACTGGGGTAGCTCAGACGTGGTTCCCAGAGCCTCCACACCACTGGAGTCAAGCTAGACGGGCTGATGAGAGGTGTTACCTCAAAACCAGTCCGGTCCTCGGATGCTTGATTCCGGTCTGGGAAAGATATGGCTGTGTAGTTTGGACTGGACTGTTCCCATGGGGCACAGGGTCAGAGCTGATTTGCATAAAGCCATTATCTAACCCAGGGTGGTGTGGAGTGCAAAAAACGATGGATGTAGGCCCAGATCCTTGTACTGGGGTGAATGTAAGACATTGATCTACATTCTGTCCATCAAATTGTTTTTTGTAATTTTCTCCCTGAGTGTACTGGGGTAGCTCAGACGTGGGTCCACGAGCCTCCACACCACTGGAGTCAAGCTAGCCGGGCTGATGAGAGGTGTTACCTCGAAACCGGTCCGGTCCTCGGATGCTTGATTCTGGTCTGGGAAAGATATGGCTGTGCAGTTCGGACTGGACTGTTCCCATGGGGCACAGGGTCAGAGCTGATTTGCATAAAGCCATTATCTAACCCAGGGTGGTGTGGAGTGCAAAAAACGATGGATGTAGGCCCAGATCCTTGTACTGGGGTGAATGTAAGACATTGATCTACATTCTGTCCATCAAATTGTTTTTTGTAATTTTCTCCCTGAGTGTACTGGGGTAGCTCAGACGTGGTTCCCAGAGCCTCCACACCACTGGAGTCAAGCTAGACGGGCTGATGAGAGGTGTTACCTCAAAACCAGTCCGGTCCTCGGATGCTTGATTCCGGTCTGGGAAAGATATGGCTGTGTAGTTCGGACTGGACTTTTCTCATGGGGCACAGGGTCAGAGCTGATTTGCATAAAGCCATTATCTAACCCAGGGTGGTGTGGAGTGCAAAAAACGATGGATGTAGGCCCAGATCCTTGTACTAGGGTGAATGTAAGACATTGATCTACATTCTGTCCATCAAATTGTTTTTTGTAATTAACTCCCTGAGTGTACTGGGGTAGCTCAGACGTGGGTCCCAGAGCCTCCACACCACTGGAGACAAGCTAGCCCGGCTGATGAGAGGTGTTACCTCGAAACCGGTCCGGTCCGCGGATGCTTGATTCCGGTCTGGGAAAGATATGGCTGTGTAGTTGAGACTGGACTGTTCCCATGGGGCACAGGGTCAGAGCTGATTTGCATAAAGCCATTATCTAACCCAGGGTGGTGTGGAGTGCAAAAAACGATGGATGTAGGCCCAGATCCTTGTACTGGGGTGAATGTAAGACATTGATCTACATTCTGTCCATCAAATTGTTTTTTGTAATTTTCTCCCTGAGTGTACTGGGGTAGCTCAGACGTGGGTCCCAGAGCCTCCACACCACTGGAGTCAAGCTAGCCGGGCTGATGAGAGGTGTTACCTCAAAACCGGTCCGGTCCTCGGATGCTTGATTCCGGTCTGGGAAAGATATGGCTGTGTAGTTCGGACTGGACTGTTCCCATGGGGCACAGGGTCAGAGCTGATTTGCATTAAGCCATTATCTAACCCAGGGTGGTGTGGAGTGCAAAAAACGATGGATGTAGGCCCAGATCCTTGTACTGGGGTGAATGTAAGACATTGATCTACATTCTGTCCATCAAATTGTTTTTTGTAATTTTCTCCCTGAGTGTACTGGGGTAGCTCAGACGTGGGTCCCAGAGCCTCCACACCACTGGAGTCAAGCTAGCTGGGCTGATGAGAGGTGTTACCTCGAAACCTGTCCGGTCCTCGGATGCTTGATTCCGGTCTGGGAAAGATATGGCTGTGTAGTTCGGACTGGACTGTTCCCATGGGGCACAGGGTCAGAGCTGATTTGCATTAAGCCATTATCTAACCCAGGGTGGTGTGGAGTGCAAAAAACGATGGATGTAGGCCCAGATCCTTGTACTGGGGTGAATGTAAGACATTGATCTACATTCTGTCCATTAAATTGTTTTTTGTAATTTTCTCCCTGAGTGTACTGGGGTAGCTCAGACGTGGGTCCCAGAGCCTCCACACCACTGGAGTCAAGCTAGCCGGGCTGATGAGAGGTGTTACCTCGAAACCGGTCCGGTCCTCGGATGCTTGATTCCGGTCTGGGAAAGATATGGCTGTGTAGTTCGGACTGGACTGTTCCCATGGGGCACAGGGTCAGAGCTGATTTGCATAAAGCCATTATCTAACCCAGGGTGGTGTGGAGTGCAAAAAACGATGGATGTAGGCCCAGATCCTTGTACTGGGGTGAATGTAAGACATTGATCTACATTCTGTCCATCAAATTGTTTTTTGTAATTTTCTCCCTGAGTGTACTGGGGTAGCTCAGACGTGGGTCCCAGAGCCTCCACACCACTGGAGACAAGCTAGCCCGGCTGATGAGAGGTGTTACCTCGAAACCGGTCCGGTCCGCGGATGCTTGATTCCGGTCTGGGAAAGATATGACTGTGTAGTTCGGACTGGACTGTTCCCATGGGGCACAGGGTCAGAGCTGATTTGCATAAAGCCATTATCTAACCCAGGGTGGTGTGGAGTGCAAAAAACGATGGATGTAGGCCCAGATCCTTGTACTGGGGTGAATGTAAGACATTGATCTACATTCTGTCCATTAAATTGTTTTTTGTAATTTTCTCCCTGAGTGTACTGGGGTAGCTCAGACGTGGGTCCCAGAGCCTCCACACCACTGGAGTCAAGCTAGCCGGGCTGATGAGAGGTATTACCTCGAAACCGGTCCGGTCCTCGGATGCTTGATTCCGGTCTGGGAAAGATATGGCTGTGTAGTTCGGACTGGACTGTTCCCATGGGGCACAGGGTCAGAGCTGATTTGCATAAAGCCATTATCTAACCCAGGGTGGTGTGGAGTGCAAAAAACGATGGATGTAGGCCCAGATCCTTGTACTGGGGTGAATGTAAGACATTGATCTACATTCTGTCCATCAAATTGTTTTTTGTAATTTTCTCCCTGAGTGTACTGGGGTAGCTCAGACGTGGGTCCCAGAGCCTCCACACCACTGGAGTCAAGCTAGCCGGGCTGATGAGAGGTGTTACCTCGAAACCGGTCCGGTCCTCGGATGCTTGATTCCGGTCTGGGAAAGATATGGCTGTGTAGTTCGGACTGGACTGTTCCCATGGGGCACAGGGTCAGAGCTGATTTGCATAAAGCCATTATCTAACCCAGGGTGGTGTGGAGTGCAAAAAACGATGGATGTAGGCCCAGATCCTTGTACTGGGGTGAATGTAAGACATTGATCTACATTCTGTCCATCAAATTGTTTTTTGTAATTTTCTCCCTGAGTGTACTGGGGTAGCTCAGACGTGGGTCCCCGAGCCTCCACACCACTGGAGTCAAGCTAGCCGGGCTGATGAGAGGTGTTACCTCGAAACCGGTCCGGTCCTCGGATGCTTGATTCCGGTCTGGGAAAGATATGGCTGTGCAGTTCGGACTGGACTGTTCCCATGGGGCACAGGGTCAGAGCTGATTTGCATAAAGCCATTATCTAACCCAGGGTGGTGTGGAGTGCAAAAAACGATGGATGTAGGCCCAGATCCTTGTACTGGGGTGAATGTAAGACATTGATCTACATTCTGTCCATCAAATTGTTTTTTGTAATTTTCTCCCTGAGTGTACTGGGGTAGCTCAGACGTGGTTCCCAGAGCCTCCACACCACTGGAGTCAAGCTAGACGGGCTGATGAGAGGTGTTACCTCAAAACCACTCCGGTCCTCGGATGCTTGATTCCGGTCTGGGAAAGATATGGCTGTGTAGTTCGGACTGGACTGTTCTCATGGGGCACAGGGTCAGAGCTGATTTGCATAAAGCCATTATCTAACCCAGGGTGGTGTGGAGTGCAAAAAACGATGGATGTAGGCCCAGATCCTTGTACTAGGGTGAATGTAAGACATTGATCTACATTCTGTCCATCAAATTGTTTTTTGTAATTAACTCCCTGAGTGTACTGGGGTAGCTCAGACGTGGGTCCCAGAGCCTCCACACCACTGGAGACAAGCTAGCCCGGCTGATGAGAGGTGTTACCTCGAAACCGGTCCGGTCCGCGGATGCTTGATTCCGGTCTGGGAAAGATATGGCTGTGTAGTTCGGACTGGACTGTTCCCATGGGGCACAGGGTCAGAGCTGATTTGCATAAAGCCATTATCTAACCCAGGGTGGTGTGGAGTGCAAAAAACGATGGATGTAGGCCCAGATCCTTGTACTGGGGTGAATGTAAGACATTGATCTACATTCTGTCCATCAAATTGTTTTTTGTAATTTTCTCCCTGAGTGTACTGGGGTAGCTCAGACGTGGGTCCCAGAGCCTCCACACCACTGGAGTCAAGCTAGCCGGGCTGATGAGAGGTGTTACCGCAAAACCGGTCCGGTCCTCGGATGCTTGATTCCGGTCTGGGAAAGATATGGCTGTGTAGTTCGGACTGGACTGTTCCCATGGGGCACAGGGTCAGAGCTGATTTGCATTAAGCCATTATCTAACCCAGGGTGGTGTGGAGTGCAAAAAACGATGGATGTAGGCCCAGATCCTTGTACTGGGGTGAATGTAAGACATTGATCTACATTCTGTCCATCAAATTGTTTTTTGTAATTTTCTCCCTGAGTGTACTGGGGTAGCTCAGACGTGGGTCCCAGAGCCTCCACACCACTGGAGTCAAGCTAGCTGGGCTGATGAGAGGTGTTACCTCGAAACCTGTCCGGTCCTCGGATGCTTGATTCCGGTCTGGGAAAGATATGGCTGTGTAGTTCGGACTGGACTGTTCCCATGGGGCAGAGGGTCAGAGCTGATTTGCATTAAGCCATTATCTAACCCAGGGTGGTGTGGAGTGCAAAAAACGATGGATGTAGGCCCAGATCCTTGTACTGGGGTGAATGTAAGACATTGATCTACATTCTGTCCATTAAATTGTTTTTTGTAATTTTCTCCCTGAGTGTACTGGGGTAGCTCAGACGTGGGTCCCAGAGCCTCCACACCACTGGAGTCAAGCTAGCCGGGCTGATGAGAGGTGTTACCTCGAAACCGGTCCGGTCCTCGGATGCTTGATTCCGGTCTGGGAAAGATATGGCTGTGTAGTTCGGACTGGACTGTTCCCATGGGGCACAGGGTCAGAGCTGATTTGCATAAAGCCATTATCTAACCCAGGGTGGTGTGGAGTGCAAAAAACGATGGATGTAGGCCCAGATCCTTGTACTGGGGTGAATGTAAGACATTGATCTACATTCTGTCCATCAAATTGTTTTTTGTAATTTTCTCCCTGAGTGTACTGGGGTAGCTCAGACGTGGGTCCCAGAGCCTCCACACCACTGGAGTCAAGCTAGCCGGGCTGATGAGAGGTGATACCTCGAAACCGGTCCGGTCCTCGGATGCTTGATTCCGGTCTGGGAAAGATATGGCTGTGTAGTTCGGACTGGACTGTTCCCATGGGGCACAGGGTCAGAGCTGATTTGCATAAAGCCATTATCCAACAAAGGGTGGTGTGGAGTGCAAAAAACGATGGATGTAGGCCCAGATCCTTGTACTGGGGTGAATGTAAGACATTGATCTACATTCTGTCCATCAAATTGTTTTTTGTAATTTTCTCCCTGAGTGTACTGGGGTAGCTCAGACGTGGGTCCCAGAGCCTCCACACCACTGGAGTCAAGCTAGCTGGGCTGATGAGAGGTGTTACCTCGAAACCGGTCCGGTCCTCGGATGCTTGATTCCGGTCTGGGAAAGATATGGCTGTGTAGTTCGGACTGGACTGTTCCCATGGGGCACAGGGTCAGAGCTGATTTGCATAAAGCCATTATCTAACCCAGGGTGGTGTGGAGTGCAAAAAACGATGGATGTAGGCCCAGATCCTTGTACTGGGGTGAATGTAAGACATTGATCTACATTCTGTCCATCAAATTGTTTTTTGTAATTTTCTCCCTGAGTGTACTGGGGTAGCTCAGACGTGGGTCCCAGAGCCTCCACACCACTGGAGTCAAGATAGCTGGGCTGATGAGAGGTGTTACCTCAAAACCGGTCCGGTCCTCGGATGCTTGATTCCGGTCTGGGAAAGATATGGCTGTGCAGTTCGGACTGGACTGTTCCCATGGGGCACAGGGTCAGAGCTGATTTGCATAAAGCCATTATCTAACCCAGGGTGGTGTGGAGTGCAAAAAACGATGGATGTAGGCCCAGATCCTTGTACTGGGGTGAATGTAAGACATTGATCTACATTCTGTCCATCAAATTGTTTTTTGTAATTTTCTCCCTGAGTGTACTGGGGTAGCTCAGACGTGGTTCCCAGAGCCTCCACACCACTGGAGTCAAGCTAGACGGGCTGATGAGAGGTGTTACCTCGAAACCGGTCCGGTCCTCGGATGCTTGATTCCGGTCTGGGAAAGATATGGCTGTGTAGTTCGGACTGGACTGTTCCCATGGGGCACAGGGTCAGAGCTGATTTGCATAAAGCCATTATCTAACCCAGGGTGGTGTGGAGTGCAAAAAACGATGGATGTAGGCCCAGATCCTTGTACTGGGGTGAATGTAAGACATTGATCTACATTCTGTCCATCAAATTGTTTTTTGTAATTTTCTCCCTGAGTGTACTGGGGTAGCTCAGACGTGGGTCCCAGAGCCTCCACACCACTGGAGTCAAGCTAGCCGGGCTGATGAGAGGTGTTACCTCGAAACCGGTCCGGTCCTCGGATGCTTGATTCCGGTCTGGGAAAGATATGGCTGTGTAGTTCGGACTGGACTGTTCCCATGGGGCACAGGGTCAGAGCTGATTTGCATAAAGCCATTATCTAACCCAGGGTGGTGTGGAGTGCAAAAAACGATGGATGTAGGCCCAGATCCTTGTACTGGGGTGAATGTAAGACATTGATCTACATTCTGTCCATCAAATTGTTTTTTGTAATTTTCTCCCTGAGTGTACTGGGGTAGCTCAGACGTGGGTCCCAGAGCCTCCACACCACTGGAGTCAAGATAGCTGGGCTGATGAGAGGTGATACCTCAAAACCGGTCCGGTCCTCGGATGCTTGATTCCGGTCTGGGAAAGATATGGCTGTGCAGTTCGGACTGGACTGTTCCCATGGGGCACAGGGTCAGAGCTGATTTGCATAAAGCCATTATCTAACCCAGGGTGGTGTGGAGTGCAAAAAACGATGGATGTAGGCCCAGATCCTTGTACTGGGGTGAATGTAAGACATTGATCTACATTCTGTCCATCAAATTGTTTTTTGTAATTTTCTCCCTAAGTGTACTGGGGTAGCTCAGACGTGGTTCCCAGAGCCTCCACACCACTGGAGTCAAGCTAGACGGGCTGATGAGAGGTGTTACCTCGAAACCGGTCCGGTCCTCGGATGCTTGATTCCGGTCTGGGAAAGATATGGCTGTGTAGTTCGGACTGGACTGTTCCCATGGGGCACAGGGTCAGAGCTGATTTGCATAAAGCCATTATCTAACCCAGGGTGGTGTGGAGTGCAAAAAACGATGGATGTAGGCCCAGATCCTTGTACTGGGGTGAATGTAAGACATTGATCTACATTCTGTCCATTAAATTGTTTTTTGTAATTTTCTCCCTGAGTGTACTGGGGTAGCTCAGACGTGGGTCCCAGAGCCTCCACACCACTGGAGTCAAGCTAGCCGGGCTGATGAGAGGTGTTACCTCGAAACCGGTCCGGTTCGCGGATGCTTGATTCCGGTCTGGGAAAGATATGGCTGTGTAGTTCGGACTGGACTGTTCCCATGGGGCACAGGGTCAGAGCTGATTTGCATAAAGCCATTATCTAACCCAGGGTGGTGTGGAGTGCAAAAAACGATGGATGTAGGCCCAGATCCTTGTACTGGGGTGAATGTAAGACATTGATCTACATTCTGTCCATCAAATTGTTTTTTGTAATTTTCTCCCTGAGTGTACTGGGGTAGCTCAGACGTGGGTCCCAGAGCCTCCACACCACTGGAGTCAAGCTAGCCGGGCTGATGAGAGGTGTTACCTCGAAACCGGTCCGGTCCTCGGATGCTTGATTCCGGTCTGGGAAAGATATGGCTGTGTAGTTCGGACTGGACTGTTCCCATGGGGCACAGGGTCAGAGCTGATTTGCATAAAGCCATTATCTAACCCAGGGTGGTGTGGAGTGCAAAAAACGATGGATGTAGGCCCAGATCCTTGTACTGGGGTGAATGTAAGACATTGATCTACGTTCTGTCCATCAAATTGTTTTTTGTAATTTTCTCCCTGAGTGTACTGGGGTAGCTCAGACGTGGGTCCCAGAGCCTCCACACCACTGGAGTCAAGCTAGCCGGGCTGATGAGAGGTGTTACCTCGAAACCGGTCCGGTCCTCGGATGCTTGATTCCGGTCTGGGAAAGATATGGCTGTGTAGTTCGGACTGGACTGTTCCCAGGGGGCACAGGGTCAGAGCTGATTTGCATAAAGCCATTATCTAACCCAGGGTGGTGTGGAGTGCAAAAAACGATGGATGTAGGCCCAGATCCTTGTACTGGGGTGAATGTAAGACATTGATCTACATTCTGTCCATCAAATTGTTTTTTGTAATTTTCTCCCTGAGTGTACTGGGGTAGCTCAGACGTGGGTCCCAGAGCCTCCACACCACTGGAGTCAAGCTAGCCGGGCTGATGAGAGGTGTTACCTCGAAACCGGTCCGGTCCTCAGATGCTTGATTCCGGTCTGGGAAAGATATGGCTGTGTAGTTCGGAATGGACTGTTCCCATGGGGCACAGGGTCGGAGCTGATTTGCATTAAGCCATTATCTAACCCAGGGTGGTGTGGAGTGCAAAAAACGATGGATGTAGGCCCAGATCCTTGTACTGGGGTGAATGTAAGACATTGATCTACATTCTGGCCATCAAATTGTTTTTTGTAATTTTCTCCCTGAGTGTACTGGGGTAGCTCAGACGTGGGTCCCAGAGCCTCCACACCACTGGAGTCAAGCTAGCCGGGCTGATGAGAGGTGTTACCTCGAAACCGGTCCGGTCCTCGGATGCTTGATTCCGGTCTGGGAAAGATATGGCTGCTTAGTTCGGACTGGACTGTTCCCATGGGGCACAGGGTCAGAGCTGATTTGCATAAAGCCATTATCTAACCCAGGGTGGTGTCGAGTGCAAAAAACGATGGATGTAGGCCCAGATCCTTGTACTGGGGTGAATGTAAGACATTGATCTACATTCTGTCCATCAAATTGTTTTTTGTAATTTTCTCCCTGAGTGTACTGGGGTAGCTCAGACGTGGGTCCCAGAGCCTCCACACCACTGGAGTCAAGCTAGCCGGGCTGATGAGAGGTGTTACCTCGAAACCGGTCCGGTCCTCGGATGCTTGATTCCGGTCTGGGAAAGATATGGCTGTGTAGTTCGGACTGGACTGTTCCCATGGGGCACAGGGTCAGAGCTGATTTGCATAAAGCCATTATCTAACCCAGGGTGGTGTGGAGTGCAAAAAACGATGGATGTAGGCCCAGATCCTTGTACTGGGGTGAATGTAAGACATTGATCTACATTCTGTCCATCAAATTGTTTTTTGTAATTTTCTCCCTGAGTGTACTGGGGTAGCTCAGACGTGGGTCCCAGAGCCTCCACACCACTGGAGTCAAGCTAGCCGGGCTGATGAGAGGTGTTACCTCGAAACCGGTCCGGTCCTCGGATGCTTGATTCTGGTCTGGGAAAGATATGGCTGTGTAGTTCGGACTGGACTGTTCCCATGGGGCACAGGGTCAGAGCTGATTTGCATAAAGCCATTATCTAACCCAGGGTGGTGTGGAGTGCAAAAAACGATGGATGTAGGCCCAGATCCTTGTACTGGGGTGAATGTAAGACATTGATCTACGTTCTGTCCATCAAATTGTTTTTTGTAATTTTCTCCCTGAGTGTACTGGGGTAGCTCAGACGTGGGTCCCAGAGCCTCCACACCACTGGAGTCAAGCTAGCCGGGCTGATGAGAGGTGTTACCTCGAAACCGGTCCGGTCCTCGGATGCTTGATTCCGGTCTGGGAAAGATATGGCTGTGTAGTTCGGACTGGACTGTTCCCAGGGGGCACAGGGTCAGAGCTGATTTGCATAAAGCCATTATCTAACCCAGGGTGGTGTGGAGTGCAAAAAACGATGGATGTAGGCCCAGATCCTTGTACTGGGGTGAATGTAAGACATTGATCTACATTCTGTCCATCAAATTGTTTTTTGTAATTTTCTCCCTGAGTGTACTGGGGTAGCTCAGACGTGGGTCCCAGAGCCTCCACACCACTGGAGTCAAGCTAGCCGGGCTGATGAGAGGTGTTACCTCGAAACCGGTCCGGTCCTCAGATGCTTGATTCCGGTCTGGGAAAGATATGGCTGTGTAGTTCGGAATGGACTGTTCCCATGGGGCACAGGGTCGGAGCTGATTTGCATTAAGCCATTATCTAACCCAGGGTGGTGTGGAGTGCAAAAAACGATGGATGTAGGCCCAGATCCTTGTACTGGGGTGAATGTAAGACATTGATCTACATTCTGGCCATCAAATTGTTTTTTGTAATTTTCTCCCTGAGTGTACTGGGGTAGCTCAGACGTGGGTCCCAGAGCCTCCACACCACTGGAGTCAAGCTAGCCGGGCTGATGAGAGGTGTTACCTCGAAACCGGTCCGGTCCTCGGATGCTTGATTCCGGTCTGGGAAAGATATGGCTGCTTAGTTCGGACTGGACTGTTCCCATGGGGCACAGGGTCAGAGCTGATTTGCATAAAGCCATTATCTAACCCAGGGTGGTGTCGAGTGCAAAAAACGATGGATGTAGGCCCAGATCCTTGTACTGGGGTGAATGTAAGACATTGATCTACATTCTGTCCATCAAATTGTTTTTTGTAATTTTCTCCCTGAGTGTACTGGGGTAGCTCAGACGTGGGTCCCAGAGCCTCCACACCACTGGAGTCAAGCTAGCCGGGCTGATGAGAGGTGTTACCTCGAAACCGGTCCGGTCCTCGGATGCTTGATTCCGGTCTGGGAAAGATATGGCTGTGTATTTCGGACTGGTCTGTTCCCATGGGGCACAGGGTCAGAGCTGATTTGCATAAAGCCATTATCTAACCCAGGGTGGTGTGGAGTGCAAAAAACGATGGATGTAGGCCCAGATCCTTGTACTGGGGTGAATGTAAGACATTGATCTACATTCTGGCCATCAAATTGTTTTTTGTAATTTTCTCCCTGAGTGTACTGGGGTAGCTCAGACGTGGGTCCCAGAGCCTCCACACCACTGGAGTCAAGCTAGCCGGGCTGATGAGAGGTGTTACCTCGAAACCGGTCCGGTCCTCGGATGCTTGATTCCGGTCTGGGAAAGATATGGCTGTGTAGTTCGGACTGGACTGTTCCCATGGGGCACAGGGTCAGAGCTGATTTGCATAAAGCCATTATCTAACCCCGGGTGGTGTCGAGTGCAAAAAACGATGGATGTAGGCCCAGATCCTTGTACTGGGGTGAATGTAAGACATTGATCTACATTCTGTCCATCAAATTGTTTTTTGTAAGCATCTCCTAGATGCGTCACGTTGTAAATAGGGCGCATAGTTTGCGCCGCAGTTGCGTCAAATAAAGTGACGCAATTGCGGCGCAAGGGCATCATAAATCTGCCCCAGAGTTCCTAGCACTTTTGCTTCAACTTCAAACATGGTGGGACGAGGATGTGGCCTAACAACTAGGGCAGTCAACCTCGAACCTGGGGAAACGGGTTTGAGTCTCGGCAACGAAGCTGAATACCTTGTGATTCTGGGCAAATCACGTAATCTCCTCGTGCCTAACAAAAATGAATGTGTTCTTGTGTAAAACTACTGGTGCTCATGTAAAGTGCTCTAATACCTTCTGGTCGGAAAAAAAATTGGTGGGACAAATAAATAAAAGATTATTCATATCCTGAACAACTGAATGGCATAAGTTACCCATACAGTTTTTGTAAGAGTTGTTCTCAGATACTGCGAATATCTACAAGTGGTAAAACATTTGTTCACATAGGAAAGCATAAGTCTTCTGATTCTGGTACTTGCAACAGGGTTAACCCCTTGGCCGCAGGGTTAATTTTTTCGTGGTGCAAGGGGGGGTGTGAGGGTGCGGTGCTGCAGTGCTCAGGACGGCTCCTGGCCGTCATGAGTCACAGTAGACGTATGCTCATGACGGGCAGGAGCCGTACGAACCCCGATCACTGATTTATTCGCCTGCACGGGGGTAATTAATCGCGTATGGGTGGATCGGCAACGTTAGGACGGCTCCCGGTCGTCATGAGCACATGACTACTGTGACTCATGACGGTAGGGAGCCGTCCTGAGCACAGAACGAGTTAAACAAGGCTTGGGGTTGCGGAGTTGTACTGACGTTACTAAAATTTGGAGCGATATTAACCTATTACAATGCTTCGAATTTAAACAGAAACTATGTGTCACCAAAAGATTTGAAAAGAAACAACCTTTTTCCCTGGTGGCAAATTCTTTACCACTTTAGCAATTCTCTTAGAGAACAGGGTGTGGCATGTAATTTCGGTACCTCGTCTTATGATGGCGCCCTGACCTCTCACATATGCACTGTTTACGCCTGAGCTTTCCAAACTGTGTGTCCCGACACAGTACTGTGTCGCCTGCAAATGGTGGGTGTGTCGCGGGATGACACCGGTATTAACAGGCAGTTAGCACATAACTGCTGCTAATTAAGAGACATTCCTTTGAAAGCTTTGTTCTCACTATGTCTCATCTATTGCATAACGTCTCCCAGTAAATGGTCTTTTAAAGACCCGCAAAGTACTCGGGTGCGGCTGTGTGTGTGCCCGAGAAAATGGGGTGAGGTGACAGAGGGTGACATACAGAGGGAGACAGACAGAGGGAGATATAGGGAGGGAGACAGGGGGAGGGAGACAGAGGAAGGGAGACAGAGAGTGAGAGAGGGAGGGAGAGAGGGAGGGAGACAGAGGGAGGGTGACAGAGGGACGGAGACAGAGGGAGGCAGAGAGGGAGTCAGTGGGCTATAAACAGAGGGAGACAAACAGAGGGAGGGAGACAAAGAAAGAGGGAAACCGTGGGAGACAGAGAGAGAGGGAGACAGAGGGAGGGAGTCCGGGATAGACCGAGGGATGGAGAGGGAGACAGAGAGAGGAAGACAGAGCGACACAGACAGAGGGAGGGAAATAGATGGAGAGAGAGGGGGGAGACAGAGAGAGAGGGAGACAGAGAGAGAGGGAGACAGAGAGAAAGGGAGATAGAGGGAGGGATACAGAGGGATGGAGACAGAGAGAGGGAGACAGAGGGTGACAGACAGAGGGTGACAGGCAGAGGGTGACAGACAGAGGGAGGGAGACAGACAGAGGGAGACAGACAGAGGGAGGAGGGTGACAGAGGGATGGAAATGGAGGGAGAGAGACAGACGGAGACAGATAGAGGGAGACAGATGAAGGGAGACAGAGGGAGGGAGACAGGCAAGAGGGAGACAGACGGAGGGAGACAGAGGGGGGGAGACAGAGGGAGGGAGACAGAGGTAGAGAGAGGGAGGGAGACAGAGAGAGACAGAGAGAGAGAGAGGGAGACAGAGAGTGAGGGAGACAGACAGAGTGAGTGAGAAAGAGAGAGAGAGAGGGAGAGAGCAAGATAGAGAGAGGGAGGGAGACAGACATAGACAGAGACAGACAGAGACAGATAGAGGCAGAGGCAGGGACAGGGGCAGACAGATAGAGGCAGAGAAAGACAGAGACAGAGAGACGGAGAGGGGGACAGAGCGAGGGCAAAAGGAACATACAGGGACAGAAAGAGACAGGGACAGGCAGACAGATAGAGGCAGGGACAGGGACAGGGACACACAGATAGAGGCAGAGACTGAGAGAGACAGAGAGAGAGAGGGAGAGAGACAGAGAGGGTGACAGAGAGGGAGAAGTAGATGGAGGGAGACAGAGAGAGAGAGAGAGAGAGAGAGAGAGAGAGAGAGAGGGAGACAGAGGGTGACAGAGGGAGGGGGAGGGAGGGGAACAGAGAGAGGGAGACAGAGGGAGACAGAGGGAGGGTGACAGAGAGAGAGAGGGAGACAGAGAGAGAGAGGGAGACGGGTGGAGACAGACAGGTGAACAGAGGGAGAGAGAGAGAGAGAGGGAGACAGAAGGAGGGAGACAGAGGGAGGGAGACAGAGGGAGGGAGACAGAAGGACGGAGACAGAGGAACGGAGACAGAGGGAGGGAGGCAGAGGGAGGGAGACAGATAGCGTGAGACAGATAGATGGAGATAGATGGAGGTAGACAGTTGGAGGGAGACAGAGGGAGGGAGACAGAGGGAGAGAGAGGAAGGGAGACAGAAAGAGAGGGAGGGAGACAGAGAGAGGGAGACTTACAGAGTGAGGAATACAGAGAGAGCGAGAGGGGGAGAGAGAGAGTTATAAAGAGGGAGGGAGACAGAGAGAGAGGGGGAGGGAAACAGAGAGAGAGACAGAGAGGATGACGGAGGGAGACAGAGCGAGAGAGAGAGGGAGACAGAGAGTGAGAGAGGGAGGGAGAGGGAGGGAGACAGAGAGGTAGAGAGAGAGGGGGAGACAGAGGGAGGGAGACAGAGGAAGGGAGGCAGGTGGAGGGAGTCAGGGGGAGACAGAGGGAAGGAGAGGGAGACAGACAGAGGGAGGAAGAGAGAGGGAGGGAGACAGAGGGAGGGAGACAGAGGGAGAGGGGGCAGCGAGAGGGGGAGACAGTTAGAGGGAGACAGAGAGAGGGAGACAGAAGGAAGGAGACATAGAGAGGGAGACAGAGGGAGGGAGACAGAGGGACAGCAAGAGGGAGAGCGAGAGGGAGACAGAGGGAGTGGGAGAGGGAGGTAGACACAAGGAGGGAAATAGACAGAGGGAGACAGAGAGTGGGAGACAGAGGGTGACAGACAGAGGGAGACAGAGGGTGACAGACAGAGGGAGAGAGACAGAGGGAGGGAGAGGGAGAGAGAGGGAGAGAGCAAGATAGAGAGAGGGAGGGAGACAGACATAGACAGGGACAGATAGAGACAGATAGAGGCAGAGACAGGGACAGGGGCAGACAGATAGAGGCATAGAAAGACAGAGACAGAGAGACGAAGAAGGAGACAGAGGGAGGGCAAAAGGGACATACTGGGACAGGCAGAGAGAGGGACAGGCAGAGAGAGGGACAGGCAGACAGATAGAGGCAGAGACAGGGACAGGGACAGACAGATAGAGGCATAGACAGAGAGAGAGAGACAGAGAGGGCGATAGAGAGGGAGAAGTAGATGGAGGGAGACAGAGAGAGAGAGATAGAGAGAGAGAGAGAGAGAGAGAGAGAGAGAGAGAGAGAGAGAGAGAGACAGAGAGAGAGAGATAGAGGGTGACAGAGGGAGGGGGAGGGGGGAGACAGAGAGAGGGAGACATAGGGAGACAGAGAGAGAGGGAGACAGAGAGAGGGAGATAGAGGTGAACAAAGGGAGAGAGAGAGGGAGACAGAGGGAGGGAGACAGAGGGAGGGAGACAGAGGGAGGGAGACAGAAGGACGGAGACAGAGGAACGGAGACAGAGAGAGGGAGGCAGAGGGAAGGAGACAGATAGAGGGAGACAGATAGAGGGAGACAGATGGAGGGAGACAGTTGGAGGGAGACAGACGGAGGGAGACAGAGGGAGAGAGTGGGAGGGAGACAGAGGGAGACAGAGAGAGAGGAAGGGAGACAGAGAGAGATAGAGATAGAGAAAGGGAGGGAGGGAGACAGAGAGAGAGGGGGAGGGAGACAGGGAGAGAGAGTGAGGGAGACAGAGACAGACAGAGATAGAGAAAGAGACAGAGACAAATAGAGGCAGAGACAGGGACTGGGGCAGAGAGATAGAGGCAGAGACAGACAGAGACAGAGAGACAGAGAGGGAGACAGAGGGAGGGAGACAGGGACAGAGACAGGGACAGAGAGACAGATAGAGGCAGAGATATGGACAGGGACAGACAGATAGAGACTGAGTCATACAGAGACAGCAAGGCAGAGAGACAGAGAGGGAGACAGAGAGGTAGATGGAGGGAGACAGAGTGAGAGAGAGAGGGAGGGAGACAGAGAGTGAGAGAGGGAGGGAGAGGAAGGGAGACAGAGAGAGAGGTAGAGAGAGAGAGGGATACAGAGGGAGGGAGACAGAGGAAGGGAGGCAGGGGGAGGGAGTCAGGGGGAGACAGAGGGAAGGAGAGGGAGACAGACAGAGGTAGGAAGACAGAGGGAGGGAGACAGAGGGAGAGGGGGCAGCGAAAGGGGAGACAGACAGAGGGAGACAGAGGGAGAGAGAGGGAGGGAGACAGAGAGAGGGAGACAGAGAGAGGGAGACTTACAGAGTGAGGGAGACAGAGAGAGGGAGAGAGAGAGAGAGAGAGAGAGAGATAGAGAGAGGGAGGGAGATAGAGAGAGAGAGGGGGAGGGAGACAGGGAGAGAGAGTGAGGGAGACAGAGATAGACAAAGATAGAAAAAGAGACAGAGACAGATAGAGGCAGAGACAGGGACTGGGGCAGAGAGATAGAGGCAGAGACAGACAGAGACAGAGAGACAGAGAGGGAGACAGAGGGAGGGATAAAGGGACAGAGACAGGGACAGAGAGACAGATAGAGGCAGAAATATGGACAGGGACAGACAGATAGAGGCAGAGATTGAGTCATACAGAGACAGCAAGGCAGAGAGACAGAGAGGGAGACAGAGAGGTAGACGGAGGGAGACATAGTGAGAGAGAGAGGGAGACAGAGGGTGAGAGAGGGAGGGAGAGGGAGGGAGACAGATAGAGAGGTAGAGAGAGAGAGGGAGACAGAGGGAGGGAGACAGAGGAAGGGAGGCAGGGTAAGGGAGTCAGGGGGAGACAGAGAGCAGGAGAGGGAGACAGACAGAGGGAGGAAGACAGAGGGAGAGGGGGGCAGCAAAAGGGGAGACAGATAGAAGGAGACAGAGGGAGGGAGACAGATGGAAGGAGACATAGAGAGGGAGACAGAGGGAGGGAGACAGAAGGAGGGAGACAAAGGGAGAGAGACAGAGGGTGAGAGACAAAGGGAGTGAGAGAGGGAGGAAGACAGAGAGAGGGAGACAGAAGGAGACAGAAAGAGAGGGAGACAGAGAGAGAAGGGAGACAGATAAAGGGAGACAGGGGGAGGAAGATAGAGTTAGAGAGATAGAGGGAGACAGAGGGACAGCAAGAGGGAGAGCGAGAGGGAGACAGAGGGAGAGGGAGAGGGAGGGAGACACAGGGAGGGAAATAGAGGGAGGGAGACAGAGTGTGGGAGACAAAGGACAAAGAGTGGGAGACAGAGGGTGACAGACAGAGAGAGACAGAGGGTGACAGACAGACAGAGAGAGACAGAGGGAGGGAGATAGAGGGAGGGAGACAGACAGAGGGAGGTAAAGGAAGACAGACAGAGGGAGGAGGGTGACAGAGGGAGCAAGACAGATGGAGGGGGACAGAGGGAGGTAGACAAACAGAGGGAGAGAGAGGGAAACAGAGGGAGAAAGAGGGAGGGAGACACAGGGAGAGAGAGGGAGGGAGAGAGAGGGAGGAGAGGGAGGGAGGGAGAGGGAGACAGACAGAGTGAGTGAGTGAGACAGAGGGAGACAGAGAGAGGGAGGGAGAGAGAGACTGAGAGATAGAGAGAGGGAGGGAGGGAGAGAGAGAGAGAGGGAGGGAGACAGAGAAAGGGAGGGAGAGATAGAGAGGGGGAGGGAGACAAAGAGAGAGTGAGAGAGAGAGAAAGATGCGTGTATGCCAGGTCTGGTGGCTCAGTGGGCAAAAGCATCCACTGCAGGGCCTGTGTTCAATCTCTTGGTCTCAAATTTGCTTGAAAATGCACCATTTGCCCACTTTTATTTCCAAATTTTCTTCCAGGGGGAGGACCCCCAAAATCCCGGCTAAGTGGTTCGGGCTCGCTCGCTATGCTCGCTCACTACACTGCCTTACTGTGTCCCAAAATGATGCATCTCCAAAAAGTGTGTCACCAACATGAAAAGTTTGGAAAGCTGTGGTTTATGCCATATGCAAGTCTTATTGACTGGACTAAGATTGATTGTCAAAATGAGCAGAACAAGAGCAGTATTTCCACTCTTCTCTATCTAACATAGAATAATATTTACTAAGAACTTGGTCGGCACCATAGAATAGTGTAGAGGGGACTTTTGTTTTGTTTCCAATCCCAGGGCTTGAGAAGTTTACTCAACCCTCTTCTTTAGGCTTGGGCTTTGGAGGATACATTTCTTATAAATTGGGAGATGATCTGGTTGGAAGTTATAGCCATTCCTAAGTAAATATAAATTTTTACTGTTTTTTTACTCCTACACAATACCAATTGAAAGCGGTTTTATAATTTCCAGCTTTGAAAATCATGATTTTGATTTGACTGTGCTAACTTTAGGATAATATTGCTGGTAATATTGGTATACATTCAGTGTATATTGCAGCCTTTTGGGTGTAAATCAAAAAGTATCATAACATCTATATAGATTAATGTGAGCCAGGCGATGTCCTCCTACTGTAGGACTAATAGAATAACCCATTCTCGGTTGGAATACCGGAGAGAGAAGCCTCAACAGCCCCCATCACAACCCTACACCAGGTTGCAGTGTGTAATTCAAGCATTCGCATTAGCTCATCAGTAATTTCCTCCATAATGTGCCTCTGTCTACGTTACAGAAGGCTGTAGAAAACGATAAGTTCAAGGCACTATGTATAGTCCATTGGGCAGTGCATAAGAAGGGCCCCAAGACACTACTAAAGTATTGGATGTCCTCAAATCAAAGCCCAAGGTGATTACTACAATGCTCGGGTTACTAACAGTCCCTAAGACTAAGAAGTCAAGGAGCGGAGGACCATCTTTCTCCTACTTGGCTCCTTAAATATAGAGTGTGCTGCCTGTAACTTTAAGAGTGAATGAGGGTGAGCTCAGCTTCAGGAACAATTAAAGACAATGCAGTTTGGCTAAATGCATAGGTCTTTTTCTGTGAGTCTAGTTCTGTTCGACCTAGCACTTTGGAAATGCCAAGAATAGAATAGACTTCCTGCTGTCTAGTTTTACTCTATTTATATAATAGTGAGTTGAGTATGGTAAAACAGTCTAAAACAGGAAGTGTTCGTTTGAAATACTGATTGTTTCATATGAATAATGCTCATTTCAGCGACTTGTGCTCCAAGATGAGATAAACTCTGGGCAAATATGTTCTCATGGGCATCAAGCAAGGCAATTTGTCAACAATTACGATGCTCTTTCCACAAGCCTCTATTGTAGAGGGACATAATTATACTACATCTCAAACTTCTCAGAATTATACCAGAAAAGATGATATTGGTTGACTACTAGCTTCATAAATTCTCCTCAGGCTTCACAATCTCTTTTCAGACTGAGTGGCACTTAGTCTGGACCCATTCCATTTATACCAATGGGTTAATTATTAAAAATTTACAGATGAGATAAGCCTAGGACCTAATTTTTAGGTTTTGCCTGCACAGCACTGTGCTTGAGAAACCTATTGTATTCAATGTAGTCTTAAAAGGGGCTAACATCCCGCCTCCTTGCTTC
Organism: Lissotriton vulgaris; assembly: GCF_964263255.1. Lineage (NCBI taxonomy): Eukaryota > Metazoa > Chordata > Amphibia > Caudata > Salamandridae > Lissotriton > Lissotriton vulgaris. Next base: position 684,252,196 of record NC_141685.1, on the reverse strand, counting down.
TCTTTGGTTCTTCTTACTTTTCCTCCATTGCAATCGGCTGTAGCATTGTTTCCTGCAGTTAATATTGCTTGTTTTTGCGTGATTTATCTTCTCAGTTTCCATGCAGAAGTACTGTTTCCTTCCGCTGTGGAGCACTTTTTTAAAAACACACTTTTGCTTAATGCCATTTACTTTTCCTAGCTGTATGCATTTATCTCATATTTTATTTTAACTTTTATGGCACACATTTTAAGCGTGCTTGCGAACCCACTCCGAGATTTGAACCTGGCTCCTCAGCTCTTGATTTAGCAGCTCTCTGGTCGCTGCCATATCCTCTCCACTTCTCTGATACGTGATTCTACCTGTTATGTTAAAGCAGTATTATCAGGACTGTATCAAAGCCACAAAAGGAAGGTTTCTCTTTCAATCTTATTTTTATTACCACAGAACGCCAGATTAAAGTGAGAACAGTCACAAAGAGCCTTTAGGTAGACATTACTGGTGTGTAGTAGGGGTTGGTGCTTTTATGTAGCTGTTGATGAAACCTGCGGTGCACCTTTAAATAACATCGAATTGCTTTCTAACACATTATGTCTGTATCTTGTTGGGGGCGTGGCTTATGCCTGACGGAGATGGCCGCGCTTCTTTAGCTCTCCGTGGGGTGAGGACGGGAGCCGGCCCAGCGTGACTTCTTTTCTGGTGAACGGCACCTGAATTTCAAGGACATGCCGTCGGAAGGTTTCCTGCTGCCTTTGAGCCCATTTTGAGGACCCTGACGGTGTCAAGCCCGCCCTGGTGTCAACACGCTGTGCTCCACTGCCAGGAATAAGACTCAAGAAGTTTCCTTGGTATTACCGTTCCTGTGGTTGCAGAAACTCATTGATGCAAGAACGGTATACCCGGTTGGTGAAGTCAGCGCTGTGCCGCTCTAGCGCAAGGTTAGCGTTCTAGCCTTTCTCAATTCGAGCGGCCATTTTGTGCGCTCCTTCCCTGAGTACTGCGCACTTCAACCGTCATACTGAAGCGAGCGGCAGCATTCCGGAGAGTCTCTTCAAGATTCTCATTCTGGTTGCCGTTCTTTTGGATTTCGTCATTCCGGAGAAGATTTGACTTGGCAGTTCCTCACAGTCTGTTTCGGGTCATCCCGGAGTCGCAGCTTTTGTCCTACTTTGACCCTTCGCCTCAGCAGTCGTGAGGTAAGCCGCTATGGACACTCCTAGCGGATTATCCTTCAGCTTTGGGTTTCCTCGACTGAGTTCGTCAAGTACAACATAGTATTTGTTTGCTCATTGGATTTCAGAGACTTTTTGTGGAACTTGTCGCTGAGTTAGTTCTCGTCAGAATTCGTACCTTTTCAGTTCCTTCCCAGCTTCTCCGTTAGCGGCCAGTCCTTTGAACTCTCCAAGTGAGCCGTACCTATGAACTCTAGTGCTAAGAGTCATAAATGAGACTTTGTTTGTTCTAGTCACTGGAGCGTTCAGCTATTCACCTCAGAGACACAAGGATTTGTTCACATGCGGACTACCAGTTGGGATCTCCCATTATCAACCAGGTGGAACCACTTCATCCTTGAACTGTATCCAGTCGGAGAAGTGTTTAGGGGTTATAATATATGCGCATATAGGTTATATCCTTATACACACACACACCAAGCATGGTCCTGGCTTCCGCAGAGAAAAGACGTCATCCTCCATTGTCAATCTGAGTCTACCAAGGAGAGCAGCGCAATCCACACTCTTATCAGGTACAACTCGCAACAGTGATGTCATAGAAAAGTAAAAGTCACTTGAACTGTGTATTGTGAATAAGGAACTCCACACCTTGAAGGGACGTATTAATTTGTGGTTACTTTTGCAGGTGTCCTCAACACAACCAAACCTAGACGACACCAGGGTGTGGCAGCCTCTCTTGTTTGTCATCCACTTCCCCTTTCCCTTTCGTTCCTGGGCTCAGAGGACTCTGGGTGCAGGGGCAATTGGGAGTTGGGAACTTATCTTCTGAAGACCCCCGCTTGATCGCCCCCACAGACCATAGGAGTTCAGGTTAGTCCTCTTGACAGATTGAAGTGCCAATAGACACATTGTGCCTTCTGTCTGGGCGAGATGGCTGAGGGTTGGGATATGAAGGCCTTGACCTCAGTGCTTGAGGGTATGCAAAAACAGTTGAGCGACACTCAGGAGGAGATTAAGAAATCAAATCAGGAGACTAGTTATTTACGGCAAAGATTAGACAAGTTAGCTATTAGTCCTAATCCTAGTTTCGAAAGATCAAAGTTTCAGAGTTTTGCTTCTTCCTCGTCTTCCTCAGAGTTAACTACCCAAGTAGTACATGCCATGTCACCCACTATTCCATTAGCTCCTCCAGAGAGGTTTCAAGGGGATCCTCATAAGGCCCAAATTTTTCTGACACAATGCTCGTTGCATTTTTTGTGCAAACCCATTTTGTTTAAGGAGGATCAGTCCAAGGTGGCTTTTGTTCTGTCTTATCTGAGTGGAGATGCAGCTGCATGGTCTCTACCCTTGGTATCAGCAGATGATCCGGTACTCTACAAGTTTGAAGATTTCAAAGCAGAATTTCTACGTATTTTCGATAGGAGGACCATTTCGCAGGCCACCGACAATGAATTGTTGGATCTCAGACAGGGCAATAAGGAGTTGGTTGCTTACATAGCACAATTTAATCAACTCATCGTTGAGACCAGCTGGCCCGCGGCCAAGAGAGCCGCTATCTTTTACAGAGGACTTAAAGATGAGCTCAAGGATGGTCTAGCTCAAATTCCCAAGAGACCAACGGATTTGTCGGAGTTGATCGATTTAGTATTACACATCGATCAGCGCCAGTCTGAGAGGCGGAGTGAGAGACGCAAGGATTTCAGGTCAGTCCCGCCAAGGTTGGATCGAGCTCGAACCGAAGTCAGTAAGAGTCATGAAGTCACCCAGGCTGAGGAACCTATGCAAATCGGCTCAATACGGGGTCCTCTCAGTATGGAAGAACGAGAGAAGCGTCGAGCAGGAAAACTGTGTATGTATTGTGGTCTGCCGGGCCATTTTGTTCGTGAATGCCCTAAGAGACTGAAGAAGTCTACGATGGTAAAAGATCGGCTCCACCAGTAGACGGAGTTGCCCTGGTGGAAGCGACACAAGAGTCAGCTCCAAAATCGCAGTCTTTGGCCAACACTTTACAATGTGCAGCACCCCATCTCATTCTGTCCAGTAGAATTCAGTTTGGAGAAGATGTTCACCATCACGTCTCAATCATGATTGATTCCGGAGCTACTGGGAACTTTTGCGATATTCAATTTGCTAAATCCTTGGGAATTCGATTTGAGAAGAAATTAAAGCCTGAGTTGGTACGAGCAGTCGACGGAACAAACCTGTCTTCGGGGCCCATCGTAGCAGATACAGAGACCATTACCGTATTCGGTCCAGGGAGCCACCGGAGTTTGGTGCGATTCAATTTAATTGACGCTCCACAGTTTCAGCTAATTCTTGGTCTGCCTTGGCTCACTGAACATAATCCCAAGATAGATTGGGCCAAGCGCACTCTGGAGATGTCATCGGAATATTGTCAAGAACACTGTAAGGCATCCTCTCCGTGGGAACTTCAGCAGTCCATGTCCTCTAGTTTGGCGGATCAAGTTCAAACAATTTGCTCTTTGGAGATACCAGAGATTCCAGAAGAGTATCTAGACTTGAAGGAGGTGTTCAATGAACAGGAGGCGCAGAAGTTACCTCCTCATCGTGTTTACAACTGTCGCATAGATTTGGAGCCTGGAGCGGCACTCCCGTGCAGTTTCATTTATGCCCTTTCAGAACCAGAGAACGAACACCTCAAGGAATACATCGAACAACATTTAGCCAATGGATTTATACGGCCATCCCAGTCCCCAGTGTCGTCTCCGCTCTTTTTTATTCCTAAGAAGGACGGATCTCTGCGAAACTGCATTGACTATAGAGCACTCAATTTGGTCACAAAAAAGAATCGCTATCCTTTACCCCTCATTTCGGAGCTCTTGGACCAGGTCAAGGAAGCATGTATTTATACAAAACTAGATCTCAGAGGAGCTTACCATTTGGTTCGCATGGCAGAAGGAGAAGAATGGAAGACAGCATTCCGCACTCGGCTGGGACTATTTGAATACCAAGTAATGCCTTTTGGGCTCTGCAATGCCCCAGCTGCGTTCCAGCATTTTGTAAATGACATTCTTCGGGAATATTTGGATCGTTTCGCAGTCGTGTACATTGACGACATTTTGATTTTTTCAAATAGTCGTGAAGAACATGTGAGCCATGTGCGAGCCATTCTGAACAGATTACTCGAAAATCAGCTGTTTGTGAAGCTTGAGAAGTGTGTCTTCCACTCATCCAAGGTTGAGTTTCTGGGATTCATTCTGTCTCCTGAAGGAGTGTACATGGATGACACCAAATTGCAAGCCATCAAGGGTTGGCCAGCTCCTCGATCCGTCAAAGAGATACAAAGTTTCCTTGGATTCGCAAATTTCTACAGACGGTTCATTCATGACTTTTCTAGCAAGGTGAGCCCAATAACTAAATTGTTATGGAAGAACGAAAAATTTGTGTGGGATTCAGCAACGGAAGAGGCCTTTCAATCTTTGAAAAAGGCATTTACCACCGCACCTATCCTTCAGCATCCTGATTTGAATGTTCCATTTTTCGTGGAGGCAGATGCCTCGAATTTGGCTATTGGAGGAATTTTATCTCAGCGACACAAGAACACTGGTCAGCTTCATCCAGTTGCTTATCATTCACGAAAACTCACCCCTGCTGAGATTAACTATTCAATTGCTGATAAGGAGTTATTAGCAGTGAAGGATACCTTTCAGGTCTGGCGACATTATCTTCTGGGAGCCAAACATCCCATTACCGTATTCACAGACCACAGAAATCTTCAGTTTTTGAAGTCAGCTCGAACTTTAACTCCTCGACAATTAAGGTGGTCTCTTTTCTTTGCAGACTATGATTTTGTCCTAACCTACAAGCCTGGAGCAGCAAATGCTAAAGCAGACGCCTTGTCCCGGTTGGAATTTGGAAGCGAAGCTGAGCATCAGGAGAAGAGTTTTGTTATTCCCACCGAAAAGATAGTGGCCACCTCTGTGGAAGACGATCTGGAAGACAAGATTCAGGTGGAATTTTCACAGCAGAAGTTTGAAGATTGGGTGGATGAAGGTCCTGATCGTGAAGTCAAGGAAGGGAAGCCTTACCAGTCTGGGAAGATGTTTGTTCCCAGTGAAGATCTTCGAGTCAGAATAATTCAGCAGTTTCATGACCATCTGTTAGCTGGCCACAAGGGAGTTGCAAAGACTTTGGAGTTGATCAAGAGAGAATTCATTTGGCCTGGCATGGAAGCTCAGGTAAGACAGTTCATAGCCACTTGTGAGCAATGTGTCAAAGGAAAAGTCATGAGACAACTCCCACAAGGCCTGCTCCAACCCATCCCAGTGGCCTCTTCCCCCTGGCATACCATCTCCATGGATTTTATTGTCGATCTCCCCTCCAGTCAAGGTAGTACAACGATTTGGGTGGTGGTGGATCAGTTTTCCAAAATGAGTCACTTCATTCCGTTAAAATCCCTACCAACAGCTCCTCAATTAGCTGATTTGTTTGTCCAACATGTGGTCAGGTTACATGGGATTCCCAAGGTGGTGATCTCGGACCGTGGGCCCCAATTTGTGTCCCGTTTTTGGAGGTCTTTTCTAAAAGGAATGGGGGTGGATTCTCGCCTGTCCACCAGTTTTCATCCGGAAACGGATGGACAGACCGAGCGGGTGAACCAAGATTTGGAGCAATACCTCCGTTTGTACCTTATGGATCGGGAAGGCGACTGGCCCTCCTTACTTAGTACTGCGGAATTTGCGTACAATAATTCAGTCCATTCTGCCACAGGTTTCTCCCCGTTCTTTTTGAATTCCGGTAGGCATCCAAACATGAGAGTAGGAAAAGCTGATATTGAGGTTCCAGCTGCCCAAGAGGTACTATCAAACTTACAACAAGCTTATCAGTTGGCCTTTGCTAATCTTTCTAAAGCCAAAGCTAATTATAAAAGGTCAGCGGATCGTAAAAGAAGGGACAGTCCTCAGTTTAAAGCGGGAGAGTTGGTCTGGATCTCTACTTAACACATGAGGCTTGGGGGGACTAAGAAGTTCCAACCGAGGTTTGTTGGCCCTTTCCCGGTGGTCAAGATGATAAACCCTGTCAGTGTTAGAGTCTCACTCCCCAGCACGATGAAAATCCATCCCACTTTTCATGTTTCCTTGGTCAAGAAAAGTCCGCCTCAACTACGGCGGGAAACCCCTCCAGCCCCAATATCGATCCAGCCTTCAGAAGAGTTTGAGGTTAAAAGAATTCTTGATTCTAAGCTTAAGAGGGGAAAATTGTTCTACTTAGTAGATTGGAAAGGTTATGGTCCTGAGGAGAGATCTTGGGAGCCTAGTGTTAACGTACATGCCCCCAGATTAGTGACAGCTTTCCACAAGATGTTCCCTTTGAAACCTGGAAGGGGGGTTTTGGTGGGGGGTACTGTCAAGCCCGCCCTGGTGTCAACACGCTGTGCTCCACTGCCAGGAATAAGACTCAAGAAGTTTCCTTGGTATTACCGTTCCTGTGGTTGCAGAAACTCATTGATGCAAGAACGGTATACCCGGTTGGTCAAGTCAGCGCTGTGCCGCTCTAGCGCAAGGTTAGCGTTCTAGCCTTTCTCAATTCGAGCGGCCATTTTGTGCGCTCCTTCCCTGAGTACTGGGCACTTCAACCGTCATACTGAAGCGAGCAGCAGCATTCCGGAGAGTCTCTTCAAGATTCTCATTCTGGTTGCCGTTCTTTTGGATTTCGTCATTCCGGAGAAGATTTGACTTGGCAGTTCCTCACAGTCTGTTTCGGGTCATCCCGGAGTCGCAGCTTTTGTCCTACTTTGACCCTTCGCCTCAGCAGTCGTGAGGTAAGCCGCTACGGACACTCCTAGCGGATTATCCTTCAGCTTTGGGTTTCCTCGACTGAGTTCGTCAAGTACAACATAGTATTTGTTTGCTCATTGGATTTCAGAGACTTTTTGTGGAACTTGTCGCTGAGTTAGTTCTCGTCAGAATTCGTACCTTTTCAGTTCCTTCCCAGCTTCTCCGTTAGCGGCCAGTCCTTTGAACTCTCCAAGTGAGCCGTACCTATGAACTCTAGTGCTAAGAGTCATAAATGAGACTTTGTTTGTTCTAGTCACTGGAGCGTTCAGCTATTCACCTCAGAGACACAAGGATTTGTTCACATGCGGACTACCAGTTGGGATCTCCCATTATCAATCAGGTGGAACCACTTCATCCTTGAACTGTATCCAGTCGGAGAAGTGTTTAGGGGTTATAATATATGCGCATATAGGTTATATCCTTATACACACACACACCAAGCATGGTCCTGGCTTCCGCAGAGAAAAGACGTCATCCTCCATTGTCAATCTGAGTCTACCAAGGAGAGCAGCGCAATCCACACTCTTATCAGGTACAACTCGCAACAGTGATGTCATAGAAAAGTAAAAGTCACTTGAACTGTGTATTGTGAATAGTGAACTCCACACCTTGAAGGGACGTATTAATTTGTGGTTACTTTTGCAGGTGTCCTCAACACAACCAAACCTAGACGACACCAGGGTGTGGCAGCCTCTCTTGTTTGTCATCCACTTCCCCTTTCCCTTTCGTTCCTGGGCTCAGAGGACTCTGGGTGCAGGGGCAATTGGGAGTTGGGAACTTATCTTCTGAAGACCCCCGCTTGATCGCCCCCACAGACCATAGGAGTTCAGGTTAGTCCTCTTGACAGACGGCCTTTATTCCTGAAGAAGACTGCAAGTGAGTGTTGCAAGACGACGACGATCTAATGGCTGCCATTTTGTGAATTCCGCCGACGGAGCAGTGCTCCTAGCGGTTTCCTTCACAGTTCTTCACAGCGATTCCCTCTTAATGCCTCAGCTCTCCTCAATGCCTCTCATATCTTGATTTTGTGACTCCTTGTTGATGCTTCGTGGGATATCGCCTTACTGTACTGCCTAATGCGATTTTGCTCCTTATTTGGATTGCCGCCATTTTGTTAGTTCAGCGTCTTGGATCCCCTCATGGCCTCACAGTAAATTTTACATATTATTACTCAGCGCTACAGCTTATAGTGACATTTTAAACTCTTCAATAAACCTTCAGAGTTCATTTTATGCACATTTGTTATTTTCCAGCTGCTTTGCCTTTCTAATGACTCTCACATGATGGCGCTTGTTTTGCTGCGCTTCTAATCATCCATGATGGGTTTCCTTGTTGCTACTTTACCAGTTTTGGTTCGCTGGTTCTCCTAAGAAGCATGATTCTTTGTTATTTTGAATGCCTCTATGCTCCAAGTTTATGTTTTTCCTCATGTTTCACTGCGTGTTACTTACATTATTACATGTTACCTATATTATTGCTATGCATAGACATGTTATTGTACCTATTGACCTGCTCTAATTGCTTATTCTCTCTAGGTTCACCTTCTCATGTTATATGCATTTCTGCATAATACATTTCTGCATAATTACATGTTTATGTCTTTAGGTCCTCTGCCACTTCATCTTTGATGCTCTTATTATTGTACCTCATTTTATTTTTTTATTCTGCTACTCTACATGCATCCTTTTAACTGAGCCGCTTTGTTCTCAACTATTCCCTATTTTTGACGCGCCTACCTTCTGTATGGGGAGACTCTCCAAAGACTTACGCAAACCCTCTCCCTCTGTCAACAAATTCTCAGTTCACACTAGCTCTCGCTATCAGTGCTTGACAATGGATGATTTGCCAGGTATTCCTTCCTCAAAAGGTTCATCAGCATCTTCTACTTCATCAACTTCTACTACTAAAAAAGGAACCATTAAAAGATTGAAAAAGGATCCTCCCTCTCCTTCTTCGCAGGCTTCTACTGCCACTATAGATTTATTACTTGTCGAAATACGGGCTTTGCGCCCTTTCATCGAAGAAACGAAATCCACGCTCCAAATGCTCTCAGATAAATGGTCTACTGTTGATGAACGGGTCACTGTTCTAGAACAAAATGTTGCTTCAATGGAGTCTTCAATTTCTAAAGTTGATCCATTATGCTCCCAAGTCTCTGTTCACCATAAACAAATCAAAAATTTGGAGAACAGAAGTAGAAAAAAAAACCTACGCCTTTATGGCCTTGAGGAAGGTCTGGAAGGGTCTGACCCAATTTCCTACTTCAAATCCTTCTTGCCGAAGTTTCTTCATTTACCAGAGGGTACTGCACTGAACATACAGAGAGCACATCGTCTTGGTTCTATTCACAGCATTTCTTCTATATCATCAATGAAAAAGCCAACAGGTGTTATCATGTACTTTCTCGAATACACTGACCTATTGACAGTCCTTTCTGCAGCCCGCGCTATGAATCGTGTCACTTGGTCAGGGAACCCTCTGTATTTTTCACAGGACTATGCTAAATCGACTGTGGATTGTCGCAAGGAATTCCTGTCACTTAGACCACAGTTGCCTTCTTTGGGAGCACAATATGGGCTTTTCCATCCATGCCTTTTCAAAGTCACTCTCAATAACAAGACCACCACTTATGATGACTCGATTAAGCTAAAGAGTTTCCTCTATTCCCATTCTGCTGACAGCATGGATACTTCTTCTGCATCAGGCTCGAAGTAATCTCATTTCAGTGACAATGTTTCGTTCAAATGTTTTATGATTATTGTTCTTGTTCGCTGTTCATGCTCTATTGTTCTCTTTCTTTTATATAACCTACTCTATTAAGTATCTGTTTGGATTAACTTTGCATTCTTGTTTCTTTATACAGATCTTTTTCCTGCACATCTTGTTCCTCCCTTGTGTTTTAGAAGTCCGTTGGGTCCACCCTCCCCCTTCGTCTCCCCTTTTGAGCTTTAGACGCACCATTATCCAGGTGGCCTTCACCCCTCCATCCCTTTGTTTGTTCCAGATGTTCTGTAAGTTACTCACCGTTCACTCTTTATTTGTATTATTTGTCTTTTCTCCTTTTTTCTCGCATCTTTTTCTTCCTTGTATCCTTCTTTTGCTACTTTCATGTACCTCATTTCTCTTTTTTCTATTCTTTCCTTATTCTCATCCTCGAGCATTTTTATCTCCCTATGGTTGGTTGGTCGAATTACTATGCTTTCATTTCTTCTGGATATATTTTTACTGGTTTTTGTTATATTTCCATGACCTTTACATGTACTTCTCTCATATTTCAATTCGCCACATCTTTATTTCTTTCTCTTCTCTATCTCTTTTTTCTTTTCCTTCTTTTACGCTTCTTTTTCTTTCTTTTAATTCCTTTCTATTGTATCCTTTTTGGCAATTTTCTTTCCTTATTCCATTGTCCTCTTGGTTCTGTCCTGATCAGATGATGTTGTTTTTTTCTTATATTGTTCATATGCATGACTGTGCTTTATACTTCTCCTTTATCATTTATCTGGCTTCTGTTGATTTTTGTATTTTTTAAGCATCTTTTATGCCTTTAAATATTATTTCCTGGAATGTTAGAGGTTTACATTCTCCAATTAAGAGGCAGAGAGTTTTAACTCACCTTGCTAAACTAAATGCGGATATTGCATGTATTCAGGAATCACACCTATCAGCTGAAGAATCCATTAAATTAAAAAGAGGTTGGGTGGGGGACATTCATTTCTCACCAGGTGATGGTAAGTGTAACGGGGTCCTGGTTTTGTTTCGGAAATCTCTCCCCGTCAAACTCGTAACAAGTCATTCTGAACAATCAGGCAGATGGATTTTTGTAAACTTTACATTGGATAATACACCTATCTCTCTTTTGAACATATACGCCCCTGTAACTGGTGATGCTTCCTTTTGGCCTTCCTTAGCTCCGCACATTACACAACACTATGTGGATAACTTCATCCTTGTGGGCGACTGCAATGAAGTCTTTGACCCATTCTTGGGCAGACAGTTCTCCACTGCTTACATTCCTCGCAAATCACATAAAGCTTTTGTACAACTCATTCACCAATTTAAATTCATTGATGCATGGAGATTATGTAATCCAACCTTGAGAGAATAATCTTTTTTTTCACCACCCCATCACACTCAATCGAGATTGGACTATTTTTTTATCTCGCATCACCTTTCTCAATCCCTCATCTCCTCTGATATTGGTTCCATTTTAATATCCGATCATGTGCCGGTTTCTTTCACTCTAGATACAATTTCTAAGCCTCATTCTACTAAAAAGTGGCGTTTCAATAACTCTCTTCTTCTTGATTCTGACTTTTGTTCTTGTTTTACTTCTTTTTTTCATGAGTACTTTTTGCTTAATCACTCTGATGATCTTCAATTCCCTGTTATCTGGGATGCCTTCAAAGCGTCCGCCAGAGATTTCATTCTTAGATATGTTTCTCGTAAGCGGAAGAGGGCACAACAAAACACTAATGATCTCCTCTCCAAAATCAAACACTTAGAACATACTTACTATACTTCCAAATCTTAACTGATCTCATTGCCGCCAAACTCCAATTTAATAAAGATTCCACAAATAATGCATCCAACTTTTTATTAAAATCCAGCGCAAAGTTTTACGGCGGTCAAAATAAGGCTGGGAAATTATTAGCTAATTACTTAAAAGCAAAACAAAATAAAGTCAATATCGAGACCATCTTTGACCGTGATGGCTTACTCAAGCAAAAGGATGAGGAAATTCTACAGGAATTTCTTAATTTCTATGAGTCATTGTACTCCTCCGAATCAACTGCTACTGAGAATTCTATTGCTCACTTTCTCTCCAAAATCCAACCACCTTTTGATACTCTTCCAGATCTTTCTCCATTAGAAACGGATCTAACTCAATCAGAACTTCTTTGTGCGCTAAATTATTTTAAACATGTGAAAGCACCAGGCCCTGATGGCTTTACTGTTGAATTTTTCTCTCATTTTCCAAATTGCTTCTCCCTAAATTACTCATTCTTCTTTCTACTTTTCTCGATTTTGGTTCTGCTTCTGGTTCATTCTCTGACGCCCTAATATGTATTCTTCCTAAGCCGGGTAAAGATACACAGCATTGCAAGAATTACCGTCCTATCTCTCTGGTAAATATCGACTACAAAATTTTCTCGAAAGCTTTAGCTTTGCGCTTGGAATTTTATCTACCCTCTCTTTTAGGTAAAGAACAATCAGGTTTCGTTAAAGGTAGATTTCTTGCAGACAATACTAGATTATTTTTTGACATCCTCTCTAAAACCTCACACTCTACTCAGCCTCTTGCAGCATAGCTTTAGATGCTGAGAAAGCTTTCGATAGAGTAGAATGGCCATACCTTTTTCAAACTCTGAAATGGTTTGGTTTTGGTCCAAAAATCTTTACCCTAATTTCACTCCTATATTCTCATCCAAGAGCAGCCATTTCAGCCAATGGTAGTTTATCCTCTTATTTTTCCCTCCATAGAGGGGTTAGGCAGGGTTGCCCTCTTTCCCCTTTTTTGTTCAATCTCGTCCTAGAACCCTTTCTATTGAGAATCCACCAAAACAATGAAATACATGGTTTCACCTTCCAGCAGTCCTCCAATAAGATGGCTGCCTATGCCGATGATGTCTTACTATTTCTATCCCAACCTAACTCATACCTTCCTTCGTTCTTAGCTGAAGTTGACTCATTCACATTTGTTTTAGGCTATAAGCTGAACAAAGATAAATGTGAAATCTTACCCCTCACCAAATTCCCTTATAAGAATGATTTCTCTGATTCGGGTTTTATGTGGAGTGCTAATTACAATAAATACTTGGGTCTTCATTTCTCCTCTTCTCTTGCGGGTACGGTTTCCCGTTGTATGGAAGATTGTATACAAAAATTAACCACTCTTACTTCAAAATGGCACCCTTTATACCTGTCTTGGTGGGGAAAATTAGATATAATAAAGATGATGCTCTCTCCTATCGTTCTCTTTAATATATCCAATATCCCTTTTTCCATTCCCTCAAAACTCTTTAAAAAAATAAATTCCATTCTGTCTGCCTTTCTGTGGGCACATAAGAAATCTCGTATGTCCTTATCCAAGCTGTCACGCCCAAAATTGGAAGGTGGGGTGAACTTTCCCAATTTTTCCCTCTATCATAGATCTTTTCTACTACTTCAGCCTTCAAAATGGATTTTGGATTCCACTTCGTCATCTCCTCTTTGGTTAGATTTAGAACGCTCTTTCATTTCTCCCTTCTCTTTTAGGGAATATCTTTTGTTTTCTCGTAAACCACAATTTTTATCTACCCCCATTCTCAAACATACCTCTAAGATTCTTCCCAGTCTTTCTACCTCATCCTTCTTTGAACAACCTATATGGCATAACATCTCTATCTTAATCCATAATAGACCAATTTTTTGGAGGTCCTGGAGATCTCGTGGCCTTATCTGGGTTCATCAACTATATCATCAGGATCAAATTCTCTCTTTTTCATCCGCTCTTTCTTTGTTCCATTTCCCTCTTTCCTTCTGCTCTAAATATTGCCTACTGACCAATGCAATTCAAGATGCCTACCATGTACACCTCACTTCTCCTGCCCACACATTCCAGGAGTCCTCTAACATGCTTCTATTAAGATCCCTACTCCTTAAAGAGGCCAAAGCTTCAAAAATGTATGCTCTTCTTATAAAACCTTGCCCATCTAGCATTAAAACCAAAATGGAAGAGGCCTGGGAATCAGAACTTGACACCTTATGGCCCATAGAATTATGGGATAAACTTTGGTTGAAACTTCGTAAATCATCCAGAGCTGCTAACACCACTCAGACACTCTTTTTTATCTATAATCGCCAACTACTTCCACCACTTCTCCTTAGCAAACAGTTCTCAGACTCCACAGATACATGTTGGTCTTGCTCTTCACCACGTGCAGATCTATATCACATGCTTTTTATGTGCCCATTAGTTCATAGTTTTTGGGTGAAAGTATGGTCCCAAATTAAAATGATTTTCTCTTCTACTCATCCCTTTTCCATTTCTCATATTTTTCTGGGTGGTGTCTCACCTATTTGGGGTCATTACATTTCTAATAAAAGAATAATTGATTTATTGTTAGCAGTAGCCTTCCAACAAATTACCATAAATTGGAAAGATTTCACTAAAATATCGTATCAGGCTTGGTGGTACGCTGTGTGCTACAATCACCGATTAGACACAACATTTGTTTATCCATTGGTCCTGGCTGCAAAGAGAATGCAATTGTGAGAACCGGTTACATCCTTTTTTGATAAATGTGCTCAACGCTCTCTGCCCTTATCACCATTACATCAAGAAGTTCCTAAACCTCCGTAATTCCCTTCTAATAATTACATATGCTCCTCTTTTATCTTTATTGTATATCTTGGGCCAGATGTAGGTCGCCAATTACCGGTCGGTAACGGCCGAATTCGGCTGTTACCAACCGGTAATTGGTGATTGAGATGTAGGGGCCATTATTTTACAGAATCAGTAAATTTACCGAATCGGTAAATTTACCGATTCTGTAAAATACCAAATCGGTAATTGTACCGATTCGGTAAATCAAGATGTAGGTGGCACTCCGCAGAGTGCCACAGGCCCTTAAGAGTCGGTATTTTACCACCCAATCCTATTGGGTGGTAAAATACCGAATTCAGGTGTGCATGCACATCTGTGCATGCACACCTGTGCCATGTGACACACAGACATACCCTTAGGGCATTTATGTGTGCCACATGGCACACAAGCCTGCACTTGGGGTGCTAGAGGGTGTCAAAGTGACACCCTCTGCACCCTTGCTGGATTCGGTATTTCAAAATAAAAAATTACCTACATCTCCCTCCTTCTAATTTACCGACTCTTAAATACCGATTCGGTATGATTCGGTATTTAAGAGTCGGTAAATCGGAATTACCTACATCTGGCCCCTTATGTTTCTATTTTATATTTCCTGTATATTTTATTGCTACATATTTTATTAAATTCATTACTATTGTTTCTATTGCTTTTCTTATCTGTATTGTTGTTTGTTCTTATGTTGTATTTCTATTGATTTATTTTGCATATTTTTGTCTTATTTGCTTCAATAAAAATCTTTGAACTAAAAAAATAAAAATGACTGTATCTTGTTTGGTGTTTCACAAAGTGATTCTTTAATGACAATTTCAATATCTTACTTTTATGAGCGTACATTTTTCACACGACCCTTTCATTAGTCACAATTTGCTGACTTGTTAATAAGAGAGGGTGTGGCCTAACGGTTAGGGCGGCCGACCTTGAAGCTGGGGAACCAGATTCGATTCTGGTGGAAGGCTCAAACGCAAATCACTTAATCTCCCGTGCCTCACAAAATGAATGTGTAATTCATAACGCATCAGCTGGTCATTTAAAGCGATCTGATCCCTTTGAGTCGAATTAGTCCTACATAAAACTGTAAAAAAAAATAGTGTGCAGTTTTGAACCGCAAAGTGAAAATACCTCTACAAAACAAATGATTACTGTGAGAGAGTTTGTTTCATAAAACTACAGCATTTTACAATCACATCCTTACTGTGCTAATAATGAAAAGGTGGTGTGGATATATATCCTTTAGTTTCTTTATTTTTAGACACACACAGCATAATGAGGACTTATTCTAGGCCAGATGTTCACTTTTCAAACAAACTAGATGTATGGGGGTTATATTTAGTTTTGATAGTACATGCATGGCTCTTTACACAGCAGTATTACTTTTTGTGTGGAAGAAAATAATGAAAACAAAAACATGTACCCCCTCACTGGCCACTTATGCAATTTTAATAAAAGTAATGTGTGATGCAAAAACACAATATGAAGCACTTGTGGCAGTGCTGGCTAGTCACACATTTATCCGAGGACATCGCCTCCACAAATAAATAGCAATGAATATAAACACAGTAAACAAGGATTGGCACAGCCACTAGGTCTCGTTTATGTGAGAGCCTATTGGCTTTGCCGATGTATTTTAGCCTTGTTCGTACTGCCACCCTTAGCCTTTTGCTCAGAGAGTGAGGCCTATGGCCTATGGCCTATATACAACATGCTGTTCCACTTTTGTGATTGTTGTGGTGTTGAGATATTGGTCCCAAATTTCAGCTATATAACATATGGTGCTTCCTGCTTCAGGCTGGAAAATACAGTGTGAGATGTCTTGAATGGGGTTTCCCAGTTGAGTAACGAATAAAAAGAATTCCCTGGTGTATCTGAAATGGTTATTATCAGATATATAAAGACTTTAGATTTTTCAAACAACTGGCCCCCCTCTCCATCTAAAAAAAGAAGCTTTGAAAGGCACGCTTTTGATTTTAGATCCCAGTCCATGAATGACTCTTGATTTTGGTTTTCAATTTTAGATTGTTCTTCGTGCAGTATATTATTGCTTTACATAAACGACATATAATTACATTCATATTATTATACATTTCATACCATTCTTTGCCCGCAGCCATTATAGGACCCAATAGTACACACCCCGGTTTAGACTCTTTCACCTGTGTGTAATTTTCATTTTGTGTTTTTTAGTGTTTATTAATAGTGTGCGTGGAAAACTGCCTCAGAGATTTCCCCATGGGACAACACCAATACAGGTGGAATCGATATGTTACTGATGCAAAATTCACAATGGATTCCATGTTTCGACCCTTGCAACGGAAATCAAAAATTCCACATGAATTACTGATACTATTTTTCAGGATGGGCCTTTCTGTCTGTGCACATTTCAACAGCTTTTACCAGATAATTGGGGAAAGACACGTGGCAGTGCGTTTTAAACAACTTGTAATTGTGATGGAGGTGTGACATCTGTTTCCATCTACGCTGGAGGCTCAGGCTCATCTCAGGGTTGGACAGGAGCAGAAAATAGGCCCAGGCCCCATCATAAAAGTGCCCTCCTCCTCCCCCGTAAGAGAATCAGTTAGCAAAAAAAGTTGCCCATGTTTTCAATTTGGGGCAGTTTTGAACTTGTATATTTGACACGCCAAATAAATGTTTTCCAGAAATGTAAAACTGCATGGTTTTGAGCTTGCTACAGGCAATGTTTGTTTTAATATCATGGAAATCAGCTGTAAAAACAAGCCCAGCAAACCATAAACAGGCCCACAAACTGCAGAAAAAAATGGCCCACATGAACTGAGCAGTCAGACCAGCCATAAGGCACTGCCTGATTGCTCTAGGTTAGTCCAACCCTGCTGTCCCCTGCAGAACTCAACACCTCCATCTTCAGGATTGATCGGCCCAATCAATTCAAACCCTTCCTAATGGTCTCCCCGCCACTCAAATTTCCAACCTGTCCAGATTTTCTAGAAAGCATTAACCCCCCCCCCTCTCACTGCTGTCCTCTTGTTCTTCATCCTCCTCACTTATTCAATAACGCCCATGCCACAGTCTCCACCAGATGTATAGCAAGCTGAAAAAGAATCAACTGCAGAAAACCAAGAAATATGGCAACCCATCAATCATCTGAGAAATGGGAAGGTAACAGGACCCGATAAAATGTCTTAAGAGGCACTGAAAGAAGACATTGAAACATCAATAGACATGCTCTATCTCATGTTTGGAAGGATCTGGGAAGAGGAAAAGTGGCTGTCAGACTGGAAGCAGGAACATTTCATCAAGTGTCATGATGATATGTTATGTTATGGTAATAATCACTTATAGAGCGCACGTTCACCGGGAGGTTTCATGGCGCTGTCTCTAGCATGTGCCGGGATCAAGCAGGAGTTACCGGTAAGATTGCGCAAATAACCAAGTTTTGAGCATCTTCCTGAAGCTTAGGAGATTTTTGCATGATCGGATTTCCAATGGAATGGAGTTCCATAATTTAAATGCCAGGGTCGCAAACCTGCAACCGCCCTGGCGTTGAAGCTTGAAAGTCGGGGTGGCCAAGAGGTGGAGGTTGGCGGAGCGAAGGTTGCGGGAGATTGTGTACCTAGGAAGAAGGCTTTTGATGAATTGGGGGCTGCGGCCGTGGAGGGACTTAAAAGTGATACAGGCCGTCTTGAAGGCAACGCGTTGGGAAATTGAGAGCCAGTGGAGTTTTCCCAACAGGGGTCTAGCAAATTGCCAGCGTGGTTGCTGGTGAATCAGTCTGGCCGCCTGGCTCTGGACCAGCTGAAGGCGTTTGCTAAGGAAGAGTGGGAGGCCTAGGTAAGTAGAGGTGGCATAGTCTATGTGTGATAGTACCAGGGCTTGAACCTCCTCGGTTCTTCTCTTAATCTGCATAACAATAATCCTTCTTTCAACGTTATATCTCAATTTCAATCATTGATTTTAATTTTTCATCATCGTTGATCATCAATATAAATCCATTATTCAGGAGACATCAGATGTTTACATTTTACATCTACCCAATGCATTTCGGGTCTGTGATGACCCTTTTTCGGGGGTCTGTATAGAAAAAATCAAGGAAATACAATCAGCCTAATGCTCATCTCTGTCATATTATTTAACAACATCATACTATGTTCTACATGATAAACGGGACTGTAGTAACAAAAGTAACAAAACTATCTAGCAATCATGCCTGTTAATACTATCTGAAACCATCTTAAGCTAAACTGCTTCTAACTAAATGACCTATTAGTTTAACCATTATTGTAGAGTCCGGGCTCAGTTTGTGCCTGAAGTCAATATTAACCAAAAAAGAACTAACATTTACAGCCTTAATGTTCAGCGTTCGTTGTCAACTTACAGAAAATATAAAGCGTCCCGCGCTTCGAGCTGTCTCCCAATCAGTTGATCGGAACCAAACTACGCTAGGCTAGAATGTACATACTCATCTACAGGACATCAATGTATATCACAAGTTGGAACAAGATCCTACTGAAACGTTTGCAGCCACACTTAAAACAATTTTGGATAAAGCTCTTGAGATGAAGTGGATTACTTTGAAAACATATCAATTTTTGAATATCAAACACCCAAGGAGACCTCAATTTTACATGCTCCCAAAGATACATAAAGATGCCAAGAGACCACCATTCAGACCTATCGTGTCCGCATGTGGATCATTATCAGAACCACTAGGTCAATACCTGGATTGGTTTTTGCAACCTCTAGTACAAAAATGGAGTACACACATAAAAGACATAACCTCATTTTTGAATATGTTGGCAACAGCAAATATTCCAATAAATGAAGAAATATGGCTCTGCTCAATTGATGTAACCGCAATCTACACCTCGATCCCTCACAGTGAGGGCATTGAAGCGATGGAATGGTGCTTACTAGAGTATGATGTCATTGGTGGAGAGAAAGTACTGATGTTGGAACTTTTACAGTTTGCGCTACTACACAGTTACTTCATCTGGGATAATGATTTTTATGAACAATGCAGCGGTACTTCAATGGGGTTTGCGGGGGCGCCGTCCTACGCAAACACCTTTATGGCGAAGTTTGAGCATGATCACATAATTCATAATTCCAACTGGACAACTGGCTTGATGGTATTTAAAAGATACATTGATGATATCTTTTTGATATGGAAAGGAGAAAAACAACAGCTTATCAGGAACATTCAAAGTTTGAATTCAATACATGAACGAATTAAATTCACATACCAAATGGATCAAAAAGAGCTGGCATTTCTTGACGTCAAAATTCATCTTGAACAAAGTAAGATAAGGACTAGTGTATACATGAAAGAAACAGACAGGAACAGTGGCTTACACTATAAGAGTTTTCACCATTATTCTCTTAAGAAACATCTTCCATTGTCTCAATTCATCCGTCAAAAAAGGATTACATCTGATCCTCAAGATTTACTCACCACCATCGACAAACAGATCCAAAAATACTTACAACGGGGTTACCCAAAAACATTACTTGAGGAATCCAAAACTAAAGTCATGAACATGAGACAAGAGTCTTTACTTGAGATGAAAGTGAAAAGTGATACTAAATTGACAGTATGTGTTCTGAAACATTTAACACAGTCAACACGGATTGCAAATATCATGAGAAAACATTGGGCACTCATCACACGCGAACCGGATCTAGAACCACTGTTTGCTAATGAAATAACATTTGCATACAATAGGTCAAAAAACATGAAAGAATTGTTAAAAAGGAAAAATGAGCAGAAAGACCTAATCCACAAAGGAATGCAGAGATGCGAGAATTGCATACATTGTAACAATGTGATGGTGGGCCAAACCTTTACACACCCCATGACGGGAAAAAAAATTGCTTTGTTACATTCTGGAACTTGTGACACCAAAAATGTGATTTATGGTATCAAGTGCCCGTGTGGAAAACTGTATATAGGCCAAACTGAACGGAAAATTAAAATAAGAATTACAGAACACAAGAGCAACATCCAGCTAAAGAACTTGAAATCCACAATAACTACACACTGGTTGGAATCAGGACACAACATTGCACAACTCCGTTTCACCATATTGGAAGTAATAAAACAGTATCCAGACAGAGACACTCATAAACAAAAATTAAGATCTGAATATTTTTGGATAAAAAAAATGGGCAGCCTTCAACCGAATGGATTGAATGACAGGATAGAATTATCCTGTTTTTCATGAACATAATTTGGGAAAGCCGGAATAAACTTCCTGCATGTACATAAGTGATGAGACCATCCCAACTTAAAATGGCCGACCCTTGTTGATACTTCATTGCAGCACATGGACTCTAATTCTTGCTATACAGATCAAGTGTTCACATAGGAGTGAACATTTCTAGCAGAGATTCCTATCAATTTCATTACTTTGCAGACTGTAATTTTTCGTATGTTTTTTTGTATTTTTTAAAAATAGGTTATCGTTTGAATTTTTTTTTTAATTAACTTTTTACTTTTTGAGGGCGAATTACAATGTTAATGTTTCAGATTCCTGAATTTGAATCGTTGTTAACAAAGTTAAAAAGAAAATGCGGCATCGTAACACATCGCGATCACGTGATCGCAACTGTAGCCAATTGAATGGCTTATAACGTAGATAGCCTAGCGTAGTTTGGTTCCGATCAACTGATTGGGAGACAGCTCGAAGCGCTGGACGCTTTACATTTTCTGTAAGTTGACAACGAACGCTGAACATTAAGGCTGTAAATGTTAGTTCCTTTTTGGTTAATATTGACTTCAGGCACAAACTGAGCCCGGACTCTACAATAATGGTTAAACTAATAGGTCATTTAGTTAGAAGCAGTTTAGCTTAAGATGGTTTCAGATAGTATTAACAGGCATGATTGCTAGATAGTTTTGTTACTTTTGTTACTACAGTCCCGTTTATCATGTAGAACATAGTATGCTGTTGTTAAATAATATGACAGAGATGAGCATTAGGCTGATTGTATTTCCTTGATTTTTTCTATACAGACCCCCGAAGAAGGGTCATCACAGACCCGAAATGCATTGGGTAGATGTAAAATGTTAACATCTGATGTCTCCTGAATAATGGATTTATATTGATGATCAACGATGATGAAAAATAAAAATCAATGATTGAAATTGAGATATAACGTTGAAAGAAGGATTATTGTTATGCAGATTAAGAGAAGAAGAGGAGGTTCAAGCATAATTGTGCACAATATCCCCACCTAGCCAGTGGGAGTTTCCGCTGTCTCCTGATTTTTACCATGGTAATATAGTGTTCGTAGACTAAACACTTGGTGTATGTTGCACAACAACGAACTGGAGTAAGCTTATACAAGTAATTTATTTTTGAATCTTGAGTGCGAGATGGACTCCTAAATGATATAGTACCTGGGCTATCACAACCTGGATCAGGGCCGTGTGGGTGAACATGTGGTTGATCTTTCTGATCTTACAGAGCTGGAAGAAACAGGAGGACACAACCGTACCCACTTGGGTCTTCAGGGATAGGTCATTATTGATGATCACCCCTAGGCTTTTTATCCAGGGTGATGGGATGAGCGGAGGGCCAAGTTCTATTGACCAATAGTGTGGGCCCCAAAGGGTCTGGCTGTTCCCGTACAGGACTAGCTTGGTTTTACCGGGGTTCAGCTTTAGATGGTTTAGGTCCATCCACTGGCGGATGTGGAGTATTGTCCCCTGGAACTCCAGAATTGATCCCAGCGACTACACAGCACTCTATGCCTTGTGATTTTGGTGGGTATTTCCCCTTCTCCATTTTTCTTCCCATTCCCCAAGTTGCATGTTCACTATATGATGTGGGTTAATGTGTGTGCTTTCCCTGGTGGCGTGAGAATTATTAGTCTTAGCAATCAGTTGACTAAGCTCAATAGTCAATAGTCTGCTTGTTAAAAAAACCATTAGGAGGTTCCAGAATCCTTGCAACAATGACAGGAGCACCTATTAATTACATTCATGATGAGAAACTGTCAAGACTAATTGTTCTGCTCAATCTGAATGTTCCATGAACCTAGGGGCAGCAATAGGTGCACCCCAAGATAAATTACTCTATTCAAGTTGAATGTTTCATGACCCTTGGGGCAGCAGCAAGTGCACTCCTAGACTAATTACTCTGCTCAAGTTGAGCTTTTAATGATCCTGTCTGCAGATGCAGGTGCACTTTCCAATCAAACTCATGTGGAGTAACTGCCAAAAATCAACAGGTATTGTTTTCTAGAAAGACATGGCCAGCTGATATTTAAAGGGTGCTCCAACCCCGAATTCTTCCTTGGCCTCTTTGTCCCACACTCACCTGCTTCCCTTCATCGAACCCCTTCTTCGTGCTGTTCCGGCCATCCTCAGTCCTCTGTTTCAGGCTGCAGCTACTACCCGATCCTGTCCTGGCGACCGCTCCAGCATCGGATTTCCTAGAAGAAGAACAAGAAACAATCTGACATCAGGGATTTTTGCTAAAAACTGTTCTCATTTCTTGTGCACTGAGCTCAGTATTAGTAGATTCTAAGATACTAAATTACCCTTTGATTTTTGAAGCACTGAAGAGACTCTTGTAGTGGCAGGGCTATGCCAAGAGAAAACCTCCCTGGTTTTAAAACTTTCAGTGTTCCCCAGGAGTACATGTTGAGTGGATTCCGGCTTGACACACGGACTACAACTGGGACAACTAGATTCAGCGCATGATAAGTGTGTTCAGAGATTTCTTGTGCAGCACTTAGGATGCTACAGGATAATTGTGTTGACATCCATCAAGATATTCATTAAAAATCTGATGGAGCAAGGATTCGCACGAGAAGCGACTTGCTTGTAATCATGAACTTCGAATAACCCTAACTATATAATCAACGTGTTTGTCTTACTAATTTACCCTTTTTTCCCCCTATAGTGGGTATCCGAGTGAAGCTTGCTTGTGTGTTTTCTAATCCTAATACACCTGCAAATAAAATGGCTGCTGCTACGTGGGAATTTCTACTGCGCGTGGGTATGACAGACGCATGGCGTACTCGCAGTTTTGGAGGGAAGTCTGTCGCATCTGCGCACGAGTGCTAATGTGGCTGCTCTGTGTTCTTACATGCGAAAGGCTTGCACTGCTGCTTTTGCCAAGCTGTTTGTTTTGCCTAATCGTAATGATATAGTAGAGTATAAAGTAACAGGTATAGTGAAGAAATTCATGGTATACAGTGTATTCATTTATTCTGTGTTCTAAAACACTTTTTTTCCATTTCATGTTACACTTTGAAAAATGGCCTGTCTCGTAGCGCTGTACTCCATCTTTGTTGAACTGCGACTGCGCGAGAACCGCAAGTCTCCGGAGCAGTGACCTTTGGACTATTGCCAAGGAGCTGACTGACTAGAAGATACTCCTGAGTCACCCCATGAACTGTAAATTGTATACATTGTAATCGACAATAGAACATCCATTGTTGGGTGTAAGGAATCGGCATGAGAACCTGAGTTTGATGGGCACGGATATAAATTTGAATAAGGAGACGGCGAAAGTCTAAAATTTAGCTGGTGTGATGACCTGTCCTCTTCCTTTGTCCAATCGAAATTGGGGACCTTTACACTTGCAACATTGGGGGGTGGTACACTGACCTGGAAAACAGTATAACTAGCGTAGGTTTAGCTAGAGAATTTGTCCGACTTGCTGTCCTGTCACTGACCCAGCGCACTCAATAGGTGACTAAGAGCAGAGGGCTACGGAGCACTCTGTCGGGAGGTTCGAGAAACCAATCGGGGTTCTGGGAAGCTGAAGTGCTGGCGAAGCACTTTGCTGGTGAATACTGCAACCCAATCGAGGTTTTGGCTGATTCCTTGCAGAGAGGGAGTAGCGCAGGCGTTGCAACTGAAACTGCAGGTGCTGGTCTTAACCTTTGGTGGTCCGGTCCTGATCCAAATCCTGGGATTATCCTGTCCTGATTTTCCTGAGCTGCACCTGCTCGCCTAAAGGCACTGAAGTCTTTTGGGTTCCTCTGTCCTTTTTCAACTGACCTGTGGCCAGGGTTGGTCTTCACACCATTCTAGGTAAACATAAACATGTGTGGGTAGTTGTCAATATAATTTGTGTCCTTTTCTTTACCTTCCCTGAAATTTGCAAAGCTTTGATTGCATATGTTTCCTTTTTCTTACCCTTCCCTTAGTAAATTAATAATTCATGTTTTGCTGTTTATTAGAGTGTTCCACTTTTCGACCCACCTTTTAGTTAATGCTAAATGTTTTCATGATAGTATATGTTCTTTTTCTTCACCCTCCCTTTAAAGAGGTAAGCTTGATTATCTGAATTCATTAGTATGTTCCACTTTCTACCTTCCCTATTATTATGTGCTAAAATAGAGTTTCGATATTGCATATTTTGTTCTCTTTTTAAACTGTTAACAATTGCGAAAAGTTGTTGGTTTAGTATGTTCCCTTTCTTTACCCACCTTTAGTCAAATTGTGAAAGTCTGTTTCTCGAAATAGTATGTTCCTTGTTTTTACCTTCCCTTTATTTCAAACTTCGCTAAATGGTTGGCATAATCTGTCTTTTGCATAGCTATACACTGTTTCTGATCTTGGTTATTGATAGTTTAATCGCTTTCAATCTGTGGCTCATGACTTTTGATGATGATTAGATAAAGAGTTTGAACCTACCCCGAGTCTGTGGTTATTATATAAGTGTAAATGGTAGGGTATTTTTGATTGCCTTTCTTGACATAACTCCCTGATCCATTGTGGTCATAGTTACCAGTGATAAGGATTGGTAAGTGAATGGTATAGGAATTAGTTAAATAAAATAAACTGGTAGTAGAGTGTGGGTTACCTGATTAAGAAAATGTGTAATTGAATTATGGGACCAGGTGAGTATTGGTAAAATTATAGTCGGGTGACCTGCGCGCTCTATCAGTATATTTCTTAGGTAGCAGTAGTATGGTTAGGGATTAGTTAAAGATAGGTAGTTAGTTCATTGGTTTTGGTTCATATTTCATTGATCGATCAAATGTAATATTATTTGAAATGTTTTCCTATTGAATTTGATGCTGCTATATTGAATTTATGTATTAACCAAAATCGTTCGTACCTGTTATATGTTTTGTCTGGAATCCCCGGGGGCAGAATAGCGGGTGGTAAATAGAAGCCACATCGCGGCGAGGTCACTTATCTGCATGAAGTTAGTGCATGGTTGGGCATAACCGGAAGCACTATTTAGGGTGGGTTTTTTTTGTAAAAAATGTGTGAATAGATGATAGTAAAGAGTTTGCTGGCAAAACTTTTGTTGTGATATCACCTAGTAAGGGTCACGCGGAAGGAGTAGCAGGTTCGTCTGAGCTTGATTGATAGCAAAGGGGTTCGCTGGTGAAACTTTGGTCTTAGTATATATCCCGGAGTGGATAACATTTCTTTCCTTTCTAGTCACTCGGGTACAGTGGCGAATGTTTTTACGTTGTTGAATAATAAAATCAGCACTTTAAAATTAAAAAATTGAGTTTTCGCATTACCTTGTGAAGGAGGGAGTCAGTTGCGGAGCTGCGCTGACGTCACTCAAAGCCGCGCTGGTATTGGTCAAGACAGCGGGCCTGTAGCTGAGATAGCATTGTAGAGGAGGGGTGAGCGCAGGAGCGTGGGAACTCGTCTCACGAGAAAGGCCGCGCACTCATTGGTTGAAATTATTTGAAACCGCAGTGTTGGTTGGTTGACGAAAAATAAAAGACGCGCTAGTATTGGATGCATTTAGTAAACAGAAATAAGTATCATCGCACGATTTGAATTTTTGGAAAATATATGTGGTATCCAAGTCATCCAGAAAATCGACCTGATCCAAGATACTTAGGGTTTGCTAGGGATCAGATGTTAAGAGGCAGACCTAACAATATGTACGGAAGTAAGAGAAAATTGTCACTTGTAGATAAAGTTAAAAATTACTTTGAAAAAGACAAGCCTATTAAAACTGGAGAAGGAGTCATTATTCCACCACCGAAAACTCCTGCATCATTCATGATGTTTGACAGGGGATACCACTCCTGTGTATGGTTAGAAAACTGGATGGAATACACAAAAGATTATGGAATTCTGGCATTTCCCTTAGTAGGTACCTTTAATGGAAGAATTTTGTTTAATTTAAAGGACTCGAATGAATGATTTACATCCCAGACCTAGATTAACGCAATATGCGGCCCTAGAAGAATGGGAGATTGAGGCTTTTGAGCGAGATAGACCTAGAATTGACAAAGGACTGAGTAAATTTTACCCAAAGGTTCCACGAGATTCCAAAGATAAACAAATGAAACAATGGAGACAGAATATGTTAGTGGAAAGGCTTTACCCAGTACTAACTGTAGAGGAGCCTGTGGGAGGTAAAATGACTGAGAAAGCTGAACATTTAATGACTAGTGGGGATTCAGATGATGATTACATGGAGTATTTGTTAATAAAAAACCCACCACCTTATAATGAGGAACCAAGAACAGTAAATCCGAATAACCCAATTTTTAAACCACCGTATAATGAGGAATCAAGTACAGCAAATCCGACGGCCCCGCTTTTAAAGCCACCTTTAATTTTGCAAGTGATACATGAGATCTCCTTCGAAAGGGTATTACAAGAAAGAGAAAGAGAAGCTTTAAATAAACAGAGAATTGAATTAATTTAGAACATTTCTCAATTAAACACAAGTCCTGAAGCTTTGACAATTCCAGTGACTATTGGCCCAGTCGTTCTTTTGCACGGAGATAATCAGGCTAGTCCAAAAGCTCCAGTTATAACTACATCCGTAGTACAGCCAAGAAAAGAACCACTGATAATAGATGATCAGGCAAGTGAATGTGAGTCAGTGATATCCTTAATGGATTTACCAATAAGAGAACTAGAAGGTGGTTCAATAAGGAGAACGACTCCATTAACTTTGAGAGAAGTGCAGATAGAGACATCTTAGGGAACACGAAGTGCCACTGTAGTAACTCCTGAAGAGATAGACAGATGGACACGAGAAATAGAGAAACCAAAGACCCAGCCCAAGCATTTAGATATATATAAATTGAGGATTGAGATAGAAGAAATGATGGCTGGGAATGTGGGATTGGAGAGATTAAATACCCTTAGTTAAGATGAATTACTGTTTATTTGCAAAAGTATCACAAGAAATACAAAGGTGTTTCATGAAAAATTAATGGACACTGCAGCTAGCATGGGAATCGACATTGGTAAATCTGAAGTATTATAGAAATCCTTACTGAGTAGAATTTTCTGACAAAGATTTAGAAAACATGAATGTATCAGGAAGAAAGGTGCAAATAAGAGAGCCGATGACATTAATGCAAAAATGGGGAGAACTAGAGAAATGGAAAGCAAGATGGGCAAATAAAAAGGAAGAGATTCGATCAAGACAAATGACTTCAGAATATGTTTTAAAAGAAGCAGAAAAAGTGGAAAAATTATTTCCCATGCGAGAGGTACCAGGTGGAGGCTATGTGCATGTTCCATGGTCCCGACAGGATATTTTTTCATTTACGAATGATTTCCCAAAACTTAGAGAAAAACCTGTAGAGTGGTACAGATAGGTCGAGAGATTTGTAAAGGTGTCAAAGTGTCTTTTGAAAGACTTAGATGGCTTATTCGACATTGTAGTCCCCGTAGATTTGTGGACAGAATGCAAAATTGCTGTTGATTGGCCTAGCGATGAGTATCCAAGAGACCCAAAGACAGGGGCACCTTCCGAAGATGTAATGAAAAAGTACAATCAGGTAATACTTTACCTTAAAGGAAAGGTGCCTGCAAAAGAAACAGACTGGATGAAAATAGATAGAACCACTCAGAATAAAGACGAGTCAGTGCATTCATATTATGAACGTCTATTACAGACATTTAAGCAATACAGCGGATTAGATAACATTGACATGAAAGACATGACACATTTTATTTATCGATTTATGCTAGGATTGAGACCAGAAATTTCCCAATGGATTAAAGACAATAAAATTTGTTGGCAGGCTAAGCCCATAGATGAGGTCCATAAATATGCAAAATATTGTGAAGATGAGCTAGAAAATAAGCGGAAAGAATTGAAAGAGAAAGTCATGTGGGCACATGTGAAATTAGCAGAGCAACAAGAACAACAGTTAAACCAGAGGACTAGCAACCAGAATAAGGGTGATGGAAGTGGAGGAAGGCCCAGGGGAAAATTCAAAGGGAAGATGCTAAGAAGAAGTTCCCATGCCACAGGTGTGGCAAATTGGGGCACTGGAAGGACGAGTGTAAGGCTGTGCAGAATGGTAATGTGCAAAATAATGATTTAAATCCACAGACGCAGAATGAGGGGCCACGGAAGACCCAGCAGCAGGTAATACAGAACCAGATACCCCCAGCGCCTATGCCAAATTATAGGAGCAAAGTACAACAGTGTGTAGATACTTCGAATTGGGAAGGAAGGGAAAAAAGAGATGCAGCAACATCACAATTTCTTTTGAATGACACATTCTTTTGTGAAGACCCTTACTAACGGTGCCTGAGGGGGGAGGACGAGGAGTGTGTGCTTGGCGCCTCCTTGCTGGTAGACCAGTCAGGGCCATACATTGAAGGAAAGGTTGAAGGAAATGATGTCACCTTTCTGTTGGACACTGGTGCTACCCGTTCTACTGTGAGAACAGCAGACGTTCCAAACCTACCTCTCTCAGGAGAAGCGATCAAAGTAGTGGGCATTTCTACACCAGTTACAGAACCAATGGAAGTAAGAATAGGGAACTTTAAAGAAATACATAGATTCGTTGTCTGTGACTCAAGCCCTGTATATTTGCTAGGACGAGATTTGTTGTGCAAAATGAATTGCACCATCTTTTGCACTCCGAATGGTGTCAAAATTCAGACTCCAGATGAAGACGGAATTTATAAAACTAATGTTAGTGAGACCAGAGACAGAAATGACACGAATGACAATAAAGGACTTACCAAAAGAACTGCAACAGACGGTAAAGCCAGAGGTATGGGATTTTACTGGAAAGGATGTAGGACTAATGGCAAATGTTGACCCAATAAAAGTAACCATAAAAGAAGACGCAGTCTACCAAAATACCCGACAGTACAAAATGAGTGCAGAAATAAAGGCAGGTGTTGCAGTAGAAATAAAGCGTTTGGTGGAAGCAGGCATTTTGCAAGAAATAATGAGCAGTCCATGTAACTTTCTCATAATTGGTATAAAGAAACCGAGTGGTAAGTACAGGGTTGTACAAGACCTTAGAAAGGTTAATAAGATTGTTGTTCCTTGCTGTCCAGTTGTGCCAAATCCTGCAGTGATTTTGTACCAGATACAGTGGGAAGCTGGATGGTTTACTGTCATTGACATATGTCACACATTTTTCTCGATCCCATTGCACCCAGATAGCAAATTTCTTTTCTCATTTGAATTCAACAGTCATGTCTATGTTTGGAATCGTGTCCCTCAGGGGTACACAGAAAGCCCCTCGATTTTTAATCAGATTCTGAAAAAGTGCCTTGAGTCAGTAGTACTACCTGGACAGTCAGTCTTGGTTCAGTATATAGACGATCTTTTGGAGGCATCTAAAACACGAAAAGACTGTGTTGTTGATAACATTGCTTTACTGAATCATCTGGGTGAAGGAGGACATAAAGTGTCCCCGGAGAAATTGCAATTTTGTGCTACCTCAGTGAAATATCTGGGGCATCAGATAGAGAGAGGTGTCAGGAAAGTTACCACAGAAAGAATCAGGATAATTAAAAACATGCATTTGCCCCAAACACAAAAAGAGAGCAGAATGTTTCTTGGAGTTGTAGGATATTGCATGCAATGGATTGTGGGCTTCGCAGTCCTTGCAAAGTCCCTGATACAAATGACAAAGAAAAGAGCCAAAGACCCAGTAGAGTGGGATGACGAAAGCATGACTGCTTTTGTAAATTTACAAGACTGCCTGTGTACAGCTCCAGCTTTGGGAATGCCTGACTATTCAAAAGATTTTGCACTATTTTGTGACACACAAGATAATTGTGCACTTTCAGTCTTGACTCAGATTCATGGACTAGTGCGACGTCCTGTGGCATGTTTTTCGTCCAAATTAGACCCAGTGGCAGCTGCATTGCCCGGATGTTTGAAAGCAGTAGCTGCAACTTGCATGAACCTTGAGCAGAGTGAATCTATTATTATGGGACATCCTGTAACTGTGTATGTTCCACATGCAGTTGTAATCTTGCTAACCAGGACTAAGACTCAGTATCTCACAACTAGTCGGCTGTCTGAGTACGAGAGAATTCTTGTAGGTGCAGGAAATGTAACCATTGCTAGATGTAATATTTTGAACCCAGAAACCCTACTGCTTAATTCACATAGTGCAGAACTTAAGGAAGAAGTGGAACATGACTACATTGATCTGACTGAATACAGCACTAAACAAAGACCAGATATAAGAGAGGAGCCCTTAATCGAGTCGGATTATGAGCTATTTGTCGAAGGCTCATGCATGAGACATGAGGAAGAAGGTTTAAGCGCTGCCTAAGCAGTGTGTACCTTGGGAGGTCCAGTGGAAGCATCCTATTTGCATTGAGTCAAGTCTGCACAAGTAACCAAATTGGTTGCCCTGGTAAAGGCCTGTAAATTTGGGAAAAATTGGAAAGTAACCATATACACTGGCAGCCATTATGGTTACGGGGTTGTGCATGACTATGGCCAATTATGAATGCAAAGGGAGTTTCTGACTTCTTCAGGTACTCCAATCAGAAATGGTCAATATGTGAAAGATTTACTGGAAGCAATTCAGTTGCCAAAAGAAGTGGCTGTGGTCAAGTGTGCTGCTCACAAATCTGGCAATGACAAAGTGACAGCTGGTAATCAATATGCTGACCAGTTAGCCCAACACTGTGCAAAATACAAGATGGCTGTTAACAAAAAGGTTGAGGTGGGCGGAAATAGCTGCCAACTTATATTACTGGATGGTGTGGATACATGGCAAGAAGTGAGAGATTTGCAGCATGCAGTAGAACCTAAAGAAAAGGAACAGTGGAGGAAATTAGGGTGTCGGAAAAGGGCTGAAGATGGTGTCATTGTTTACCTTGACGAAACAGCAGTGTTACCAGACTGTCTGCTTGCTCCTCTGGCTAGGTTGTTTCATGGAAACTCACATTTGGGAAGAGATGCTAGGATAAGTCTGTTCAGACGAACGTGGTTTAATGCGAAGTCCAGGAACATAGCAGAGATACTCTGCCAGAGGTGTTTAATTTGTCAAAAATGAACCCAGGGAAGAAAACAGTGGTATTACCAGGAAAGATTGGAAAGGCAGAAGGTCATTTTATTCGATTGCAGATTGATGTCATTCAGTTGCCCCCTTGTCGAGGACTAAAACATGTACTTGTCATTGTCTGCCTGTTTTCAAAATGAGTGGAAGCTTACCCTACATGCAGAAACAACAGCATCACTGTAGCGAAGCTGTTACTAGGAGAACTTATACCTCGTTTCGGTTTTCCAGTAACAATTGAATCAAATAGAGGAAAACATTTTAATAGTGAAATAATGGGCCTAATTTGTGAAGCTTTCCATATTAAGCAAAAACTGCACTGTGCATATCGAAATATCGAAATTGGTGACCCTTACACTTGCAACAATGGGGGGTGGTAAACTGACCTGGAAAGCAGTATAACTAGCGTAGGTTTAGCTAGAGAATTTGTCCGACTTGTCCGAATAGCTGACCTGTCACTGACCCAACGCACTCAATAGGTGACTAAGAGCAGAGGGCTGCGGAGCACTCTGTTGGGAGGTTCGAGAACCCAATCGGGGTTCTGGGAAGCTGAGGTGCTGGTGAAGCACTTTGCTGGTGAATACTGTAACCCAATCGAGGTTTAGGCTGATTCCTTGCAGAGAGGGAGTAGCGCAGGCGTTGCAACCGAAACTGCGGGTGCTGGTCTTAACCTTTGGTGGTCCGGTCCTGATCCATATCCTGGGGTTATCCTGTCCTGATTTTCCTGAGCTGCACCTGCACGCGTACTGGCACTGAAGTCTTTGGGATTCCTCTGTCCTTTTTGAACTGACCCGTGGCCAGGGATGGTCTTCACACCATTCTAGCTAAATATAAATCTGTGTGGGTAGTTGTCAATATAATTTGCATCCTTTTCTTTACCTTCCCTGAAATTTGCAAAGCTTTGATTGCATATGTTCCACTTTTCGACCCACCTTTTAGTTAATGCTAAATGTTTTCATGATAATATGTGTTCTTTTTCTTCACCCTCCCTTTAAAGAGTTAAGCTTGATTATCTGAATTCATTAGTATGTTCTACTTTCTACCTTCCCTATAGTTATGTGCTAAAATAGAGTTTTGATATTGCATATTTTGTTCTCTTTTTAAACTGTTAGCAATTGCAAAAAGTTGTTGGTTTGGTATGTTCCCTATTTTTACCCGCCTTTAGTCAAATTGTGATAGTCTGTTTCTCGAAATAGTATGTTCCTTGTTTTTACCTTTACTTTATTTCAAACTTCGCTAAATGGTTGGCATAATCTGTCTTTGGCATAGCTATACACTGTTTCTGATCTTGGTTATTGATAGTTTAATTGCTTTCAATCTGTGGCTCATGACTTTTGATGATGATTAGATAAAGAGTTTGAACCTACCCCGAGTCTGTGGTTATTATATAAGTGTAAATGCTATGGTATTTTTGATGGCCTTTCTTTTCATAACTCCCTCATCCATTGTGGTCATAGGTGCCAGTGATAAGGATTGGTAAATTAATGGTATAGGAATTAGTGGAATAAAATAAACTGGTAGTAGAGTGTGGGTTACCTGATTAAGAAAATGTGTAATTGAATTATGGGCCCAGGTGAATATTGGTAAAATTATAGTCGGGTGACCTGGGCTCTCTATCAAATCCATGCTCCAACTTTACAATGACACAAGCCTTCTGATCCGAAAGACAGAGCACTACTAGATGTCTGTTGGGGTGCAAACATAGGACATACAAATACATTTTTATGATTTTTTTAAATAAATATATTGTGAGTTAAAACAATTCACAGATACTCCTCTGATGAGACCCCACTGTAGCTGTGACAGAGGAGCACCACAGCATTTTGTTTGTCTTTCTCAATCCCAACCCCCTTTCCCCAAGGGGCCTGCGACTGGCACCATGTTATTTCCTGCCACAAGAGGTAGAACCGAGGAGGAATAAAGGGATCTAGCGTCGTCCTATCAAAACGGCCTGGGATCCAGGTGAGTGGCTTGTAACATCAAAATTCCCAAAAAAGATGGGTGTCTGAGTAACTGAACAAAACAACAGAGCTGTAATTCTGCACTCAACCCCAGGCAAAGTGTTCAACAAAGTCATCCTGAATAAAATGAATGAACAAGTTGAATGTCAGTTGCGAGATCAGCAAGCTGGCTTCGGCACAGATAGATCCAGTGCAGACCGGATTGCAACACTGCACATCATCATTGAGCAGTCAATGGAATGGAACTCTCCCATCTTTGTCAATGTCACTGACTATGAGAAGGCATTCATCAGCATGGACTGGGAGACCCTTTGGAAACTCCTCCACTACTACAGAGTGCCAGATAAACTCGTAAGAATCATCAGGAACTCCTACGAGGGAATGACCTGTAAGATAGTCCGTGAAGGACATCTCACAATGTCTTCCAAGAGAGGATGGAGTCTGCTAAGGTTGTTTGCGCTTGATTTTTCTCTTCCTACTGGCCATCGACTGGATCATGAAGACATCCACAGCAAGGAGAAGAATGGGATCCAGTAGACCCCTTGGATGCAGCTTGACAATCTGGACTTTGCAGATGACCTGGCCTACTTTCACATACCCATCTGCAGCTGCAAGAGAAGACTGACAAGATAGCAGCAACTTCAGCACAAATTGGCTTCAATCTTTCACAGGGAAAAAATCAAGATCCTTAAGGACAACATGGCCAGCACAACTGCAGTCACTCTTGCAGGAGATGCACTGGAAGAGGTTGAGGCATTCACTTACATGAGAAATATCGCAAGTAGGGTGGCAGAGACGAGGATTTCAAGGCAAGAATCAGCAAAGCAAAGGTTGCCTTTATCAGCTAAAGAAGAGCAGGAGCTCTAAGGACCAAAAGCTGCAAACAAAGATCAGGCTTCTTTTTAACACCAATGTTAAATAGGTCCTTCTGAATGGAGTAGAAACTTGGAGGACAACAGTGACCACCGCCAACAAAGTCCAGACCTTCATCAACACCTGCCAGAGGAAAATCCTCCAAATCTGCTTGCCAAACAGCATTAGCAACATTGGCTATGGAAATTTTCTAAGGTCTTAAAGTGGAGCCAGCCTCCTGTTAAGACTTTTTAGGGACACAAAGACTTCACCTGCAGCATCCTTGAACTCCCCTGCTGGAAGTTCTCACCTGCCTTGTGGTGCCAATTCCAGTTCTGGGCCCTTGAAAGTTGTTACTGCTCCAAAGAACTACAAAGAACTGAAGAAACATACAAAATGGATGTTTTGTCCTACTTGCAGCTCTATATTCCGGTGCAGCTTGGTCGTGCGGGTAAAATCCCAATGCATAGCCTTGTGCAGCCAAAGAAACCAATGCAGCACCTGTCAGTGGCCCGAAGGATCACCACACTCCAAGTTCAGCACACCGGTCTCCAAAGTAAGAGATTGTTGCACTGACTCCAACGTAGGCCCTGCTGTGTGGCTAAAAGAAACAACGCATCATGGGACCGCAGCTGAAGAAATCAACGCAGCACCTGTTTGCTGCCGCTGCATCGACCTCCAGTTACTTCTACAAAGCACCCGCAAACCACAACCATCTTGGAATCTACGCATCACTTCCCCCTACAGTCCGGATTCGATGCACCACTAATCCTGTGTGCAGCTGAACTGGTGCATTGCTTCCCCAAGGACTCAGGAACTGACACATCACTGTATTTTCCCAATGCTTCCCTCCTCTGCAGCTGTTTTACCTTGTGGATTTTTAAGCAATTGCATCCATAGATTTCTCAGACAGAATTTTAAATGTCATATGTTGAGTTTTTTATGTTGGAGTTTTGTTGTTTTGGTCATGTTTGGTTTAGATAAAGATACTTTATTTCTTAAACTGGTTTGGTATCGATTTGTAGTGTTTTCAGTGTGTTGATGTGTTTGTTATGTACAAAAACTTCACACATTGCCTCTGAGATAAGCCTGACTGCTCATGCCTAACTACCAAGGGGTGAGCAGGGGTTTTCTGGGTGTGTAACTCCCTTATTCTGACTAGAAGGAATGGTCCCTACTTGGACAAGGTGCAAGCTACTGCAAAGCAGAGACCCCCATTTCTCTGTGAAGACAAGGGAGACTGGTTTTCCTTTCTTTAATTTCTGTACCCATTAGAGGGTAACCTTTCAATTGTTATTAGCATATGCAGAGAAGGGTAGATAAAACTTTTACAAATGTTTAGGACTAATCAGTAAGTTACATTCAAGAGGGTTTTAAGCATGTGCATTGGATTTCTCTCTAAACTATACTAATGCACTCCTTTGAACACCTATAATTGCATCAAAGAAGAAAATGAACATACATATATGATACTCCCTCATGTTTCACTCACTTACAACTATTCTTACAGTTTCCTGGCTAACGTGTAACATACACAAACACTAATTATTATTTTTACTGGTATCAATTGCAGGCCTTGAAAAGTCAATCAAAACCTGTATTTCTCATTTGTGGCTGAACTATATAGGGTAAGAGAGTTCCATATAGTCACATACATGCTTTCAGTGGTCCCATTGTAGCAAAAAGGCATTTCACCAAAAGCCTCATATTGGAAGCCAGTCTATGTCTTCGTCAGGTAAAGCCTGGTACCTTGTTCCATTTACCCAGAGACACAGTTCATTCTTTTGGTAAAGACTAATAACAAGTGATTTCAAAAGACATTAAATATTTAGGACTGACTCACAGGACTCTAGTCAATTGACCCAAGTAGTTGTAGGAGGACAGCAACGTGTTCTAATTTGAATGTTTCTTGTGATTCCTTAGCAGCAGCACCAGCTTATGTGTTCAAAGGGCATTCTGCACTCCCCAAAGAAAATACAAAAGTTAAGTTCCAAAGGAGCTGGCATGAGACATATACAATTCTCAGTCATCCACTACTTACATTTCTTGCATTTAGAACTGCATCTATTTCTATGGTATTCTGCACTTTCCAGCCACAATAGTAAATTTCCAAGAAAATGGCAGACATCACTGACAGAGCATGAACCTCTCTATCGTGAGAGTCAGGAAGAGGATAGTTTCACTAGCCCTGGAGCAGCTACTTGGTCTAGAATCTCAGGACAACTCGATCTAAAGGTCTCTGTCAACCAATCAATATTTATTGAATGAAGCAAGAAGGAATACTTTTTCTGCTCCTTATCCGCCGAGGATAAGTCAAATAGAGCATTTTAATGGATACACCTTGTTATGGTATGTTATTTGCTTTTGTAGCGCGCACAGCTACTCCAGAGAGTGTCCTGGCGCGATCAGGAAAGAGTTGTGAGTCTTTAAAAACTGAAGCCAAAAAAGAAAGGTTTCCAGCTTTCTCTTAAAGTCCACAGAATCGTGAATATAGCCTTATAGCCCGCCGTAGAGGGCTATACCGGCTATTAAAGGCCCTCTCCAGCGTTAAAGGCAAATTTAAGATGAACTGAGACAAAATCCTAACTTTAGTACTACTAAATATGCCTTCTGTGAATAGCGAAATTCGTAAAGTTAGGATTTTGTCTCAGATTACTATTGTGAATCGGGCCCAATATTTTTAAATTGCTTATACACTTAGGGCCCGATGTAGGTAAATGGGTTTTTCCGATTTCAAAATACCGAGGCGGGCCGAATCGGTATTCAGAAATCGGAAAACGAGATGTAGGAAAAAAACACCGAAAAAATACCGAATCGGTCGGCATCGGTAGTGTGATTCGATACGTACCGAATCGGCACGGACCGAGTCGGAAAGGACCGAATCGGCTACCACCGATTCGGAAATTACCGAATCGGCTACCACCGAATCGGAAATTACCGATTCGGCAAAATCCGAATCGGCAATTACCGATTCGGAGGTCGGAATACACCCCCATGGCCAAAAAGCCCATAGGAATGCATTGAACGATCCGATTCGGTAAAATCCGATTCGGTAAAAACCGAATCGGTAAAATCCGATTCGGTAAAATCCGAATCGGGAATATCCGATACAGCCAATGAGGTGGAACCCCCCTCCCCCACCCAAGCAGGGAGTGGCAACCCAGGCAGGTGCAGCTCATTAAGAACATTCTGGAGAGCCAGCCTGAGCTGAACACTCACAGTGAGCAGCATTGGGAGCAGGAGGCAGGGAACTGTGGAGAGCAAGATGGCAAACACCAGTGAGAGCCAGAAGGCTGGCCAGAAGAGAAAGCCAAAGTTCAGTAGCATGGAGCTGCAGGTGTTGGTGGAGGAGGTGGTGAGGGTGCACAGGCAGCTCTTCGGGAGGCTGTCCCTCACTGTGCCGGACAGCACGAAGAGGAGGCTCTGGAGTGAGATAGCAGAAAAGGTCAACGCAGTAGGTGTCACCCCCAGGTCCCTTGATGACCTTAAAAAACGCTTCTATGACATTCGCAGCCTGACCAAACGAAAGATGGCTGAGATCCAGAGGCAAGCAGGACTGACAGGTGGGGGCAGGAACCCGGCGCCACCCCTCACTGAGCTGGAGGAACTGGTGTCCAGCACCATCGAGAGGGAGTGTGTGACAGGGATCGGGACCCTGGATAGCTCAGCCAGAGCTACAGCTACAGGTAAGAAGCATGCGCATCATGACACACCCTACCAGACACCTCCCCTTTAGACACAATGCACAGGCAAACCCCAGCCCAGTACTGTAACCAACATAGAAGAGAAAAGCATCATGGTATATGTAGTCAGCAGAAGTCAGCAAAATATGGCAGTGCAGAACCACAAGATAGAAAAGAGTGGAACACATTCAAAGGAGATGCAAGGACATGTGCAATGCTTTAATTGTAGTGACTGTAATACATCGGCACTCAATTAACAAATGCTTCTTTATACCTAGGGGCACACCATCAGGCGGAGGACCACAAGCTTCAGAGGCACCAGCACCAGCACCAACTACCAGTGCGGTGGCAGGGCCTAGCACGAGTCAGGCTGCCGAGGAGGAGGAGGAGGACCACAGCATTGACCAGGGTAATGAGGGAGACCTGGTAATCGACTATACATTCCTACACTCCCCACAAATGCCAGGCACACCCCCCTTGCTGTTCTCCCCTGAGAACTCTCCGACAAGGGCCCACCCTGCACCTACACCACCTCCTGCCACGAGTATGGCTGTGGGTCCAGTCAACCCTATCCAGGGAGCAGCGGGTCAGGCCCCGCCCACCACCACACCCACACCAGTGGCACCCCAGCCCACACACCAGGGCGGCAGCAGCAGTACCCAGAGGCGTGCCATTTCAAGCACTGCAGCGCCGGCACCGGAGGGCAGTGTCTTCCAGGGCCTTGAAGGCAGCATGGTAAAAATCCAACGGCTGCAGGCAAAGTCCATCATGGCCTGCCAGCGCCAGCTCCGCCAGCACAACCTGCAGATGGGCGAGATGGTGAAAGGTTTCAAGGCATTTGTAGACACTAACAAGGAGGTTGCTGCAGGTCTTGGCAGGCTGACCACAGCCATAACACAGTTATGCGGAAGACTTGAGGAGCATGAGCACTCGCGCAGGCGGGATGCCCGCGTGCAAAACCGCTCCATTAGCCGCCTTGCTGCTGCGACCGCGCAACTGTGTCAGCGTGGTGCCAATATGGAGGCAAGTCTCACTCAAAACACCGCCGAGGTCACCAGGGGAATGGCCCGCATCACTACAGCCATGGAGGCAATGATAATCTCCAACACTGCCGCCAATCCAGCCCTGGACCTGGGGGATGATGGGGACAGCAGCAGCCGCAGCAGCCCGGCCAGCGCTGCGTCAGAGCCGCGCAGGAGCACCAGGCGCTCCGCAGAAGCCGCAGGACATGCGGAAGGGGGTGAGGCACACCCCAGTGGGGCTGCCAAGCGCTCCAAGAAATAGGCTTGCCAGGGCGGGTGAGGCAACCCGGACCTTGGACATTTGTTTTCTTTACTTTTACATATTATTTTGTTGCACATCAGTGCAGTAACGGTGTTGCAACATTATTAAAATTTGCTTTTCCCCACAACCATTTACCTGTCTGTGCATCTGTACTCACTCAGAAATAGTTTTCTGTAATCTCCTCACGTCTGTATCTGCCATCACTTGGCGTAGACACCCCAGCAGGCTGTGTTAGTGGCACAGCATCGTCGTCGTCATGGTCCTCGTAGTCAGACAACTCTACCTCAGTGCCCTTCTTCACCGCAAGGTTGTGCAACATTTCACAGACAGCTATGATCTTGCAGCAGGTGATGGGGGTATACTGCCTTGCACCTCCACTCTTGTGCAGGCATCTGAATCGACTTTTCCAGATGCCAAAGGTCCGTTCAACTACATTCCTTGTGCTTTTGTGGGCCCGGTTATACCTCCTTTGGCTGGGTGTGGAGGGGTTGAGGTAGGGGGTGAGTATGAAAGAGCGGAGGGCATATGCACTGTCGCCTGGAAGGAAAAGGGGTAACATTACTCACATGCATACATGTATCACACCTAGCTACTTTGTGTTATGGGGGTCTGATGATGTGTCTCACCTAGGAGGTATCCTTCACCAAATTTGCCAGCCATCAGCCGTGCATAGATGCCGCTCTGTTGAAAAATGTAGGAGTCGTGGGTACTCCCTGGGAATTTTGCTACCAGGTCTGTGATGGTGCACTTCGCATTGCAGATCACCTGCACGTTGATGGTGTGCGTAGACTTCCGATTGCGGTATATGTATTCTGTGTCAGCTGGGGGGCAAATCGGAATGTGCGTGCCATCTATGCAGCCAATGGTTTGGGGAAATTGTGCCATCTGGTAGAAGTCAGCTTTAGTTTGTAGCAGTTCTGTGTGGGTTGCAGGGAAAGAGATGTATTGGTCCATCCTGTGTATCATGGCGTCAAGGAATGTGTGGAAGAACCTTGACAGGCTGCTCTGGGTCACCCCTCCTACCGCCGCAACTCCACTTTGATAGCTGCCAGACGCAAGCAGGTGTAAGCTGCATAGCACCTGGACGTGCGCTGGGATGGCGTGTGCCCTTGGGGTGGGGTGCTCCAACAGTGGTTTGAGGTCCCTGATGAGTTCAATATGGTGTCTGAGTCCAGCCTGTACCTCTGTAGGATCTCTGCCTCTGTGAGCATGAACAGGGTGATCCTCTGTCTGTAGACCTGTTCCTCTCTTTGCCATTCCCTCTGTCCTTCCTGCTGTAGCCGTAGCCGCCTCGCAATGACATAAAAAGCTGCCATCCTGCAAGTTGCAATGCATTTTGGGTCTGTTTTTATGTGTTGGAGTTGGTTACCACCTGATTGTAATCCATGGTAAATACCGAGTGGATAACACCGAATTTGAGCCGAAATCGGTGTTTCTGTGCTTCCCTACATCTCCCCATCTGTCCGAATCGGGGACTTTCCCGATCGGTGATTCTACCGATTCGGTAGGTTATCCGATTCTGCTTATGTCCGATTCGGTGTCACTACCGAATCGGTACATGGACCGAATCGGTTTCTGTCCGATTCGGTGTCACTACCGAATCGGTACATGGACCGAATCAGTTTATGTCCGATTCGGTGTCACTACCGAATCGGTACATGGACCGATTCGGTTAATGTCCGATTCGGTGTCACTACCGAATCGGTACATGGACCGATTCGGTTAATGTCCGATTCGGTGTCACTACCGAATCGGTACATGGACTGAATCGGTATTTTAATCCGATTCGGTGTGTTACCGATTCGTTACATATCCGATTTTCGGTATGTACGTATCGGATTATTTCCGATTCGGTACTCATTCCGATTCGGTTTTTGGACCGATTTGGACTTTTTTCTTTGCCCTACATCTCGATGCCAGTATACCGATCGGTAAGGGCCCAAAATCGGTATTTTCGGCCGTTACCGATCGGTAACGGCCTACCTACATCGGGCCCTAAATGTAATACAAAAAAGCGCAAGGTCAATATTCTGCTCATAGTGGAATATGCATGCACTATGAATATGGTTTTAAAAACGCTTTTCTGAGCTTACCTAATAAAACATTGAATCCTTGTTTGACACCAGTAACACTTTCTGTAGCCTTCCTGTGGACAATATGCACTTTTAACAATGTTATATTTTAACTGTCAGAAGATAAAAAAAATCTTAGACTCTGACTCCCATTATCCCCACATTTACAATTTAGCAAACGTTTGAGCATGTGGCAGTTATGGCAACTTTAGACTGAAAAGGGGTTTCCTTTTAAGAAGAACATGTAACGAGACTTGACAGAACACTTAGGGTCAAGTTATACTTAGTGCCAGAACACAATGCGTATTTGTGTGTCCTTTTTGTTCCCCAATGGACTATGGTATTATAGAAGAACCAGTAATTGCTTGCACCTGTGTTTTGTCCTGATCCAGGATTAAGCTCA
Organism: Lissotriton vulgaris; assembly: GCF_964263255.1. Taxonomy (NCBI): domain Eukaryota; kingdom Metazoa; phylum Chordata; class Amphibia; order Caudata; family Salamandridae; genus Lissotriton; species Lissotriton vulgaris. The sequence continues at coordinate 684,210,418 of NC_141685.1, read as the reverse complement.
TATTATTAGTCATTGAACCTAACCACAGAACATTTATTTCTTGGAAAAATATTTTGAGAAAGTTATTTTTAATAATGATTTAAGAAATTCAAAGTCTAATGTAGACTTACTGAGATCCTGTCAATGGGCCAGCATGCCGCCTGTATAAACAGGTAATCAATGTGCCTCTCCATCCAGCTTTGGCAGTTTGCCTCTTTTTAATCCATATATTTAAGTCTTTATTGAAATGAAGGGGGAGATCACATAGGCATGTTTTACGTCTGATTTGGTGCAGTGGGTTGGCCCACATTACACTCTCTAGCCATTTGGAAAGAGTAGGCAGGGTTTTGGTTAAAAGTGCCCTGGATGCATTTCTTTGGAGGCTTTTTGAGGTAAGTCACGCCATCATTGACCTTTTTTTTACACAACACTGCAAGAGAATGGCAGTCTTTGCAGCGATGACCTGGACAGCATTCAGTCGCCCCAACCTCCTTGTCCTGCGCTCAGCTGTGTCAGGAGGATGATCATGGCAGCTGGCCACGAGCCCGGTGTCAGCTTTGCAAGCATTCCCGCCATCATCTGTTGAATGATTTTGCAATTAAGGACGACAAGTGCAGCTTGCTGGTGCATTGTGTCATGCATTGTGTCATGTTCACAACTGTGATTGCAACACCTTGCTAGCTGTCACATATTCCTATGTTGGTTGATCTGAGATTTTCTTCCAGGTCATTCACCAAGGCCGAGGGTGAGACTTGTGTTATTGAACTGTGTGGGGCAGAGTGAATCCTTCGTTGCCCTTGAGGATTATATTAGGGAGATGAGTATCAGATACAATTATCGCAAACCCTTAGACGATGAGCCGGGACACTTCCGCCGAGGTAGCCATGTGCTCTACAAATCCTCATTCATTCATTCATTCATTCATTCAATGACAGGTGACTGAGGGGCTCATTTGGAAGCCCCATGCTCCGCTGTTGCATAACTTTTAAAATGGTAAAAAAGTGATGTAAGGGCGGAGCAAGGGTCTTGTAAATAAGCCCCTGAGATATGCAATGGAAACCTCCCTGGCCTAAAGACTGGGGTGTTAGATTCAGGAGCTGAGATCAGTACAGCCCTCCACAGTCACTTGGCAAGGGTGGGGCTGGCTGGCTCATAGGTAAGGCCTGCCTAGTTTAAGTGAACCCTTCCTGATCCTGGTTAGACCAAGGGGTAAAAAGGGATTACTCTTTACAATTTCATGTCATCCTGGGGGAAACATGGCGGCGGCAGGTTTAGCCGCGGCAGCACTCCGCCTATGGACTCCTGCAACATCGTGGGAAAGGAGATCTAGACTGTGCTTCGGCGGCGCATTGCCCACTATGCTTTCTTTGAAAATCAGCCTGGTGTTTCTTTGCTGATTTTCGTTTGGTTACCGATCGTTTGAATCGTTTGAATCCCCGCAGCTTACCTTCAGCAAAACAGTGGCGTCTCTCCGCCATACCGCTGCCTCCTATGTGTTTGGGGGAGGAGATTATAGCAGCGCCTGTAGCTGCAAATGATTACGGGGAGATCGCGGAGCGCGCAGGACCCTCGGCAGTGTTTCTTCTACCAGCGAGTGAGGTTCCTGGAGAAATTGAACAGCCGGTGCCAGTGCAGGTGAAAGAACCCACACGTTGGCCCGCGGGGGGATTGATTTGGTCCCGAGCCGCCCTGGAGCTCAGGAGGGGCCGCCGAATCCGTGATGTCATCACAAGGCACAATTTAGAGTCTCAAGTGCAGGCAGACTGCTGCGGGGAGGAGATACTGGAGGAAAAGCTGCCCCAAGCCAAACAGCGACGTCAGCATAGACACCGGCAGAGTAAGAATCGTCTCACCGGTAACAGTGGGGAAGGGAGCAGCAGTGGTGAGTCAGAGGGCTTGTTTTCTGAGGGGGCATTGGCCTGTACAGTGGAACCCACTAAAGGAGGTAAAGCGAAGGTGATAAGGTGCTTAAGAAAGAAATATGATTCTAAAGTAAGAAAAGAGCCAAAAACACTAAAAGAATCAAACAAAGTACCCTTTTCTCAAAAGCCTGATTTAAAAAGTAATCCCTCCGCTTTTAAAGCAGACACAGCTTCTAATACAACCACTTTGGAGGAGTCAATTAATTTAAGTAATGGAGGCTGTGATGCAGATGCAGATGCAGATCTAAAGGGGCTAAAATTTCAAACCAGCGCCATTAATAACACTTTTGCTGATACTGCTGTCAGAACTGACAATAAAAAACTGTCGTCATACCTAACTGGTCAGGTTAAGGCGAAACGTGCATATACTCCCAAGTCAGCAAAAAATAAACCAAAGAATTTGGTCACAACCTCCAAAATAACTCCCTCATTGCGTGCCTACTTTAAAGTGGTCCCTCAAGTGGTATTATTAGCTAATAGCCCCCCCTCTCCCCTGCTGGGGCAGCAAGAAGGTGATACTGTTTCTGAAAAACGGAAAGCTCCTTAAGAGGCTTCTAAAAAGGTGGTAGGATCTTCTACCGATGACATGGAGGCTATGGCAGGCGCAAACGTCCCCACTCTTGATCTCTTTCCAGAACCTAATCTTGAAGGTCCAGAATGTCAAAATGAATTGCAAAATGATACATCTGCAACTTCAACTGCAACTGCCAACCCCATCGAAGTCAGTAAGCTGTTAACACACAACAACAGTGACAAGGGCAAGGGTAATGGAGTTAGCGACGACAAATTAGACCAACTGTTCTCCTCTGCATTAGGAGAAACCGGTTGAGGAGACATATCGGTCTGTCAGGTCCCCATTAATTTGGAACAGTCTGCACATTCTGCACATTCTTTGGTTCTGTTTAATCCTTTAGCTCCACCATTACCTCTGGCTCCTCCGAGTATAGCGTCAGGGCTGAGTTTACAGTCGGTTTTTCAAGAAGCCGGCTCAACAGCAGCTACTCGGGGTCGGGAAGATTCCAGCTTTGCCAATGAAACCAATCAAGTCTTGAATACTGATCTGGTATCCACATTGCAGGCTTCTTTTCAGGCAATGTTTGCAACCTTGGCGTTAGACATCAAAAAGGGCTTTGAGACCTCTGCATCGAATCAAGCTGATATTCGGGGTTTTTGTCAATCTCTTGATAGTAAGTTAGGTGCTCTTACTACTAGGACAGAAACTCTTGAAGATGCCGTCACAGAAGTGAACACTAATCTAAGTGCCACAAAAGCTGAAATAATAAACCTCAGACATGAAAACCAGAGCTTGTCCGATAGGATGGAGACTTTGGAAAACCACGCACGGAGGAACAATTTACGGATTTTGAATATACCGGAGGAGAAAGAGGGCTCTGACATTAAACAATTTGTTGTCTCTCTCTTAAAAGAAGCGTTAAGACTAGACATGTCTGAGCAAGAAATAGCTAGGGATATCCAACGCATTCATAGAGAGCCTTTCCGAAAGAACCCTCAGAGAACAAAACCCAGAAAAGTTTTGGTTAATTTTCTCACTTACTCCCTTAAAGAAACCATTTTGAACATTGCGTTGAAACAGAAGGTGGTAAATGCTAAGGGGTTCAATTTCCAGATTAGATCAGATCTGTCTAGGATTACGCTTGACAGACAGTGGGAGCTTGGCAAGAGGTTGGAAGCCTTCAGGAGTCAGGGAGCCGTTGCTCAGTTGGTCTTCCCTGCGGCACTAAGAGTCATGTATAAGAACACTATGCATAACATAAGAACAGTGCAGGCTGCAGACGAATTCCTCCTAAGTATGGAAAGGAGGTCGGAGTCTCCTAAGTAATGTGACTCTGTACTATACTATTTGTTCTTTTTGAGATTATACTAGTTATTTTTTTTCTTCTTTTTTTTTTTTTTTTTTCTCTCCTTCTTCTTCCCCTGCCTGGTTCCTCGTGAGTCTGGTGAGTCTAATTTTGGCTTGCTAATGCCGATTTTTTCTGCTAATATAAATCTTAGGCTTAGACTTATCGTCTATATTGATATAAAGTGATTAAAAAACTCTAAATAGAATATTTACGAGTTACATAGCACATAGTACATAGTACATAGTATGTACTGTATATACTGCAACGACCTTGGGCGGGTGGAGAGGAGGGAGGGGGGAAGGGAGAGGGAGGGAAGGAAGGAAAAAGAAGAAAGAAAAAGGGAAAGAAATAGGAAGACAATAGGGAAAAGAAGAGAAAAAAGGGGAAGAAAGCAGAAAAAAGAGAAAGAAAAAAAAAGAAAAAAAAAAGAAAAGAAAAAAAAAGGAAAAAGAAAAAAAGAAAAAAAAGAGAAGAAGTGAAAAGAAAAAAAGGAAAAAAAGGGAAGGAAAGGGGAAAAAAAATAGAAAAGAGAAGGGAAGGGGAAAAAGAGGAAAAAATAACACTTAGGTGAATCACAAGATATACAGTCACTTAGGGCCTATTTTTCACTCTACTTCATTTAGGTCTTTCTTCCTACATCTGGGTACATGGTTGTGGTGGCAGGGGTCCATAGTGGGGTGCTATCTCTCTGGTGAGACCAGATAGATAGAGAGGGGGTTTCCCGTGGGAGGGGGGTTTCGGGGGGGAGGGGGGTTAGGGGGTGGGGAAAAAGTAAAAACGGTCCTCTAATACGCCCTTTAAAGCTTTCTTTAGAGGGGAAAGACATGATTTTATACAGCACATTTATCTTTATCTTGCATTATCGGCCCTCAATCCTGGTAAATTTCTTCCAATATAATGCATAACTTACGCATCTTATCCTGGAACACTAATGGTCTTCGGACTACGCCAAGAAGAAACATCATCATGCAATATCTTAGAGATTCTGCTGCGCAAGTACTAGTGCTCCAGGAGACACACTTAGCAGAAAATGAAATGCAAAATCTGTTGCGTAAGAACAAATGGATAGATTTTGGGGTCATTACATCACAAACTTCACATATTAGGGGGGTGGCCATTCTCTTTAAAAAATCCATTAGGGCAAGGCTAATCTCTAAACAGGTAGACCCCTATGGTCGATGGGCAATAGCCTCTGTTATTATCCTGGGTGCATCATTTACAATAGTAGCATACTATGGCCCAAACCAGGACGATCCATCAGCTTTGACTACACTCTTTTCACAGCTATATTCATTTCCAGAGCCGGTTATTTTAGCAGGCGACTATAATATAGTTCTGGATCCAGTATTGGACAAATCATCTTCCAAAAGGGCTAAAACTCTAGCTAAAACCAAGATGTTTTTGTTAAACAATATGAAAGCATTGAGTTATGTCGACATCTGGAGGGCACTTCATGGGTCTCTAAGGGGGTACACATTTAAGAACTATAAATATCATCATCAATCTCGGATAGACTTAATTTTGATCAGTCACATCTTGGTTAAACAGGTAAAATCAATCGCCCATTTACCTTTTCACCTTTCAGACCACACAGCTATCATTTTTGAACTTGAGGCTCCTTCTAGGCCCTCTTTAAGAAACTGGTCCTTTGATAGATCAATTCTTGCTTCACCCAATATCATTGAAGCATTAAATCAGGAAATTAAGTTTTTTTGGGAGACTAATCAGGGGTCCGCCCTACCTGGGATTACCTGGGACGCCTTCAAAGCCACACTAAGGGGTTATTTAACAAATCTATTGTTATTTAAAAACAAAACCTATAGGGAAGCAGTAGCCTCTCTTGAACTAGAGATCGCAGGGCTTCAAGAAGAGATTGATTCAAACCCGGTAACACCAGGGACCCCCTTAGTGGAGCTGCAAGATAGATTAACGGTCTTAAAAGGAGATCTCTCCTCAGTTCTGAATGCTCGGGTTTTAGAGAGATGGGAGGTTAGTAAGCTGGCTCATTTTGAATATGGGGAAGGAGCCGGCAAGCTCCTAGCTTGGAAGTCTAAAACAGATAGGGCCCGAAACAATGTTAGTTCCATCTGTAAGGATGGCGTATTATATTCTACAGATGAGGAAATTAGTGGAGCCTTTAGAAGCTTCTTCTCTGAAATTTATCAAGAGGATAAGAGGGTAGAACCGAGCCAAGCAAGGGACTGGTTATCTGGTATTTCTCTTCCAACCTTAAATTTAGAACAAAGGGATGCCTTAGATCGCCCCATTACACAGGAGGAAGTAAGCTCCGCCATCTCCAAAAGTAAAAAAGGTAAGGCTGCAGGACCTGATGGGCTACCCTCCGAAATTTACAAACTAATTTGCTCAACAACTCTCTCCCACTTAACATACCTGTTCAACAGTATTCTATTGGATGGCGCCTTACCTCCAGCATCTTGGGACAGGGCCTCTATAACTTTGATTTTAAAACCGGGTAAACCTGCAACTAGCTGTGGTTCATACAGACCAATCTCTATTCTCAGCACGGATTACAAGATTTTTGCATCTGTGCTTGCAAATAGATTGGGGGGAGTTGCAGATAATATCTTGCATGTGGACCAGAAAGCATTCGTAAAGGGAAGGCAACTTTATGAACTGACTTATGATCTTATCGGTGCAAAAGACATGGCCACACTAGCATCGCTTCCCTTAGCTGTCTTTGCCCTGGATGCTACAAAAGCTTTTGACAGGGTAAACTGGACATATTTGGAGGAAGTCCTGAAAAAGTTTAATTTAGGTGACAATTTTAGGAGAGCTGTTAAGCTACTATACAAAAACCCCTCTGCCTCCCTATTGGTTAACGGTGAACTCACTGAGTCATTTAACATTACTCGAGGAACCCGTCAAGGGTGTCCTCTCTCACCACTTTTGTTTGATTTATATATTGAACCTTTTGCTCAATTAATTTGGGATAACATTAATATAAAACCTTTTATTTTTGAAGGATGGGAGAAGAAGGTTGCATTGTATGCGGATGATGTTCTTATTTTTTCATCCGAGTTGGGCTCGTCCTTTCCTACCGTTATATCTATCGCGGAAGAGTTTGGTGCAATATCAGGATATGAAGTAAACGCATCAAAAACGGACATCATGGTCTGGAATCACCCCGTACCGATCGCAGGGGTACAGCCCAGTACTACCTTCAGGTATCTTGGGTTAAACATTTATTCTGACATCAATAAGATTGTCCCATTACATTTTGCTCAGGTAGCTAAGGAGGCTCGAAGATCGATGAGATTATGGTCTGCCCTACCTATCTCCCTGATAGGTAGGTCTAACTTGGTCAAAATGTCTATCTTACCGAAGATTATGTTTTTGTTTAATACTATCCCTCTTTTTTTTGATCCATCTTTGATTGCCAAACTCCAAACCGAAATAAATAGATTCATTTGGAATAGTCATACGCCCAGATTATCTTGGAAGAAAATAAGACACCGTCGGGAAAAAGGGGGCCTCGCAGCACCAGATCTGCAATTCTATGGATGGGCCTTTCAACTTTCCCATACCAGGATGCTCTTAAAGACCCCTAATACTGCTGGGTGCGGGAAATTATTTTCTGCACTCCTTAAGGGGGAAAAACTTGGGCCGACAAACTTCTTGTTAAAGTTTGCCGACCCTAAATACTTCAAAAAAGTAAAACTAAAGGTTTTGAGAGACCTTGCCAGAACATGGGCGAACCTAAGACGTACACTCAAATTGGATTACCATCTAGGTAGAGCCCCGTTATGGGACTCCCCAGGAGCGCCGTTTTGGCTTTTGGACAGTTTAGCTCTCCCAGTTAGAGAGGCCGGATTGACATCATGGGGGGAATTGTTTGTTGACGGAACCTTACTCTCGTGGGAGACTCTGAGTTCTATAATAGGAACTCGTTTTTCACGATTTAAGTTCCTCCAAATCCAGAGTTGGTCGCAGGCCTACAATCAAGGCAGGGGTAGGTTTAAAATAGGCGTCGATAGAGATATAGTAACCCACCTGATGGATAAACCACCTTTCAAAAAAGAGATTACTTTCTGGTACAACCTCATTTTGGATGAGATTGATGGCGATTTTCTGCTACCCCTCTCGCTTTGGGAATCATACATCACTAATACTGATGTGGAGGGTCTGTGGCTAAAATCATTTAAGATTCTGGGAGAGACTGTTAAACCATCTTGGCTCCGCCGTAATCACTTGTTCACATTGCATAGAGTGTATTATTCTCCATTGCGTCTATCAAAGTTCCCCAATAATAATCAGGTGGCATGTCCTAGATGCGGTTTGGTAGCAGCATCAGATATTCATATGTTTTTTGAGTGTCCGTTTATATCATTATTTTGGAATGAAATTTGTTCTTCCCTCTCGATAGCATTAGGTGCGCAAGTTAGCCCTAGCCCCATGTTAGTTTTCTTTGGTATTATACCAGAGCTGGACGAGATGTGTAAAAAATTGGTATTCTATAGCTGTCTGTTGGCCAGAAGAGAAATTTGCAGACGGTGGAAAGATAAGATACCTCCTCTCTTCACTGATTGGCGTGCAGCAATGCTGCAGATGTCCAAACTAGACATGGCTAGAGTTGGTAACCTACACAAGAGAAGATTTTGGCTACTTTTGAACTGGTAATCCTAGACTATAATACTAAGGGTTTTTTTTTCCCCCATGTCCTATGATTTTGCTACTTGCTGGGTCATTTGTCTCGATCCTCTTTTGTTATACATACCCAACAAGGGAGATGTCGGCTACAATTTGGGTTGTATTGAGCAGTATGCTAGTCCAGTTGGTACCATTTGAAGATCATTGAGGTAGGGATGCCTAGCACTGTGGGATACCCCGGTAGGAATCATTAAAATCCCCCCCAGTAAAACTGGGTCAGTGTCTCAGTCATCTCCTCTAAATAGTCGTTATCATATGGTCACCAAGGGCGAATATGAGGACACCAAAAAAAAAAAAAAACAATTTCATGTCACCCTGGCTATCATAACAGTCAGCAGATGAGGTGTAAAAGTAGATGGACCTCATTCTGCTGCTTTTGGTTGTCTTTATTCCACTGATATACAAATCACATTGTACATGTTTCACTTAAAAAGGTAATTTTCACGCACCAAAAGATCATTCTATGCCATGTGCATTCTTAGGGAATATTCTAGCATTTGTAAGGGATGCTAAACTAGTTTACAATCAGTGTGGCCTCTCGTCTCACCTCCAGATGTCAATGCACATCCTTTGCCCGGAGAGTTAATGACTCTAGCTATGAAGCTAATGGCCTGTCTTTGAGGCCAGGGAAAACAACTGTGATGCTAACTACTACTTTCTTTCCTTTTATGTATATCATCTCAAGGATCACAGTCAAATGCTAACGAAGCAAGAGTGTTTCCCTCTGATGATTTTTTTTTCACTATGAACATTACGCCAAAGATAGGGTTACTTGGGATTCTTTTTAATGTTGCTAACATTCACAAGCAGACTGCAGGCTTCTTTTAGATAAGTACAATAGTAGGCCAGCCATCAAATGTTGGAAGATTACTCGTTCATTTATCTTTACATTTCCTCTTATTATGGTTCCGTCACACCATTTACTAATTTTGAAAAAGCTATGTTTATGATTGAAGAACAGCAGCCAACTCCATTACAAGCATGTTTCTGGCACCTGCATGTCACAGAGCTGCTGGTTCTACAGTGTCAGAAGCTCTGTCATATTTAGGGACTCAATGCTGCTTTGTTCCAGGTTAGGTCATCATGGAGGAATATCAAACCAAGGACAAATAAAAGTGACCTGTGTCCCCATGCACTGAGATAAAACTCCTAGTGCAACCACGACATTGCTTTACAAATTTGAGAAATCGAATCCCTGCTTTGGGTACCTGTCCTTGAAAAATGTAAACAATGCAGGCCAGACTGCCTTGGTGCCATGGCATGGTGGACCAGTCAGCTTGAGGTAAATTTGTTGAAAAATGCTCCCACCATGACGGCAAAAGAATTTCAAGGAAAAATCCCTACTCATATGGTGGGAGTCTCTTGATATTGTGTCGCGCTCACCTTGGCATCGGGAAACAACCATTACAATGCAGTCATTACAACGCACTACCTTTACAACGCAGCTGTTACAACGCAACTGCCTTTACAGCGTATACCATTACAACGCATGCCATTACAACGCATGTCACTACAACGCATGCCGTTAAAACGCATACCATAACAACGTATGCCATCTCAACGCACTATAAGGTAAGTAATGGAGATTTTTTGGTTTTAGGGTGGGTATGGGTTTTGCGGGTACATGGGAATAGTCATTTTTACCCCTCCACTATTTACCACTTACCCAATGTTGCACTCACTGGAGTGGGAATAGTCATTTTTACCCTTACACTATCCAACACTTACCCTACTGTTGCACTCGAAGGAGTGGGAATAGTAATTTTTACCCCTGCACTATCCAACACTTACCCCACTGTTGCCCTAAAAGTATTATGCATTGCAATATATGCGTTGTAATGGTATGCGTTGTGATAGTATGTCTTGTAATGGTAGTTTCTAAAAATGCGTAGTAATGTCATGCATTGTAAAATCATGCGATATTATGGTAGTTGCGATGTAAAAACTGTGTTGTAAAGGCATGCATTGTAATTGTTTGCGTTGTAACATCATATATTCCTTGGGATCTACGGAGGTGTTCATTTTGCCTCTCCAATGTCTTAATGGCCTGCCTACCGAGTCCTTGATAAGGGCTAACCAATATATCTATATTTCAAATATGAGTATTGTACATTTATATTTTTTCCTCAAAATGTATTGTACTATATATTTACCTAACTTGAAAAATGAACAGAATAAAGAGAAACACTATGGGGGTCATTAGTATGACGGGCGGATCGCCACTGCCTGTATGGCAGTGGTGATCTGCCCGCCATACACCACTGCCCGCTTTCAAATTCCCCCGTCACATTACCATGGCGGGGGCTGACACCGGCGGACGGTAAGACCGCATGCTGGTTTTCCACCTGATCGAAGAGTCGGCCAGGCGGAAAAACTGCTAACATGTTGGCGGTGTCTGGGAGACACCGCCATCCATAATAGCATGTCTGCAGGGAAATGCCCTTCCGTGGCGGCGTTTGCCGCCACAGAAAGGCAGGCGGTTCACGCAATTGGGGGCCCGTAGTGGGCCCCCAGGGATTCTGGGGGTGGGGGGTGCACATGGGGGGTACCTATGGTACCCACCTGCAGTTCCATGCACAACATGGCAGGCAGCGCACGGTGCCTGCCACGTTGTGCAAAGAAGTGCACAACATGCCTTCTTGGCATTGCGACGGGCGTTGCTGAGAGCACCACCTGCCGCAATGCCAAGAATGCAGGATGCGCCCGCCAGTGTGGCAGGTGCATCCTAATGTCAGCAACGGGACCCCTCAGCAATGGCGGGTGGTCCTATTTCACGAAAGGATGGCGGGCGGAATCCTAATGACCCCCTATGTGTCTTTCAAATTTGAGAGATTTTGCTCAGCGTTTATTTTTTTTACAAAGCATTTAAGAAACGTTTTTGGACTCCTTTCAAAACTTTGTCACCATTGATCAATCTGCATGGAATTTGGCATTAACAACATATGTACATTTTCTGTAAACTTTAGTGCAGTTTGAGCGAAGGATGGCAATGTTATTAGCAAATCAAAACTTGAATTTACAGTTTGATGTGGGTCTGACCTTAATTACAAAGGCACAAATACTGCCTACAAAATACTTTAACAATGTTAACGGCTGTTTATTCAAAGCTACAGCCTGCAAGAAACTGGATTATTAGTGGAGAGGAGTGGACGTCCTCACCAAATCATAAACACAATTAGTGTCAGGGTGAAGTACAAAAGTCATAAAATTAACCTTTGGTTAACCCTCTGGTAGCTTGTCACAAAAGCAGTCAGGTTTAACTCAGAGGCAAAAAGTAAAGTATTCATGCAGCAAGAAAACAGTAATAAAGTGAAAACACAACACCAGTAAAATCCCAAACCAGAGTAAATGTTATTGAATAAAATGACACCAAAGCAACAAAGATCCAATTGGAAAAGCAAGAGTTATGATTTTTTAATATTTCAGATTAAAATAGCACCCAGAAGCACAAAGTGCCAACCGTAGTTATCTGTTTGCCCTGGCCCATGTCAAAATCCCAAGTTTAGACTGATTGTGATAGAGCGTGGGTCAGATAAAAGGACCAGGTTCAACCCACTGAAGTGTTTAACTTCTCAAAGTCCAAGTTCAAGTGAAGAGCCTTGGCAGGAGCTTAGTGCCCGCGTGGGTTGCAAGGAGGTCAATGTTGACACAAGGATCCGTCATTGCAGGAGCTTCATGTTCATGGTTGAGGTGCGGTCACTTTTTGTGCGAAGAGCAGGGCAATACTGGGAGATGCAGTGACCATTGCTGATGCGAGGTGCCCGCTTGCAATCATGAAGAGCATCAAACATGTGGATTTTCATCTGGAGTGCAGAGTTCTGTAGATTTGAGCTAGGAGGAGTACAATCTAACGCCAGCCAAGGGTGCAGTACCTGGCAGCAACTCTTGGAGATCAGGAGTTGCTCCAGCAAAGGCAAGTAGCAGGGCTCAGGCCCTTCCTTGAGCAAGTCCTGATCTCCAAGCTCCAAACTGTCTACTGTGACATAGGCAAGGGCAGGCCTAGTGTCAGGTTCCTTTGTGTGTGTGATGCAGGCAGGGTCATTTAAAGTGTCCCCAGGCATCAAGAATGGAAGATTCGTCCCCTCTACACCTAGACCCCTTTTGTCTTCATGTCTGGAAGAAATATACAACACACAACAAGAGAGACATTCAAAGTCATGTGATCCTGGCAGAAAGACACATTTGGAGGCATATTTACAATGAAATTGAGCAGCCCGGGATTGCACGCAATTTTACTGTGCTGAGTTGCATCATTTCAAAACACAGGGATTTACAAGAATACGCCACACCCCTGTGCTCTCCCCTGCTCTGAAGCACAATCAGCAGACATGTGCCAATGCAGACACCCTTGCTCCATGGTGCAGGGGTGCCTGCGTTGTAGGGATGATTGTGTTTGTGCAGAAAGGGACACCTTCCTGTACAGAAAGAATCATTCCCCAAGCAACGTCCTGTCTCAGAGGCTTTCCTTTTCTCCTTCCTCCAACCTCCTGTGTCTGTGATTGGTTCTTCAACTTGCTTTCTTCCTTTTCTGCCTGTGATTGTATCTTCCTCTTGCATTTGTCATGTTCTGCCTGTGTGAAAGAAGGATAGTCTTTCTTGAGTCTTTTAATAGGGGCTTGTCTTTTCTTCCAGATCCAGCCGACATCAGCAGAACCCGGAGGTAGTGAAAGACATTGAGGGGAGTCGTGAGGGCTTCTAATGACGTTCCCCGGGTAATGGCCCACATCCCCCTTCCCTAACGTTCTTGCTTGCAAGAAAAGAATCCTGTGGGTATCTGGATAGGTAGTCTGCATGTACCTGTTCTTTCCCTTTTCTATGTAACGTGGTGAAGGGTTGCAAAGCAAGAAACCAGCGTAGTATTCCGTTGTTTTCTTCTTTATTTCATGATAGCACTCTAAAGGAGTATGGTCTGTATACAATATAAACTCTATACACTCAAGGAAGTATCATAATTACTCGATAGCCCATTTAAAAGCCAATTCCTCTTTCTCTACAACCGCATATTTTGTTTCAAGTGGGAAGAGTTTATGGCTAATTTATTAATGGGCCTTTCTTGATTTTGGTTATCTATCTGAGATAACACAGCCCAAAGTTTGCTTTCAGAGGCATCCATTTGCAGTACAAATGCTTTGGTGTAATCTGGGCTGAATAGGAAGGGCTTTGAAGTAAGGATTTGGTTTAGGCTATGGAAGGCTTGCACTGTTCTAGCAGCGGTTTGCCGAAGTTCCTTTTTAGTCTGGGCATTCTTTTTTAGGAGTTTTGTTAAGGGGCAGCTATATGAGAGAAGTCAGTAAGGAATCTCCTGTAGCATCCCGAGAGTCCCAAGAAGGCTCTGAGGTCTTTTCTAGTTTGAGGAAAAGGCACTTGTGAAATAGCAGCTACTTTTTCTTCTTGTGGTTTGAAATATCCTTCCCCTAGAAGGTACCCCAGATACTTCACCGATTTGGCAGCTAAATGACTCTTAGCAGGATTGATGGTTAAGCCGTTTTCTCCTAAGGTCCGGTTACCTTAGTCAAGTAGTCTAGGTGCTGCTCCCATGAGGTGCTATAAATGATTATGTCATTGATATAGGCTGCTGCAGATACCTCACAGGGTTGGAGCACTATGTTCATAAGCCTCTGAAATGTTGCGGGTGCCTTGTGTAGCCTGTAAGGGGGTACTTTAAAGTGAAATACTCCCCCCAGTGAGGAGAAAGAGCTTTTTTTCTCTATCCTGTTTTCTTAATGGGACCTGCCAGTATCCTTTGCACAAATCTAAGGTGCTCATATATTGTGCTTTACCCAACTTCTCTATCATCTCGTCAACTCTCGGAAGGGGATATCTGTCAAATATAGATATTTTATTGACCTGTCAGAAATCGATACAGAATAGAATGGACCTGTCTGGTTTTGGGACGATCACTATAGGGGATTTCCATCCACTCTTAAATGGTTCCATGACCTCCAGTTCTTGCATTTGGTGAATCATTTTATTGATGGCCTCACATCGAGACTCTGGGGTTTGATAAAGGCGTAATCTGACTTTCTTTCCTGGAAGGGTGTGTATTGTGTGTTCTAGGACCGATGTCCTCCCTGGGGTCAGGGAGAATATGTTCTGAAGTTGTTGTAAGTGGGTACTCAATTCCTGTCTTTGGGGAAGAGTCAAGTCTTGATCTATACTTTGTTCACCTAGGGACAAGGTTATCCCCATTAAAACCGTCTAGCTTAGTTCTCTCCCATTTTTTGAATAAGTTAATGTGGAAGATTTGGGTATGCTTTTTGAGTGGATCTAATTCCAGGCCGTAGGTCACTTAGGTCAGGTTCTCTACGAATTTATAGGCTCCCTACCATTGGCCTAATAATTAGTGTTCAGAGGTGGTCATCATGAGGAGCACTGGATCCCCCACATGCAGGGTTCGTTCTTTCACTTTTTTGTCATACTGCTTTTTCTGATTTATCTGGGCCTGTTCTAGGTTGGTTTTTACAAAAACTCGTTCTTGGTTTGTATGGACTTCAGGATGGTTACATACTCAAACAGTGGCTTAGACTCATGTTTTTTCTCCTCCCACTCCTCCTTGGCCATGTCCAACAAAGTGCAGGGTTGTCTCCTGTATAGTAATTCAAACGGAGAGTATCTCAGGCTTTTCTGTTGTCCACAACGTATGGCAAACAATGCCAGAGGCAAAATATCGTCTCATTTTCGCATTTCTAGATTTAGCAGTTTTTTAAGGGTGGTCTTTAATGTTCCATTATACCGCTCTACCAGACCATCTGTTTGTGGAAGATAAGCAGCCGTTCGGATTTGCTTGATCCGAACCTGTTGGCACACTTGTAGCACTAACTTGGAGATAAAAGGTGTCCCTTGGTCAGTGATGATTTCTCTAGGAAACTCGACTCGGGAAAAAATATTAATCATGGCTTTGGCCACCTGAGCTGTATAGGATTGTCTCAATGCCACGGCCTCAGGAAACCTTGTAGCATAGTACACTAAGACCAAGAAATAGTGGTACCCACTGTGGGAGGGAAGAAGAGGTCCAAGGATGTCCATCCCTACCCTAGCTAAAGGTTCATCTGTTATGGGTAAGGGTCTCAAAGGGACTGGTGGGGGTATGTATCAGCTGTTCATTTGGCAGATGGAGCATTCTTTACAATACCTTTGGATCTGCTGAAAAATCCCAGGTCAGAAGAACCTATCTGTTATGACCTTTTTTCAGTCCCAAAGTGCCCACCTTTCAAATGGCTATGTGCCAGAAACATAACCTTCTCCCTGAATGGGTGGGGAAGTAATAATTGGGTTGGCATATTTCTTCCTCCGTTTCTGTACAATAATCCCCATTAGATAAAAACCTGTGGACCTTCTTGTTTGGATCTTCCTCCTTTGCAGCTCAGTCCCATGCTTCACAGAGAGTGGGGTCCTTGCTTTGAGCTGCATGAAAGTTCCTGTCATGTTCCTAAATTCCACTCTCATTATTGAACAGGACAACATTAGTGCAGTTTTTATTTTCCTCTCTTCTTTGTTTGCTACTTTTCCGGGCTTTTCCCATTGCCCATTCGTCATGAATTTGTAAGAAAGGGGCTGTCTCGCTCCATTCTTTCCCTTCTTCACAATTTTCATTACACAGGCTGTTCATAGGGGTTAATAGTTCTGTATGACTAAGGGCTCAGGTAATGTTGGAATCAACCCTACACGTAGGGGTAAGGGTGGAGCGTAGGGCTGGTGTTAAACATATACTTCTGTCACTGGATAGCTTCGCTGTCCCCATGTACACATTGTATGTTGACAACTGCTTCAGTGTGCTGTACTCCTCCTGGGAAGGCTTGAGGACTCATGACACTCTGTAGGCATCCAGTATCGATTAGCGCTTTTCGAGGTTCCCCATTTATGGTTACCTGACGGTGATAAAGAAGGTTGTCTCCTGAGGGTGTACAATAGAGACCCATGGGTTCCTCCTTCTGGTGGCACACGGCAATGTGACTAAAAGCCTCACACTGAAAACATTGGTGTCCCAGGTTAGGGGAAGGCCTTCGAGGTGAAGACAAGAGTCCCAGGACCAGGGCCCCTGTTTCTGTTTTTGGGGTGGGGGGGAGAGGCTTCTGTGTTTTGAATGGGATTACTCCTGATTGTTTCCACAACCCTTCTTCCTGTCCTCTTTGTAATTCCTAGGCCCTATTGAAGGTGTTAGCTATCTCCACAGCCTGTTCCAGACTTAGCTGTGTATGCTGGCGAACCCACCGCTGTATAGGGGGATGCAAGAATGCAAGATATTGTTTCAGATATATTTTTTCTAATATCTCTTCTTTAGAAGAAGTCATTGGTTTCAACCATCTATTCACCCTGTCCCTCACTCTATCCTACAGGACTCTTTTCGTCCACCCCCATCCTTTCCAAAATGCTTCTTTTAATCTCTACATATGTGGTGGTTCCAAGAGGTTTGGCCACCTGGTAGGCTGCCTGAAGATCACCAGAGAGGAGTGGGCCTAGGAATTGTCCCCATTTGTCCTCGGGCCACGTGGCAGCTCTTGCCATCCTCTCGAAATTTGAGGAGAAGAAGTCACGGTCCTCCACTGAAACGTATTTTTGCATCACGACAAAAGGCAAGGTGGTGTGGCTTTTTGGTTGGCCAAGAGCTTATGCTAATTTCCCTATGACGGTTCTTGTGTCTGGCTTTGCTCAGGAAGGGTCCTATGCAATTTATCACTGTTCTCTTTAGCCACTGCCAGGAATTTCTCCATTATTTTTTCAAGCCTTTCCTGCCCTTTAGCCATCTTGGTCACAACGGCCTTCATTTTCCCCAATCCCACTTCTGACACCTACTGTGGGAGGGATGGGCGGAAAAAGAAGTGAGGAGGCCGTATAGGTGTAATTGTGATGTGTGTTTAGTCCCAATTCAAATCAGGATGATCGTGATAGCAGATTATTCTCTGTAATGTTCTCCTTTTTTCCTTTTTTTCTGTCTTGTTTCTTCAAGGTCTTCTACCTTCTTTGGAGGGGGGCCCTGGGAAGATTGTGGATAAGAGGAAAAGAAAAGAGATGGTAAGTATGTGTGTCTCCCCACAAAGGGTAGGACAGACACCTTCACTGCACCTGGGTCGAAGAAGAAAATTAATACGCCAAACACACTAAATGGGTAAAAGTGCCCAAAAGAAAAGGATTTTAGTGAGGACTTTCCCTGGGAGTAGGGGTTTCCTATGAGATATCCTCTGTCCCTGATCTATTTCCTGGTTTTCTAGAAAAGCCCAAGAAGTGTCAGGGTTCTTTTCCATTTCTCTTGTTCCTTTATGTTGGGAGAAACACCTCATTCCCTTCCTAGGATCAAAAGAATATTGTGCCATACTTCGGTATATCTCTATTGCGCCTTCGGTGGGATCGGGTTCCCTGATGAAATATTGATGAAATAAATATAGACATACACAAATATCGACTCAAAAATATAGAACACAAACATATCGACTCCCTATACTTAAACAGGTAAGTACAAGAATATTGAATCAAAAATATTGAAGTAAAAAATATAGATGTAAAAAATATCAACTTAAAAATATATATAACTTATATAAAATATATTAAATATTATACATATTTTTATCAAAATTAATTAAATGTAATACATATTTAAATAAATATAACAAACAAACTTAATTTAAAAAAAAACATAAAAAATGTATCATATACATATATTTACTTAAATAGAATGTATTACCTATTAACTTTATTTATTTTAAAAACAATTAATTATATAAAAATTAAATATATACAGATATCAATCATTTTTTATTGAATTAGAATATTTAACTATTTAAAAAAATATAAAATGTACATTTCGCAATACAATAAATACAACAGTAGGCAAAGTGTTGGATAGCGGAGGGGTAAAAATTACTATTCCGACTCCAGTGAGTTCAACAGTAGAGAAAATGCTGGATAGCAAAGGGGTAAACATTACTATTCCTTATTCCTGTCAGTGCAACAGTAGGGAAAGTGTTGGATAGCGGAAGGGTAAAATTTACTATTCACACTCCAGTGAGTACAACAGTAGGGAAACTGATGGATAGCGGAGGGGTGAAAATTACCATTACCACTCCAGTCAGTGCAACAATAGGGAAAGTGTTGGATAGCGGAAGAATAAAAATTACTATTCCCACTCCTGTGAGTGCAACAGTAGGGAAAGTGCTGGATAGCGGATGGGTAGAAATTACTATTCCCACTCCAGTCAGTGCAACAGTAGGGAAAGTGCTGGATAGCGGAGGATTAAAAATTAATAGTCCAACTCCAATGAGTGCAACAGTAAGGAAAGCGTTGGACAGCAGAGTAACAAAAATGTGTAATAACATTTAAACAGTTAAAAAAACTAAACAATACAGAAAGTAAACAATATTTGTAAAATATCAGATTAAGTATATTAAACATCAACATTAAAATATTTAAATTACATATTAAAAAATGTAGAACTATTATCTATATTAAAATATATAAATGTATAAAAAGTAATTATTTAAAAGAAGCATATATTAACAAAGATATTTTTTTAAACACAAATTGTATTTCCTACCCTGTAACACCACACCAATAAATAAAACCTTCAAAATTTGTATTGTTATTTATTTACATAATTAAAATAATTATTCATGATTAAAAACATTATTATTAATACAAATATGTAATAAACATTGAATGAATGTGCATTTTTTAACACTGTAATATGCACAACACACACCTAAAATGTAGTACACAATTCCTGTATTTAATTACTAATTAATTAATTTGAATTATTTAACAACTAATTATTAATTAATCAATTAAAATTAAATTACTTCCCACACTTCTCACCATTTTCACTTATGAACACCACAACACACTCCTAAAATAAAAACGCAATAACTAATTGCTATTTAATTATTTTTAATTAATTAACAACTAATTATTAATTCATCAATTAAAAACTAAATAACTTCCCACCCTTTCCACCATTTTCACCTATAAACAGCCCAACACATGCATACAAATAATTACAAACCTAATATAATTATTACAATTAATTAATAGCTAAGTATTTCATAATTGATAAAAAATTAATGTACAAATTCAACACTATAACATCTCAATTCAACAATTATTAAAAGTTAAAAATGATTCTATAAATTTACTATAATTAAATTTCTTCCCACCCTATTGCCCTTTAAACCCACAACCCGCTATGGTATTAAAAACACATAATTCAAATAAAAAGTAATAATAACTACTCAAAAGATTCCATACATTTTATATCAATAAATTACTTCCCACCCTATTCCCCTTTAAACCCATAACCCGCTACGGAACAAAAAGTTCAAATTTCAAACAATTTTTTCTTGAATAGCTATGAAACTTTCAACAAATATTTTAAAAATACAAATAGTTCTTATACAAAAAATACATGCATCACACACACATATAAAATATATACTAACAAACATAACATTATTACAAAATCGATATTTTTTACATCTATATTTTTGCAAACAATATTAAACACTTCAATATTTTTTACATCGATATTTTGGCTGTCGATATTCTTGACCCCCGATATTTTTGCATCGATATTAGTGTAATTCGATATTTTGGCGTCGATATTCTGTCTCTGCACTGTGGGATCGATTTGTTTTCTGTACGCGCCCCCCTTTCCCATGTAAGATAGCTTAGAGAAAAGAAGAGAAAATAACCCAAAGAATTGGTAGGGTAGGGAAAAGATGTTAGTCCATATCTCCCTCCCAACTGCTCTCACTCTCTGCTTCTACCCTCTCCCCCTTGTTGCGACACGTACCGCCTATGCCCAACTCTCCCGAGTTGCTGCAGCTCCTGCATGTCTTCCTTGGGTGACCACCGCACCTCGCACCACTTGTCCGGACTCCCGTCGAGTTCAGCGTCTCCTCGTCTTGACTCGGGCAGACAGGTCTCACCGTCGTCCACTGTGGTTCTCTACCGGTCTTCTCCTCCTCTGCGTCTTCCTTGTTGCTGGGTTCGTTCTTACCTCTTTCTCCAAGCAACTTCCTGGCTCTTCGTCCTGCTTTCTTCCTCTTCTGCCTGTGTAAAAGAAGGATAGTTCTTCTTTAGTGTTTCAACAGGAGCTTGACTTTTCTTCCAGATTCAGCCAGAGTTAGCGGAACCTGGAGGTGGCAAAATATATCGAGGTGACACGGGAGGTCTTTTATTGGGGTCTCCTAGTGAGGCCCCACAGGCATAATAATGGACATCCTTCACTATTTTCTGTATTCTTAGTCTAGTTGTGGTATACGGGCAGCCATTATTGACAGCTAAGACTAAGAGCATGACTGGTCGATCTTTATCTATTCCTGGCGCAATTATGTGTCAGGACTGATATATGGTCTGTGTGATGGTCCTTATGGTTTCAAGCCTTGGCAAAACTGTGGCCCTAGTATAATGGTGGGCATTACTGGTATAAAACAGGCATCCTTGGTGCTATGGTGAGCATCCATGCCATTTGACTGTCGTACCTAGGCATTCAAAATAGTCTGTCCATATGAGGCATTTGTACATGGGAGTACACAATGAAAATGACAAGTTGATGTTTTGGGACTGTGCACTTCCTAAAAATGGAAACTGATATTTTAAAGGCAGTTTTTGTTTTAAAAAATGGGGTTTCTTCGAGAATATTGAGTCTGTTTTCCACAATGGAAAGTGGTATATAATAGAAAAATTTGCATTTTCAGAACTGATGAATAATAATTCAAGCTGTACTGAGAAGATCTACTGCTGTGGCAATGTCCTTTGTGCCACAGAGCAAGTCAAGATTTGAATGTTACTTCATAGGTCAGGGGGAGGCACTTAATATTGATGTACTTTTCACAGTATTTCTGCTGGTAACTGTGCCTGGAACACATAGTCACTACTGATAATCCCATTGAGGGTGGTCATGGTGTGGTCACTATTTTACAGATATAAAATGTGCTAGTAGCTCGTGAAGGCTTCCTATGGGCAGAAATAGCTCTCTCTCCAGAAAAGGTTGGAGACGCCTGGCCTAGCGGGACTTCTTGAAATGCCAGGTGTGGTATTCCCTCATTTGGTTCAATCCTGTTGCCTTTTTCTGATTTCTGATTTCTTTGGTTAGGCGCCTTGATGCCTTCGGGCTTAGTTGCGCGTTTATAAATTTCATTTCATTTCATTTATACATTTCATTTCATTTCCTGTTCCCACATGGCCAATTTACAAGAGTCCCAGCCCACCAACATTCCATCAGCAGTTTTCCGTGGCAGAGAGAGCTGGCCAAAGAAGGAAGGCTGACCTGTGATGTGCTGGTGTGTGTTATATCAATAAAGCTTTGTACCAGGTCATTTCTCTCCAGTATGTTCCTCTAACATCTTCACACAACTTAACCTGTTCAAGGCGTCCCAGGTGGGACTGCTCATTTTATTTGCGCAAAGGATACCATTACAGGGTCGGATTGGGATCACAATTTGGCCCGGGCACTGACGAAAAAAGTGGCCCACGTTCAAGGGGCGTGGCATACATTTAGGGGTGTGGCCTACAGTTAAGGGGCATGGCCCACATTCAAGGGGCGTGCCCTTTCATGAAACACTATTTGGTTACTCTTTGAGGTCTAATTCGTAGAGAAATATTTAGTAAATTAAGCCTTTTAAAGCTTACAGAGCAAGTAACATTGGTAAAGACTAGGAGCACTGCAGGTCTGATAACTGAATACTTACATGCAGTCTTAACGCCCTGCACAAGGTCGTTAGATACTCTTTCCCAACCAGCTATGTCCTAGACTCTAATCATCACATAAATCAGAAATCTAGCACAAAGTCAAGGAGAAAGGGTAAGACTGGAATCTCAGGGAACAGAACATGTAATAACAAAAGTAAGAATTCACAAATGAGGAAAAGGCAGTCTGGGGTGTAAAGAATGCTGAAAAAATGTATCTGTACAATCTAGTCATAAATTTATTTCACAGCCATCAAGTGATGTCTATATACAAAAAACACAGTTTTATTCACATCTGTTGCTGCCTTCAAGTCTGGGCCATGAGGAGACTGAGGATTACTCAATTAACCATGAAAATGATATAAAATCTGCAAAAAGGAATTCTAACCAGAATATGCTAGAAAAGTTAATTCTTCTGCACAGAGAAAGAAGTACCAAGTTTGCAAATTTCGCTTAGGCCTCGAACAAGGCCTAGCATAGAATGAGGCTAAACAGCTCTCTTTTGAGAAATCACATTACACAAAGTCTTAGACATGTCCTGAAATCAACACACAAACATGTTGCCACATTCTGGCCTAGGACCTAAAATAGAGTGCAGTCAGACCTACACACTACAAACAACAAGCATTGGAAATGCAATAGGTCTCGCACCATTAGAGTTAGTGCTTTTAGAGTTGTTTATGGGTTTATTTTGTAAATGTTTAGCATTTTTGT
This sequence comes from Lissotriton vulgaris, assembly GCF_964263255.1. NCBI lineage: Eukaryota > Metazoa > Chordata > Amphibia > Caudata > Salamandridae > Lissotriton > Lissotriton vulgaris. The sequence goes on along the minus strand of NC_141685.1, from coordinate 684,187,596 downwards.
TTCCTGTAGCCAATGCTAAAGTATTACAAATAAAAAAAGCCATAAACATTTCTAAAAGCTCTAACTGAAATGGTCTGAGAACTATTGCACTGTGTGAGGGTGAGTGAGGGTGAGGGTGAGTGAGGGTGAGTGAGGGTGAGGGTGAGTGAGGGTGAGGGTGAGTGAGGGTGAGTGAGGGTGAGGGGTTGAGGGTGAGTGAGGGTGAGTGAGGGTGAGTGAGGGTGAGTGAGGGTGAGTGAGGGTGAGTGAGGGTGAGTGAGGGTGAGTGAGGGTGAGGGGTTGAGGTTGAGGGTGAGGTGTTGAGGGTGAGTGAGGGTGAGGGTGAGGGTGAGTGAGGTGTTGAGGGTGAGTGAGGGTGAGGGTGAGTGAGGGTGAGGTGTTTTTGGTGAGTGAGGGTGAGGGGGAGTAGTTGAGGCTGAGTGAGGGTGAGTGAGAGTGAGGGTGAGTGAGGGGTTGAGGGTGAGGGGTTGAGGGTGAGGGGTTGAGGGTGAGGGGTTGAGGGTGAGTGAGGGTGAGGGTGAGTGAGGGTGAGGGGTTGAGGGTGAGTGAGGGGTTGAGGGTGAGTGAGGGTTTGAGGGTGAGGGGTTGAGGGTGAGGGAGGGTGAGTGAGGGTTAGGGTGAGGGGTTGAGGGGGAGGGGTCGAGGGGGAGGGGTTGAGGGTGAGTGAGGGTGAGTGAGTGAGGGTGAGGGGTTGAGGGTGAGTGAGGGTGAGGGGTTGAGGGTGGGTGAGTGAGGGTGAGGGGTTGAGGGTGAGTGAGTGAGGGTGAGGGGTTGAGGGTGAGTGAGTGAGGGTGAGGGGTTGAGGGTGAGTGAGGGTGAGGGGTTGAGGGTGAGTGAGGTTGAGGGTGGTTGAGTGAGGATGAGTGAGAGTGAGGGTGAGTGAGGGGTTGAGGGTGAGGGGTTGAGGGTGAGTGAGTGAGGGTGAGGGGTTGAGGGTGAGTGAGGGTGAGGGTGAGTGAGGGTGAGGGGTTGAGGGTGAGTGAGGATGAGTGAGAGTGAGGGTGAGTGAGGGGTTGAGGGTGAGGGGTTGAGGGTGAGTGAGGGTGAGGGTGAGTGAGGGTGAGGGGTTGAGGGTGAGTGAGGGTGAGTGAGGGTGAGGGGTTGATGGTGAGTGAGGATGAGTGAGAGTGAGGGTGAGCGGAGGTTGGTTCCTTTCCCTTCCTCGATTAGCAATGCCTGCCTTTAGATAACCCAGAGAAAGAGCAAGGAAAACTTGCAGTCGATTTGCAAACAGCCAGGAAGTGTGGCGTGCGTGTTTACCAACTCCAAATCAAATCTTTCGGTATAATATACATACGACACTCTAATCCAATAGGAATGAAGTCGATAATGTATTGGCCATTTTAGTCGCTAAATTGTAAAGCTCTTTGAAGCTGGAACAAGAACAGCCAAATCTGGTTGTTCCAAATGCTGTACGTGAGGATGAGGAAGTAAGTTTTCTTTTGTAATCGCCTGGGACGGAAGCAAAACATGTGTCACGTGATCGAAGGACGCGGACGCTGATTTGTGGAATTTTTGCTGTCAGGCTCTCTGCTTCTTGGCTGCTATCCACTTGGTTTTATCCACTGAGTCCCAGTAACGTTAGGGCTTCAGACTTGCTGCGAGGCTGCTGGTGCTCGAGCCGACCGGGAAACCCTCACCGAGTGAGCCGCTCCGTGTGGGAAGATAAAAGCTTTTTCGGCAGCGTGGCTCCAAAACTGTACATTAAATGGCTCGTGCAATTTTAACATCACACAATGATAAATATTACGAAAACCCCTTAGAGTTGAATTGATTCCAGAACTGCCGGTTTTGTTCGCCCTGCATTTTATCCTCTTTGGCACAGATACACATTCAAAATTGTGTCTTTGATGAGAGATTAACAACAACATGGACAAAAACAAATAGTGGGGGTTTTAAAAAAAAAATGCGACACGGCGGGCAGGGGAGGGGGCGGAGCGGGTAAAAAAAATAAACAAACAAGACGGAGGGAAGAGAGGGGAGGGGGAGGAGAAATGCGACACGGCGGGAAGGAGAGGGGGCGGAGCGGGTAAAATAACAAACAAGACGGAGGGAAGAGAGGGGAGGGGGGAGGAGAAATGCGACACGCCGGGAAGGGGAGGGGGCGGAGCGGGTAAACCAAGACGGACGTGCACGCGCTTTTAAGCTCAATGCGCATGCGCATTGAGCTTAAAAGTCACGGGCACTGCAAGGAATCGCCACGATTCCTTGCAAGTTGGGAAAAGAGTGGATAAGTCCCAATACTCTCGCTTGCTCGATGCGCATGCGCATCGACAGGCGAGACCTAAAAACTAACCAAAACTTACTAATTAATATTTTTGGCATATAGAGAAATATGCCCCTTGTCTGCATTTTGGGATGAGGCCTTTAAAATAAAGTTACATTATTAACTGCCACACAAATGAATCAGTAAATTGTGCAAAGAAATGGTAAACAAAATGGTTCCTACCGGTTCCTTCTTGCTTCAGAGGAAGGGATCGGCTAGCAACACATTACATTTCGGGGTGCTGGATGTGGCAAGTCAAGTAAACCTTTGAGGAAGACCTACTGCACTGAGTCTAGTGCAGTATTTTCTGGATTCAGTGGGATGACAATTGAGGCACACTCGATGTAGCTTTGAGTACTGCTTTACTCAGCCTACTTTGGTCAGCCCTGTGGAGAGTGGGATGCCAAGGGGATTAGATGGCCCCTCTTGAGTTAGAGCTTGGCAGTGTGGTGCATCTGGTTACAAGAGTAACCAAATAGAAAAGGCAGGGTGAACACTCTGTAGTTCTGTATGGGAGTGTCAGGACTAGGGTGACCAACTGGGATGGGTGCAAATTCAGGATGGGGAGTGTAAAAATTCAGGACAAAGGGTTAAAATTCAGAACAAACCTTCTGGACAAAAGGTACGTTTACACGCGTCGCACTACAGGATGCTTAGCGCATGCGCTCTATAGCGCGGACATCCCTTTAACGAAGCGGACGCGCTAGCTAATAGAAACAGCTGCAGATAGTTACCAATCAAACAGGGTATAAATACACATGCGCGCTGCACGTCGGTACCTCCGTTCCTTCTCGGACGCCGGCATCGAGGTACCGACGGACAGGTAGGGTACTAAACCTTCAATTTGTCATTTCTAGAGGGCGAGTCATTTTGGTACTAGCACGAGAGCCCCTAAGGAGTGGCTCAACCTACCTTAAGTCTTTAGCCATTTGGCCCAACACTTGGTTACTGATAGCGTCAGTGCCTATTCTAGTAAAAAATTTTAGCGCTAAACACAGTCCTCCTAGAGGTGGCCTTGCCCTCCAACTTTGGTGAATTAATCCTTTGCAGAGTCTCTTAGTCATTTTTCTTGTATTTGGTTGAGTCTTTTTTCTGTTAAAAGCTAGGTTTTGTTAAGACTAATTTTGGAAATGGTAGCTATTATGGTTTCTAGTCCCTTTGCTATTTTTCAAAGGTACTTTCCTGTCCATTTCCCTCCTTAACTAGAGCGGGGCCTCCCTTTTTCCCGAGTGGGTTCCGGGTGAGGTGAGGCGCACTCCCACATAATGCTGGGTAAGTTACTATATCTATTCCCATTTATGTGATTTTTTATACACTGATTGTAACATAGCTGTATAAATAGCGGGGAGAGATAATCTCCATCGCCCTGTTTGTGTGCCTAGCATCTTGTGCTTGTCTTCCTGAAATCTGTTGTGCACTACATGGTTTCTGATTCACGCTTATGTCTCTTCCTTAGGAGATACATAAAGTTCTGGACTTCCTACAGTATTCATCTGGGCTCAGAGGAACTGGTAGGACCAATCCAATGTACATCAGCGTGCATCACTATATTCTTTAATTTCTTTGATTTGCAGTCGCAGTTTCCTTAATGGTCCTGAAGAAAGCTCAGACCAATTGTCAGTATAGCTGAAACATGTCGACCTTCACTCACTTTGCCCACATATAGTTATTATTTCAAACTATTTTGGCAATATTTTTAATCTTGACCCAAGTGCCATACTGATTAAAAATAATTTTGGCCCTTGGAGTTAATTTTACCTTCACGTTTTTCACTTTAGTTTTTTTCGCACTGCACCCCATTAGCATCACCAGTGAAGCCCAGTGGTTTGTATTTACACCATGGTAATCCATCTCTGCACCATGACTAGGTGCACTGCCTGAGATTTGGATTGGTGACATCTCCCACATGACGACATTCCACCACATGGGTGGGCTGATGGGAACTTTCCTAACAGACCCGGGTTATCACTTCTAGTGCTACTAATGGTTTTGGGGCACTAGTTCAGTTGCGGCACACTTACAGGTTTCTGACCAGGCCACTCTTTGTTTATTGACGTTTTACAGACCCATCAGAGGAGGTTGCGCATTATTATGTAAGTAAGTAAATAGACAACCATTTAAGCACTAGTCAAAATAGGTGTATATCAGGTTGAACCAATCGTGTACTTCACGGTTTTTCAGTATGCACGCAGCTTTGATCAACTGTGCAGGTCTTTTTGTGATATTTCATATGATAATAATCTATATATATGGTTACAGCACTGGGTTGTCCAGTCTGATATTTTGTTTACAATTCATGGTTCTGAGCAGGCATGTTTGGTGAGGGAAATGGTCGGGAAGATCTGCTTGGATAGTCATTGTGAGATGTAAAGTGGCAAACATAAGAGGCCGCTAATCCAGAACCAAACATATTCAACCATTTGCAAACCTATCCATCATGTATTCTTCCATCCATCATTTCACTCATCCATCCCTCCATCGACCCTTTTAATCATCCACCCATTATCCACCCATTCATCCACTCTTCCACCCATCCATCCATTCACTCATCCATCCATTTACCACCCATCGAGCCACCCTTTCACTTACTCATCCATCCACCCAGTCACTCACCCTTTGTCATGATTCACCTCGACCCCCTGATTAGGGTTATCAGGGGTTAATTGTTTTCATGAAACCCACCCCTGTCCCGTGCACCAGCACCTCAATGGCAATGTTAGTGTGATTTCTGTGTACATTTAGGTGTGATTTCAACAGTATGCATTCCGTGTTTTTCATGTGTATTTTTTCTTATTGTGAACGTTAAATAGACTTTCCTTTCTTAGACCCAGAAACGTGTGAGGCTTGCAGAAGGGTGAGCTTGATTTCCGAGAGCCGCGTACAGCTCTCGGAGTTGCAGCCGCTGCCGTTTGTGTGCGCACGCGAGGGAAAGACGCTTGGTTCCTGAAAGCCGCGTTCGGCTTTCGGAAAAGCAGACACGTGCGTGCGCACGTTATCTTTGGGTGCGGTTGCCTATTTAAACCGCACCCAAGTTTCTTGAAGCGCTTTGCCTCCTGCTCACTTCCCTGAAGGATCGCGCTGCTGGTTTCCTCGCGCCTCCAGGGATTTCGACGCCAGCCACGCCCAGAGTCATCGGACATCTGAAGAAATCCGAGGAGCAAGCCTGAAAGAGAAGACAAGACACAAGTTAAGTGTTTATTTTAGATTCTTCTAATTTTGGCGCCCAACGAAAGAAAGACCAAGCAAGGACTTGAGAACTCTATTTCTAGGAATCAGAGACTACTTCAAATTAAAGCATGCAATTCAGGATGCAGGATGAATAACTTTCATTTTATGTTTCTTATTGGAGAACTAACCAGTTGAATTATTCTGATTGTGGTTCTAGTCTGTGAACATTACAAGATGTGTACATTGTAATGAGAAATTCTCATTGGTATTGAAAGTCAATATATATAATATGTATATGCTCTAGTTTTTGGGTAGTTAATTGGAAGAGTGTAGGTGCATCTTTTATGTGTTGCAACAGGTTTGAACACAAAAGAAAATAGGATTGCATCTTCAACTTTCATCTTTCAAATAAGTCAAGTAAGTTCGAGTCAAGAAGGGGAATTTAGATTAAACAAGTTATAGATATCTAGTAATATCCTCTCTTGTTCTCTTTAGTTCCTGAGAGCGTGACGTCAACGCCTCTTCAAAGGACTTCCTCTACTCCACCTCACGACTCCTCGTCTACCACTCAATCCACGACAAGAAATACTGGACGAAGGACAGTTGGCACTGATCGCAGGTAGGATACTAGAAAGAGAAGGTTTAAGGGGATTAACTCTTTAGGGCAAGAGGAGGGATCTAGGGGGCCAGGATAACTAATTAAAGACCCATAGTAAAATATCATTTACTCGTTATTCCACAGGTCGGCAGTGAAAACCCCTTCACCATCCCATCACGTCCAGTACCGGCCCTCCTCCCTAAAGTCTAGGTTTATTCTTAGCTGTGAATAATTAAAACAGCAAGTTTATAGTTAGATTTCTGGGAAGTTGGTCCCTTGCGTCTCTGCGAAAAAACTTCTACGTCGTTCAAGATCTTCAGTCTCTGCTCAAGGTAAGGAACGACGTAGTTTTGGCTTTTGACACCCTTAGACACATTCACCCTTTCACCCAATCCATCTCTTCACTCATCCATCTAGCCATTTGCCCTCTCACCCATCCAGCCATCCTTTCACTTTCTTATCCATCCACCCAGTCACTCATCCTTCCACCTATTCACCCTTTGAGCCATCCATTCTCCCTTTCTCTCTCCATCAACCCTTTCACTTAGCCATCCATCCTTCCATCCACCCAACTATCCATCTACTCATCCACTCATGCATCCATCCATTGACCCTATCACTCATCCATCCTTTCAATCATCCATCCATCTTTTCTCTCATCCATCCTTTCACTCCTTCACTCATCTATCCAATCTTTTGCCCATGTACCCTCCGTTTCACTCACTCATCCATCCTTCAGCCACCCTTTCACACATCTGTTCATCCATTCACACTTTCACTTATCAATTAATCAATCCATCCATCATTTTACTCATCCATCCACCCATTCTCTCTCATCATCCATCCATTCGCCCTTTCATTCATCCATTCACCCTTTCACTGATCCATCCAGCCATCCCTTCACTTACTCTCTCACCCACCTTTTCATAATAATTGTGAGCTGAGCCTTTGTACGCGGAGTTGCAGACAGAAGAGACTCATCAGGAACTCACCCCTCGCTGTAGTTCCTAAAGCAAAGGGAGGCGTTCAAGATGCCCCTGCACATAGTCAATCTGAAACCTTGGAAGTCATGAGTCATGCATGATGCACAGTGCCAGGCCCCGGTACTTTGGTGGCTTCTGAAGCCTCATTGGGAGAGGTTCAGGATGTGTTATGATTCAATGAACTCTGAAAGTTGGACGTTAATGGTCTTTTCGTTGACATTGGTTGGGAAGGGGAGAAGATAGATAGGTCTGAAGTTCTTGAGGTCTGTTGGGTAGGAAGATGGTTTCTTCAGCAGGGGGTTAATCTCTGCGTGTTTCCATTCTTTCTGGAAGGTGGCAAAGTTGAGGGAGCAGTTGATGGTGTGGCAGTGTTCGAGGGCGATGGAGGTAGCGGCTCGATTAAAAATGTGGTGAGGGCAGGGGTCCAAGAGTGCTCAGGAGTGGATGCTCTTCATGACCTTGAGAGTGCCATCAGTGGTGAGGGGAGTCCAATTGAGTAGGGTCTGCTGGGGTCCGGTGTCGTTGGGTGTGGTGATTGTGGTGGGGTGAGAGGGTCTTGGGTATTAAGGCTGTTAAAGCTGTCATAGATCTCCTTAATCTTGCAGTGGTAGCAGGTACCGAGGTTATTGCAAGGTATTGGGAGAGAGGGATTTCTGTTGTCTCTGAACTGGCTTTGGCGAAAAGCTCTTTGCTATTGAGCGTTAGAGTTGTTCCTTTCCTCCAGGCCTTCTTTCTTTGTCGTTTTGATGAGGTGTGGTGTGAGGTGACAGCGGTTTTGAAGGCCGAGTGGTCTTCCGCGGTCTTGATGCTCCTCCATCTCTTCTCAAGCCATTAACAAGTAGGTCTGGACTCATAAACGGTAGGAGAGTACCAGCTGGCTCTATTGGAGTGTCGATTTTCCTGGGGCTTTCTTGAGGGGAGCCAGTGTGTCAGCGCAGTTGGAGATCCATCGATGGAGGTTGCGTACTGAGTTTTTAGTGCCTTTGGATGTCGGTGGTGGGGTTTTGCTGAGGGCAGTGGTGAGATATTCTTCTGTGGCCTTGTTCCAACTTCTGTGAGGGTAGCGGTGGGTGTGGTGGTTTACGGTGGGTTTGGTGAAGGAGAAGTGGAAGCAGCTGTGATCAGTCTACAGGAATTCAAAGGTGTGGCTGACAGTCATGTTGTAGCTGGCTGAGAAGATGGGGTTCACTTTATGTGGATTGGACACTGTGCCATGGTTAATGTCATGGGGATTGAACATTGCATCACAGTCAATCTCTTATGGATTGGGCACAGTGGCATGATCAATGTCACATGGATTGAACACTGTGGCACGGTCAATGTCATTTAGATTGGATGCTAAACCATAGTCTATATTGTGTATATTGACACTGCATCATGTTAAATGCCATGTGGATAGTCACTGCAGCATGTCCAATATCATATGGACTGGGCACTCAGGAATGCTCAGTACCAAGTGGATTGACAATAAGGCATGGTCACTATGGTGGATTGGTCACAGTGCCATGGGGAATGTCTTGTGTATTTGTTACTTCATCACATTCACTGTCATGTAGATTGGACACTGTTGTTTAATGTCACATGGACTGGACGCCTTGGCACGGTCACTGTCATAAGGCTTGGCTACTACAGCATGGTCAATATGATGTATTTGGACACAATCCACATGGCCTTTGCTGTACTGCAGTGTCAATATACAATATAATGGCTGTGCTGTAGCATCCAGTTCAGATGACCAATGTCCAATCCATGTAACATTGACTGTGCCACATTGTCCAACCCACGTGACCATGTTCGTGCCACAGTGTCCAGTCCACACAACACTAATCATGCTGCACTGGCCAATTCAAATTTCATTGCAGTGCAGTGTCCAATCCACGACAGTGACCATGCCACGCTGTCAATCCAAATGTAACACATTGCCCACTGACCATTCTGAAGGTTCCCAGTTGCATAGCCAATATCATGTGGTCTGGATACTCTGACATGCAGAATATCATCGAGATTGATAATGTGGCGTGTCAGTGTCATGTATATTAAACAGTGTTCCATAGAGAACGTCGTGTGGAGTGCTCACTGGAGCATGGTCAATGACATCCATATTGACATAGCGGCAAGGTCAATGTCATGTGGAGCGTCACTATGCCATGATCAATATCATGAGAAAGATGCAATGAGGCACAGTCACCGGCATTTAGATTATGCTGAAAAGCTAGCACAGAGAGGGCATGCCCCCTAACAAAATGAGGCTTAGAGGTAGTGGGTGGAGAAAAGAGCAGAATGGAAGCCCTATTTGATGGAGGTGTGAACGATAAGACTGAAGTTTCTAAAGAAGGACATGAGTTGAGGGGTAGGGACATCAAAGAGTCAGAAAAAATCATCTGGTGGAGCTAGAGGACTATGAAGAAGATAAATCATGAATAAAGATTCTTAAGGAAGGGGGCGATAGGGAGTCCTTCACATAAGGATTAAGAGACCAGTAGATGGGGCCACCATATGCTACTCTGGTAACTCTTCGCCTGTGGAGGTTAGAAGCACAAACAAGGTGGAAAGATCGTGAGAGCTAGAAATTACAGCAAAAACATAAGAGGAAACTTGGGAGTGTAGCAAAAAGAAGCCTAAACCAGACGCTTATTCAAGAAATGTCTTGCTGTGAGGTAACGTGGGAGATTCAAAATACGGAGATTGCTTTATGTGGATATCCCCTCCACTTCCTGTTGTTGAAGAATATTGTGCTCTATCGTTGAGTAGCCAGTCAGGAAGGGACCATCCTCTCCCTTCAAAGCATGGATACTAACTACTTCCAGTAAAACAGGAAGTGGTCATCTAGGAGGTCTGGTGTCCCCACCCTGGAAGGCATATCACAACAATACAGCAGAGTGTATAAACAAATGTGCAGGATGCTGCAGAGACAGAGGAAGTTTGAAAACTTTGGGCCTCATTTATGAAGCCCCTTGCGCCATCGGAACTTCACTTTTCATGAAGTTCCGTGGCGCAGAAGCCTGCGTGGTATTTATCAGGCAGCAGTACGCCAGTTTTTGTGGCGTACTGCTGCCTGATAAATATCAGTCCCTTTAACGCAGTGTTCTGCGTTAAAGGGGCGTGCAATGGGTGTTGCTGGGGGCGTTCCCAGCAACATCCATGGCCTTTTGACACTGCCCCAGATTTACGAGAAATCGTAACTCTGAAGCAGTGCCAAAAGCTTACGCCTCCCCAGGGGAGGCGTAAGGGAGGCGCAAGAGGGAGAAATGTCTTTATTTCTCCTCGTATTTCCTTTTTCTATGTGTGCTGCATTCTGCAGCACACATAGAAAGAGGAAAAGCCTCTTGTGATTGTTTTGTACAGAAAGGTTTCCCTTCCTGTACAAAAATAATCTTCCCCGCAACGCAGTCACCCTTGCACCATTGTGCAAAGGTGCCTGCGCTGGCGCATCGCAGCCCATTGTGCGCCGGCGCAGGGGAAAGGGACAGGAATGCGCCGTATCTTATAGATACAGCGCATTTCTGCCCTTTTCTTTTGCCGTAGGGAAGCGCAGCAGGAAGGCCTGCTGCGCTTCCCTACGGCAAAAAGTCATAAATGAGGCCCTGTGGGTTTTGGACAAAGCTTGAAAGTAAAAGGTCACGGTGGACGCTAAAGAATAATAAGACAAAGGGAATAGGGGGGGCTGAAGGTGTAAGCGACGGCGACGTGTGACTGAAATAGTTCCAACAATGATACACACAGATGTATAGCACAATCCAGCGAATAGAAAGTATGGCACTCAAAGTGGGGGTGGGTTGGGCAGACTCTGTTAACAGTCAAGCATAAACACATAAGCAAACGGTACCGGACTGTTGTGGTCATATGTTCATGATCCCCTAGTTAAATTATTGATAGTGGGGAGTTTGGGCCGGCCTTGCGAACGCACTGATCTTGCCTCCCTTTGAGCTCCTCATCCGCCCTCAGATTCTGCCCCGGTAATTTCTTCAACAATCACGTTCCGAACGCCCGCTGGAGGCATACTGCCCGCAAACATCTTTGATCTCAACATAAAAAAGGAGCATATTTCTAAATATTTGCATGGTGGCCAGAAAATAAAATCAGTAAACTCGACTCCGCCTTCATTTCTATTCTTGCCTGGTGTACAGCTACCTAGCGACGAGACCAGTTCCTGTCAATGCTGGAATTCCTCCAAAATATCCATGTTACCATCGCGCCACCTTGTGGATTAACCAGAACATACATATTTTTTTAAGGCAAATTACAGCAGATACCTATTACATTTGAAACAAATAAAAGCAGAACCATCCATTATCTTAAACTACTGTGGATCACTCTTAAATGAATCGAGTACCACACACTATGTATTAGCCTCGATTCACTAATACTGTGGTGCACACGCAAAGGAACCTTGATTGTTGTTAAATTATTCTGAAATAAGTCATTTGTACTAGTCTGCTGATGAAAGCTCAACTGTGCTATTCTGTTATGGTTAATATAGTACACAGCTAAAAAGTAATTTTTTATGCTCATTTTTACACAGTATTTTGAGGTCACAAGTTACTGTTAAGCGGTAAATAAAACGTAGTCCTATTGTAAGGCACTATTTTTGACATAGTTATAAAGAGCACATCACACTACATCATAGCACATTGTGCTTGTTACCCTGTATATTTGTCACAATGCAAAACATTACACCACCTCCATTTTGTTATGAATATGCCAGGGGAACCACCATTGTTATGGAGCAGATGGAAGAAAGTTTTTTGGAACATTTACCTCATATTATGTGGTTCTAACATAAATATTGAAAGGAAGGTAGCATTGCTTGCACATTGCCTAGGTGTCAAAGGGCAAGAGGTACTAGAGCATCTCCTAGATTTGCCTGCTGAGGAAGTAGATGACTTGAATGCATATGAAATATGTGTCGATAAAAATTAAATAGGCACTTTCTGCCTAGATTGCGCACCATTCTAAAAAAGTACAATTTTGGCAAGAGATGTCAGAGAGAAGGTGAGAGCATAGAACAAGTTTCGTCTGAACTCAGAAGTCTGGCAGCGACATGTAAATTTGGAGCCTATGTTGATGAACAGATCCATGATCAGTTTTTATCAAACTGCAACACAGGGAGGGATAGTGAAGAGTTATGGCTCAAGGATGATCCTCCCCTTAATGAGGTACTATATAGTGTCCAAACAGTGCCTTGTGTTAAGGAATTAAAAGTTGAGGGCACAAGTGTTGCACCTGAAAATAAAGGCGAGGTGAATGTAGTAAGGGAGATGAAAAGAGAGACCTTTAAAACTACTGATCAAAGCTTTAAAGACCAGTATTTCGGGTGTGGAATGTTTGGCCACATGGCCAATTGGAGGGAGTGTCCAGCATGGAAGACAATATATAAACAACGTGGCAAGAAAGGACATTATGTGGCCTGTTGTAGGAATAATATAAACAATAAGAGAAATATAAAAACACAAATGTTTCCCGAAATATGTGATGAAGGTTTGTTGCAAATAAAAGGTTCTGGAGAGGTAAATCCCAAAGACATCATAAAAATGGATGAAACAAATGTTGAAGCAATGTTTGATTCATGCTCATGATTATCATTTCAGACCAGGTATTCAAAAGCAAATTCATTAACAGGGTTCACTTATTGAACATGGACATACAAACTGGTGGACATAAGGGACAACCCATCAACTTGAGATGCTACTTTTGGGGAAAGAATCAATATGGGTAAATTAAACAAAAACTAATGTGGTTGTGACAGATAAAGGTGACAATATTCTAAAGTGGCCAGTTTAGAAAACCTAATGAGTACATTTTGAACCTAATGCTTCGCCACAAATCATAGTCCAAGCAGTCCAGGAAAACAGTTTTGTGAGCAAATTCCCAGAGGTGTTCACGGAAGAACTAAGATGTCTCAAATCTTACATCCATAAAATAAAATTAAAACCAAACACAAACCCCATTGTCTCCAAGGTCTGGCACTTACCTGTGAGAATTCAGGAATCTGTGAAAAAGGAATTATTACCAAGGTGGCGCTATAAAATTATCGCCGCTTTTGTGGCCGTTTTCGGCCAAAAAGCGGCGATAATTTCATTGCCTTATCAGCAAAGACATGCTATTGCGTGTTTTGCTGATTTAGCACCCCTTACAACAACGCCCAGCTTTGCATCTCTAATGAGATGCAAAGTGGGCGTTCCGTGCCAAAATAACTGGAGAAATGTCGCTAACCAACATTTCTCCAATTATCAAGCTGCACGCAAACAAGCAGAGCATTAAGAAAAGTAGCACTAACCACAGTTAACGCTACTTTCCTAACGCCTGCTTGTAACCTGATTTAGCCATGTAATCCAATGGGAGGTGGATTACATGGCTAAGATCATCCTGCCCTATCAGCAAGGTTTCAATGGTTACAGTGTGATTATCGCTGGATTTCCAACGATAATCACACTAATTTCCACCTGACGCATGGATTCCTATAGCTTGGGAGATAAGCGTTGCTGATAGCACGCTATCTCCACGATAGAATCCAGCGTTAGCCTGCGATAATTATCTTCGTGCTAAAAGCGCTGAGCGATAATTGTCACAGGACCTTGCTAATATGCCCCCATGTAATTATAGACGATAAGGTGCGATTGTGTATCGACTTAAGGGCACTAAACAAAGAAGTGGTGGTGGATAGATTTCCTCTGCCTACTATTACAGAACCGCTCACTGCTTTAAAAGGGGCCAAAGTCTTTTCAACTCTCGATTTGGCATCAGATTAGACCAGACGACACCCTGACTCGCAAGGCGTTACTGCCTTCATGACACCTCTGGGAGCATACAAATTCGACTGCATGCCTTTTGGGCTCTTTTCGACATCTTCAGTATCCCAGAGAGCTATGTTGTGTATGCTCAAAGACATACCAGGAGTGTTTTATTTTCAAAATGATATATTGGTTTGTGGAACATCAAACATAGAACACCAGGAAAGAGTTGAAAAGGTACTCGAGAAGTTCAAGGAATTTGGCCTCACAATGAAAGCTGAAAAGTGTAAGTTCACCTGTGAAGAACTAACTTACCTGGGGCCCAACATTCAAGTAAAGGAATCAAACCCAAAGAGGACTTGGTGAGTTCCATTATAAACTTGGCAATTCCATCTAACAAATATGAGCTTCACTCATTCTTCAGGATGGTAGAATTTTATGGAAAGTTTAAATACAATTTTGCAGAATTAACATTTTACCTGAGATTATTGATAAAAACATATTTCATATGGAGCAATACATGTAATGAATAATTAAATGATGTGAAATAATGTCTCAAGAATGCACCGCTACAAAGTGCCTTTATACTGGATATACCAGTAGTGGTGACGACTGATGCTAGTACAAAAGAATTGGGAGCTGTTCTATCACAAACCAATGGAAAGACAGAAATCACAATAGCCTTTGCCTAAAGACCATTACGAGGAGCAGAGCTAAACTACTCCATGATAGATAGAGAGGCATTGCCTGTGTTTTGGGCCATTCAAACATTTAAGAACATCTTTTTGGGCTGCGAATTCATGGACAGAACTGATCACAAACCTCTGAAACAAATATATGAAAAAAAGGTTTAGATAATATATGAAGCAACATCAAGAAATGGACCATCGACCTAAAAGAATACCTGTTCACAGTTCAATATATCCTGGGGTAAAAAACAAAGCAGCAGATTGTCTTTCAAGTATACCTCCCACCACTGCCAGCATTACTGGGGAAAATCACCACAATGATGAAGAGGAAGTAACATTTACGAATGTATGCTTAGTATCTAATGGGGTGATAACAAAGAATGAGTGGAAATCAAGTCTCAGGGAAGATGTGACTCTAGAAATCATCAGACAGTATATGAATAGCAAACACCATCAAAGAAGAAGAAACATAATTTTGGAACATCAAAGATGAACTAGCAGAAAAGGATGATTACCTATTCAGAGGCACAAAATTAATACCCCAGGTAATCTGAGACATAAAGTCATAAACAAAGCACATGAAGGTCATTTTCGTGTGTTTAAAACAAAAGAAAGACTAAGGATGGACTTCTGGTGGCCTGTTATGGACATTCAAACCGAAGCTGTATAAGGGAGTGTGTACCATGCAATTAGAGTGATAAAATATTAATATGAGAAAACTCCCCCTCCGTGTACGAAAGCTACCCAAGCACCCATGGGACGAATTTGCCCTGGACATTGTCGGCCCCTTGGCAGGTGAAAATGCCACTACCTACATTATATTTTTAAGGGATCTGTACTCCAGGTGGCCTGAAATCAAACTGATGTGCTATTCCCAAATATCATGATTTCAGTCTAATTGGTGTTCAGCAATAGACAAAACTGGTCTTTTTTTTTTAGGTGAATGGCTTAAGTCATGTAAGTACTGAACGTAATCCAGGTAGTGGGAGTCTGTACTTGAACAGGGCGCATTGAAAAACAACATTAGGCATTTTTCACTGTCAGGACATGTTAAACCTAAAGAAACATGTCCCACTTTGAAAATACCATGCACCCTGCTCTCTGAGCCTTTAATGCTTATCTTAAGCATGACTTATAAGTATTAAAAAGGAAGGTTTAGGCTCGGCAACATTTACACTTTGCCAGATCAAAAAGGCAATTTAAAACTGAACTTCATGCTGCAGTGGCAGGCCTGCAAAATGTTTTACAGTGGTACGTTAGAGGGTGGGGCAACAAATGTTGAAGTCCCCCAGTACCATTTAATTTACAGGCCCTTGGTACATATTGTACTATTTACTGGGAATGCATAAATAGATTAAACAGGCCAAATGGGTATATGTCAATTTATGTTTAAGGGAGAGAGCACAAGGATGTTACCACTAGTTAACAGGGCTAAAGTCAACAAAAACGAGTTTAGCAAAAACTGGGGACTGAAGACAAAAAGTCTATGAGAATACCGCACCCAAGTATATATGGGTCACTAGAAGGTAGTGATAGTTAGGATGTAGTTTCTATAGGAGCTTTTATTGTTTTTCCTATAACTTTGGCATTGTTTGACAAATCTTTGCGAAATGTTCACAACTAGTTAGAAGCACACTTCACCTGCTGTTTTGAAAGTTTCTTGGTGATCCGTCAAGTGGGAACCGTGAAAAAGGAGGGGTACCAAACACGCTTTACACATATTCCTTCCATAGGACATTTTAAGCAAGGCTACAGATGAAACTGCTGATCGGAATTACACCAAATTTGGCATAAATGTAGCTGTTGGTCCAGCTAGAGACCTTTTTGTGAATTGGTGCAAATCCGTTCCCCCTTTCGATCTCGTGCTGGGATCTGATTGGTTGCCATCATTTCAAACCAGGAAATGTTTGCAGCCATCCCATGACTGGGTTGAACCAAGTCACAGAAAAAACATTTAAAAAAGAGAAGGGGCAGAGTAGAAACCCCCTGACCCCCTAGGCCTCTTGGGGGGGCACAGAGACCACCCCAGGGCCAAAAAAGCATTTTTATTTTATTATTTTGGCGGGATTCACACTGGATCCATGAGTCCCGTTGCAAATTTTAAAAAAAAACTGTGAGCCAAGAGGCACGTTTACAAAACGGTGGAAAAAAGGGCGTGGGTTCATGAAGACCTATCTGCAGTCCCGTAGCATGGGACTTACTGAAAGTAACAGGAGGGGTAGTTGGCCCCAAGGACATTCGTAGGGGCCAATTACTCCTCCTGTTACTTCCAGTAAATCCCACACAGCATAATTGGTGAGAGGTCTTTGGAGGAAACGCCCCCTTTTTCCACCACTCTGAAAACGCGCCTCCTGGCTCATTACTGGTTGGGGGAGGAATTCCACTTTACTCCTGAGGCCCCTTAAGAGTAAATGGAATTCATTCCCCAGCCAGTAATGCACCAGGAGGCGTGTTTGCAAAGTGGTGAGGTAAGGGGTGGGGCCTTCGGCAACTTGCCAGTCTTTTCTTAATTATATGAGGAGGGGGCGTGGACCCACTTCCCTGGCCTGTTTTAGGCACCAGGGACTCCATCACCCGGGGCTGGCCCTTTTTCCATTGGGGGAGGGGTCCCATCTGGCCCCCTCCCCAGGCCGATTTCAAACCCAGGAACCCCATACCAGGGGCCTGGCCTTTTCTTTTTAATATTGTTGCATAATTAAAAGGGAGGGGACTGAGCGTCCCCCCCCCCCCCCCCCAGGCGGATTTCGGCCCTGGGAACTCCGTCCTCTGGGGCCAGGCCTATAGTGTGTGTGCACAAATCACAGAGCTCCCAAGAACACTAAAGGGTAACAGTTCTTGAAGAGGCATCAGGCCTATTAGGTTGAGGAATAATTGGAGGTAGGATAAGAAAGAAAAGATTAACATTTTGAAAATCAGTGGGTCTCAGGATGGATATATATTATATGAGGAAAATCCTCAAGTTTGAAGAGTTGCCCTCACACACCCGTGAAGGCGTCATGCTTCATCATTGGGCATTTGTGCTTCTCGTGGGGTCAGCGCTGCAGTCCCCAATGGGCCACGTGAAAGGGGTCTTTGGTGGAGATCTTTTTTGTAAAACGCCCTAGAGGTGAGTGCGGGTGTGTGGAGATGGGGCAGGGGTGGGTTAAAAATACCTTGGTAGTCCCAGATAAATGCTTTTTATTTCTGGGTCCAACAGGTATAATAAAAACAGAAATCAAACTGTGACCTTCCACTAATCAGGAAGTATCATTTGGTTCAAATAGTGTGTGTGGTGATAAAGGTCATGGGGTCAACATGTTTCACGCCCTGTTGGTCCAGAAAAGATCCTTGGTGTTTCAGCAGGACCAGGTTGAATTTAATGAAGTGTTGATGTGTATAAAAGAGATATTATCCAAATAAAAAGCCACTCCCTGAGTATGAAGTCTTTGTCGGACTTGTGACTTTGCCGAAAAATATTATTTCAGCAATCACCCAAGAATAGTAATCCAAACCCTTAAATAATGAAGAGGAGGGCCTCAATGGAAGTAGCAGGCATATGCAAAGGTAACAATGAACCTTGGGAGCATGAGGCAATCTCACCTACCTGCGTCTGCTACAACCGGAGGTGGGTCCCAACCAGGATACCCACTTTGAACAGTTGGGGACTGCAGGGGGAGCCTGTAGGCCCCTAGGGTCGCTTCCAGCTCCCTACATCCTGTAGGAGCCAGTATTGGAGTTGGACAGAGGAAGCTGCTGAACATGCAGCTCCCTCTGTCCAGAAAATATTCTGCTCTGCTTCTAGCAAGTAAGAGCATTTTTGATGCTCTCGCTTGCTAGAAGTGGAGCAGAGTTCGCAATGGCTTGTCCGGAGCGGTAATGCTCCCACCAAGCCATAACAAACTGCAATGTCCCGAGGAAGGGCACCACAGGCACTGGGGGGATGTCGGTCCCGAGGACTATCCATGGTTTCAGGAGAGGGACCGTGCAGCCCCCTCCTTGTTTTACATTTGCCCCGGGGAGGCGGTGGTGCCCAGGGCAGCGGGGGCCGTACGCCCCCCACATTCAAATTTGCACAAACTCTATGTAGGTGGGGGTCTCTGGGCCAGGGGGGTCCATGCAGCCCTCATTCATTACATTTAAATCCCCAGGCAGATGGCAGCCCCTGGGGAAGTGGGGGCGAGTGCATGTGGATCTCCACAGCCACCCCACAATATATTCAGATTAATTCATTTGGTTTTTAAATTTTTTTTTTTTATATTGAGTTTTTTCTTGGCAGCAGACAGACAAAATACAAATATACTTCAAACAGAGATATATACAAAAAACTGTTCACAGATTTCAATTTCAACCGTCCTTAACAGATCCAATCAATAGGGTGAAAACTTATAAACCTATCCAGCTAGCGATTTGGGCCCAAAGCTCCGACCATAAGTTTTCCTTCTTATACCCTTCAATTTATATAATGCTGTTTCTAAATAAAACATAGATAAGAGCTTTGTATGCCACATTATGAAGTTGGGTGGGTCAGTGTCAAGCCAATGAGATGTAATACATGAACGATATGCTGACATGCAAATAAAGATAAAGCCTTCTGCTTCCTCAGTTCTTAGCTGATTCGACCCCTCTTCATAACCAAAAATAGCCAGTGATGCCGTTATTTTAATAGGAATACCTAAATTCCTCAGCACAAAAAGTTCTATATCGACAATAAACTGACCCAATTTAGGACATGCGTGGAACATGTGAACAGCATCAGCAGCATAAAAACTACAGCGGTTGCACATCGTCCCCCGCGCAGAATTCCATTTTACTAACTTACTAGGCGTATAGTAAAGCTCAAATACTGACATAAAATGCTGACTTATCAGGGGTTCATTCAACAGAGCTTTACCAGCTAACTCCATGATTTTCTCTATATTAACACATTCTATACCCATTTTGTTTTGCCATTTAACAGCTCTAATTGCTAAATCATCTTCCAACGTCTCTACAAATAATTGATATAAAGATCAAATTTTCTGCTGGCTTTTAACTGCTTCTAGCAGCTCATTCTTATCTAATCCTATCATGGATTTTGACATTTTCCATCTAAGCATCACCCCATCTTGAAATAGTTCTGGTAAAAACATTTAACCCCTCAGCGGAGTATAGATATTAATATTCGGGCCAAAACAAAATCTCTTTTTTAAATTTCTCCATTTATAATAAGCCGTTACAAAAATCTTAAATTTAGTTTTTTTGTAGTAACTAGATTCGATGACCCGGGTTAGACACTGCTTTGCCTCAGTGCCCAAGAGCATTTCATATATAGATGGCCTCTTATACTCCTCTGTGGGGTCTTCTGAAAACATTAAGAACCCCATGTACTGCAGTAATGCACTCCAATGATAAAACTGGAAATATGGGATGCCCCATCCCCCTCTCTCTCTGGGTAATGCACAATACTTAAGTGCTCTCCTAGCCCGGTGGTAGCCCCAAAGAAACCTTGAGCACATTCTATCTATACGAGCAAAATAACCGGAAGAAATTAAAAAAGGAATAGCTCGAAAAACATACAAAAATTTGGGAAAAATTAGCATTTTTATCACGTTACTACGTCCTAAAAGGTAGAGCTTCAAGTTATTTATCCGTTCAAGAATTTTGTTAGAAGAGCCTATTATAGGATCTAAATTGATAGGAATAATATCTTCAGTATTTGCAGTAATCTTGATTCCTAGATAGGTGGCCTCTTTATCAAATTTTATGCTCTCTGGACGCCCTGCCACCGAGTGGATAAGCTGTGTCTTATTGATATTTAATTTATATCCAGAATGCTGGGCAGTGGCAATCTCTGACGATAATATGGCTATATCGTCTGCATATGCGCAAACTTTAAAATCCGAGTTATTTATCGGTACTGGTTTTATTGCCGGGTTTATTTCCAACTTGTTAACGAATGGATCAATATACAGTGCAAACAGCAAAGGCGAGGGGGGGCAGCCCTGCCTCGTCCCCTGGCTATCCGCACCCTACCAGAGGTTGTCTCTGAAATCCGAATCACAGCAGATGGCTGTGAATACAATGCCTTTACAGCCTTAATCAGTTCTTCCGGGAGGCCTTTTTTAACCAAAAAGGTCCACGTGACCCTGTTGAACGCTTTTTCGGCGTCCAACAGGGCCACGACGACGGGTGAGCCAGACCCCTGCGACTAGTCCAGCAACGATATTATACGCCTTATATAGTCTGTGATGCCTCTACCCTGTATAAAGCCATGCTGTCTAAGGGAGATAAATCTTGGCATCAAATCGTTTAGCCGATTAGAAATAACTTTCAAGTAGATTTTGCTATCTGAATTAAGTAGTGATATAGGTCTATAAGACCCCAGTTCATCCTCTTTTTTGCCCTTCTTTTTAAACACCACAATAGTGGCTTCTGCCCAGGAGCTCGGTGCCTTTCCCAAAAACGCTTGCTGACACACCGCCTCTAGCTCTCCTCTTTATAGGTGTCTAAACGTTCTATAGAACTCCAGGGGGATATTATCAGGCCCCATAGCCTTTCCCTGGGCTAACCCACAGATAGCTTTCTCGATCTCTTCCCAATGTGGCAGTGCCGATAAGGTTGCCATTTCAACTTCAGTTAGGGTCACAGGAGTCAACTCATGCAAATACTCACAAACCGCATCTGTGTCAACCGCAATATCATCTTTATATAGCTGCAGATAATACTCTTGGAAGGTGATCAACACACCTTTCTTTGTCTCCTGCATAATTCCCTGCAGATTCCTAATGTTTAATATCGCATTGTATACCGCTTTCTCCCTTACCCTTTTCGCCAATATTCTGCCTGTTTTTTCCCTAAATTCATATGCTGTTTCTTTCTGTTGTGAATAATTAATTGCGATTTGTTCGGCAATATTGGCATAAACATTAGCCCTTTTAATATTGAGGTATTTTTGAGCTTGATAGCGTTCTTCTACTTCTGCTCCTAGTCTTATAGTCTCAGCTAGTTTTTCCTCTGCCTGCAGAACCTGCCTAAACTCTAGCCGTTGTTTAAGGCGCATCTCTTTATGCCTAAATTCAGAGAAGCTTAAAGTCTCCCCATGGGCCACGGCTTTAAAAGCGTCCCATACTATTTCTTGTGATGCAGTGCCTTTATCTATGTCAAAAAAGCCCTGAATAGTTTGGGTCATATACTGACAGTATTCCTCATCTACTAACAGTTTTCGATCAAAAGACCATGGAGAAAATTCTAATAATCCTTCTAGTTCTAAAGCCAAATCAATTATAATCGGGTTGTGATCTGAGACCAGTTTAGGACAGATTGCTATAGTACTCTTGGCTAAAATTTCAGTAGAGGAGAAAATATAATCTAGCCGTACGAATTTTGAGTGGAGAGCTGAAAAAAAGGTAAAGCCCGGGTCAGCGGGGTACTTTGCCTGCCATATATCATAGAGACCATGATTCAAACATAGTTGCTGTATTGCGGTATACGTTAGCTTCTTTCCACCAGTATACACTTGGCTGGATCTTATATGCAGATCTACACCTATATTGATATTAAGATCACCACACAGCAGCACAGGTGTAAACCATTGTTCCAACTCGAGATTTAAAAAACTGAAGACCTCTGCATCGTCCAAATATGGACCATAAACATTACAGATTGTAAATCTATACCTTCCCAGCTTAAACTCTGCAATGGCCCAACAACAACCCCACTTATCTGCCAGTGTCTTCATACATTCCCTCACTCCCCGAGTATCGCCACCCCCCTTTTAATACCTGTTTGTTTAAAACAAACAATCAACTCCAAACCCATATTTTTCAAATAATCCCTATTGGCCCAGGCCACATGGGTTTCCTGTAGGCAAAATATATCAACCCCTAATATTTGAACTATTTTTGCTAACATTCGACGTTTCCTCGGATTGTTCAGACCACAGATGTTTAAGGTGCAAATCCTAAGCTTCCTATCACTTCCTCTTATTGACGCCATATTCTAAATTAAGGTAACCAAATTTAAATTCTATAAACCATTCTTCCAGACTTCTCTTCCCTTTCTTGAAAATACATTGAAATACATTGCTCAGTTTATCCCAACCCTCTAAACCAGTGTTTCCCAAACTGTGGTCTGCGGACCCCCAGGGGTCCCTGACACATTCTCAGGGGGTCCGCAGGCAGCAGTTTTAAAAGCACTGCAAAGTATCTTGTTTCATTAGCAGTTTTCAAAGAACAATAAAAGTGTCACGATAACACCAGTGATTAATGTCCCTGCTGGAGAGAGATGAGAGTTTTGTCCAGTAGCAGCTTGGACTTATCTAATGTAGCACACAGGCTCACTCACTGCACTTGGCATGCACCGTATGGGGACTGGTCTGAAATCATTTGCCAGTGCTACTTTGGGTTCCAGTTTGGCCTGGCAGGAGCAGGAGCCTCGTACTGCGAAATAAAACCAACCATTGAAAAGTTAGTCATGGAGATGCAGCACCAACCTTCCCATTAACCTTTTTCGTTTTCTTGCAAATTCTTTCAATATAAAATACAACAGAAGTGGCGGAGAGTGTAGTTAGCCTCCTTGACTTAACAACACACTCCGCCACTTCAGAAACGTAAGGCTACACCATACGTACAATAATATGGTGCAGCCCTGTGTTTCCCCCGCTGGCGCTACACTTAACAGGGGAAGATTGTTTATGTACAGGAAGGTCCCCCCTTCCTGCACATAAACAATCTTGAAATGTAGTTTTGTTACTTCTATGTGTGCTGCTTAATGCAGCACACATGGAAGTTACAAAATGTAGTTTTTGTTTAAAAAGATTGTTGATGTGCAGGAAGGGTCACCTTCCTGAGTATAAACAATCCAAGGCATTTTGCAAAAACAAGGAGAAATTAAGGATTTCACCTTGTTTTGCCAATTTAAGACCAGGGTTTCCCTGGCCCTAATTTTGGCGCTGCCTCCCATTTACGCTGCCCTTGTAAATAGGGGGCAGCTTCAAAATCAATGGGTGTTGCAGGGAAAAAGCCCACTGCAAATTCCCACTGCCCACTCCTTTCACGCTAAGCATTGGTTGAAAGGGGGGTCTTATTTACAAGGCAAGGTTAAGCCACGTTAAGTGGCTTAACGTTGTCTTGTAAATAAGGCGAAGCCCCGATCGCCATGGTAACATCTCAAAAAGTGATGTTCCTATGGTGATAGGGGCTTGTAAATATGGCCCTAAAATCTTAAGTAATTTGAGTATTTGTTTTGTGTGCACATGTGTGTTAATTTTTTTCGAATTACTGTTTTAATGTTGGACATTTAAATCCTACAAATTGCTTGGGGGTCCCTGGCTTCCAGTGGTGACTCAATGGGGGTCCTCAGGAGTCAAAAGTTTGGGAACCACTGCTATAAACTATACAGCCCTTTCCCTCTTCCAAGCTGCCTGCTGCTGCCTTTTTTTCTCCTCCCCGCCACCACACCCCCAATCACCTCCCTATCCCACCCCTCTCCCATCTGCCCGTCCCTCCCCCCCACCCCACCCAACCTTCCCATCATATGAGGCCCAAGGACTATCAGTCCCTGCATTGGTGGAGAGCCATGTCCCCCCCCACCCCCTGAGACCTGAAAAAGACAAAAAAAGCACACCTTTATGGCGCATTCTACTAATATTGCCAATAAAGTTCCCAAATACAAAAAAAAGAAAAAAGGAGAAAACCAGCCCCCTTCAACAACAAGCTAAGAGGGTCTCTCCCCTGCTAGACATATCAGATCCCTTAACATCCGGTTCTGACCTAGGCTATCTCACCTTTCTGCACTCCCTAAATAGATTCCAAGTACTCAATAGCCTGAATCTCTGACCAAAAAAACTTACTTTGCCCTTTTAGCGTTACTTTTAATTTAGCCGGATTTTGTAAATATACCACGCCCCCTTCTTTTGAAAGTCCGGAATGAGTTGTCTTAGATGCCAACATTTGGAAACTGTTGCCTGGCAAAAGTCGGGCCTCACGAAAAAATTACAGTTTTTAGCATTAGCTTTCTTATCCGGTCTCGCCAAAGCATAAATGTCTTCTCTTGCCAGGAAATTGTTGAAGCAGACTAAGATTGCTCTAGGTAAATCCTCTGTTCCTTGGCGGGATGTTTTCACTGAAAACGGAAACCGATGTGCCCGCTGAATTTCACGGGACCAGTCCCAGATTGTAAGCTCCGGGAAGGCTTCTTGCAGTAATTCGACAACAAATTTACGAACATCAGCACCCTCCAGTTTCTCGGGTATCCCCAAAAAACGCAAATTATTCCCACGAGAATGATCTTCAAGTTCAGACAACTTAAAGCTCAGGTCATGCCGATGAGCCTTAATTGATTCTAACTCTTCTTTCTGTGCCGCTGCTTAATCCTCAAGGGCGGATATTCGGGCTTCTGCCTCTGTGACTCTGTCCGCAGTTTCTGCCCCTAGTTTTATCGCCCGCCGAACAGCGTTTTTGACCTTACTGCAGGTAGCTTGCATACAAATGTTCTCAGCTTTACTCTCCACTCTATGACCCATCATTGTCTCATATATAGTGACCAACGTGATTTCCTGAGGCCCTTGGTTAGCTACAGAGGTTGAAACTTTTTTTTCACCATTTAAATCTGGCGCGCTGACTACTTGAGTTTCATTCATAGTTTCCCCTGGTGTTAGACCCTCTGGAGTCCTCTGTAAAGACCTTTTATTCTTGGTTTTCCTTTTGATAGTTGTTACACTGCAATTAGGTGTTATATTATTCCACCTAGTGTCTCATCCGGGCTACTCCCTTCGCCTTCATCTTCACTGTGATCTACCCAGTCCTTACTTAGACTGGAGCCCTCATCTGAGGATGCCTCTGATAATGAGTAAAAATGTTCCCCTGCTTCTGGTACATTAGTCCTCTCCGGTATATGGATGCCTGAGGCTGGAATAATAGTCTCGCCCAATGTTGCCTTCTTTTGAATACCTTCGCTTTCAATAATATGATCCCCAACAACATGTCTCATCGTGTCACCAGCTAACCCGTTTCGCTCACTTTCCGGCAATTGTAGCTGTAGCTCACTTGTTTGCGCATCGTTGAGGGTATCGGAAATGTCCAGGAATACCGGCCCCAGCATTGCTTGCTCAGTCATTACCTCGGGCACATCATCCATCCCGACTGCTGGTATATCAATATTGCGGGCATTCTGTCTCTCAAACATTGCTGGAAAAGTCTGACACTGAATATTTTGTTTTGTTACCCTCTGAGCTGCAACACTCTTCCCCTTGCCTTCACCATCTTTTAGCTGAGCTGGACAAGCGCCGTTAAGGTTACTAACCGCACTAGCAGGATCCATAGCAGCTTCACCATCTCTACGAGAGTCCTCTTCCGTTTTTCCAGCCGTTCCACTACCCTCACTGGATGCCTCCATGCCTTGCTCTTTGTTTTTCCAACTGCGGGTATTCACTTTTACGGTTTCATATATTCCGATTGATTCATATTGGAATTAAAATAGAAAATGCACTTTTTTGCCCCCTTTGTCTGTGTCCCCACTTAGCGGATCGATTCGAAACTTCAAACGCACAACAAAACTTACTGTGACAATTTTTCTGGGAACATTTTGTGAAGATTCTTCAACCAGTGCCAAAGATATAGGCAAGTCAAAAAACTAGTTTCCTAGGGAAACTAGATCCTAAGTATAAATACTGGAGACAGCCAGTAGAGTAATATATATCATCAATAGGTAGTTATTCTTCAGTCCTAGTTTCACATATCTTTGGTGTGGTTTTATCAATCTTCCTGAAAATTTCCCAAAAGCATGTCAATGTCGGTTGTGTGTCTTGGAACGTTTGGGGGTTATCAGTGTAGTGAAGACGAGGAATAGGGGCACCAAAAAAGTGTGCGTTTGTAAAATTCTCATAGGAACACATTGTCAAATCTGCAGCAGGAGCTGCTAGATAGAATTACACAATATTTGGCAGAAATTTAGATGTTGTTATACATACTGTGCTTTTCGATGTAAATCCGTTCAGTAGTTTTTCAGAAATGTAAGATGAACATTATTGTGATATCTCTGGTTGCAAAGCTTTCATGAAAAAAGCTTGTACAGAGAAATGCACAGCTTTGATTGGCTGCCAACACTTCAACCAGGAAGTGTGGCAGCCAGCTTGGGATTCAGCTTAACTGAGTGTTAGGGTTTGTGCACAGCAAAGAGCACGTCCCCTCTCATTGCACTAGTGGTCTCTGTAGCAGCTCTCTTTAAACATACTACTGAAAGCCTTTCTAGTTATCTCAGCCCCTCCCTAAGACTTCTGTGTATGTTGCTCAATGTATTCACAAGTTTGGACATTGCTGTCTTGTTTGCACATTGGACCTTGCTTTTAACAAGGCTTATTTAGAAAACATTGGACCTTGCTTTTACCAAGGCTTATTTAGAACACTCCTCCCTAGGCCATGTGTTACTTCAACTCATTAGCATAATAACTGAATCTCTGCACACTTGCTTGTGAGAACCACACCTAGCTCTTCGAACCACACCCAGCCCTGTCTATAAAAGGCAGCCCCTGAGCCTCACCCAGTGCTTGTGCTCGTCTACCTCCCACTTACCTGAGAACAGATCCTTCAGCGCTGGCACTCCTGCTCTCTCCAGACCTTCATTGACTTCAACGGGCGCGGCTTCTGGCTCTTCCTTCTTCTGGTTTCCGACTACTTCTTGCCTCAGCCCCTCTTCTGTCCACTGCAATCGACCTGCAAAAGAGAAAGAGGTCAAGGTTAGACTGATCAGTATCCCTTTTCAACAACAAATAAGTGCAAAACCTTTTATTACCTGAAAGAACTTTATCGGCGATTTCTGGATTCATGTAAAGACAATTTGGAACAAGATATCTCCCACGAACTTTGTGGTTCAAACCCTTTGTTACAAGAATACTTTGTGGAACTTTGTGAAATAAACATTGTTTTACATGGAACTTTTTTAAGAATCGAACAGAGGAAACCATTGACAGCAAGGCAAACAGTAAATCAAGGACTTGCACAAATTACCTGCTGTATTTTGATGTAAAAGTACAGTATTTGTTTTATAAAAAGTCTGGAAATGTGTGAAAAGTGAGATTGCTAATAAGAATTTAGGCTTTAGTTATATTAAGGTGAATGTTAGACGTTGGAAATTATGATAATGATATTCGTTTGATTTTACAGAAGTTTTACAGTAATAGTAAGCACATCCCAGAACAGTAACACATTCCAAACCTGCAAGCTTGAGACCAGGATCCAAGAGGTACTTTTAGAAGAGAATTTCTAATAAGATTAAGGTTTAGTCAGGAACACATTTAGGGATAGGTTGCACTTATCTGTTCTTTGTTTATGTTTCATTAGGCACCAGTTTCTACAGAAGTCAGAGAGGGCGGCAGATTTTAGCAGCTCTTCTACAGTGGAAACCAAGAACGGTGTTGTCTCTCTTTTTTTATTTTATCCACTTCCCCCCTTTACTTGAGCTTCTGGTTCTTAGTGTACTGTTTTGAAACTAGTATGCTGGAACAAGCAGTTTCAGGGTGGGGTCGGACTGTCTTCAAACTCCATTAGACCTGAACAGAAACTCAGGTGAGCTGCAAGCCTTTAAAATATTCAGTTCTGTTGGATGATGAATGCCGGGGAAGAAACAAAGGGCATTGACGCCACGGATATGGCGCAGGCCCTAAACGAGGACTTGGCCCATAATGAATCAGTGTCTGGCATCTTGCAACATATGCAAGAGGAAATAGAGAAATTAAAGTTGGAAAATACCTTTTTAAAACAGGATTTAAGCAGGTATAAACCTAGGGAATCTCAGTGGAACACAGCTTTTACGCCTTTGTGTAAAACCTCCTCAGAAACAGGGGCGCGAACAAAACATGCAACTTTCCCCCCCCCCCCAGTTGAGGTTACTGTTAATGTTCCAAATGCTGTACCTTTAGCAGCACCTGAATGCTTTCATGGAGATAGTAACAAATTCCATGTTTTTATCAATCAATGTCAATTACACTTCGTTTGTAAACCACAACAGTTCCCTACTGATGCTACGAAAGTGGCATTCGTCTTGTCTTATCTGGGCGGTACAGCAGCCAATTGGTCAATTCCTTCGTGGACAGAGATGATCCCATCCTCCATAATCGGAATCAATTTAAATGTACTATGACCAGCCTTTTTGCAAAACACACTTTTATGCAAGCACGCGATAATGAGCTTTTAAATCTTAAACAAGGTAATAAGGATTTATTGACCTATCTCACTAGTTTTAATTGTTTACTCACCGAGACACGTTGGCCAGAAGAAAAGCGTGTCTCCCTTTTTTATAAAGGTTTGAGAGACGAGTTAAAAGACGCGCTGGCTCATATAGTTGATTTGCCAGAAGACTATTCTGACTTTGTAGATTTAGTCATGAAATTGGAACACAGACTAGGAGAAAGAAAGGGAGATAAATCCAAACTGGAATTGCGGTTAACTTTTATTAGACATGAGAAGAAAGACACAGATAATAAACTCCCTGAACCTGAGCCTATGCAAATAGGGACACTCAGAGGTCCACTCACGTCAGAGGAAAAAGAAAGAAGGAGAAAAATGTCCAGTAAAACCTAAAACTTCACGAAAGGGTACTGTTTCCTCTATCTCCTCAACTGAGTCGGGAAACGATTAAGCTCGACAAGGGGGGATGTTACTTGTTCCAGAAAACATCTTAATCAAACCTCTAATTCTGCAGCCTTCATGGTACCGCACATACCTAGACATTTCATAATTCAGATCTTTTTAATTGTTACTACCCAAGTTAGACATTCTCTACCTGTCCTACTGGACTCAGGAGCAACAGGAAATTTTGTGGATAATAAGTTAGCTAACACATTAGGTCTTCCTATTTGCCTAAAGCATTGTCCAGAAGCGGTATGTGCAGTGGATGGGTCAGAATTGACCTCTGGATTAATCACAAAACAAACAAGTCCCCTTGTCATAGTCTGTCAAAACGAATACACAGAGATGATTAGCTTTGATCTGATAGATACCCCTAATTTTGGCTTGATTCTCGGGGTACCCTGGTTAACAACTCATAACCCAAAATTTGATTGGGTGAACAGAACAGTTACTTTGGATTCCTCATTCTGTAGAACCATTTTCTATTAAGAAGCAGGTACAGAACAGAGCTCAGTAATACACTGTGCTAGTGTTACACAAGACAAACCAAGTCTCCCTCCTGAATATTCTGACTTTATAGACGTTTTTGATCCAGTGAAGGATAGTGTGTTACCCCCACATCGGTCATATGACTGCTGTATAGACCTCGTCCCAGGGGCCCCTTTACCTAATAACAGTATATGCTTTGACTGACGAAGAGACCAAATATTTAAGAACCTACCTAGATGACCTACTACAGTCTGGGTTCATCCGACATTCCACATCTCCGGTGTCATCTCTACTTTTTTTTATCCCGAAGCCGGATAAATCTCTGCGCGCGTGTCTCGACTATAGAGGACTAAATAAGGCTACAATAAAAAATAAATATCCTCTTCCTCTAATACCTGTGTTGTTCGATCAATTAAGACATTCTACTGTAAACACTAAACTAGATCTGCGGGAGCTTACCACCTGGTCCGAAAAAAAGAGGGGGATGAGTGGAAGACAGCTTTCAAGACAAAGTTTGGTCTATTTGAGTACACAGTAATGCCCTTTGGGTTGTGTAATGCCCCTGCGGCCTTTCAATTTTTTATAAATTAGGTCCTACATGAATTCCTGGACGTTTGTGTCATAGTATACATACACAACATCCTCATTTACTCTAAGAACCCGAAAGAACATACCCAACATGTTCGTGCAGTATTATCAAAGTTCAAAGAAAATCATCTCTTTGCTAAATTAGAAAAATGTACTTTTAATGTCAGCAAAGTGGACTTTTTAGGATACTGCCTGTCACCTCAAGGAATAATTATGGATGAAAAGAAAATTAGTGCTATTACTCATTGGCCAGAACCATCATCTGTGAAGGATGTTCAGATATTTCTGGGTTTCGCCAATTTTTATAGGAGGTTTATTTCTCATTCTGCAGACATTGCGGCCCCAATAACCACCTTGTTGCCGAAAGGGCAACGATTTCTTTGGTCTGATGAGGCGGCTCACGCCTTTCAACTCCTGAAACAAAAGTTCACTTCAGCCCCAATTCTGAAACATCCTGATCCTGACTTGCCATATTTTGTCGAAGCGGATGCTTCACAAGTAGCTTTAGGAGGAGTTCTCTCTCAACGAGATGCAGTAGATGGCCAATTAAATCCTATAGCCTTCTATTCCAAAAAGTTATTACCAGCTGAACAAAATTACACTGTGGCTGAAAGAGAACTATTAGCTATCAAAGTAGCCTTTTCTGAATGGAGGCACCATTTAATGGGAGCCAAGTACCCTGTTACCATCTTTTCTGACCATAAGAACCTACAGTTCTTTGGATCACTAAACGCAATAACTCCACGTCAGATGCGCTGGTTAAAGTTTTTTTAGTACATTTGACTTCGTTATAACCTATAGACCAGGTGCACAACAAATTCAATCTGATGTGTTATCTAGATACGGACATACCTCAGACATGAAAAAAGACAAAATAGGAGAACCCATTATTCCTCCCCAAAAACTTTTGCCACCAGTACAACAGAAGGATTTCATAACAGATCTATATAATGCGCACATGCAAATGGCCCCTCAAGATTGGTTAAAGGATTCCCATAACTCAATACAACGAGGTTTATTGTATCACGACAACATGCTGTTAGTGCCCACCACAGAATTACAAACACAGGTGATAATTTAGCATCATGCCTCACCGTTGGCAGGTCATCCTGGCTGGGTAAAAACGCTGGAAAATGTGCGAAAACACTTTTGGTGGGACAATATGAGTAAGATACGGCTAAAAACCTTCTTTGAAGGGAAGCCCTGTGAACCATGCGAAGATTCAGGGCTACATAATCCTTCAACCTTTACACCCCACAATGGAATGGTCCCAAATGAAGTCTTGACTTTTGAGCAAGCTGTACTGAAAGACATTAACAAACTTGAACGACAATCCCCACATTCTAATATCTCTAAGAATGAGTTGGATATATTGAAATCACTAGCAGAAGACCCCTTGATCATCATTAAGCAAGCGGACAAAGGGGGAGCCACAGTCTTAATGAATACTTCTGACTATGAGCTGGAATGCACCAGACAACTTGGTGACCAAAGATACTACACACCCATCCCTAATGACCCTACCAGACGCTTACAGACCACGATCTCCAGCTTGGTCACAAATGCGGAATGCGAACAATGGATCACCAAAAAGGAGGCAGATTTTCTAACGAAAAAGGACCCAAGGGTACCATATTTTTATATACTGCCTAAGATCCATAAAACCACTAGACCTATTCCAGGGAGACCTATCGTTTCAGGGATAGACTCAGTATTGGAGCCACTATCGCAATTTTGTGACCATTTCTTACAACCCCTTGTGAAAGCCATACCCTCTTACATCCAAGATACCACGGATGTACTCCGGATACTAGACACCATCCAGGACATAGGGGAAGTAGATCTCTTGATGACCCTTGACGTAGAAGCCCTCTACACAAACATACCCCAGAGGGCTACTCTTGAGGTCATCGAGGAAAGACTGAGCGCAGGAACCTGGAACTCAAGCACTCCCCAGACTTTTGTCATGGAATGCGCAACACTAGCCCTTACCGAAAATTATTTTGAGTATAGAGGAAAGTATTATCACCAGACCCAGGGGACCTCAATGGGCAGTACCTTTGCCCCTTCGGTAGCCTGCCTGTACATGGCAGACTTCGAGGGCACACATATACACCATGAGTCGAATCCTTTCCGGGACAACATCAAACTGTGGAAACGCTTTATTGATGATATTTTAATTTTATGGAAAGGCCCCACCACCACTCAAGAAGCATTCCTTGTTTGGATGAATCAACTGAACCCTTATCTACACTTCACAATGGCCTCCTCAACAAACGAAATCTCCTTCCTTGACCTAACAATAAAACTGGAAGCAGGGTCCATCACCACAACAATGTACAGAAAACCTACTGACCGTAATAGCCTCCTACACTACAAGAGCCACCATCCAAGGGCTTTACGTAACAACCTGCCCTTTGGCCAATTCTTACGGATAAGACGTAATTGTAGTGCCATAACTGATTACAAAAAGGAGTCAGCAGTCTTGTCAAGGAACCTACTGGATAGAGGTTACCCTAAAAGTGAAGTCTTCAAAGCTAGAAAGCGGGCCAGGAATAACAACCGAGAAGCCCTACTGGAACGGCAGGAAAGGGCACCGGCCGAGGATCAACCGATTACCTGCGTGACCACTTTTACCCCACTCTCCAACAAAATCAGGAATACGATCAAACACCACTGGGGGATACTGAACACAGGCGACATGGTACTAGACGAACCAAGATTCGCATTCAAAAGATCCCAGAACTTGAAGGACATTCTAATCAGCACTAGGCCTAAGGTGGTCAGGAAAGAAACCCAACAAACCTTGTGGCATCTACCTCCTGTGATGGGCCATTACCCTTGTGGCATGTGTGGGGTCTGCAAGTATACACAGACACTCAAAACCATCCAACTATCTGAGACTTTTAGTTGGGAGCTCAGACATCACACCAACTGCAATACATCCAACTGTATATACATGATAACTTGTCCTTGTGGCTTACAATACGTCGGGATGACTACCCGTGCCATCAAAGTCCGAATCACCGAACATCGTAGCAATTTTCGCTGCAAGAAAACCCATACAAAAATGTGCAAACACTTTGTGGACTCTAACCATAATGAAGATTCTATGAAATGGGTGGTATTAGAGTCCAGTCCAAACTGCCCCAAAAACGCCCTGTTTCGTAAGGAACAGAGATGGGTACACCGATTGTCCACTGATAAACATGGCCTGAATGAAGAAATTCCCTGGCATTCACTCTAAGAATCTGCTACCACATATATCCCTGGTTCTACACCAGTTAAAAGCATACAAGAACTTACAAACTGACACCATCTCTGATGGGCTACACGCTAATTGATGACATATGTTCCTACCCACCGGCGTATTAGGGTCCACCTATATGCCAACTGTACCTCAGACAAGTCCTGTGCAAGTCTTTATACTAGACGGTCATTTTCCAAGGAATACTAACTGCCTATTACATTGTGGCCACCACGACCGGTTAGCCCCTCTACATTACATGCAGTAGACAATACGGGCCCAGTAGCTCAGTAATGTGGGTTTATCCATATCTCTCCACTAACTCGCGCTCCACTCACGCCCCTTTATCTTGCCACATACAGCTTAAAGAGCCAATACATCATAACTACGCATAGTGGCTCGCTAAAACCTTGACCATTACAAGATGGCCGCCACCCTTCCGGGAGCAATCATGTGACCGGGCCTCCAGGTATTTAAGCGCTAACACACGCCGGTCGCCGCATTTACTGGTTGTTTAAACAATCCATCCCTAATATTGGCGCACCACTAGCGCTCCAGTCCCTTTTCAATTCAGCTGTTGAGTTAATACAACTATTCACCACAATCATACAAGGAGGGACAACAATAGTTTGACCATCTCAAAATGGCCGCCACCTTTCCGGCAGCGATCACGTGACCAAGCCCCCTGGCGATGACGCGCTAACACACGCCGATCGCCGCGTTTGTTTGTTTAAAAACACCCGCCCGCCGAGCTCCTTCATCTACTCGAGCTCGGCGGTAACGGGTAGGTCAAGAAGCAGGGACACAGGCATGTTGAGGTGAGTGAGACCGGTAAAGGCGGGTCGAGGGCATCCTTTGCATTTATTTTTAGAGGCTAAGACTTACCCTAGTAAGCATGTTTAACACAGCGGCGCCTACCGCTTTACTGATGTACCTTTTTAACCTCTAGCCTCACCTAATGGGTTCACCCCTGATGTCCAATCCCGCCGACCCTCATGTGGCATTTAGTCCCTGACCTAGAGGTGAGTAGGGATTACATACTATGCAGACAGAGCATTCTGTTAAGCGTGTGCTTGTGGTTCTTGATCTGGTTGTTGCCATAGACATGCTATATATCACTTACCTTTTTAATGGTGCCTAGACTACTTGCACTGTACATGATTTAAGTCCAATTGGGTATTACATCCCTCTTAAACTGCTGCTATTTTAATCACTGTTTTTAACAAGATCACCCTTCCACACCACTACTGCCCCATTTCACACAGTTCCTGAGTGTGCCCCGCACTTGCACGTTGCACGCTCAAGGTCTTCAGGCATGCATTTTTTGTACTCAATGGTTCACAATACCGCCAGCATGCCACGTGTTCTATACCCCCTGGCATTGACAGAACATTCTTCTTATTTGACTATTGCATAATGTATTAATGATTGTTGTTCCTTTTCTCTATGTTTAGGCATAGGAGACCCCACAGAGGTAACACACAACATATACATGACACGAGCATGTCCCCTTCTCTCACTTTTTGTAAGGTCCTGAAGAATCGCGGGTAACTTGACCCAACGCGTGAAACATGTCGACCACTTTTCTCTAGTCTTCTCTAGTGTCACTCAACCTTATCTGTTGACACCTAGCAAGCTAGCCACACGTTTTAATTGCAGCCAGGGGACCCCCAGAATAAAGTGATTTCCGGTACCCCTAGCTTCATTTTAGCAACTACATCATCATCACATACCACCCTGCCCACACACCCCCACTTCACCATAAGGCTGTTGGATAAAAGATCTCCGCCAAAGAGCCCCCCTTGAGGTGAGCCCGTCGGGGATTGCACCGCCTCCCCGACGAGGAGCAAACGCCGATGATGAAGCATGACATCCTTCGGGGTGTGTGAGGCAAATACATCCAACAAAATGGATGCCCCAAGGTGCCATTCAAACACCTTTGGTCATGCCAGCTAAACTTCCCCTCTTCCACAAAGGAACAGTACAGCAACCTCCCTCTTGCATCAACAATATGAGTAAGGACATTAAGCAATTTGTCACTACCTGTCCAGTTTTTGCAAGACATAAATCTTCTCATAAGGCCCCGACGGTTTGTGAATACCAATGCCATCACCCAAACAACCTTGGCACACTGTGAGTGTAGACTTTATTGTAGGTTTACCACCAGTAAAATCCTTCACAACAGTATTAGTGATAGTGGATTTTTTGTCTAAAATGGCACATTTTGTACCATTATGGAAATTACCAACTATGGCAGAATTTGCCGATATTTTTATAAGAGAAATTGTGCGTTTATATGGTTGGCCAAGTAAATTGGTGTCAGACCGAGTTAGCCAGGTCAACTATAGATTTTGGAAAAAAATATGCGAAAAACTGAAAATAGATGTGGCATTATCCACTGCTTTCCATCCAGAAACAGATGGACAAACTGAACGACTGAACCAAACCTTACTTCAAATGCTACGTTGTTTATTGGCTGATTATTCTAGTGAATGGTTGGAAGCTCTCCCTGTAGCGGAGATTGTTTATAATAATACTGAGCATGCAGCTCTACTTTGCTCAACATTCTATTTCATGCAGGAGTATCATCCGAGAGCTATACCCATTTTATTAGAGGATTCCCTGTTGCCTACAGTAACAGATAGACTAACGAGATTAGGTGACATACAAGACAAGGCCAGGAAACATTTATTAAAGTACAAAGAAAGCATGAAAAGATAAGCAGACAAACATAGATCTGAGGCTCCAATGTGTAAAATCGGTGACAAAGAATGGCTCTCCACAAAGTACCTAAATATAGAGGGTCCCGAAAGCTGCAACCACGTTTCATTGGACCCTTTAGTATAACTGCCATAGTAAACCCGGTAACAGTAAAATTGGACTTACCAAAAGAATTCCCAGTACATGCTACATTCCATGTGTCCTTGCTTGAGCCGTACATCCCAAATACCTGACCCGAACCACCACCTCCACCCATACCAATTAAGGGAAATCTTGAATAGGAAGTGAAAAGCATAAAAGACGCAAAAAGAATTCATGGACGTCTGTTTTATTTAGTAGAATGGAAAGGATATGACGAAACTGAGAATTCATGCCCCACGGTTGATTAGACAGTTTAATCTAAAAAATCCAGGGAAACCCCGTCCAGTAGGAGGGCCTTTGAGGGAGGCGACTGTTAGGGTTTGTGCACAGCAAAGAGCATGTCCCCTCTCATTGCACTAGTGGTCTCTGTAATAGCTCTCTTTAAACATACTACTGAAAGCCTTTCTTGTTATCTCAGCCCCTCCCTAAGACATCTGTGTATGTTGCTCAATGTATCCACAAGTTTGGACATTGCTTTCTTGTTTGCACATTGGACCTTGCTTTTACCTCAACTCATTAGCATAATAACTGAAGCTCTGCAGTCTGCACACCTGCTTGTGAGAACCACACCCAGCTCTTCGAACCACACCTAGCCCTGTCTATAAAAGGCAGGCCCTGAGCCTCACCCAGTGCTTGTGCTCGTCTACCTCCCACTTACCTGAGAACAGATCCTTCAGCGCTGGCACTCCTGCTCTCTCCAGACCTTCATTGACATTTGACTTCAACGGGCGCGGCTTCTGGCTCTTCCTTCTTCTGGTTTCCGGCTACTTCTTGCCTCAGCCCCTCTTCTGTCCACTGCAATCGACCTGCAAAAGAGAAAGAGGTCAAGGTTAGACTGATCAGTATCCCTTTTCAGCAACAAGTAAGTGCAAAACCTTTTATTACCTGAAATAACTTTATCGGCGATTTCTGGGTTCATGTAAAGACAATTTGGAACAAGATATCTCCCACGAACTTTGTGGTTCAAACCCTTTGTTACAAGAATACTTTGTGGAACTTTGTGAAATAAACATTGTTTTACATGGAACTTTTTTAAGAATCAAACAGAGGAAACCATTGACAGCAAGACAAACAGCAAATCAAGGACTCGCACAAATTACATTCTGTATTTTGAAGTAAAATACAGTATTTGTTTTATAAAAAGTCTGGAAATGTGTGAAAAGTGATTTAGCTATTAAGAATTTAGGCTTTAGTTATATTAAGGTGAATGTTAGACGTTGGTAATTCTCATAATGATATTCGTTTGATTTTACAGAAGTTTTACAGTAATAGAAAGCACATCACAGAACAGTAACACATTCCAAACCTGGAAGCTTGAAACCAGGATCCAAGAGGTACTTTTAGAAGAGAATTTCTAATAAGATTAAGGTTTAGTTAGTAACACATTTAGGGATAGGTTGCACTTATCCGTTCTTTGTTTATGTTTCATTAGGCACCAGTTTCTACAGCAGTCAGAGAGGGCCGCAGATTTTAGCAGCTATTCTACAGAGGAAACGCAAGAACGGTGTTGACTCTCTTTTTTTATTTTATCCACTTCCCCCCTCCCTTGAGCTTCTGGTTCTTAGTGCACTGTTTTAAAACTAGTGTGCTGGAACAAGCAGTTTGAGGTTTGGGTCGGACTGTCTTCAACCTCCATCAGAACTGAACATAAACTCAGGTGAGCTGGGCTTGGACACTGAGTTCCCCCCCGAAAAAGTGAGATAAAGAAAAGTGGGCAGGGTAGAAATTGCCTGACCCCCAA
This sequence comes from Lissotriton vulgaris, assembly GCF_964263255.1. Lineage (NCBI taxonomy): Eukaryota > Metazoa > Chordata > Amphibia > Caudata > Salamandridae > Lissotriton > Lissotriton vulgaris. The sequence continues at coordinate 684,149,652 of NC_141685.1, read as the reverse complement.
GCCATGGAGTTGGGCTCCCCCCGGGACCCCACCAATGCATAAAAGCATTTAAAAAAACAAAATTGCCATGAAGTCGCAATAAATGCGAATTTGGGGCAAAAACAAACCAGCACGTCTTTTTCTAAAACCCCCGGGTGGGCCAAATCCAGTGGGCATGTGGGTAAACAAGGAGGTGACTCATGGTGCCCCCTTCTAGGCTTTTCCAAATCCCCGGGGGACCAACACCTCGCCTAAGCACTCAAAACTGAAAATAATTGGGGGGGAGCTGCACTCGGCCCCCCATGTGCCCTGGGGACCACCACCTCCCCAGACACATATATTATTTATTTATAAAAATGCAGCGAAGGCCCTAGGGTCTCTTTCGCAGCTCCAGGGACTTCCACCTTCCTGGGGATACAATGAAAAAATGAAGGATGTCTGTCTCGGACCCCTGGCCCTGGGCATTGCCACCTGCCCGGGGCTCACATAACATATTTGTTGGGGGCCTGCCCAGCCCCCCCATTGCCCCAGGGACTGCAACCTGTCCGGGCTACAAACAAATAATGAAGGGAGTGTGTCTCGGACCCCGGGGACCACTACCACGAGGGCTTACTTAACATTGAAGGGAAGCCCTCATGGAGCTCTACATGGCCTAGGGGACCATCCCTCAAGGGTAATGTCCCTGGGTGCCCACCCCTGGGACATTGCAGTTTGCTATGGCTTGATGGGAGCACCGCTTCCACCAAGGAATAGCAAACGCTGCTCCGTTTCGTGGAAAAAAGAGCATTAAAAATGCTCTCACTTCCACGAAGCGGAGCAGAATTGCTTTTGGGCAGAGGTAGCTGCATGTTAGCAGCTTCCTCTGTCCAAAAGCAATGCCCTCTCCCACTGGAGCCGACAGGGACCAAAGAGGACCTTTAGGCTCCCCTGGTGGTCCCCAAAGAAGAGGCCTGGCCCCAGGGGATGCGGTCCCCCGTGCCAATATCCGCCAAGGGTGGGGGGCAATGTGGCCCCCTACCCTGTTTTGGACTTACGGAATGTAACGGGAATGGTATTTGGCCCCCAAGGACAACTAACCCACCTGTTATCTCCAATAAGTCTCACACAGTGGGATTGCTAAGAGGTCTTCAGAGGCCACACCCCCTTCTCCACCACTTTTCAAATGTGGCTCATGGTGCACTACTGTTTAGGGGATGAAGTCCACTTTACTCCTGAGAGACCTTGGGGTTCAAGAAGCCCTCCTGGTACCTCCTGTTAGTCCTGAGAGCTGGTCAGAGGCCCAGCCCCCTTTCTCCACCACTTTTCCAATGCGACTACCAGTTAAAAAGCCATGGAAATTAACAAAAAATGCAAAGGTTACAGGGAAACTAGATTTAAGAATTAGCATTTAACAAAATCCACTGGAAAAAACAAAGGTTACAGAGACATTATAGTTAGGCTCAGGTTTCACTCATACAAAAGCAGAGAAATTAAGCAGTTATAGTTAGCTGAGCTAACTAAAACTCGTGCCTCCGCAATGCACTACTTATGACCTCACATATTACATCACTCATGAAATAGTCAGTGCCATCACTAATGACATCATTGATGACATCTCAAATGACATCATTGATGACATCATCCTTAAAATCTCTGATGCACCCACTCACACCCTAATATAGCCTTTCATACACTTTGTTCAACTTTCACACTAATATTGTCAAAACCATTGACACACCCATAGCACTACTTACACACCCACTCACATATTTATAGGTCTACACACACATCCACTCAGTCACCCATACAGCCATTCATACACAAACTAACTCACTAATACAGCCTTGGTATATCTACTCATACACCATACAGCCGCCTGCACAGTCAGTCACCCATAGAGCTACTCACACACCTACTCATTCACCCATAGAGTCAATCAAACAGCCACTTACTCATATATACAGTTATACACACACCCACTCACTTATTCATACAGATATGAGTGTCTGTATAGGACTGTTGGTGAATGAGTGGATGTGTGTGTAGATCTTGGAATTACTAAATAGGTGTGTTGTAAGTGGTATAGGTATGTCCATTGTTTGGAAAATCTTAGTTTCTATTTTCACGTGTGTGTATCAAAGGTTATATTAGGCTGAGAGGAGGTTTTCCACTCTATGACAAGGATGATGTTGTCAGTGATGTCATCTGAGATGTCATCAGTGATGTCATGAGTGATGTCACTGACCATGTCATGATTGATGTAATATGTGATGGTTTTGCACGAGTGAAATGTTCAGCTAACTATAACGCCCCTGAAACCTATGGTTTTTTCAGTGAATTTCTAAGGTTTTTTAAATGCTAATTCCTAACTATAACGTGCCTGAAACTTATGGTTTTTCAGTGAATTTCAAAGGTTTTTTTAAAGATAATTTCTAACTGTAACATAACTGAAACCTATGGTTTTTTAAGTGAATTTCAAAGGTTTTTTAAATGTTAATTTCTAACTATCCCTACAGAGGTAGAACATGTGAAGAAAGAAGAAAAAACACACATAAAGAAGAAAAAGGAATGCAGAAAGAAGCAACAGAAGTCTACAAAGACGAAGAAAAGTTCAGGAAGAAGGAAGACGTGCAGAAAGAGGCCTTGTTGCGAAATCATCCTGTACCCTCAACTTCTTCAGATGGGTACTGGTGGTAACTGACTCTAACCAGTCCTAGAGCCAGTGCTATGCTAAAAGACACTTAGAATACAGTTAAAACACCTACATACACTAGGGAACACTATGGGTTGGGGTACCCCCTGTTATTAGCATGACCTCCTCTGTAAGCCCCAAGTATATAATAGGGCAGGGGGATTAAAACAACCTCATAAAACATGCCACAGGGCGCATTTGCACACTGGTGAAGGGAGGGGGGGTTAAGCTGACGTGTGCAAACACGCCCGGTGGCCGTTTTAATTTGGTGGATAAAATCCCACTGAATCCTGAGTGTCCCTTGGGTACAACTAGCCTACCAGGTATCTCTAGTTAGCACCACAGAGCTGCGTTGCAGAGTGGTGTAAAAAGGGGCAAGGCTTGGACCACCTCTCTGCAACGCAGCGCTGTGGGGCCTACTGAAAGCACCTAGGGGACTAGTTGGCCCCCATGGGCCCTAAGGATTGAAGGTGAATTATTTCCCCAACTTAAAACATGTCACAGGGCTTGTTGGCAAACATCACATCAGGCCCCGTCCCCTCCCTTCACCACTCTGTAAACACATCCTGTGTCCGTTTTAGGTTGGCTGATTAAGTTAATTTGAATCCAGAGGGTCCCTAGGGTCAAATAGCCCACTAGGTACCTCCAGTAAGCGCCATTGAAGAGAAGTGTAAAAAGGGGCACTGCCTGCACCACATCTCTGCAACGCAGCACAGTGGCGCTTACTGGAAGCACCTGGTGGGCTAGTTAGCCCCCAGGGGCCAACAGCCTTGATGGGGAATGATTTCCCCAACTTAAAACGCGCCACAGGGAGTGTTTGCACATGTCACATCAGACCCCGTACCCTCCCTTCCCCACTGTGTAAACACGCACTGTAGCCATTTTAAGTTGGGAGAATAAGTCCCCTTGAATCCTGAGGGTACCTAGGGGCAAATTAGCCCTCTAATTTCAAGTTTCAAGTTTATTTATTTTGTTTGATTAATTAAAATCTTACAAAAAGTAGCTAAAATATCAACAATTTAAACATTATAAAACAATCCATAAGTTCAATTAATATCCTAAAAACTTGATTATATATCATACACATTAGGTTATAAAGTAATCAGTCATTTGTGATTATGTTCAAAGACTTGATTATATAATATACATATTAGCACAGTCCATTAGTTAATCAAGCAAGAGCCTCCAACTTTTTTCTTAAAGCACAAAAGAATTTAACAAATGCTGAGTTCATTGATAGATCTTCTGAGTTTAAACATGTCCTTACTCCACATATGTTAAACAGTCTCTTAAGTATAGTTTTTCTTTTATTTTCCAGATCCGGACAAAGACACAACAAGTGTATAATGTTTTCTTGTCCCGATTTACAAAGCCTGCATAGTTTGTCGTCTTTTGATCTTTTCCATGGTGGTAAGTGACATAATCCTGGCAAGTAGCCAAATCTAGTGTTGGTAAAGATTTGTTTATTTTTCTTGGACCATGATGTTTCCAGGTCGTTTTGCACCTTTTTTCCCGTAAATACATTTACAATCGGCCATACATGATTTCTTTTTACAAAGATATCTTTATCCTTTATCAAGAAAAGATGGTTGGTAAGTTTATTTATTGTTTTTTTGAAGCTCTCCTGTGCGATAGTGGTGTTCCAAATTGGTGTTATACCAAATTCTTCAATTGCTTTATTTAAGTAGGAGCAGCCATGTACATTTTTGTTTATTTCTACTTCTTGCCACAGTAAACGGGACATTTCATTATCCTGATCGTTTTTTATTCTATTCCATACTTTCAGTATATACCCTTTCCTTGCATACCATAGGTTGTTTAGCCCAAACTCCAACCTCACCTGGGCTTGTGAGGCATTATTTGGGAGAGAGAATAAGATTCTGCACATTTTAGCGACAGCGGTATTTTAATGATCTCGGCATCTTCCCCATTTATTGCCTCACTACTGTATGTTAAAGTAAGTAGTAGTTTTGCAGCAATTATTTTTAATAAAGGGTGATAAGACAGGTCTCCTATGGTTTTCTGAATAGTTCTAAATGCCCCAACAAGGGAGTTTGCTTTCCTTGTGATATCAAGCTTTTGAGGCAAAAAAGTTGCCATTATCATTAAAAATGACACCCAAGTATTTGTAGACAGCTACTTGTTCCAATTCTTTGTCATCCAAAAACCATTTATGTTTAAATTTGCACATTTTTTTAATAACCATTACTTTGGTCTTAGCTTTGATTATTAGCATACCGTTTTTCTTTGAATATTTAAAAATGCCATCAATTAATCGTTGCATTCCAACTTTGGTATAACTTAGGAGTATGACGTTGTCTGCATACAACAAGCTGGATATCTGTTTGTGTCCTAACCTTGGAGGATGTGCATTGATTTCATTTAACTCAGAAGAGAGATCAGCTACAAATAAATTAAAAAGTAAGGGGGCCAAGACGCACCCTTGTTTAAGACCACTAGAGGTAGGAATTTCATTGGTCAGTGCGTTTCCCTCACCAATCCTCACCCTGACCCAAGTTTCGGAGTGCACAAGCCTAATCATCTTTAACAAAGTATCCGGAATTCCTTGTTTGTTAAGATTTTCCCACAGAAGCTCTCTGTCAACACAGTCAAAAGCGGATTTGAAATCTACGACACACAGGTATATGGGTTGTTTTATTAAAATTGCCTTATCAATTAATACCGATAATGTTAAAACATTTGTAGATGTTCCAAGGCCTTTAATAAAGCCTGTTTGGTTCAGGGGCAAAACCTGATTTTACTTTGCCCTATCCGTCAAAGTCATCAATAGGATCCCAGCAAACAATTTTGCATCTGTATCTTGCAAGGTAATTAGGCTATAGTTTTCCGGCAATTGCCAATTTCCTTTCTTAAAGATAGGTGTTATTAGTGATCCTTTCCATGACTTTGGATTTGTCCACTCTGGACCACTTCACTGAAAACATCGGCCAGATAAGCAGACCAAAAATCTGGTGCTTCCTTGTATAATGCAAAAGGGATACCATTGGGACCAGGGGCCCCATCCTTTTGTTTTTTTATCAATCTGGCCACTTGAGATTTGGTTATATAAATTTCACAATCGCCTTCCAGGTCAACTTTTGTATTGTTTTCATGATTGCTACATTGATAATATGCTGTGGGTTCAGGATTTAGATGTTTTTTAAGAAACGTCACCCATTCTTCTTCAGATAGGCTAGATCCTATAACAGATTTATTTGGTCTGGCTAGGCCGTTAATTAATCTCCAGAACTCCTGTGAGTTTGTTAAAGTGCTTGCGGGAACATTTTTTGTCCACAGCTCTTGTCTGGCTTTATATTTTTTATCCCAAATTAATTTCCTTAGAGTGTAGTTTGTGTTTCTTAATAATACCCATATTTCCTCTTTGAACCGCGACTTGGTTAGCTGTTTTCTAAGTCTATTTCGCGTACTTCTAATTTTCCTTACAGTATACGGGAGAAAGAAGTTAGATTATTTCACTCTGGGCCATTTTTTTCCTTTGTACACCAGTTTCCTTTTATTGGGGCCCTCAGCATTGAAGGAGAATTTTTTCCCCAACTTAAAACGCGCCACAGGTCGTGTTTGCGCACATCACCACAGGCCCCGTCCCCTCCCTTCCAAAATGTGTAAACACGCCCTACGGCTGTTTTAAATTGGTAGATTAAGTCCCTTTGAATCTTGAGGGTCCCTAGGGTCAAACTAGCCCGCTAAGGTACCTCCAGTAAGCGCCGTTGCAGAGAGGTGTAAAAAGGGGCACGGCCTACCCCACCTCTCTGCAACGCAGCGCAGTGTCACTTACTGGAAGCACCTGAAGGGCTAGTTAGCCCCCAGGGACCCTCAGGATTCAAGGCAAATTAATTTCCCAACTTAAAACACGCCACATGGTGTGTTTGCACACTTTACCTCAGGCCCCGTCTCCCCCCTTCACCACTGTGTAAACACTCCCTGTGGTGGTTCTAAGTTGGGAGATTAAGTCCCCTTGAATCCTACAGGTCCCTAGGGTCAAACTAACCCACTAAGTACCTCCAGTAAGCGCCATGGAGCTGCATTGCTGAGTGTTGTAAAAAGGGGCGTGGCCTCTGAACACCTGTCTGCAACGCAGCTCCCTGGCGTATACTGGAGATAATTGAAAGAAGCCCCAGCCCCCCTTCACATAAACAATCTTGTGCCCCGGATTTGGCCCCCCCGGGGGCTAATTACCAAGGAAGCACAGAATCGGCAGGATCCGCGCACCCTGCGCGGATTTGGCCGATTAAAAAAAAAAATTCGGCCCTAGGGGTCTTTGTGGGACCCCCTAAGCAGGCCTAGGGGGTCAGGGTGTTTCTACCCTGCCCCCTTTTTGCAATTTTTGTGGGTTTTTTCTGCTTTCTTGTGCCTATGATGGCTGCCAACACTTCCTGGTTTGGAGTGCTGACAGCCAATTAGCATACAGCTTGTCATCGGGAGGGTGCGTGGATCCACCACGGCCATAGATATATAAGTGATTTTACTTTTGATTTTCTCAGGAACTACTGAACGGATTTACACCAATAAGGCACAAGTCTGAACCAAGGACTACCTCTTTGCCAAATTTGGTTTAATTGCGTTCAGCAGTTCGGGCTGTAGCTGTGGCTAAAGGTTCCTATGGAAAATTGCATAGAGAAAACACGTTTTGGGCCCCCCTTTTTTCTTGGCCCCCGCTTGACGAATCACCCCGCGACTTTCATGATAGGAGCAGTCCGGAGCTGGCCATATGTTTTGACATTTTTGCAAAGATTCGTCAACCGGCACCAAAGTTATTCCAAATAGAATGTTGCGGATTTCTTATTGTGCTAACTAAAACTACCTACTAGCGACCGCCAGTAGGTAATACATATATATATATATATATGTATATTCCAGCTCAAAGAACTGTCCATCAGACGAAGAGCATTCTAACACCAGCACTAGGTCGCAAACCTTCAATGGGTATGAACGGCACTCCACATGCCGACTTATTTCACAGCTGACCCGTCTTGATTTGACTAACGCGTTTCGAAGTTGAAAGCGGTGACAGTCAGGGAAGTGCATGTTCTGGCACAGCCCAATCAATTTAATGGTCCTAAATGACACGCCCCAGATGGGCTGCTCTATTGAGAGCTGTGTGCGGCATTTTTGGCATTGTAGTGACAGACTCCCTCAATGGGTGCATGATTAAAAACTGTTGGCAACCTTGTAAGCCCTCGGATGGGCCTCAGCTGATGGGTCAAAGTTTTGGGTTGTGCACCGCCTTATGTTCTATCAAAACTTTTGTCGTGCTCAAGGGTAACACTCCCCTCCAGGAGTGTAAACGAATAATTCTAGTGTAGCAGAACTATTACACCATAGGTCTCTCACCCTTGGCACTGATGTGGGGGCTGAACTATATTCAGCTAAAAGTTTTTTTCAAAAACCATTTGTCGATTAATTTCGCTGTAAACTTCACATATTTTTTATCAAAGTTCTCTTTATTCTTTTCTTCTTCATATGTTTTTATTCACATATTTTGAACCATCTTCTAACACATGTTGTATAATTCCCATGCATTTCGGTGCCCCAGGCACCTTCATCAGGGAAAATACGAAATGTGCAAATAAACATACTTAATACCACAAACTCTACCCTTCCCAGTTCATGCTTATGCGCTCGCGCTACTGTTCTAGGTGAGTGTAATTACTGCTCTTGATGTTAAACACACAGTCTGTTTAAACCATCTTATTGGTCAGATGTTCTATTGAATTTCATCAGAACAATCACAAATGAACTTCTGTGCGAACGTTTTGCCGCTTAACTGCTAACTAGATGTCTGCTGCGAACGCGCTCTGTCTAAATGTGATTAATATTACCTCGCGTGCAGTTCTAACGCAAACTCCTTACTCTTCGTTGTGTTCGTGCGGTCTGTGTTACAGAGCCGGCATGGGACGGGTATTCACGCAAAGCGTATTATGCGTGTGGGTGTTGGCTGCTATGTCTTTTTTTTATGTGTCTAACTTTATTGACTATTGAGTGCCTGCTATGGAAAGTGAATAACGCTGCGCATGCTCCTGCCGGTATCCATGCTAACAATAGAAATCATTTCATAGGTAGAAGTTTCGGGTATAAGGCTGTCTTAAAACCTACATGTATCACGGTTAACATTATGGATATTAAACAGTTACAAATAACAAAGAAATTCTGTCCGATCATTGAGCCCGTTCGGCTTAAGGCTGTTGAGATGGTAAATCCAGTAAATCTCTCGTTTGAGTAAGTTCTTTTTGTTATGGGGACCCTCAGCTTTAGGAATGGATTCCATGACACATGCCCGCAGTTGATTTATGTGATGTCGTTTTTCCAGGAAGTGTGTGGCCACTGTGGATTTAAGCATACCAGTTCTTGTGTTGCTCTTGTAGTCTGTTAATCTGGATTTAAACTTTCTCTCCGTATGTCCAACATATACTGACCCACACGGGCATTTCAACATGTATATTATATTCATGGTATCACACTTGGCATTAACCTTTAATGGAATTTTGTGTCCTTTCAAGGGGTGGGAGATTGTGTTGCCTTTCATTATGTTGTGACAATTGCTGCAGCTCATGCATGGTACTGTTCCTCTGAATGACTTCAGCTGGGTTGTTCCTCTCTGGTTTTTAACATTTCTCCCAAATTTCGGCCTCTGCTATGGGCAAATAGTGGGTCTTCATCAAATATTCCTTTGAACTCAGTTTCTAATTTTAGCATCTGCCAGTGTTTCTTAATGATCTTCGTGAATTGACAACTCACATTCGAAAATTTACTAACGCATGTGATTCTGTTATCTGCTGTTTTTTTCCTGGTGGTAAGTAGTTCTTCTCTCGGTTTTTGTTGTTCCCTTGTTAACGCTGTTTTAACGGTGGTTGTAGGATATCCCCTATCCAAAAATCTATGCTCCATTATTTTCAATTGTTCTTGACATTCTTGTATATCTGAGACCACTCTCCTGACCCTCAGAAATTGAGAGTAGGGCAGGTGTGTTTTAAGAGACTGTGGGTGATGACTTTCGTACTTTAAAAGATTGTTCCTGTCTGTGGGTTTACGGTACAGGTTCGTACGGAATTTTTTTCCTTCTCTTGTGATTTCCATATCTAGAAATTGTATTCTGTTCCTGTGGATTTGCCATGTAAACCCAATCCGGTCATTTCTTGTGTTTAGTGTTTCCAGTTGTTTTTTCAGGGATTCTGTATCTCCTTTCCATACGATGAAGATATCATCTATGAATCTTACATACATGAGTAAGTCTGATGCCCATAGTTGGTTCTGATAGATGTATTGTTCCTCAAATGTTGCCATGTACAAATTAGCATACGCCGGGGCGGCGCAATTGCCCATTGAAGTTCCACTGAGTTGGATGAACCATCTTTTGTTGTATTTAAAGTAACTGTTCATGAGGGTAAATTCCATGAGTTCCATTAAGAATATTTGTAAGTCATGTGAATACGTGCTGTTCAACAAGGCATGTTCTATCGCTTCTAATCCCTCTCGATGAGGTATTGACGTGTACAACACCTTTACGTCTATTGTTGCCATCACAATATCTCCTTGGATGTCAAGTAGTTGAAGTTTGTTCAAGAAATCTGTTGTGTCTTTGATATAAGACAAGGATTTCAACACCAATGGTTGCATGTATTTGTCTAGAAATTTACCCACAGGTTCATGGAGGCTTCTTTTCGTGGGCACAATGGGGCGGCACTGTGGTCTTTTCGCACCTTTATGTACTTTTGGTACCATGTATAGGATAGGGCTGCTAGGGCTGTCTTGCATAAGATATTTGCTTGTTTTTGCAGTTATGGTGCCCCTTTCCTCTGCTCTTTGTAGAATGGATTGCAAAGTTTTTTGGATTTCTTCTGTTGGGTTAAAGTCAATTTCCATGTATAATTGTTCATCCTCAATGTGTTCTTTGACCACTGTCTCATAATAGGATGTGTTTAGTATCACAAGTGCCCCTCCTTTGTCTGCCTTTTGGCATACAATTTTGTCATTTATGGCTATTGCTCCAATTATTCCATATTCTTTATTGGTCATGTTGCGTCTTTTGATTTTTTTGTGAAAATTGATTTTACTGATGTCTCGTTTGCAAAGTTCCTCAAATAGATCGATAGTTTTGTGGCTGATCGGTGGCATATAGATGCTGTGCGTCTTTAAGCCCTTTAATTCATCTTGGGGTTTTGGTCCTGTGTCAATGGCCACATTGTCAAAAAAATGTTGCAGTCTCATTTTCCGAGTTAGTTTAAACAAGCTTACATCTAGTTCCAATTTGTTGGTGTGTGCTGTCGGTACGTATGACATGCCCTTCTGAAGTGTCTCAATTTGAATTTTGTTTAGGTTGTCATCCGAGATATTAATCACCAGGTTTTTTATGTCTGTTGATGTTTCTTCAGTTTGTCCTTCTTGGTCATGGTCCTCGTTTGTGCTTGTGCTGATGGGCCCATTCTCATCCTGTGCTGATACAAGATTGCCAACAGTTTTTTATCGTTCACATTTTTTATGTAGCTCTGCGGAATTCTGTGGAGTAAAACTCCACAAGCTTTGCACATCCTTACTTATAAGCCATTCTTTAGAATGCATCTGACTCCTTTATGGCATCTAGCCTAGTTTTCAAGAATACTAAGGACCAATTTGCAGTTGTATTGATCAGATCTTCAAACAGTTTTGATCTCATCTTTATAGGTTTTTGAATTTATCTTATTTACAAAACAGGAGATTCTATATTAAGACCACAACATAGAGTGTTAGACAACTCTGATGTGTGGTGCAATGTAAGTCCATATTTTCCATGCATCTTTACTTAAAAAGTCCACCTAGTTAGAGTATCCATTCAATTTCCATTTTGCAGCATATTAGTCTCTAAGAGTGGCTGTTGATCTAGTGTGATATCCTCCAGGTGGGTGGACACATTGAGACATGGAATAGACTAATGCTTGAACATTTAATCTTTCTTTTTTAATGTTCACAACAATGTTTTATGTCAAACCTTTTTGGGTGATTTAGTCAAACATAAAAAATCTTTATTTATTTTATTATTCCTTAAGCATCTGACTCATAACATCATTATCAAATAGTTTATGTATGGAGTGCATGTTTGGACAGGATGAATGTGCTAAATTTGCAAAATAATACTGTTTCTCATGTTGCATGGCAAATTCCCCTTCTTTTGCTGGTTTGTACAATATGTTAATTGCCAACCTAGGTGGTTTATTGACCCATATAAATGCAGAAAAAATTCTCTACCTTTCCCTAAAACATTTTTTGTACAAAAATATGGAAGTGCAGAATATAAAAAAATTAAATATTAGTGAAATAGACATTCTAATCAGAGCTATCCCACCAGATTGAGAGAGGAAGATGATTCCATTGTATAAATAAAGATGTTAATTTATATGTTAATGGTCTGTATTTTAACTCATATAGAACATCCAAGTTAGCAGCCATATATATTCCCAAATATCTCTTTGGCCTCAATTAAATAATGTGTGAATAATTGTTGGATGGGTATAAAGCCATTTTGATTTTGATTTATCAATTAACCCACAATTTGATTCATCCTATTGGACAGCAATGTTGCTAATATTTTATAGTCTTCGTTAAAAAAGCTAGTCGGTTAATATGAGTTCTGTATTATAAATTTTTTTAAGAAACCCTACAATTATACCTGCATCAAAAGAAGATGTAAACTATTCTCTCTTCAACGTGTAGTCTGCTATCTTTAAAAATATACTGATTTACAATTTTCAAATTTTGTTTTAAAAACAAAAAAGGAAAATTATCCCCCCCCCCCCCTAGTTTTCCTATTTGCTAAAGGTTTTACCATTGTCGCTACTATTTTCATTGTAAACTGATTGCCAATGCTTGCGCCAAACTCCAATCCAAAGTTCGAAAAGGAAGATTTTCTTTTTTTTTAACTGTATTTTGGGAACATTTAATTCTCGTTGGTAGCCATACATATTTGTTATAATGCTGTAACAACAAACATGTCCTGAACAATCTCAACAACTGTAATTTGAGTGTTTGTTTCAGCATCATAAATGGACTCAATCAGAGTGTTTTGATGATTTTTCTCATGCTTGCCAGGTCACAAACAAACCAGAATATTCACTATCTTCATCTGCCCCATACCGATGCATTTTACTAGTCAGATCATTTTCCTTTTGATAGTAATCCAATGTTTCTTGTTTTGCTCTCCCAAAAGGATGACGATTGTTGCTATTCTTATGAAGCAGATATCTTTCATCAGCCTATTTGATCTGATTTTCCAAAGCCTTCTTTGTTTCTCTAATTGTATTTCTTATTATAACTTTTGTTATTATGGTAACCCTGATGATGGCCTTATATGCCACCCGTACAATATAGGTACTAGCAGAATGCTCATTCTGCAAAAAAATACTGGGTCATTCTATTTTAATTTCTGATAACTCAGAGTTCCTTTTCTACATGCAGTTTATTTTGCGACTGTATATAGAAAGATAGGGGCTTCCTAATACCGGCAAGAAGCCTTTCTACCATTGATTGTTCCTAAAAACCATAATGATGATGTTCATACTGCTTAAGAATTTTGGGGCATATTATCAAGCAGGGCATTAAAAATGATCGCCGTTTTAGCAGCAGAAAACTGCTGCTAAAGCGGCGGTAATGGGCTTGATAATATGGCCTTGTGAATTCCAATAGAAACCCATGTTCTGGTGTGAACATGGGCTTCTATTGGAATTCTCCAGGGCATATTATCAAGCCCATTATCACCACTTTAGTGGCAGTTTTCTGCCGCTAAAACTGCGATAATTTTAACGCCCTTCTTCATAATATGCCCCTAAGTCAGATGATATTAGCGAAAATCTCAGCCTTGCTGCTGACTGATGTGCTGTATGTTCACAATATGTATATTTAAAATGTGCAATGTATTCTGTAGCAAATGTGCAAGCTGAAAATATGTGGATAGATACACATATCCTTGCTTATATTGCAACGTTGGCACATATTGTATTTCAAACTTGTACATAATATAAAATCTGAATTGGAAACAAAATCCTGATATATCCAAACACTGTCAGCGAAGACCATGAAACGGACCACCACGCAGTGAGTTGATTTTAAAGTGCTTTATTCTCCACCAAAGCATCCATGACGCGTTTCGACAGGGAAATATAAAATCAATACATATGCAGACCCATAGATATGTAAAAATGCACATATTTTCGAATACCAGAAAACCTCTCACTACATGCGCTAAGCAATTGTGACTATTATTTATAAAATACAAACATAATTTAGTAAGCGAGGGAATGGCCATGCTCTAACAAATTGATAATTTGACTGCATACTTCTGGAACTGCAAATTCTCACATTTATTAGTATGCTGATACCCATGCCATACTCTCACCTTACCTGCTCTAATGGTTCTCACCTAATCTGACCTCCAAAGAGTATATATACTCCCTCAAACTGGAACCATGTCACTGTGGCAGAGCTTTCTGGTCCTCCCTCTTCCCAAATCCTGACCCCACCAACTAACATTCACTTATTTCTTCAATCTTCTGATCTTGCTGTAATTCATTTGCATTGTAGCAAACATATGAATTTAACATTAATACACAACCTTGAATTTCACAGGCTGGACTATTGTAGCCTGCGCTCCCGTTGACAGGAAAGGTGCTAAGTACATTTTAAAATTCCTCAGCCTGCAGGCTGTGATAATGCTCATATCGGAAAATGACTCTCGAAAAATACCCCAAAAGAAAATGCATTTTTTAACATCAAAGAGCTACTCTCACAGGGCTTTACTCAATATCTATTCCTTAACCCTGAGCTTTGCAAAATGCACTAGCAATGTTATAAGGCACATACAATTAGATGGAATGTGTGATGGTATCCTATGTGTCCTCATAATTGTTAGATCTTTTGGGAAATCTAGAAGAACATGGCTTCGAATTAGAGCCTCTGTTAGAAATTGGGTCCCTAGTTGGCAGAGGTATGCAGCCTGTCTAAGAAGGGACCAATATCCTAATCACGGTAAGCTAGATACAATGTGATCACCCTCTCATAGCTTGTCACAGAGCAGTCAGGCTTATCTAAAGAGGCAATGTGTATAGAATGTGTGCAACATACACACACTGTAATAACACAATGAAAACACCACAAAAATACCCCACTAAGGTTTAGAAAAATAGAGAATAATTTTAGGAATAGAACAAGACCAAAACGACAAAAATAAAGAAGAACTGGCGTTATGAATTTTTAAAGAAAAATTGTAAAATCGTGCTTAGAAGTCAATAGTGCTAAGGGGTTTATTGAGGTTGCACTAGACTGGGGTAAATTCAAAGTTCAGGCTGACCGTGGGGGAGGGCTGGCTGGCTACAAGACTCAGGTAGGTCCTACTGACAATGTACCTTGGATGGAGCAAGCATCGACGTCAAAGACTTGATGAGAGTAATCGCTGTGTCGTCACCCATCCCATGGGTGGAGGCCAAGTGTCAGCGCAGACCTGCGCAGTTGATGAAGACTTCGGTGTCAAAACCCTTAACGATGCAGACACTACATCATCGTCCAGCCGCGCTGTTTGTCATGGTCGAGCCTTGCAGCCCATCAAGGTGGTGTCCTCATCGCCTCCTGCATTGGCTTCGAAGGGTAATGCATTGGTTCTGATCAGCGCAAACCAACATTGATGGTCTGGAAAGCAGAAATCAACTTTCACGAGCCCAGGGCTTGATAAGGCCCAAAGATGGTAGAGTCCAGGTGCTGTTGTAAAGTTGCAGGAAGTCTTTAATTACTCGAGGACTTAATTACAGGGGGCAAGCCAGCTATCCCTTGCAGTCACTCTGGATTCAAGTGAGATTGGTCCATTGCTTGTCCTCAGCAGGGCAGAGATCAGCAGAAGATGGGGAACCTCAGCAAAGCAGAAAGCAGTTCTTCATAGCAGCAGTCAAGAACAGTGACAATCCTTGTGGCACAGCAGACTTTACTCCTGCCAGAGTTCATTACAGGTCCAGTAGTGTATTGTCTTGGTAGGGTCAGAAGCCCAGTACTTAAACAGAGTTGTGCCTTTGAAGTGGGGGTGACTTCTAAGTATGCCTTTGAACTGCACAGGTTCCCTTTCATCTTAGCGCTGTCTTTCAGGATATCTGTGGGGGGTAATCAACCATATGTGTGGGAAACAAGACACTTCCTCTTCAGCTGTAAGTGTAAGCTACCCCTCCCTCTTTCTGCTCAGGAAGAGCTATCAGAATTTAGATGAATGCAGCTGAGTTCTCTGTCACTCCCACCCTTCCTGTGTTTGTGGCTATCTAGATGAAATGCACAAAGTGTAGCTGTCACCCATTCCTGTCATGCATTGAACACGGACAGGCTGAAAGGCACAGAAAGCAATAAGAGCAGAGAAATGTGCGCTTTCTAAAAGTGGCATTTCTAAAACAGTAATGTTGAATCCAATTTTACCAGTAATGAGCATTTATCATTACCATCCCAAAGATGTGAAACATGATGCAGCTACTCCTTTCAAATCAGGAATTGCAGCTTAAAAGTGTTTTAAGGGATTCCCAATGATAGCATATGAGAGGAGTAGGCCTCAAAGTAGTTAAAAGAAATAGCTGTTTGTCACTACCAGGACATGTACAACGTAAAAGTAAGTCATACCTTTTACTTACTCTGCACCCTTCCCCTTAGGGCTACCTAGGAGCCACCTTATGGGTGACTTATGTGTAATAGAAGGGGAGATAAGGCTTGGCAAGTGTTTTTAAATGCCAAATCGAAGTGGCAGTAAACTGCGCACACAGGCCTTGCAATTGCAGGCCTGAACCAGGTTTGAAAGGCTATTCCTGTGGGTGGCACAACCAGTGCTGCGCCCATAGTAGCCTTTAGATTACAGGCTCTGGGTATATGGAATACCCCTTTACTAGGGACTTATAAGTAAACTAAATATGTGAATCAAGTATACAGCAATGTTGCATGTTTAAGGGAAAACGCATGCACTTTAGCACTGTTGAACTGTGGTAAAGTGCTCAGAGTCCTAAGGCCAACAGAAATATACTGCAATAAGTGGGAGTAAGCAGGCAAAAGGTTTGGGGTAAGACCACCCTAAGAATGACAGGTCTAATAGCCTCTACATAAGACAGTGTCCTGGTTGCATCCTCCTTATGCTCAGCGATCCCAGCTATTCTCAGATTAGGTAACCTGGAATGATTTTTAAGTTCTTCTTCCAAAGTGATATAATTTCTATCTTACAATAATCTACCAGTGCACTTGATTTTTACAATCTGTCCATACAATTTGAGATTTGCTGATCCATTGCAACCTCTCTACTGTTATTCATTGGCTCAAATCGCTTGGAGAGTTGCTGGGTAGTATCTATCAGGCATTGTTTAATCTGTTTAATTTCCACTAATATTTACTTTAACATTATAGGTACCTCTCTGTTCATTAGATTGATTTTATGCACAACAGTCCCAATTATGCCTTCCATGTCACTAGGCTCAGCTGAAATACATTCAGGTGAATTGCCAGAAATGTGTAATAGTAGGGTTGACAAAGAGCTTTGAAACAAAGTTTTGCCATTGGAATCTGGGGAGGACTTTTTGATTGGCATTTTGCTACATACAAAAGGCTAATTCCCACTGAATTGATAGCAATTTTACTCATATGAAGAAGCAGCAATAATTCCTCATATCTCACTTTTTTAGGATTTTGTGGAGTTTTTTCTGGACAGCCAGTCATCACCTCTTTTAATATCTGTGGATCTAAGATATTTTTGTAATTGTCAGAGAAGCTTTCTTTTTGCACATTTGATGTTAAGAAATCAGGATTTACACATTCCATTTCTATTCATTTTCATTGCCATCTCAGTACTTCCATACTTTGCACAAGGGCCAGAGCCAACTCATTATTCATATCTTTAGTCTTTGTTACTGGGGCTCCCGTAAATAGGGATGTGGTTAATCAATATTGCCTCACCTCCAAGACTCAGTGCACCTTCCTTAATGCCTTCCATAATACCTTCTATGATGTTTACTTCTTCTCAAACTGTAGAAGCACTGTTTATCATCATTTATTTAAAGCCATTGTTGTTTTAAGGATCATTAAGCCCCTTTTGGAGTAGGACTCTCTAAAGCTTTGTAACCAACGCATATTCATTTGCTTATCCTCTACTCCTTAATTGTACAGGGCTCTTTCACTGAGGATTTTATGATTATTTCTTTTCACTGCAGTAAATTAAAGTGGGCTACCCAGAGTCCTTGTGTCTGTCAGTGCCTTTAATTTATTACACAGTACCACACAAACAATGCCAGCTTGTTGCCATGCTGGCCTCATTGGCTTTTTGCTCACAGAAGGAATAAAAGAGCTACAAGTTCAACCCTATTGGTAGCAGCAGAACATACTTGAGTCAACCACTAAGTAGCCAATGGAGAACGAGGGCTTACCAACTAAGCGGTGAGAGCGTCTTTATTGAGCCTCACACTTCATCTGCCTTACCAAAGGGTTTCGATTGCATAAATATGGTCTATAGCAACAATGATCTTCACTAATATGTCCTGCTGACCTCATTCCAGCCCCAAGTGGAATCAACAAAGAATGTGGATAGTTGTAGTTTTACCAAAGCTATGCGTTGGTGAGCGATGGTTAACAAGGGAGGGGGGGGCGGAAAGTCTAAGCCTAATCCGGAGAAATTGAGTTAGGATTTCTTTTATTTGCATTTTTACTAATGCAACATAGACTGTAGTGTTGTTACACCAGGAGACTCCAGGAGAAAGAAACGCCAAGACCACCACCACATTAGATCAACAAGCATTTTGGCATGCTAAGCGATGGCGAGGTCACAAGAGGCATCATTAACGCAAAAGCTATGAGCAACACTCTGAGGTGGGCATCATCTCCTAAGTGATCATAGTCCTACTGAACATTGTAAGAGAGCAAATATATTTCAAGCAGCTAGATATCCTTTTGTGAATACCTAGCAGATGTAAATATAGTTATTTTCGCCCATAATTGTATAATTATAACCAAAACTCCCTTTGTGAAATGGAAACTCGGTATTATTATCAATAAATATATTATTTGTTTCAATGTATTATTTTTATGAAAAGAAGATTATTGTTTAATTTTGTAGACAATGTCATATTACTTATTATAAATTGTTAAATTACTATCAGGTTACCTATAGTTGTAAATTCTTATCAATCTTTTATTATTGTTTTATAGCACACAGCTAGACATTATGAGTAGTATACAAGTGTTTTTGTATCCAAGCCATTTAATTCTCTTCTATGTTACTGTTTCTAACCATTATTTGGTTTATGAGGCTAAATAGAAAAAATACTTTAAATTATTACATTGTTTCTTAGTGTTGTTTACTTTACTAGATTTGAAAAAAGGTGAGTTGTTAATGCTTGTCCTAACTGATTCCTCTTTGAGTTTTTTGTTGAGAATACCTGTTACTGATGTTCTTTATGGGCCACATTTATCAAGCATTTTTGCATTGGCAAATGGGTCCATTCTCAGAATCGGCCTGTTTGCAAATTAAAAAACTTTTTTCACATGTATCAAACCCTAGTTTGCGATTTGCTATTTGGAAGGGGTGTGTTTGGGGCGTCCCTTCCAAATACCAAATCGCAACAGTTTGTATGAATGTTTTGTCACCACGAATGCTGTCGCAAAACATTCCCATTTTACCTCTAACTTGAAGTTAGTGGTAACCCATTTGGGGTTTGTTATTGTATGCAAAAACTCTTTTAAGAGCAGGCAGTGGTCCCACAGACCACTGCCTGCTCCTCAAAAATGAAAAGTGAACTATTAATTTTTGTTTCCTAAACACAACCTGTTTTCCTTTAAAGAAAATGGGTTGCATTAACAAAAAAACAAAACAAAGATTGCTTTATTTGACAGCAATCAAAGACAGCATGGTCTGCTGACCCCAGCAGACCACCATCCCCATGATTTTAGTGAATCATAGGGGTCACAAATTGCGACCTACCTCATTAATATTAATGAGGTAGGTCGATTTGCAACCCTCTACGAATCGCTATATGAAACTATTGGAGTTTCATACATTTGTAATAGCAACTACCTGTTAGAAATGGGGGTCTATAGTTGGCAATGTCTTGCACCTTTATCAAAGTAGGGACACTTTTTCCTCATCAGGGTAAGAATGACACACTTCTAAAATAACCCTTGCTCATCCTCTTGGTAGCTTGGCACAAGCAGACCGGCTTATCTCAGAGACAGTGTGTAAAGCATTTGTGCACACATATGACAATACAGTGAAAACACTACAAATGGACACCACACCAGTTTAGAAAAATAAGCAATTCTTTATTGAAACCAAACAAGACCAAATATGACAAATATCCTACATACAATACTGTAAAAATAGTTAATTTGCAAAATAACCCATAAATTGTAGAAATAGCTGAAAAACACAGTTCTTCCAAGTCGGTAGCTCTGTTGGGGGCTACCGCGATGCTGAAAACAACAGAGTCTAACAATCCCAGCCGACCTTGTCTGTACCGGCCAGCTAAAGTGTCGACAGTCTTGTGAAAGGTACCTTTCTTGTTGCGGCCGACGCATTAGTGCGAGTCGGTCGAGGCAACTGTCATGGTTGTGTTTCAAAAATGAAAGCAGTTCAGGGTGTGGTGGCCTCACGATGTGATGCAGGCAGCGGCTCGGTGAGGATCATCCAGGCGGCGTCGGTTAGACCAAGGCTTTCAGTGCAGGGTGAGTCGGTGCTTGATGCGGTGTTGGCAGGTTGCGGTGCAGGCAACAGAGCCGGTCGATGTTCGGGTCGAGCAGCGACGGTGTAGGTGACATCCAGGCAAGATGAAACGAGGCGGAGCAGAGTGCGGTGCCCGCAGGACGGCTCGGTGACGATCACTCAGATGGCATCAGTGAGACTAAGGATATGGTGCGAAGTGCAGTGCTGCCTTCTGCGGGGCCTTCAGGAGACGGAATCCTGCGACGGACTCAGTGACAGAGTCGGTTGCCCTTTTCTTCTGCGGCGACTAACACCAGCAATTCCAAAGACGGTGCCCAGAAGGATGGTGAGGTCTTTGCTGCTTCTGAGACCTCTTGAACAGAGGGCAAGCTCTACTTCCAAGCCCTTGAAGATACTTTCTCAAGCAGGATACACACACAGTTCCTCTCCTTGGCAGAAACAGCTTCTGCAGGCCAACCCCAGACAGCACACAGCAAAGGGGCAGTACTCCGCCTCCAGTATCTTCCAGCTCTTCTCCTTGGCAGAGGTTCCTCTTGAAGTCCAAAAGTGATCTAAAATTCAGGGGTCTGGGCCCCAACTTTTATAGTCCACTTCTCTTTCTTCACTGGTGTCGGAGAGGGTTTGTGCTTAGACAAAACCAGTTCTGTACTCTCTGGAGGCGGCTTCCGGGCAGACCAGGCCCATTCAGCTGTAAAGGAAATCACCTCCCCCTACTCTAATTGAGGTCTATATTGAGCCCAGCCTGAGTCATTCAGGAAATACAGGACACACATCACTCCCCCAGTGGCTGTCTGAGAGAATGCGCATCCCCAACCCCTGTCACTCCGAAGCCAGACAGTCAATACACAACCTAGCAGAGGCACATAGGATGGCTAAGCAAGAAAATACCCACTTTCTAAAAGTGGTATTTTCAAACACAAAATGTAAAAATCATCTTTACTAAAAGATGCATCTTTATATTCTGAGTTCAGGCATACTAAACTTTACCTTCCTATCTGGTTCCAATGGGAAGTTATATTCAGCCACGGCCTATGCAGGTAAGAGCGGTGGGGCCGGGTGAGGGGGCATTTTGACGAATGATGACGAGGGAAAATAAAATAAATAATTAATTTTCCCTTGTCATTGTCCGTCGAACTCCCCCCCACCAGCCCCACCGCTCTTAACTGCATGGGCCGCGACTGGTTATATTTAAAAGATGTTCTAAATAAATTCCCATTCTATCCTACGGGACAGATAGCCTTTCAATAGTGAAAAACGAAATAGGATTTGGATATCATAATGTGTAACTTGAACGATCCTTAGGTAACTATAAGAATATGAAAATAGGAAATACTCCCCTCTCTTTAAAGAAATAGCACCGTTTTGGTAACCCATGTAACAAACTAGCTTCCAAGTTTACATCTGTTTCTTTCTTAAATTCTATTGATAATATTCTTTATTTGCCTTTGCCTAAAAAAAAAAACCCTCCTCTTTTTCTGCCTCTCACTTTGGAAAAATCCTGGAAAAATCCTAAAATGCCCAAAATATATATATATAAAAATGAATTTAAATAGGGGCATTGTCTATTTATTAATGACCAATGTAGAATCTATACTCCAACGGACAGGAATACCACATCATGTATAAAATGTATTGAAAATATTCATTGAAAATGTACTATGAAGATGTGAAATGACCATGAGCAGTTAGGGAACAATGTATTGTCAATGACATTGTGGTATATGATTTAAAACTTGTCTGATGCTTGTTTGTTTTAAAGTGTGTCATTTTTTGAAACCTAACAAGATCTATCTGTGGTTCTGGTAATCAGTCGCCAACTTTCCATTTCTCTTTATGGCTTTCCACATAACTTTTTCTGTCCCCCTTCCATGGCGGCACAGTTTAGAGAGGTGGTTTGTGGTTAACCACAAGGCGTTTGTTTTGGAATATATTTGCACAATGTAATTTGTTGTTGTGTTTTTTAGCAGTTCTTTAGCAGTCTTTCCCTAAATTTGGATATTGTGTATCCCTTTTGAAAAACTAACAATCAAATCATATGTGTTTCACTTATAAAATGAATTGTGAAATGGGAAATGTGTACAAGACCTATGACACATGAAACTGATGTTAGCTTTCTTTTATCTATTTGTATTTTCAGCCCTGAAGAAACTCCCTGGTAGGGAGTGAAACGCGTTGGCTGACTTTTTTGTATATTATCTGGTGATCTGTATTTTAAGAATGGACAAAAATAAATAAAGAACTTTTCTACATATCTAAACGAAACTGTTTTTTGGACTTCTATTTGGTGTGCCCCCATAAACATTGAACAAACCAAATATAACAATCGTGCTTAATATTTGTAAATATGCTTGACATTTAAATGAGTACACATGTAGATGTGCCTTTCCATTATTGCCTTAATTTGTTATTACTATCGTATTGCTATGTTCTGAAGGCTGATACGTTATTTGATTGGTACCAAATCTCCTACTTTGTCAGATGCAATGCCAGGCTGCACTCACACTTTTGAAGGCCTTAGACATGCTCCTCAAAAACTGTGGTGACGCATATGCAAACCGCACCTCTGTCAATACAGTTCCGCTGAAGTAGATATCCCCAGTCCTGCCTTTCATCTAAGGCTAGGACTTGTTTACATTTACTAGACTTTTAGCTGCTGCTTTAAAAAGACCCTAAAGGCTGATGGATTATTAATATAAGGTGCACTGACAGGGAACGATTGTGCTTGCTCTCCGGTACTAGCAAAAGGAACCATCAGGAGTAGCCGGACAGTACACAACAAGAAAAAAAATTACCTCACTTGTCAAGTCTCGAAATTCATTACGGAGATTAAAGACAGCACATTTCTCTCCTAATTCCCTTTCTGAAGCCTACATGAAGTTACATGCATGAGGTTTGTGTGCTGATAGAGATGTCCCTAAACAACGTGAAATATTGCCCGAGCCCTTCTGATGGGTATCTTGTATCATTTCATGCCACGCACTACCTTGGAGTAATGTGTAAAGACGTCAGAGATCAGGGTGTGCATTACTTCAAATCATATTAAAGAACGCTTACGCCTTACCATGGTGGCGGTTAGTGCAAGCTAGTATGTGATAATTACTGATTCTCCTTTGAGGCTAATCAATGCTGGAACAAAATGAGTACTGAATTCAACCCTGACAAAAATGAATACATCAGCTTCTTTCTGCACCCGGAAAGGGAGCAAGCACAATGTTCTCCAAGGAGATTCTTTGTGTTCTCAGACAAGAATGCTTTGGAAAAAAGGAGTCTACACTGCATATTTTACAGCACAATCTGAGAGACACTCTACCTCATTTATCTCAAAAACTGAGCATGGAAAATCGTTTAGGTTTGTGTGCTGTAGTACCTATGTCTACACTACCATGAGTCCCCTTATTTCTACTGACATAGAATTATTTAAACTCCAGCTCTCTTTGCAAGTTCAACCCATGAATGCCCTTCGAGTAGGAATATACATTTGAAAAAGGCAAAGAAGAAGAAAACAAATACCGCTATTTGGTCTCAAAACAGGACATACACATGTGTAACCCACTGCAAACAGATGCATACATGGTGCTCTTGGCTGCATACTTTCGCTGCACAAAAAAACAAGCAATATTTCCCAGGTGAAATGGATGACTGTTTCAGCTTTAGAAATAGTCCTCCATTCCTTTGGTGAGTTCCAAATGTCATTCATTGGACAGACTGTTGAAAACTCCACAGCAGTTATTAAGCACTTAGTTCTGGCCTTTGAACTGACCGACACCAAGAATGCTTTACGCCGATGCGGATACTAGGTCCAGCATCAAGGATGCATCACACAGCGGCAGTTCCGAGGAGCTGCAGGGCTGTGATGCATGGTACTATGTCGAGGATGTGTCCAGAGCGGAGGTTCAGAGGAGCTGCAGGGCTTCAAAGCGGTTTTGCATTGAGAGTGAGTCACGCAGTGAAGGTTCTGAGGAACTGTGAGGTGATGCATCATGCTGCATTGGTTCTGCTAGGAGGACAGTTGGTCTGGCAGGGCACCTTTAGGCCTCTTCAAAGGATACAGGACTCTGTAGACAAGCTAGACTGGTCAATGAGGGGTGAACCCCCAAACCGGCCCTCTGAGCTTGTTTTCAAGTACAGGGAAAACCTGGCCTGGCAGTTCAGACTGGACTGTTCCCATGGGGAACAGGGTCAATACAGATTTACATATGACTGAGTTTAAACTAGAATGGCCTGGGGAGCAAAAAAATGATGGATTGAGGCCCAGATCCCTGTACTGGGGTGAATGTTTGACACTGTTCAAAATTCTGTCCATCAATTGTTCTTTTTGCATTTGTCACCCTGAGTGGGACGGGTATGCCCAGATGTGGGTCCCATGCTCTCTATGCCACTGGAGTCAAGCTAGCCTGGCTGTTATGGGGTGAAACCCAGAAACTGGTCAGAGGATGCTTGTTTTACAGTCCAGGGAAAAGCTGGCCTGGCAGTTCAGGCTGGACTATTCCCATAGGGAACAGGGTCAAGACTGATTTGCATATTTATTTATTTAGTATACTTATAAAGCGCAAACCTGTCACCCAGAGGGCATCCTGGCGCTTTGAACTTAAACAGCAGCACTATCACTTACACAACGTTTTTTGGGAACAGGTGCGTTTTTAGGGCTTTCCGAAATGGCAGGTAGTTGCTGTGGCTTCTCAGAGAGAGAGGTAGGGAGTTCCACAGCTTGGCAGCAGCCACACTGAATGAACGGCCGCCCATCCTGACTCTCTGAAACCGCGGGACTACCAACAGCTGCGCAGAAGAAGAACGTAGAGGACGCGAGGCAGAGTACCAAAAGAACATGTTCTGCAAAGGGCTCGGACCCTGATGGTGCACAGCTCTGAACACTAAACACGCGGCTTTGTACAGCACCCTCAGATGTACCGGGAGCCAGTGTAACTCTCTCAAAGCCAGGCTGGGTTTAAACTGGAAAGGCATGGGGATCAAAAAAATGAAGGGTTTCGGCCAAGATCCCTGTACTGGGGTGAATGTTTGACATTGATCATAATTCTATTCATCAATTGTTCTTTTTGCATTTGTCACCCAGAGTGGGACGGGTATGCCCAGACGTGGGTCCCGTGCTCTCCATGCCACTGGAGTCAAGCCATCCTGGCTGATGAGGGGTGAAACCCCAAAACTGTTCCTTGGATGCTTGTTTTCCAGTCCAGGGAGACCTGGCCTGGCAGTTCAGGCTTGAATATCCAGTGGGGAACAGGGTCAAGACTGATTTGCATATGGCTGGGTTTAAACTGGAATAGCATGAGGAGCAAATAAATGATGTATTTAGGCCCAGATCTCTGTACTGGGGTGAATGTTTGACATTGTTCAACATTCTGTCCATCAACAGTTGTTTTTCATTGGTTCTGCCAGGAGGACAGCTGATCTGGCATTGTACCTTTAGGCGCCCTTCAAGGGATCCAAGACTTGGATGACACCACTTTGGGGGCAAAACTCACAGCGCACAGGTAGTTGAAAGCTTTGCTGTCCCTTAGGACCTGATCAGGAGGCCAACCAACTAGCCCTTGGAGTTACTCTGGTGGTCTTCAAGGTGCAGGTTAAGTACTTATCACTCAGGCAGCAGGGCAGCAAAGTGGCAGTCCTTTTTGCTGCAGAGCATCACAGCAGTACGTCAGAGCATCACAGCAGTACTTCTGAGTCTTCCCCAGCTTCTGAGGTGTACTGAAGAGTTCGGTCTGAGGATCCAATATTTATACATGGTACCCACTTTGAAGTAGGAGAAAATTCTGGAATCCATTCACCCACCCACACAGAGTTGTCTAGAATGTTGTACCTGCCTCCCCTGGCTCTATCTTGCCTGGGGACACAAAAGACTACTGTAAAACCCTTTGTGAGTATTGTGAGGCTGAGTCTTTGTAATGTGAAGGAGTGATAAGTGACAGCTTTGCCCGTCTATCAAGTTTAAGATAGGGGTGGGCGGTGAACTCTACTGGCATAGCTTGCCAAGTTTTTCCCACTCCTAGCTCTGCTTTGAGTGTGGCGTTTGGCAAAAACTCTGCCTCCCACCACCGTTTAGCAGAGTTTACCGGTGCTGGCCTATCCTTTTACATCCACAGCATTAGAGTCATTTTCCACTGAATATTAAGCATCTGGTTATAGTATGAAATTATGTAATTACACGACCACACATGAGCACTGCAGTATTCCACTGACATTTTGTGCAACTTCGCAGAATTCTGCATAGTACAACTCCTGAGTTTCACCCACCCCAGTACAAGATGTACCATCATGCACACCTATTCCCAGTTTGTCTCACGGTCTGGGGGTAATAAGCAAAGACCAACTGAAAACTACACTTAGTCATGTAATCAATGATACAGAGTACATCCACCAAATGTTTGGGACAAGAAAATGGGAACTTTGTAAAACTGGCATTTTCAGAATTGGTACTTAATATACAACTTTACAATTGAAAAGGTTATAAAGTACAATTATTTAGAGACCAAACTCAATTTTCCTACCTCCTCCCAATTGAAAGTTATCACATATTAAATGTGAACCCAAAGTTATCCTAAGGGAAAGGTAGGCCTTACAGTATTGAAATACAAATGTAAAAATGTTTCACTACCACGACATGTAACACTTAAAAATACATTTCCAGATTGTCAAATGCACTACACCCTGCCCTATGGGCCTTTTAGGGGATTGTCAGTAGGTAGTTATAGTTAGGACCATATTTCCATAGGAAAATCATTTTTTGACTTGCCTGTATCTTTGGCACCATTTGACCAATCTTCACGAAATCTTCCATATAATGTGCGTCGGTCATTCTTGTTGCTCATTGAAAGTTATTGGGCTTTACGTCAAGCAAGGACCGAGAAAAACGGGAATCAAACAAGGGCATTTCTCATGTTAACCTCCGTAAGAGATTTGAACATGACTACAGTCTGAACCACTGAAAGGAATTACACCAAATTTGGAAGATAGCTATCTTTTGGTCGGCAGATTGTGCTTTCAGTTATTTGGTGTAAATCTGTCCAGAAAGTTTCGAAAAATAAAAGAAATTAAAATGTGCATATCTGCATTCACTACAACTTCGTGAATAATAAAGAGTTCTGGAAATGCAGAGCTCTGATTGACGGCCCACACTTCAACAAGGAAATGTTGGCAGCCTTCTTGGAACTTGGCCACATTGAGTCCCCAAAAAAAAGAAAAAAAAGTAAAGGGGACTAGCCTTGGGGGTCTCAGGAAGACCCTCAAAGGGCAAAAAACCTTTATTGGTTTCTTAAAACAATTTGGAGTGAGTTTGCAAAATTCGCGATTTTGTGGCAAAAAAATTAAATTCAAAAGTAAGGGTCCAGCGCTTCTTTTTAAAAGGGCCTTTGAGTGGGCCGTTCCCGGTGGCACTTCATAAAAAAAGAAGGAGGGGCTCATGGGGCCACCCTCTTTAGTCTCTTGAGTTCTTGAGCCCTGGGGATCAGCACCTCCCAAATTATTTATTTTTATAGACCCTGCAGATCAAAGCAGAATATCGGTCAGAAACAAACATAAAGAGGTAGAATAGAGGCTAGAAATGAGCATCAAGAGGCAGAATAAAGGTAAGAAACAAGCAGAAAGAGAAAGAATAAAGGTCAGAAATGAGCAGAAAAAGGAAGAAAACAGTCAGAAACAAACATAAAGAGGCAAAACAAGGATGACAAATGACCAGAAAGAGGTGGATTAAAGGTCGGGAACTAGCAGAAATAGGCAGAATAAAGGTCAGAAGTGAGAAGAAAGAGGCACAATAATGGCCAGCAATGAGCAGAAAGAGGCAAAATAAAGGTAAGACATGAGCAGAAAGAGGCAAAATAAAGGCGAGAAATTAGAATAAAAAGGCAGAATACAGGGGCAGAAACTGGCAGTAAGAGACAGACTGAAGGTCAGAAAATAGCAAAAAGTGCAGAATAAAGGTCAGAAATAGGCATATAGGCCAAATAGAGGTCAGAAACAAGCAGCAAGAGGCAGAATAAAGCCAGAAATGAGCAGGATGGCAGAATAATGGTCAGATGGTAACAGAAAGAGGCAGAGTAAAGGTCAGAAACAATCAAAAAGGGGGAAAATAGAGGTCAGAAACCAACAGCAATAGGCAAAATAAAGGTTAGAAACTAGCAGAAAGAGGAAAATTAATGGTCAGCAACGAGCAGAAAGAGGCAAAATAAAGGTCAGAAATGAGCAAAAAGAGGCAAAATAAAGATCATTAACGAGCAGAAAGAGGCAGAATAGAGGTCAGAAACAAACAGAAAGAGGCAAAATAAAGGCCAGCAGTGGAAGGAAGAAGCAAAATAAGGTGTGAAATGAGCAGAATGGGGAAAAATAAAGGTCAGAAAAGAGCAGACAGGAAGAATAAAGCTGAGCAACAAGCAGAAAAAGGCAGACTGAGGATCAGTAGTGAGCGGAAAGAGGAACAATAAAGGTGAGAAACGAGCATAAAGAAGCAGAATAGAGGTCAGAAATAAGCAGAAATAGGCAAAATGAAAGTCGGGAATGAGCAGTAAGAGTCAAAATTAAGGTGCGAAACTAGCAGAAAGAAGTAAAATAAAGGTCAGCAACGTGCAGGAAGAGGAAAAATAGAGGTCAGATAAGAACAATAAGAGGAAGAATAAAGCTCCGAAAGTAGTAGAAAAAGACAGAATAAACATCAGCAGTGAGCAGAAAGAGGCAAAATAAAGGTCGGCAATGATAAAAAAGAAAAGGCAAGATAAATATGAATAACAAGCAGAAAGAGTCATAATGAAGGTCAGAAATTAGAAGAAAGAGGAAGAATAAAGTTCTGCAGTAAGCAGAAAGAGGCAAAATAAAGGTGAGAAATGAGCATTAGGAGGAAAAATAAAAGTCAGAAAAGAGAAGAAGGGGCGAGTAAATGTCAGAAAAGATCAGAAAGAGGCAAAGGAAAAGGACAGAAACTAGCAGAAAGGGAAAGTAAAGGACAGAAACAAGCTACAAGAGGCAAAATGGAGGCTAGCAACAAGCAGAAAGAGGTAAAAT
Organism: Lissotriton vulgaris; assembly: GCF_964263255.1. Classification (NCBI taxonomy): domain Eukaryota; kingdom Metazoa; phylum Chordata; class Amphibia; order Caudata; family Salamandridae; genus Lissotriton; species Lissotriton vulgaris. The sequence goes on along the minus strand of NC_141685.1, from coordinate 684,120,295 downwards.
AAAGGTAAGAAATGAGCCGAAAGAGGCAAAATAGAGGTAAGAAGCAAGCAGAAAGAGGCAAAATAGAGGTCAGAAATTAGCAGAAAGAGGCAAAATAGAGGTCCGAAACAAGCAGAAAGAGGCAGAATAAACGTCAGAAGGGAGCAGAAAGAGGTTCAATAAAGGTCAGAAACTAGCAGAAAGAGGCAAAATGAAGGTCAGGAGTGAGTACAAAAAAGTAAAATATTTGGCAGAATGAGCAGAAAGAAGGCAAAATAGAGGGGTAAACCGATCAGGAAAAGACAGAATAAAGTTCTGAAACTAGTAGAAAGAGGCAAAGTAAAAGGACATACTTAAGCAGAAATAGGGAAGGTAAAGTTCAGAAATGAACAGAAAGGCAAAATAGAGGCAAGTAACAAGCAGTATCAGGCAGAATAGAGAGCAGCAGAGAGCAGAAAGAGGCAAATTAGAGGTCATAAGCAAGCTGAAAGAGGCAAAACAGATTTCAGACCTAATAGATTGAGGGAAAATAGAGATCAGAACCGGACAGAAAGAGACAAAAGAAAGGTCAGAAACTAACAGAAAGACTAAAACATATGTCAGACATGAGCTGAAAGAAGCACAATAGAAGCCAGAAACACGCCGAAAGAGGCAAAATAAGGGCCACCAAAAGCATAAAGAAAGAGGCAAGATAAAGGTGGGAAACAAGCAGAAAGAGACATAATAAATCTCAGAAACAAGCAGAAAAAGGCAGAATAAAAGTCATCAGTGAGCAGTAAGGGCAAAATAATGTTGTGAAACGTGCAGAAAGAGAAAAAATAAACATCAGAAAAAAGCAGAAAGAGGCAAAATAAAAGGATAGAAACGAGCAGAAAGGGAAAGTAGAGGTTAGAAACAAGCGGAAATTGAAAAAATGAAGGCCAGCAACACGCAGAAAGAGACAAATAAACAAAGAACCGAAATGAAGGTCATACATGAGCAGAAAGGGGACATAGGAGAACAGGAACAAGCAGAAGAGGCAAAATAGAGGCCAGCAACAAGCACAAAGAGGCAAAATAAAAGTCAGAAACAGAAACAAGCAGAAAGAAGCAAAATAAAGGTCAGAAACTAGCAAAAGGGAAAGGAAAGGTTAGAAAGAAGCAAAAATTGAAAAAATGAAGGCCAGCAACACGCAGAAAGAGATAAATAAACGGTCAGAAACAACCAGAAAAAGGCAAAATAGAGGTCAGAAACAAGCGGAAAGAGGCAAAATAGAGGTCAGAAACAAGCAAAAAGATGGAGACTAAAGGTCAGAAGGGAGCAGAAAGAGGCAGAATAAAGTTAAGAAACAAGCGGAAAGAGGCAAGGTAAAAGGACAGAAATGAGCAGAAAGAGGAAAAGTGAAGGTCAGAAACAAGCAGAAAGCAAAATAGAGGCCAGTAACAAGCAGAAACAGGTGAAATAGAGATCAACAACGAGCAGAAAAAGACGAAATAGAGGTCAGATCGAGCAGAAAGTGTCAAAATAAAGTTCAGAAAAGAGCAGAAAGAAGAAGAATACAGCTCAGAAACAAGCAGAATAAGGTAGACTGAGGATCAGTAGTGAGAGGAAAGAGGAAACATTAAGGTGAGAAACCAGCATTGACAGGCAGAATAGAGGTCAGAAACAAGCAAAATGGACAAAATGAAAGTCAGCAGTGAGTAGAAAGAGGTAAAATTAAGGTAGGAAACTAGCAGAAAGAAGTAAAATAAAGGACAGCAACGAGAAGGAAGAGGAAAAATAAAGCGGAGAAATAAGCAGAAAGAACCAAAATGAAGGTTATACATGAGCAGAAAGGGGGCATAAGAGAACAGGAACAAGCAGAAGAAGCAAAATGGAGGCCAGCAACAAGCACCAAGAGGCAAAATAGAAGTCAGAAACAGAAACAAGCAGAAAGAAGCAAAATAAAGGTCAGAAACGAGCAAAAGGGCAAAATAGAGGTCAGAAATGAGTAGAAAGAGGCAAAATAGTGGTCAGAACTGAGCAGAAAGAGGCAAAATAAATGTCAGACATGAGCTGAAAGATGCAAAATAGAGGTCAGAAACTAGCAGAAAGAGGCAAAATAAAGGCCGGCAATGATAAAAAAGAAAAGGCAAGATAAATCTGAATAACAAGCAGAAAGTCATTATAAAGGTCAGAAATTAGAAGAAAGAGGAGAGAGAGAGAGAAAGACTCTGTTTATGTAGACCTTAGTCTTTAAAACGAAATCGAATAAAATTCAGGATATTATACATAATTAGTAAAACAGTGTACAACTTTTGTTAAAATCTTTAAAAAGGTATAAAACATACAGAACATTCTACTTAAAATCCGAATCATCTTTGACTTTTAAAGTCAGGGCTGTTCATTATCTTCAGCAGTCCACCATTGCTGTTAGGAGATTAAAAGGTATTAAAACCCATTGGACTTGTCCTGCCTAAGTTACTCTTCTTCTTTTATTGTATACAGGGTAACAGGGGTTTCTCACTACACTTCTTTGAGCTTTCCCCTGACCATTTGATTGATTTCTTTCAGGTAATAACCCAGAGCTATAGCTATTTCTAGATATTCCATTCTTAGCACTGAATTGATTGCTTGGGCTCTCGCTCTTGTGTTATATTTTCTGAATATGGGTCGCAGAATCCGTTTTCTCACTTCAACATACCTGAGACAGTCAAGAAGAATGTGCATTATCTCACACTTAGACCCCATACCGCACTTACAAAAACCATCTGGGTACATCATTTCTGCCGTGACTTTTTCCTCCATTCGCCAGGGGATAATGCCAATTCTAATTTTTAAAATATCCCACCTAAATCCATAGTTCGGGAGTGCTTCTAGGTATGGATATCCTATATCGGTTTCCCACACTTCTATCATGTTTTTTACCGATTTTTTATTTCTTATATAACCTAGGTCCTGTGACCTTGAGTGCTCCCTTCCTTTTTGTCAAAGTGTCTCTTTTGTAAAGACTGCTTCTAAGGGGTTTTGGGTTGTACCTACATCTAGGCAACAAATTGTCTCTTTTATCTTCTTTTTTGCCTCAGCTGCCCATCTTAGATTGCTATGTTGTATTTCCCCACTACACCAGTGTGACACCTTTTGCGCTTCCTCTAGAGATTGCCGTTTCCAAAATCTAGCCACAGCCATTCTGGTCTGGGTATTCCACCCTATCAGTCCTGTTTCGAGTCTAATTGCCTGTAGCATGGCTGACTTTGGCAAGGACAGTAGCGTTTTTACCGCTTTACCTTCCTCCCGATTCCAATCCCCTTTACCACTAAGGAATAGGACCTCTGCCCCATATAATACTTGTGGGGGGACCATGGCTGAGAAAGCTTTTATCATGGGTTTATGTGACATATCTCCGTAGGTTTTATTACATTTTTTCAAACCACAAATAGAGGAAGAAGCTTTTGCATTTTGGTTTTCTACATGTTTGTTTCATTTTAAGGATGATTCGAACCATAGGCCCAGATATTTATATTCTTTTACTGTTTCTAATTTAGTTTTATCTAGGTACTAGCAAAAGCTTTTTGGCTTTTTACCAAAGCACATAACCTTTGTTTTGTCCATATTTACTATTAGCAGTTTACTCTTGCAGTATTCGTTAAAAGCATTTAATTTCCTCTGTAGCCCCAGCTGTGTCTGGTCAGTGATAACGAGATCATCTGCATACAATAAGCATGATACTTTCTTACCACTCATTCTGGGGCTAGCACTCTTCTCCACCTCCAATTCCACCGGCAAGTCTGCTAGGAAGATTGAAAAGAGTAGAGGAGCTAACACGCAGCCCTGTCAGAGTCCATTGTCTATTGCTATTTTCCTTGTGAGTGCCCCCTGTGTATCTTTTACTACTTGGGCCCAGTTTCCTCTATGTAATTCTTTTAATATCGCTAATAGGTCAGTTGGGATATTATATTTAATCAGGCACTCCCAAAGTTTCCCGCGATCCACTGAGTCAAAGGCTGCCCGGAAGTCGACAAAACAACAAAACAAGTTTCCCCTTTGCTCTATCGACTTCCGGGCCAGCGCCCAAAGGGCATAACAGTGGTCCATTGTGGAATGGCCTTCCTTAAATCCTCCCTGTTCCACTGGGATAATTAGATTTGTCTCTACCCAGTTTTTTAATTTGCCTAGTACTATTTTGGCGAAGATCTTCTCCCCAATGTCAAGTAAATTGATTAGCCTATAATTTTTAGGACTATTCATATCCCATTTCTTATGTATGGGCCGTATTATGGCCCCTTTCCAAGTATCGGGGAATCTCCCGGTTTCTAGGATTATTTGAAACATGCCCGCAAAACATTTTGCCCACCAGTCTGGTTGTGTTTTGATTATCAGTGCCGGGAGGTTATCAGGGCCTGCCGCTCTCGTAAGGTTTAGACTCTTTATTGTTTTTCTAACCTCATCGACAGAGAACTCAGGTTTCATACCTACTACCAGACCGCTCCAATCTGTGTACAGGTTCTCTTCCTGATCTGTTTTTGAGCTATACAGGTCCTGTAAATATTCCTCCCAGGCCGCCTCCTCAACAATGCAGTTCATTGCCCCTTTGTGGCCTTCTGCTGCTGAGTTCACTAGTTGCCAGAACTGGCGTAGGTTCCTTGTTTCAATCGTCTCTAGAAGTTTTACCCAACATCCTTCTTTAAATTCTCTTTTTACCCTCCTTGTTAACATGTTATACTCTCTTTTTAGGGCCACTAAGTCCTTTCCACTGGCCTGATTCCCATTTCGGGCAAACCGGTGGGCCATTCTCCTGACTTCTCTTTTCTTCTCCAGACATTCCTTTGTAAACCAGCCTGTTAGTTTACCTATTTTTCTATTACTTACTTTGGTTTTGTTATTTTCCCCATTACCATCTCTTAATCATTTGCAGAGTATTTGGACAACCTCCTCGATTTTTCTTACATACCAGTCAAGGGTTTGTCCACTTACTATCTGTAGATCTAGATTTTGTTGCAACCTTATTAGTCTTGAGATGTATTCATCCGTTAGTTTAGTTGTACAGCATCTAGGGTAGTCCATCTGTTGCTCTAACACTTGAGGGCGGGGTTCTACCTTTACTACTGGAAACTCTAGGGATAGCACATTATGGTCACTCCCTTCTCTATTTGTGATGCTAAACCCTGAGACTAAGTGGAAATTCCAGGGTGCCAGAAAAACATAGTCAATAGGGCAACTCTGCGTACCCAATTTAAATGTTCTCTTGGCCGGACAGTCTTGGGGGCCCCTTCCGTTTAGGCAGAAGAGATTTTTAGCTTCTAGGAAGTTAGCCAACTGTGTGTCCTTTGCACCTAGTAAACATTCAGGGAATATTGCCTGCGGTATGTCATATGCCTCTAGTATTTCTCGGAAACAGCAATCTACATTCTTAGTGTGTAATTTGTGGTTAAAATCTCCAAGAAGCAAAATAATGTCCTCACAGTACCTTTTACATAGAGAAACTAAATCCTCTTTAAAAAAAGCCATTTCCTCCACATATTGCTCAATAGAGGCCCATTGGATGTACACATTTATAATCAGTATTGTATCAAGATTTATACTTTCTGATAACATTATTCTACAAACCAGTAGCCATTTGCATCTTACAGTTATTTACACTACTTTTTTCATAATTCTTGTAGACACTAGGGTCATTAATCCACCTGCAGGACGCCCAAATCTATTCTTCTTTGCATGTCGAATTAACTGGTAGAAACCATCGAAAATTAGTGTCTTGCCACATTACCAGGTCTCCTGGATACACATAATGTCTACGTTTTCTCCAAGTTCATTTACATTTTTATGTTTTTCATCAGCTCCTAGCCCATTTATGTTCCAGGAGGCCAATCTTATGCTATGTGGCATACCTTTTTCCTATTCAATGTCCTCTAACCAACCTTCCTCCCCCTGTTCTTCCTCGAATTTCTGTGATGGGCCTGCCTGCCCTAACTCCTTGCTCCAGTTCCCCCACCACTGGTCGATATTTGAGTTATTTGCTGTTATTTTTATGTTTCCTGGCATCTCGCCATCCTCAACCTCGTACTCACATAACCTGACCTGTCTCTTTCCTAGACCTGCGTGGCATTTAAGGAAGTGTTGACCCTGCCCTTTCTTCTCGCCTATGTCTACCAATACTTCGTTCTCCTCTAGCAGTCTTATTCCCTCCTTCTGTAACTCAGTTGCTGCTTTCTTGATCGTCTCTATTACCAGGTTGGAGTACAGTGTAACTTTTGTAATCTCTTTCCCTTCTCTGACCTGACAGAACCCCCTCCCCTTAGGTCGTTTGTTCCAATTGCTTTGAGGTTCTGACATTTTGCAAAACCTTGCAGCAGTTGTGACCTATTTAGGGGCGGCCTCTTTCCAAGATTCTTCCCCCCTTTTCTTATTGGGATTTGTTCAAAGTATAACTCCATATTCCCGTTATTCTCTTTTCTTACCCTAGATAGAGGGGAGATTACTTTCATATTAGCTTTTACTACTTTTTCATACGAACTACCAGGTCTAATCTCCCTTGTGACCCAGGTCTGCAGATTTCCTCCCAATGGCCTCGTGGTCACTTTGGACACAGCTAGGGGATTATTTCTATCTAGGTTCTTTTGTGTGTTCGAGCTCTTGAGACGGAGCGTCGCATTTAGCTGCCCTTTTGCAGTTTCTTTTTTTTGTGTACTACTATAGTGTGCAGATCCTTTTGTGACTCTTCCCTGTGTACCTCCTACTTTTACCCACCCCGTTTCCTTAACCATTGTTTGTTTCCTTTTACTAACGATTTTTTTACCTACACCCCTTGCACTTTTGGTTACACTTCTTCTATGCCCACATCTATTATGCTCTGCTCTCCTTATTACCCTCATAGGCCATTTTGATATATATACTTGATGGCTCTCCTTGAGGAGGTTATCGGTTTGTAGCTGACTTTTCCCCTTCATATCTCTTTCTGGCATTGGCGTTTTGTCTACAATCTTTGGCAAAAGCTCCTTCCCTAAGGGCGGTTCATTGCTTTCCTCCTGTATCTGTATTGATGACTCATGATCGGGGATTTGTCTTACCATTGCTGGCATGAGAGCCCTTATCCCCTGCAACTCCCCCTCTATTTTGCCTAAGTAAACAGTTTGATTTTTCAACACCGTATTATTAGACAGGGTTACTTCTAGTAGACCTTGTAGGGTCTTTTGGAGAATCAGCATTAGATCCAACAAAGCGACCGCAGACATTGATGATAAGTCCTGATTTAGATCTGGATTTAGCTCTGGAGTTATATTTAGTTCGTCGGCTTGCTTCAAGCTGTTATTTAGGGTTCCCAGCAGACTTTTAAAGTCCTTTCTTTTCTGGCTTGTCCTGCTGCTGCTCAGGGAAATTTCTGATACTCTCTCCTTCCCTTCCGAGGGGATTGGGCTGTCCTGTTGAATCAGGCTATCAAGGGGGTCTCTCTCCAAGTCGTATGAGAAGAGTAGCTGTGGTGATGATGACAACTGTGGCGATGGTAAGCCCCCCTGATCCAGTAATAGCTGTAGAGAGTGGTTGACCATATTATGTGAGTCGTTACTATGCACCTCCACCGGTAGGGAGGTACTTCCTTTCTCGCCCATATCGGAGTTCTCATTTATGGAAGCTAATTTACTTATAGTTTTTCCGTGGGTTAGGTTTTGGTCATGTACTTGTGCCTATGTGACAACTTTTTTAAAATGTCTCCCCACAAAATCCTTCATTGCTGTGGCTCTGCCTGGAGGGTCAATCACAGCTTTGGTCTTCTTTAGCCCCTTTCTTTTCCCTTTAACTGGGGACAGGTCTATACTCCCACTGTTTCTTTCCAGGGAGCCCGGGCTTAGTGCGTTTGCCACCTTCATTTTTGTCTTTAAGTTTTGTTCTGCCACTTTTTTACCTTTTTTTGCAACCATCTTGGCGATTTCCCCTGGTGCTAATGTTACTCTTGGGGCTAGTGACTCTTTCTCGTTGTGTGGGATAGGAGGGGAAGTATTTTTAGTAGTATAGTTTAATCCACTGCTGATATTGCCTGAGTCGAGCAAGTCTTGTTACTTTGGCTCTTCGTATACACAGAAACAGGACTCAGTGGGGTGCCAGTTCAACCTCCGATTTGTTGCCGAATTGTTGTTTTAAAAACCCCCAAGCACGGAGTCGCCCGACTGCTCAAGCAAAAAGTGCCCGCAGTTCCACTCGACTACTGGGGCTTCATGCTCCTCCTCTCCTCATCCCTCACTTACCTCTGCGTGTCTGACTTGTTTGGCGTGCCTCGTGCCCGGCCCGTCTGCCAGTAGCTTTGGGCAGGGAGCCCCCTGCTCCACTGCGTCTCACAAGTTGCTTATGGCTGTCCTCGTTTTCCTTCCGTTTCCTTCCGTTAAGTGCCGGTTCCAAAATAGATGCCGGTTCGCTTTCTACTGCTCCGCTCACCGCGGCTCGGGCAGCTCGCACTGTCTCACTCTCGCTCCCTCTACGTCGAACGTCGTACGTGGGGTAGCTCTAGGGCGGAGGCAGAGGCGGGCTACGGGATCCGACACGCTCGGTCAGAATACTGCAGAGGGGAAGAAGAAGAAAGAGGAAGAATAAAGTTCAGCAATAAGCAGAAAGAGGCAAAATAAAGGTGAGAAATGAGCAGTAGGAGGAAAAATAAAAGTCAGAAAAGAGAAGAAAGGGCGAGTAAATGTCAGAAACTAGCAGAAAGAGGCAAAATAAAGGCCAGCAATTAGCAAAGAGAAAGAGGCAAGATAAAAATGAGAAACAAGCAGAAAGAGGCAAATAAATGTCAGAAACAAGCAGAAAGAGTCAGAATAAATGTCAGCAGTGAGGATAAAGGGCAAAATAGAGGTGTGAAACGAGAAGAAAGAGGAAAAATAATCATCTGAAAAGAGCAGAAAGAGGCAAAGTAAACGGACAGAAACGAGCAGAAAAAGAAAGGGAAAGAGGCAAAGTTAAGGTCAGAAACAAGCAGAAAGCAAAATAGAGGCCAGTAACAAGCAGAAACAGGTGAAATAGAGATCAACAACGAGTAGAAAGAGACAAAATAGATGTCAGATAGAGCAGAAAGAGGCTAAGTAAAGGTCAGAAAAGAGCATGAAGAAGAAGAATAAAGCTTAGAAATTAGCAGAAAATGCAGAATAAACATCAGCAGGGAGCAAAAATGGACAAAATAAAGGTGTGAAACGAATAGAAAGAGGAAAAATACAGGTCAGAAAAGACCAGAAAGAGGCAAAGGAAATGGACAGAAACTAGCAGAAAGGAAAAGTGAAGGACAAAAACAAGATAAAAGGGGAAAAATGGAGGTTAGCAACAAGCAGAAAGAGGCTAAATAAAGGTACAAAAAAAGAAGAAAGAGGCAAGATAGAGGTCAGAAATTAGCAGTAAGAGGCAAAATAGAGGTCAGAAACAAGCAGAAAGAGGCAGAATAAAGGTCAGAAGGGAGCAGAAAGAGGCAGAATAAAGGTCAGAAACTAGCAGAAAGAGGCAAAATGAAGGTCAGGAGTAAGCACAAAGAAGTAAAATAATGGGCAGACTGAGCAGAAAGAGGCAAAGCAGAGGGTTGAAACTAGCAGGAAGAGGCAGAATAATGTTCAGAAACTAGCAGAAAGAGGTGAAGTAAAAGGACATAAATAAGGAAGGTAAAGGTCAGAAATGAGCAGAAAGGCAATATAGAGACAAGCCGCAAGCAGTAACATGCAAAATAGAAAGCAGCAGAGAGCAGAAAGGGGCAAAGTAGAGGTCATAAGCAAGCATAAAGAGGAAAAACAGAGGTCAGACACAAGCAGAAAGAGGGAAAATAGAGATCAGAACCGGACAGAAAGAGGCAAAATAGAGGTAAGAAACTAGCAGAAAGAGGCTAAATATATGTCAGGCATGAGCTCAAAGAGGCACAATATAGGTGAAAAAAAATCAGAAAGAGGCTAAATAAAGTCCAGCAAAAGAAAGAGGCAAGATAAACGTGATAAACAAGCAGAAAGAGGCATAAGAAATGTCAGTAACAAGCAGAAAGAGGCAGAATAAAGGTCAGCAGTGAGCAAAAAAGGCAAAATAAAGGTGTGAAACGAGCAGAAAGAGGAAAAATAAACTTCAGAAAAGTGCAGAAAGAGGCAAAGTAAAAGGACAGAAACAAGCAGAAAGGGAAAGTAAAGGTTACAAACAAGCTGAATGTGACAAAATGAAGGCCAGCAACAAGCAGAAAGAGACAAAATAACGGTCAAAAACAAACATAAAAAGGCAAATAGGGATCAAAAACAAACAGAACGAAGAAGAATAAAGAACAGAAACAAGAGGAAAGAGGCAATTGGAGTTCAGCAAGAAGCAGAAACAGGCAAAATAAAAGTCAGAAACGAGCCAACAAAATGCAAAATAAAGGTAAAAAACAAGCAGAAAGAAGCTAAATAAAGGTCAGAAACAAACAGAAAGAGGAAAAATAAAGGTCAGCTTGGAGCAGAAAGAGGCAAAATAAAGGTATGAAACGAGCAGAAAAGTCAAAATAGGGTTCAAAAAATGAGCAGAAAGGGAGAGTAAATGTCAGAAAGAAGCAACAAGAGGCAAAATAAAGGTCAAAAATGAGCAAAAAAGGAAGAATAAAGGTCAGAAGGGAGCAGAAAGAGGCAGAATAAAGGTCAGAATCAAGCAAAAGAGGCAACATCAAAATCAGTCAGAAACTAGTAGCAACAGATAAAATAAAGGTTAGAAAGTAGCAGAAAGTGGCAGAGTAATGGTCAGCAACAAGCAGAACAGAAGTAAGAAATGAGTGGAAAGAGGCAAACTGAATTAAAAAAATAGCAGAAAAGGAAATTAAATATCAGAAACAAGCAGAAAGAGGCAAAATAGAGTCCACCAACAAGCAGAAAGAGGTGCAATAGAGGTCAGAACTAAACAGAATGAGGAAAATAGAGGTCAGAAAAGAGCAGAAAGAGGCAAAATAAAGGAAAGCAACGAGCAGAAAGAAAAAGGCAAGATAAATATGAGAAACATGCATACAGAAAACTAATAAAGGTCAGAAACAAGCAGAAAGAGGCAGAATCAAGGTCAGCAGTGAGCAGAAAGAGGCAAAATAAAGGCGAAAAGATAAAGGTCAGAAATGAGCACAAAAAGGCAAAGTAAAAGGACAGAAATGAGCAGAAATGACAAGTACAATTCAGAAACAAACTGAAAGGCAAAATGGAGCCCAGGTTCAAGCAGAAGAGACAAAATAAAGGTCAGAAACGAGCAAAAAGATGCAAAAAAATGGTCAGAAACAAGCAGAAAGAGACAAAATAAAAGTCAGAAACAAGTGGAAACAATCAAAAAGAAGGAAAATAAAGGTCAGAAAGGAGCACAAAGAGCTAGAATAAAGGTCAGAAACTAGAAAAAAAAGGCAGACTCAAGATCAGCAGTGAGCAGAAAAAGGGAAAATAAAGGTGAGAAATGAGCATAATGAGGCAAAATAGAGGTAAGAAACGAGCATAAAGGCAAAGTAGAGTCCAGTAACAAGCAGAAAAATGCAAAATAGAGATCAGCAATGAGCAGAAGTAGGTAAAATAGAGGTCGGAATAGAGCAGAAAGATGCAAAATACAGGTCATAAATGAGCAGAAAGACGCAGAATAAAGCTCATAAATAAGCAGAAAAAAGACTGATTGAAGATTATCAGTGAGCAGAAAAACAAAAGGTGAGGAACGAGCATAAAAAGGCAAAATAGAGGTCAGAATCGAGCATAAAGAGGAAACATAAAGGTGAGAACCAAGCAGTAAGAGGCTAAATAAAAGTCAGCATTGAGCAGAAAGCGGCAAAATAAAGGTGAGAAACGAGCACAAGAAATCAAAATACAGGTCAGTTACTAGTAGAAAGGCAAAATAAAGCTGTGAAAAAGGCAAAAATAACCAAAATAAAGGTCATAAATGAGCAGAAGGGAAAGTAAAAGAAACAAGCAGAAAGAGGCAAAATGGAGGCCAGCAGCAAGCAGAGAGTGCCAAAAAAGAAGTAAGAAACAAGCAGAAAGACTCAATATAAAGGTAAAAAACGAGTAGAAAGAGGCAAAATAGAGGTCAGAAATGAGAAGAAAGAGGCAAAATAGAGATCAGAACCAAGCAGAAAGAGGCCAAATAAATGTCAGACATGAGCTGAAAGAGGCAAAATAGAGGTCAGAAACAAGCAGAAAGGGAAAGTAAAGGTCAGAAACTGGCCGAAAGAGGCAAAATAAAGGTCAGAGACGAGCTGGAAAAGGCAAAATAAAGGTTAGAAACTAGGAGAAAAATGCTAAATAAAGGTGAGAAATGAACAGAAAGAGGCAGAATAGAGGTCAGAACCTAACATAAAGAGAGAGAATAGAGAGCAGAAATGGGCAGAAAGAGACAGAATGAAGGTCCGAAATGAGCAGTAATTGGCAAAATAAAGATGAGAAATGAGCAAAAAGAGACAAAATAAAGGTCCGAAACAAGCAGAAAGAGGCAAAATCAAGGTCAGAAACATGCAAACAGAAGCAAGATAAAGGTAAGAAATTAGCAGCAAGAGGCAAAATAAAGGTGAGAAACTACCAGAAAAAGGGAAAATAAAGGTCAGGAACAAGCAGAAAAAGGAAAAGTAAAGGTGACAAATGAACACAAAGAGGCAAAATAATGGGCAGAATGAGTAGAATGGGGCAAAATAAAGTTCAGAAACGAGCAAAAGGAGGCAAAATAACAGTCAGAAATGAGTAGAAAGAGGGAAGGTAAAGGTCAGAAATTAGCAGAATGGCAAAATAGAGGGCAGTAACAAGCAGAATGAGACAAAATAGAGATCACCAACAAGCAGAAGGAGGCAAATGGAGGTCAGAAATGAGCACAGAGAGGCAAAATAGAGGTAAAAAAACTAACAGAATGAGTAATGATAGAGGTCGAAAATGAGCAAAAAGAGGAAGAATAAAGGTCAGAAACAAGCAGAAAGAGGAAAAGTAAAAGGGCAGAAATGAGCTGAAAGAGGGAAAGTAAAAGAGCATAAAGAGGCAGAATAGTGGTCAGAAACAAGCAGAATGAGGCATAATAAAGGTCAGAAACCAGCAGCAAGAGGCAAAATAAAGGTGAGAAACTAACAGAAGGAGGCAAAAGAAAGGTCAGCAATTAGCAGAAAGAGGCAAAATAAAGGTGAGAAACGAGCACAAAGAGGCAAAATAAAGGTTAGCAATGAGCAGAAGGAGGCAACATAAAGGTGACAAATGAGCTGAAAGATGGAGACTAAAGGTCAGAAGGGAGCAGAAAGAGGGAAAGTAAAAGGACAGAAACAAGCAGAAAGAGGAAAAATAAAGATCAGAAACAAGCAAAAAGAGGGAAAATGGAGGCCAGCAACAAGCAGAAAGAGGATAAAGAGAGGTCAGAAACAAGCAAAAGAAAGCAAAATAAACGTCAGAAATGAGCAGAAGGAAGCAAAATTGAGGTAGAAAAAACAAGCAGAAAAAGAAAGACAAAAGTCAGAAACTAGGAGAAAGAGGAAGAATAAAGGTCAGAAGCAAAGAGAATGAGGCAGAGTAAAGATCATCAGTGAGCAGAAAGAGACAAAATAAAAGTGAGAAACTAGCAGCAAGAGGCTAAATAAAGGTGAGAAACTAGCAGAGGCATAACAAAGGTCAGCAATTAGCAGAAGGAGGCAGAATAGAGGTCAGAAACAAACATAAAGAGGCAGAATAAAGGTCCAAAATGAGCAGAAAGCGACTGGATAAAGGTTTGAAGGGAGCAGAAACCAGAAGCAAGAGGCTAATTAAAGGTGAGAAACTAGCAGAAAGAGGCAAAAGAAAGGTCAGCAATTAGCAAAAGGAGGCAAAATAAAGGTGAGAAATGAACCAAAAGATGGAGAATAAGCGTTTAGAAGGGAGCAGAGAGTGGAAAATTGAAGGTCAGAAATGAGCACAAAGAGGCAAAGTATAAGGACAGACAGTAGCAGAAAGAGGGAAAAGAGAAGTCAGAAACAAACAGAAAGAAAGCAAAGTAAAGGTAAGAAATGAGCTTCAGGAAGCAAAATAGAGGTCAGAAACTAGCCGAAAGAGGCAAAATAGAGGTCAGAAATGAGCGGAAAGAGACTAAATAAAGGCCATCAATGAGCAAAAAGAGACAAAATAAAGGTCAGAAATTAGCAGAAAGAGGCAAAATAAAGGTCAAAAGTATGGAAAAAAGTCATAAATCGAGTGGAAAACAAGCAGATCCTGCTCATGCACTCATGCAAAGTTAGTTGTTACAGCAAGGAAATAAAATTTTAAAAACCTTACAAATTCACTTAAAAAAGTCAAAGGTTACAGGGAAGTTATATTTAAGAAATAGAATTTAAAAAAATGTAGAAATTCACTGAAAAAAAATAAAGGTTACAAGGATGTTATAGTTAGGAAATAGAATAAAAATCCTTAGAAATTTACTGCAAAAAACAAAGGTTATAGGGAAGTCATTGTTAGGCTCAGATTTCACTCTCCGAAAACCAGTGAAACTCAGCAGTTATATTTACCTGAATAAGCTATAACTTACACCCCCGCAAAGCAGTGCTTATGATCTCACATATTACATCACTCATGACATGGTTGGTGACATCACTGGTAACATCTCAAATGAAATCACTCATGACATCATTGATTAACTCACCCAGAGGACTACCACACACCCACTCACTTCCTATTCAACCTCTCATACACCCACTCACACACCCACACAACCACTCACATACATATTTACAAACCCATACAAGTACTCAAACACCCACTCTTTTACTCATATAGCCACTCACACAACCACTAACTCATGCATACAGCTACTCATACAACCATCCTCTCATTCTTACACCCACCCAGTCATGTATCCATTCAGTCACTCACTCATACACCCATACAGCCACTCCCACATGCAGTCACTAACGGATACAGGCACTCACACTAACACACACACACACATACCCATACAGCCACTAACTGACCCACTCACTCACACAGACAGACACTCACCAGATCAGCTACTCAAACACTCAGTCTCTCACCCATACAACCATTCACACAGTCACACATTCAGCCCTACAGCTACTAACATACCTACGCACTTGTACATATAGTCTCTCAACACAGCCATTTGCTCACCTATACAAGGAATGACAGATTTACTCACACAACCACTTACATATTCATGTACACATCCATTCAAGCACCCCACATCCCTTTACAGAGACACTCACTCTTTAATACAGCCACTCACACACAAATTCACTTAACCAAACACCCACTCAAACAGCCACTCACCTATCCATACAAACACTTACACATACAATCACTTACTCATTCAGACTTCACACACCCACTCACTGACCCATACAGTCACTCACATATCCACTCATCCACCCACACAGCCACTCACCTACCCATTGAGACACTGACACACCAACTCACTCACCAAACAGCCTCTCAGTCACCTACACAGCTAGGCAAACACTCACTTATTCACCCACACAGACACTCACTCACACACCCAAAGAGTCACTCACACGCCAACACACTCACATAATATACATCAGAAATAGAATCACTCATTAGTAGTACACCTGGTATACTAATTTACCTTTTGTAGTTATTTTATTATAAATGTTTAACCATCATAAAATCCTACAAAATACTTATACTTAATAGATGATGTAATCAGTGATGTCATGTGAGATATGACCAGTGATGATGTCATGAGTGATGTAACATGTGAGGTAATAAGCAATGCATTGAGAGGTCATACGTTATAATTAGCTCAGGTAACTATAACTGCAAAATCTCACTGGTTTCGTATGAGGGAAATTTGAGCCCAACTATAACGTCCCTCTAATCTTTGTTTTTTTCAGTATACTATATATATGGGCTAAGGAACAGAGCTAAGATGGGCAAAGCAACAGAATCTAAAGGACCTTCGGATGTCTCCATAGATAGTTCTGAAATTAGTTCAGCAGATGAAGATTCCAACCAGGCAAAGTTGGATTTTTCAGGGGAACTCACACTTGTCCGCATGAACAAGCAACAGAGAGGGAGGGGAAAAGGAATACCTGTCGGAACTGGCAGAGGGAGAGGAAAATTGAAACCAGAAGAGGTAGAGGAAGATGGAAAATCAGAACCCAGAAATGAAAAGCAAAACTCAAAAACATTGAATTAATAGAATCTTGTTGTCAATTTATCCAAGAAAGCTTTAATTGAAGATCAAATAAAAATTTTGAATAAAGGACTTTTCTTTTGCCCTGACTTGGAAATGGATTTAGCCAACTTTAGAATTGACTTATATAAGTTCTCAAGAAAAATTAAATTGAAGAAATTCTTTAAAACACATCACCCCCTAAAACCCAAGTACATAATGTGGAAAATCCCTCCCCTCTGACATGCAAAGATTTACCATGTCTGAACACATTGTTACACCTGGAAAATGAGTCAGCAAGAGAACCATTGGCAACTCAAACAAACGAAATGATAGATATACAATGTTGTACAGAATTACGTATTTGTACCAGAGAAAGAGGAGCTAGTGGACTCAAATCACTTTCGAAATTCTGCCCACAGTTACCACCAGGAAATTAAATAGACCTGTTTCAAGAACTTGTGATTGAAGACTTGAATATATTAGCTCGGGGAAACCCAAGAAAGAGAAGAGGCAACACCACCCTTAAAAAAAGACTGGCATTAAAAGATTTCAAAGAGGATGCTGGAATAAAGCCATCAGATAAGGGGTGCAATATAGTAATACAGGATCGGTAAAAGTATCAAATGGAGGCTGAGAAACAACTAAGAAATAGACAGCTTTAATCCAAACTTATAGCAGATCCTTCGCAGGAAATGAAAATTGAATATCATGAAAAATTAGAGATGTGGAACCAACGAGAACTAATTGATAAAGAAGAATACAAATACAAATATTTGACAACAATAAGTCCCACAACCCCCCCAATTTATTTTCTCCCGAAGATTCATAAAAGCATAACCAGCTCACCAGGACTCCCCTTACTCAGCTCGATCAACGCCCTTTCGGAGAACACTTCCAGATATATTGATATCTTCTTGGCACCATATGTGACAGCACTTCCCTCCTACTTAAGATATTCAATGGACTTTTTAAAACAAAATCCAGAACATACCATGGAAGACCACATACTTCATGGCAACAAATGATGTTGTTTCACTGTATACTTCTAATAAGCACCAGGATAAAATAAAAGCGGTCCAATATTTTTTTTGGACAGATCAATGAATCGTTTAGAACATTCAAAGTTACTAATTGAGATGCTACATTTTTGGGGACTACATTCACGCCCACCTATGCAAACCTCCTCATGGGTTACTGGGAAACAGAAGTCATTTGGACTGAAAACAACCTAACAAAAATGAAAAAATGTCAAATTATGGTCTAGTTTTATAGATGACGTATTCATTATTTGGGAAGGTGAAAGTAGAGAACTGGAACTATTCATTGCATCCCTGAATGAAAATAACCTAAATCTGGTATTTACTCATACAATAAGTTCGGAAAAAATCTTGTTTTTGGACATAGAAGTTATGATAAAAGATATGTGTATTTGCACAAAAATCCACAGGAAGAAAACATCATGCAAAAGCATTTTGCATGACAACACTTAACATCCTGATAAACTACAGTGAAGCATCCCCTATGCGGAAATGCTAAGAGCCAGAAGAAATTGCTCTGAAGACAAGGATTTCTATGATAAAATATCTGAAATTAAAAATAGATTCCTTGTGAGAGGATACCCAACGTCAGTATTAGATGATGCCACAAGAAAATTGAGAAATGATTTACTGGTGCCGAAAAAAGTCTTAACAGAGAAGGAGAAAAAACACAACTAATCATTGACTACAATAAACAAAACAAGGAGATAAAACAAATAATGCACACTGGAGAATTTCTAAGATCTGATAACATTTTGACTGAAGATTTGATGCACTTCCCAATTATAATGTGAAGGAAAACCGCCTCATTTGGTGATATTTTAACTAAAAGTCACTTCCCCATCGAAACAGGCAATACAACCAGTTGGTTTAGCCAACCAGGCTTCTGGAAATGTGTGAAGTGCAAAGCCAGTGAATATGGAAATATCCAAAAGGAATATAAATTACAGAAAGGGAGAATGGAAAGGATATAAGAACACATCACCTGAAATACTGACTTTGTAATTTATGTCCTGAAATGTCCCTGCAAAAAACTATATGTGAGTAGTACTTTCAATAAAGTGAAACTGAGAATTTTGCAACATCTACCGGCCATAAAAAAACATAGATTATACATACCCAATCGCAAAAAAAATTTGGGAAGAATATCTAGGAGAAGTAAAACATCTTCAGTACTTTGAAATCAAACACATAAAGAAAGATGAGAAAGGTGGTGATAGGGAACTCCTATTACGAGAAATGGAATCCAGAGTAATAATCCAGATGGGAACCGAAATATTGATGGGACATAATCTGGACGTGGAATTACATGTACATTTATAAAACAGCAGTTCCTAAAAATATTTGTACATCTCACACATTTTTATACTCTCTATATGTCCTGTAAAATATATCTATTGGGAAATCAATTGTATACATTAGTCGCAAGTGAGATTGGATAGCTATTATACATTTTATGAAATGAATATTGTTAATAATCAATGCCCTAGCACTTTAACAATTGACGATTATAGTCTGTACTTTCATATCTTTACCTAACAGGTAGTGAGCAAAATATAATATCGGGATTATACAGCAGATATTAATTAATTAAGCACGTACCAGGACTTTACTAGGGGGTGAATATAATTAAAAATTCAGTGCCCAAGAAACAAATCATATACTGCACTTCTTAAATTCCAACATAGAAATGCGATTTTGCAGATAACATATATATATATATAGAAAACATATTGTTGCTAGTCACATGCACTCTACAAACAATTTGTATAGCAACTAACTGTCAAATAGCACTTCATCATCATCTATGTAATATGCACTTTTTAAAGATTTACTGTTTATTATATTCAGAATGAACCTCGTATAAGGAACCTTGGCATTGTTGATTCATTCAAATGTATCTTTTTTCTCATGAACTTTCACTCAAAGATAAATATTTGAGTACTTTATTGTGACTAAAACTTTAATGTCTCAATTCTGTGTAAATTGTAAAATGAACCTAACCAAGCCAATGTAGGTTTGATGTACTTTACGTGAATATAATGTTGACTGCTATGCATGAATGGCTTAACAAAGGTACATATTGCATGAGGTCTAGTAATGACCTGAGTAGTAAAGATTGTTGATGGACTAAGGTCACAAACAGTTTGAAAGGACTAGCTAGACATCAGGACTCTATGGTCCTGTGAAAGGCAACTCACCAAAATGTGTAGACTGTCCTTACATTGCACATGTACTATAATAAAATCTTTGAAAATCACCCCTGAAGTGCTGACTCACTTCTGCCGAGTTGTGAAAATCATGCATACTGATATATATATTTACAGATTTTCACATATTTTCACAATATATTTGTAATAATATTTTTATATATTCATAAAATAGTACTCAGTGTTCTGATATTTAAACCCTGTGACTGTAAAAGTACATAACTAGGGGCTAGATGTAGGTAAAAAGGTTTTACCAATTCTAAAATACCGAATTTTACCGATTCTGTATTTTAGAATCGGCAAAACCTATGTAGGTAATTATTTGGTATTATTTACCGAATCATAAAGATTTGGTAATTACCGAATCAGTATTTACCGATTCGGTAATTGCCATTCATTCCTATGGGCCTGGAGGCCCCTAGGGATGAATGTCAGTTACCAAATCGGTAAATACCGATTCAGTAAAATTGTGAAATAGTCAATGGTGGCAGGGTGTCACTTTGACACCCTCTTGCACCCCTGATTACTGATTGTGTGCCATGTGCCACACATACATGCCCTTAGAGCCCTAAGGGCATGTATGTGTGCCACATGGCATAGGTGTAAATGCACATATTTGCATTTACATAGGAATTCGATATTTACCACCAACTAATAGTTAGTGGTAAATAACAAATCCTTAAAGCCCTGTACCACTGTTTACAGTGCTACCTACATTTCAAAATACAGATTTGGTAATTTTACCGAATCGGTAAATTTACCAAATCGGTAAAATTATCGAAACGGTAAAATTACCGATTCGGTAAAATTACTGAATCTGTATTTTTTCATGTCCTACATCTCAGTATCCAAATACCGGTTGGTAACGGCCGAAAATCGGTATTTTCGGCCGTTACCGACCGGTATTTTGATACTTACATCTGGCCCTAGATCCACTTGAGAATTTACAAATATATCTATTTATTTTTACTTATAGTGCTATAATATTTTGAATAATGCCAGTTAAAATAAAGCAAAATAATTATATTGTCAGGAGATAGAAACTGCACAAATTAAAAAAAAAGCGTTAGCTGTAGAATTGTAAGTTGTACCATGGCTGTTGTCCCTAGTCTGCATGTCTGCAGTAGTTTAACCAGTACTGATTTTATCTTTGCCGTATGGTACTTGGAGCTTTAGTCACCCCATTTTAAATGCAGGATTACAAGTATCATTTTGCGAAAACATTCTACCTGCACAGGATGAGTTTATTGATGCCTGGCATGGAAACATTTTACTAAACTATAAAGTTGCTGCCTAACAGGGAACCCTATAGCCTTTCTTTATACTTTCAGTTATGTGCTGACAGTCTGGAAGGACAACACTGTTTCCATTTCTGGCGAAATGCATCAGAGCGTACTTGGAGATCCCAAAAAAACAACCTTCTCAGTTCACTTTTAAAACACAACTAAAAAAGATACAACGATAATTAGTATCTCCAAATATTGTAAATAATACCTGATAGCAAAATGAGCCATTGCACTTCATGCAACTGGCAAAGCTCAAAAGGACAATACAAAATATTTTGGAGCAGATTTACAAGCCCCTTGCGCTGCCAGTACGTCAATTTTTGTGTCGCAATGGTCGCGCGGACGGGATAAGCTAGCCTGCGTGGCTTTTCCTGTCCTTATAAATATGGCCCCTTTACACGCAGCACTTTACGTGAAAGCGGCGTTCCATGGGTGTTGTTGTGGGTGTTCCCATGCAACACTCATGGAACCAGACACATTTCCAGATTCATGAGGATTCGTAAATCTGGAAATGCGTGTGAATGCTATGCCTCTCCAGGGGAGGCGTAGGGAAGTGCAACAAGGAGAAATGCATTCGTGTCTGCTTGTTTTTGTTTCCTGTTTCTCTGCATGTTGCATTCTGCAGCACACATAGAAAGAGGAAATCACCTCTAATGATTGTTGTTGTTCAGGATGGGTTCTCTTCCTGAACAAAAACAATCTCCCCACCACGCAGGCATCCTTGCACCATGGTGCAAGAGTTCCTGCATCAGGCGCATGGCAGCAATTTCTGTGCCGTAGGGGGAAGCACAGAGATACGACATATTGTAAGTATGTTGCTTTACTGTGCTTTCCACACTAACGCAGCACAGCACAGCAAAATGGCTTGCTGCACTGTGCTGCGTTAGTTTATTGTAAATCTGACCCTTTGTATTTTAAAAAATGCAATGGCCAGTAAGGTGTTCATTTGACACAATTGCAACTTGGTTCGTTATCTAAGGCTAGTTGTTTCAGCCACCTGTGCAAATATATGGCTTCAGCCAGTTAGGAGAGATTTTAGATGGTGCACGTACTGTTTCTGAAAATTCACATTGATGTTTTGTGACTGTGAGCCCTGCTCACAGTGCCAAAGATCTCTATGCTACTGCTAGCAACATGCAGTGGGGGAACTAGTTACAGGTGCAACGCTCACTCCCTTCCTGTCTCGTGGAACTACTGTGCTTACATCATCGGCCGTTTAATTGACATGATACAGGATTTGGCCAAGCTTGGCTCTTGCCTGTGCTATCTTTTGTCCTTTGTAAAGCTATCCAGCTCTCACTCAGATCCAAGACAGTGGCAAAAGATTAGCAGCTTTTACCACAAATGTGCAACCTTGAGAATGCACGACAAAAATCATATGCATGGAAAGCAAAAAAGCAGGCATCATTCACCTTGTAAATGGCAAAGCAGGCTTCACTGCACTACTTAAAGATTTCTTTATGTTGCAACATATCTCCACTTGGCTCCCGAAATCTCTATGTAACAGGCACCCCGCTGATTGTTATGTTATGCAGACTGGTAGAGCACACTATCACCCAAAATAATATCCTGGAGCAGAGCCTAACCACCAGAAGGGCCAAGTGGGACTAATTGAAGAGCCATTGAAACTGACCTACAGCCCAGTAGCGGCTGTGTCGCCCCCTGCCACCCTCAAACATTGAAAAATAAAACGATAAAAAAACAAGTTATTATTGTTTTATTTTTCAACTTGTATTTGCTGCGTCCTGGGGGCGGGGCCATCAAGGGGCAGTCAGGAGCGGGAGCGGTGGGCAGCATTGCCATCAGTGCACATGTGGGTTTGGCCGGCCATCTCAGGGCAGCCAAAACCACATGCACACTTAGCTGTCTCCAACCCGGCTGCAGCAGCGCAAATTCCCAGCACTCAGGCCACTCCTGAATCTACTTTTAACATGAAAGCAGCATCTGGATTGGCCACAAGGGAGGCTGGGAGCCTGTGCTGCAGCGACTGATGAGAGGACACAGAGAAGAGCTTCTGGCGGCATGCAAAAGGGAAGTTCTTTTTTTTAATGTTTGTTATCGTTTCCCCTCCCTACCGTCACCTCCCCGCCATCCCCACCCAGCCCCCACCCCACCACAGCAGCCGCTACTGCTACAGCCGCAGAGCGTCTGCATGAGATTATGTTGTGCTTTGTGCTGGCTCATGATCTAGCTCTGTCCTTGTTCTATTCATGTTCCTTCTTCTTTCTTCTCTTCCAGATGACTCAAGTAGCAATGGGGCAATGGGTTTATGGATGAGGTCAAGTTAAACATGTTCATGTGACAGACTCGCTCAACTTTGAGCATCTCCCTTCCTTGTACCTTGCATCCCATCAAAAGCACAGCCAGGATAATGCTCACTGTCACATTGCACTGCAGATGTTGCTAGAATACATAGAGACATAAATGCTGCTTTCAAGGTCCAATCTATGTAAGGTGGCTGTGTCGCTGTGTGAACACTGATTGCAATACACACATTTTCATGGCCCACCGCCATGTGGTCCAGCTTTGAAGTGACTGCAGACCACTGCTGTCTCAGTCTAATTTCACTCCTTTATTAGGTCTACAAGAACAATAAACAAGGTAAATGCTTTGACTCACTCCCCCTGACACCACAAACCGGCAAATGACACAATCGAGACCCCCATGTAATGTGATTTATATTGCCAACAAACCTAACAGCAAAGAGGGCTGACATACTGCCCCTTGCTAAATAGGATGGTCGGTGACTGAGGCAACGTGTGCAGGGAACACTCAGCTAAACCCCCTCTATGTATGTGTATTATTAATATTTTTCATGGTTACCACAGGCATCCGACAGATAAAGCTGGCATTTGGCCAGAACTATGGCGAAAAAACATAAGAGAGTGCAACGATACTGAACTTTTATTGCCACAATACTTAAAGGATGGTTAGAAGCACTGGTGATATAAATGTTGCTGGCTGTACCAGAAGTAATCAGAAGTGCTTAGAATGTGCCGCCTGGTGTGAAGGAAACTGATGTTTTCAAGGGATGTGGAGTATAAACGAAGCAAATCACCTGTTCCCAATGGAATCACTGCCTCATTAAAGAGAGAGTCAGGAAGGCTCAGTATACATGCCTAAAATACCAAGAATAAGACCAAACAAAGAACTGGTATTAGAACGTTGGAAGCTCCATTGAAAACAATGGAGTGCTCCGGGCTTATATTGGCTGGTATAAGCCTGGAGCTCCAACATTCCAATGCTTCTTTGTGGCTGTGAACAAAGGCTTCAGGGAACCTGAGGGGATTTCAATCCCCTCGCACTCCCTATAGCCTTTGTTTGATGTGTTAGAACATTCTGCCCTCTAGGGGCAGAATGTTCTAATAGCCTTATAGCCCTTCGTAGCGGGCTATACCGGCTATTAAAGTCCCGCTGCTTTGTTAAAGTCCCTCGCCTTCGGCTCGGCCCTTTTACGCTGCAGCGGGCCTTTAATAGCCGGTATAGCCCGCTACGGCAAGCTATAAGGCTATAGTATATTTCCTAGGATAGCCGAGGGCACATACAGGGTTTTCATGTGAAAAGATGATCTCTCTGGCCCTGAGTCTCCAACTGAGTTGCAGGCTGACGTTCTTCTTTCTTTTGGGGACATCATAACTGTGTTAAGGTTGATCCACTGGCAGATCCTCACAGATTCAGTGTGAGGCGGGTGGATTACGTTGAAAACTGGCAGCAGGGAAGAATGTTACAATGCTACCCTGCAGGTGATAAGGGCCCAGGGAGCACATGTGAGCTCTGATGGAACCCCACTGGACCCCCCAGTGCTGAGTCCGGTGTACAGAGCAATGAACAGCGCTGATTTTGGCAGTCAGTGCCCTATGACCACATAGAAGCATGAGGCCCTCAAGATGGCGGAGGAAGGCTGTGACTAGTGACCGAGCAAGACCCCTCAGCATCGGAGTTCTGCTGCCAAGAGAGGTCCGGAGTCTGATACTAGCAGCCAGTACCGGACTGACCATAGCGGGCACCGGGCGTTTCCCCGGTGGGCCCCTAGGGTGGGGGCTGGTTTTGCGCCCCTGGGGGGCCTTTTTTGTTACCAGGGGTCGGCAATATTGGCCCCCTGTAACAAAAGCGGCCGAAACTGGCCCTCGCAAACTGCTCGGCTGCACAGTTTGCCAGGGCAGGTTTCTGTTCCCAGTCCGGCCCTGCTAGCACTAGCAGCAGGAGCAATGGAGTAGCGAGAGTGCCCCTGCAGGGGTGCCTCAAGGACAAACCCTGAGGCGTGGAGGTCAGGGCCCAGTGCCGCTGTGAGTGCTTGAGCCTGGCAAGAGACCTGACTTGTGGCGCAGATCTGCCTGCCCTGTGCGTCCTCCCCCTTCCCACAGCTGGAGCCCAGAACAAGCTCAAAATCAGCCACAGGATCCAGCATTCTGCCTACTCCCACTACCACCAGGTCTTCTGCCCCTACGGCCACCACCAGCTCGGGGATCCCTCCAGGCTCAACATCCCCACCTGTGATTGCAACAGCACCCTGACAGCCTGGCTGAACGATGGCGAGATCATGCTCTGTAAATATGTGAAATATAATTGTCGAACCCTAACCGCTTCTTAAAATATAATATTGAGTGAATTTGCAACTTGTATATATTTTACTTTAACCACTAGTATCTGTAGTAAGCTACCATTCTTATGTTGGTTTAAAGTTTATCTGTTTGTATCTTTTATGTTATTCATGTACTCTGAAGTCCTTATGTAATTTAACTGGTCCTAATGTAAAGTGCTCTGATACCTTCGGATAAAGTTTGTGCTATATAAAAATGCATAAATAAAAAAAAAATAATGTTTTGGTAGCACAAGCTGGATGGCCCCATTATAGTGCTTTCTGTTGTGCACAGGCTAATTGCAATTCAGATATAATTTTATACCTCATCTTTGGTAGTACTGTCCTTTTACAACGAAGCACCAGCTGGTTAAAAAAGGTTAGCGTTATTCTTGTTTTGTACATATATATCTTCAGGAAACTGCCACCAGTGCTACTCATCAATACTTTCTGCAGTGGCCTAAAACCCACCCAAGACAAATATTGGAGCATGTGCCCTGCTAGGCAAAGCCTTAATTTGATGCTTGCTATTAGATTTTCATTTGAGTGATAAAGTTATGAAGTGCTGCACTGCTAATTAATTACACCTAAAGTGAAACATTGTGGAAATCTATACTAATATAATAAAGAGGGAGCCCAAACCTTTGAGGCGGGTAATCTCAGAAACCACAGCACAAATCACAACACCCAATACAGCATTGGAAAGGGGCAGTTGCAGCAGAAGGACATAGGCTATGCAGACGCCCACCATATACATTTAAAAGGTAAAAAAAACATGCCAGCAAAGTAGTCACTTGTGGGCGTGTCTGCAATGTGCTGTGGGCGTGTGCTGTCGGCGTGACAAACCCTGGGGGCGTGTGGTATGTTCCGCCCTTCATGCCATGTCTCATATCGTGTTCTAATCCCACCCTGCTCCATTTAAATACCCCTGGACCCCATAATCATAACCCACCCTTACTCCTTAAAATACCCCAAACCTATCCCTAAACCCTAAAAATACCCCTGTACCCCAAAACCCAAACCTAGCCCTGAACCCTATAAATACCCCTGTACCTCAAATCCCAAACCTACCCCTGAACCATAAAAATACCCCTGTACCCCAAAACCCAAACCTAGCCCTGAACCATAAAAATACCACTGTACCCCAAAACCCAAACCTACCCCTGAACCCTAAAATACCCCTGTACCCTAAAACCCAAACTTAGCCCTGAACCCTTAAAATACCCCTGTACCCCAAACCCCAAACCTAGCCCGAACCCTAAAAATAACCCTGTACCCCAAAACCCAAACCTACCCCTGAACCCTAAAATACCCATGTACCCCAAAACCCAAACCTAGCCCTGAACCCTAAAAATACCCCTGTACCCCAAAACCCAAACCTAGCCCTGAACTCTTAAAATACCCCTGTACCCCAAAACCCAAAACTACCCCTGAACCCTAAAAATACCCCTGTACCCCAAAACCCATACCTATCTCTAAACCCTAAAACTACCCCTGTACCCCATAACCAAAAACTATATCTGAACCCTTAAAATACCCAAACACCCCAAAGCATATACCTCAGTACCCCAAAACATATACCCCTATACCCATACTTACCGTATCCAAATATAAAACAAAACATGATTTTACCATTCATGCATTTACAACGAATTTCGTTGTAAATCTATGCGTGGTAAAAGCATATAAAATGTAATGCCATGCATTATAATGGCATTGCGGAGTCATGGTACTTTCGTAATGAAAGTATGCGGAGTGATGGTATGCGGAAAGAAAGTTGCGGAATAATGGGTGTTTACCCTCCCCCGGTAAGTACATTGGTGGCAAGGCAATCCACATCTCCAGCAACATACTCATATTTTTTCACCACCCATTTGAAAAATGCACAGGTCTCTCTCATTGATGGCCAGCACCGACATACACTTTTAGACACACCTCCTGCCACAAGTTCTAGAATTGCGAACTTTAGAGCTGGGGAGCTACGTTCGAATCTCAGCATCAGCTCAACATCCTGTGATTCCAGGCAAATCGCTTTGTCTCCCCGTGCCTACCACAAATGAATGTGTTCTTTTGTAATGTAAATTGTGCTCATGCCATGTTGTCGAGTTCGCGCTATATAATATTGCAAGGAAAAATAAAGTAGGGAAACTCGAGTTCACACACTACTGAACGCGAACTCTTAAGTGCATCAGCAGTGCACTGTGAATCGGAGCATTTCACAGGCCTGTCACAGATAAGAAATGCTATCAAAACGAAATCCTACAAAACAATATACTACTGGCCGGCAGCAATTCATACCCGGAAAGTACCAGCCCTCCATTCAAGCAGAAGAAACCCACCATCTTCACATTTCATCTGCCCTTCTAATGATCAGGCCATCAGATCAGGCTTTATAAATGTGTGCCTCTTCACACAACCTCAGTTTCTTCCTTGAAACCAGACAAGAGGGCCCAGATTTACTAACACTTTGCAAAGGGGTTATGATACTTTTGTAACGCAACCCGAGTGCAAAGTATTGTGGTTGAATTTACTTCCCAGCGCAAATCAGGATGTACATTGGAGACTTGTCTAAAGTGAAGCAAAGTAGCTATATGCGCTACTTTACGCTGCTTTGCATCTAGGCTGCGTTCCATGTGTGGTACATGACTGTTACCATGCAACAGGCGCGCAAAGCCCATTGGGCTCAAAGGGCTTAAGCCCCCCTGTCGTGTGGGTCAGCCCGGGCTAAAACAGCATCCCGGGCACACACACAGCCGCACCAGAGTACTTCACAGGTCTATAAAAGACCATTTACTTGCTCACAAAGCTTGTGGTTTCACCCCTTTTTAGAGCCCCTGCATTTCCACTTTGCAATATGCTGGAAGAATCATACCCCACCCTCGAACTTTTTAGTAGCCCTGCCCAAAACTTGGCTCTAGTTGCGCCTCTGCCATGCAACCACCCATGGGTTCTGACTCAAATCCTTACCTGCTAATATTGGGATTTACACCAGAAACATATGCATGCTTGAGGTAGTTATCACTGTGGAGTTAGTTTTAAAACCCTCCACATTAGTCCAACACCACGCATACAAAGATGGAGCAGTATTAAAGCATAATTTTGTACTTGTAGGGACTGGTTCCCGTACAACACCTATGCATGACAGAACACATAGGGGCATATTCTCAAGGACTTAGCACAGAGTTAACGGCTCTTTATGGCAGCCAAAGTCGTGATAAATGTATCACCCATTCACAAGCTGGTGCTAACAGCCCATAGCACCAGTTTACTCGCGATAGCAGCCGTAAAAATCATCGCCACAGATATCGCTATTGAGATGCAGAGTAGGCGTTCCCATGCCCAAAGCCGCAACAACACCACCCCGCAACATTCTCAACGACTAGCAAGATCAGCGATACGACCACAAAACACGCATTAAGACGCTTTAGCAGCAGGAAATGAACAACTGCTCTGACCTGGTGTAAATTCGGACCACAGCCTGCACTACAAAAGGGAGCCCAGCCCAGAGCCACACCTGAAGGGCAACAGATGCCATGGAGCCACTCATCAGGCAGTTGGGAGCCCCAACAGGACCACAACACCCACTGCCACCACCCCAGGACCCCCCTCCCCGGGCCATCCCCTGGCCAAAGACATGACACATCAACTACACGGAATCATGCACCAAATAATCTGCACAATCACAACTGGTGACATGCATGTGTCAACACATAAATGTCTATTTTAAACAACAAGGGACCCCAATAGTATCAGCGAGGGACCTCGGGGAGCTTATTATACAAACACAACAATGGTCCCAGGCAAGGAGACAAAGGATAGTGAAAAATAAATATAGACTCAGTCAGTTCTATATTGCCGAAGACATGCCCAGCCGGACAGAGGTCTTCAAAGTTTTTACTTGAATAAGTAAAAACTGCTGGCGACTGACCCGGCCACTCCTGGCTCCATGACCCCAGCGCGACTCGGCGCTACCGCTAGTATCCGGATTGCGGTACAAGCGGACACTAGGTAATTTGCGTGCTCCGCCCTTGGGCCCGAGAACAACAGCTAATGTTTTTTCCCCTGCTAATCCATGTCCTCGACACAATCAGTCCAAGTCCCTGGCCCTGCAGAATTGAATTCATCTCAAGCTTGTCTGTGAGCTTCTCACCCTACGCTCTCTTGGCTAAAGAGGCTTATATTCTAAGGCAATTATTGTTTTGTCCTGATGATGGACCCCATCATTTAGTAGGGGGTCCGAAACGCCGTCGACTTTTTGAGTACCATATACTTGTGAAAAGAATTACTACACAATGCGATGTAATGGTACTTATAAGAATCTCTCTGTATAACTGGATTTCTACAGAGTCTGCTTTTCTTGCCTTGCAAGCCCTTTTGTGTGTTGTCTGTGTCTATGTATCGTCGTGGTTGGGTAGAGGCTTGTGCCCCACGCACGTGAATTGTTGAAGGTGTTATTTTGTGTTTCTAACTCTTATTCAAGTAAAAACTTTGAAGACCTATGTCCGGCTGGGCATGTCTTCGGCAATATAGAACTGACTGAGTCTATATTTATTTTTCACTATCCTTTGTCTCCTTGCCTGGGACCATTGTTGTGTTTGTATATCAACACATAAATGAGCATCACACATTCACCTTTGAATTAACAAATGAAAATGTAGTCAAATAAATACAGAACAGAAATGAAGACACATCGCGGCTCCCCTCGGGACAATCCGTAGGTCACAGCCTGCAAGACAAAAATCATGATGAGAAGGTGTGTCTTGCGCACATCAAAGGACAGAGAGAGAGCAAAGGAGAGAGGGAGATACAGAGAGAGAGAAAGAGAGGGAGCAGGAGAAAGACGGACAGAGAGGGGGAGAGACAGATAGATGGACAGAGAGGGGGAGAGACAGATAGACGGACAGAGAGGGGGAGAGAGAGTTGGACAGAAAGTGAGGGGGAGAGAGAGATAGACTGACAGAGAGAGGGAGAGAGACATAGATTGACAGAGAGGGGGAGAGAGAGTTGGACGGACAGAGAGGGGGAGAGAGAGATAGACGGACAGAGAGGGAGAGAGAGATAGACAGACAGAGAGGGGGAGAAAGAGTTGGACAGACAGAGGGGGGAGAGAGAGATAAACAGACTGATAGGGGGAGAGAGAGATAGACGGACAGAAAGGGGGAGAGAGACACAGATAACAGAAGAGATGGACAGGGAGAGAGAGTGCCGACACTGCGCACCCAGGCCATACTGCTCACATGCTACCACCAGTGTGTCTCCAACCACGTGCGGGTATGTAGTGCAGTTCACTAGGTCCCACATCTGTAACAGATCTCTCATCTGAAACAGAGTCCAGATACATGAATGACAAAGTACATACATTTGCACACAACATCATCGACTGTCCGCCCTTGTGCACCCAGGCAGCTGCACCCTAGCCCCTCCCGCTGCTCAGAAGTGCATGCCCACCCCTGCGCCCCCAGGCCTCACTACACACCTTCCGTCACTGCATGTAGAAAAGAGAGCTCACCACATGCCGCTGCAAGCTGCAAGCCATAAGCCTGGGGACTGCGGAAATGGCACCCTCCACATCCTGCAGCACCGCTCTGCAGCCCACCAGGTCTCACTTTTGATTCTGGGTCTTGATTTTGCCATGGCAGAGGACATACCAGTGCACCCGTCATCATTGCAGGCTGCATACCCACTCAGCCTTATAGGTGCCACTAACTCTGTGATTCAGGAGGCCACGCCACTTGGAGGTAGGCCCCCACTGTCCGCTGGCTCAGGCCTACAATGCGGTCCAGCAGGGTACACAAAACCTGAGCAGTCCGGACCGCCAGGACCCTCTACGATTGGGTATCATGGTGCGGATGCCATCATATCACCTCTGGGCTGTCGGAATTTAATGTTGCAGGCCCCTGGACCCTCATGCCTACATGCACACCACACAGAAACACCCCGAGAGAGGTTGGAAATGGGGTCCAGCATGAGCGCCTGGCCCTTTTTAGTGGCAGGATCACATGTCCTGTGACGCGTGTGCTGGATGGGTGGGGTGTGGGTGTACACCAGCTGTGAGGGAGGGGCTGTGGTATACTGACAACTAGACCTGTGATCAGCAGATCACTACAGGGAAGACCTGGGACATGTAGCTTTGCCCCCCCCCCCTGTGAGAGTAAGCGGAGTGGGCTGGCCTGGCGTATGCCAGTCCAGTGTAAGGGTTTGAAAAATGACCCCGGGGCTCTGGGCATTGTTCTGTACGGGGCTGGACAAGGAAGTAACAAATGTGTGTGTCCCTGTTGTTGCGTCAGTGCCACCTGGACAACATTTGGCAATGTGTCACCCTGCGACCCAAGTCCAACAACATGAGCCGGATGGAATGTTTAATGCACATTCAGTGGAATGTTGCATCTGGAGGAGTACAGGGCAGTACAGGGCCAGGGCCATGCAAACCCCACTTGTTGGCCAATGGAGGGCCAGCCAGAATCCTTCAGGGAATGACAAGTCCAAAGGAAGAGGAAGTGTTCAGTCTGCAGTCTGATCGCTGTGTCATTGGTGATCAAACAGCATATGGCAGTACATGTCGAGGTCCAAGGTGAGTGTCGTAGGGTGCATCGGGGAACAGTGGAAGGTGATGATGCAGAGGGCAGAACCAAGCAGAAACAGACCATATCGGGGAGATGAATGCTACTGCGTCCTTCTTACCACGAAGGTGGTTCCATCAGAATCTTCGTCCTCTGCTGTTCCATGTGCCTCACGTGTGGGTGGTGCTGACCATTCTCCAGCACTGTGTGGCAGTGACACCTCAGGGGTTGGAGGTGGAATGTCTGCTGCACCGTATGGCACTGACACTTCAGGGGGTGGAGATGTGGATGTAGTGGTAGCAGCAGCATGCATCAGTGCTAGGCCTTGTGGAAGCAATGCAATGAAGATGGATTTGAGGTCATCTAGGAAGCCAGCTACCACTCGCTGATGTGCAGCCGTGGAAGCCGCTCTTTCCCCAATGGCCCGCTCCATGATCTCCATTAACCTCTGCATGTGTCCCAACTCCCGGGTGACATCGCTAGAGCCACTCTGACTGAACAGTTGTTCTAGTCTCTGAGTCAGGGCTCCAGTGATGTCAGCCATGGTCCATTGGAGAGTGTGGAGTGGAGTGTGGGTGTCCGTTAGGGACTGTGAGTGGTCCCTGATGGGACTTAGACACCCACGTATGGCATCTAGTTTGCCTGCCATGCGGTCAAAGCCCACCCACACCTGTTCCGCCAGCTGCTCCTGGCACCCCAACGCATGGTGTTGGAAGGCCATGGGTTCTTTGTGGGGGTCCTGGGAGGCAGCTGTGGTGGTGGGTGCTGCCTGCTGTGTGGTCTGTGCAGGTATGGGGTGTCCTTGTCGCAGCTGGGCTGCCCTGCTCCTGAAGGTGGGCTGAGGAGGCTGTCAATGAACTCTTGGAGGGCGTCGGAGTTGAAGATGTGATGGTCCTCTTCATCATCAGAGAAGAGAGGTTCAGGATGCTCTGCAGCAGGTGTTGATTCTCCCTGTGCAATGTGAAGGGGAGATGCTGTTTAAGAATGTGTTCACATATATGTTGTTGCATTATACATGTTTACATACAGACTGCATGACTGTGTACATTGTGGCTGTTTGGGAGGAGCTGCCTATTTGATGGGGGACAGTGGACATTGCAACAACAGACGGTTGTGTGTTTATACTTGTACATTATCAACTCATATTTCCCTGCAATGCCAATTGTGATTGGCCAGTATCTACACCCAGTCGGCACCAATTGTGCCCTGTGTTCTGTTGTGGACGAGTTGCGGTTTGTGCCACATTGTTGTTAGTGTTGATGTTCTCTGCATGTTAAGTGAGCGTGCTGCATTTTGGGGTAGTGGTCCCCGCTACTTTTATTTTGCTGCCCCTTATCCCCTTCATGCGGTGTGCCTTTGACTTCTGTGCTCATACAGTGCTGAGATGCTGCATACTTGGGTACATTGGTCTCTTGGTGGGAGTTGGGGTCTGGGGCATTGTTTGTCCACAAATGTGCTAGGCTCAATTGTGCATGTGTGCCATTGTGCCCATCTCCCCCAGTTCCTGGTCGTTACTCACCCTGCTGCTGTTGTGTCCGGTTCTGTTGAGCAGTGTCCGGTCCCCCGACTACAGCCACTGTCTCCCCACTGATGACCTCATTCAAGCACCTCTTGACCTCTTCCATTGTCCTCTTGAGCACTCCCACTGCATTCACGTTGTCCACAATGGACTTCCAAAGTCCATTTATGGTTGCCAATGACACAGTAGAGGTGACGAACAGTTATTGATGGTGTTCTACCACCTCAGTTATCAGGATCCTGTTTTCCTGCGCACTGAACCACTTCTTCCTACTCTTCTTCTCCTTGGCCTTCCCTGACCCCAAGGTCCCAGGCAGGTCCTACGGGGGGCTTGTGGGGTTCTGGTTCTCCTCCGTACTTGCTCCGGCAACATCCATTGTGCTTCACTGTTGTTTGGCATTTGTCTGTTTTTTTTCCTACTTTTATAGTGATTTTTCCTGCCTGACTCATGTGAAGTGCAGCCCTGTCGCTGGTTTTCGCTGATTTTTGTATCGCGATTGGCCTCATCACAGCTTTTTTTGCGTTCTTGTTTCGCAATTTTTGCAGTGTGGCGTTGGTTTAATCGCAGCCATTTGACGCGTTATCTGGAGATTATCGCATGGTACCACCGCGTTGTGAATACTTGGTTAATAAGGACTCATTTTCACCCGAAAGACTGCAATATTGGAAGTTGCTTTAAGTTACTTTTGCGATGGTTATCACACGTTCTTGAGAATATGCCCCACACAGTGAAATGGTGGGTACTTTGCACATGGCAGCCTAAAGCACATCAGGGCTAGGAGAGAGGGAATGCCCTACCATATCTTATTAGATATGCCACTGCTCTGCTCTGTCCCCTTCACATTGTGCAGCAACTTTAATCATCATTCAAGGCCTCAAAATTAATGTGCTGCAGCAACAAGAGCAATAATAAAAGAAATCATATAAACACAAGTAAGCAGATGAGTTGCATTGCTAACTACATCTTCTTGCAATGTTCAGATTATTCATTAAAATGGTAATGAGGAAAGACAACAAGTATATGTTGTGCAGTGAAGTGCACTCTACTTCGCCCTAATGTGTGAAACATTCTGTATTACTCAGTTGTCATCTAACTTGAATAGAGGCAAAGCCATAACTAAAGTTTGCTCCATTGTAGTTAGAAATGTGTAAAATACGTTTATATCATTAGAAACAGCCAATTAGCAATGCTGAACGTGCTTCATCTACACAAGGAACAACACAGAAATCATCCAATTAAAACCATGGCGCAAGATGATCTTTCAAAGATAAATTAGCCATTTTTAGACGTCAGTGCCAAACAAATTTCCTTTATACAACAGTGACATCTTGTGGTCACTAATAAAATATTCAAATGTAATGAAAGATTAATATATGGGAGACACCTGGAAGTAGGATTATTCTAGTGTTGATTATTACATTAAGTGAAAAGATATATATATATATATATATATATATATATATATATATATATATATATATATATATTATATTCACTGAAAAAAACATTAGTTTCAGGGACGTTATAGTTAGTTGGACATTCTTCTCGTACAAAACCATAGAAGTTCCCCTGTTATAGTTAGTTTAGCTAACTATAACTCGCGCTCCCGCAATGCACTGCTGATGATGTCACATATTACATCATTCATGACATGGTCAGTGACATCACTGATGACATCACTAATTGGTATCTCAAATGACATCACTGATGACATCATCCAGTGAGTGTGTTTTTCTTTAACGTTTAAATATGTTTTCTATATATAGGCCAAGGTGTATTGAAGAATGAGTGGGTGTATAAGTGTCTGGATGGATGATTTAATAGGTGCGTGACTGACTGTTTAAATGAGTTATTACATGTGTCTTACTGAATGCATGGGTTAGTGACTAAAATGTGTGAATGTATGTATCAGTCTGTCTATTGTTGTATAAGCTGCTGCATGGGTTGGTCAGTAGTTTTATGAGTGTCTATATGGGTTATCGATTTGTTGCCTGAGTATTTGTATGGAAGACTCAGTGTGTGTGTGGGTGGGTGCGAGGTGTGTGACTCTGTGCATAGATGTTTGAGTGGTTGATTCACTGTGTGTATGGGTTCAAGAGTGCATGTGGAAACACCTGTATGGGTGGGTGAATGTGTGTATTGGTGTGTTTTATAGTGAATGGATGTCTCAATGGTATATGTCCAAGTTACTACATATGTAAAAGGCAAAGTATGTGAGAGTTGAAGTATATAAATGACTATACGTGAGAGTCAGCAATTGTGAGAGTGGCTGTATGCATGAGTGAGTACTTATATCAGTGATTGTATAAGAGAGTAAGTATGCATTTGTTTTGTTTGAATAAGTGATGTGGTGTATGTATAACTGTATAGGTCAGTAAATGGAAGTGTGATTGATTCTTTGCATGACTGACTAGGTGTGTGAGTAACTCTGGATGAGTGGTGGTGTGTGAGTGCATGTATAGGTGTATGAGTGCTTATGATAATGTTGTATTGATGAGTGAATGCATGTATGTGTGATTGTATGGGTGAATGAATGGATGTGTGTGTGAACCTAGGAATCAGTGACTACGTATGTAGTATCTGCTATTGGTGTGTAAATGGTTTCGAAAATGGTAGTCTGTATTTTACAGTAGGTGTATCAAGGTTATATTAGAGTGTAGGGAGGTGCATCAGATTTTCACGTATTGATGTCATCAGTGATTTCATCAGTGATGTCACTGACCATGTCATGAATGATGTAATATGTGACGTCATCAGCAGTTCATTGCGGGTGCACTAGTTATAGTTAGTTAAACTAACTATAACTGGGAATTTCTATGGTTTTGTACGAGAAGAATGTCCAACTAACTATAACGTCCCTGAAACCTATGGTTTTTTCAGTGAATTTCAAAGGTTTTTTAAATGCTAATTTCTAATTATAATGTTCATTAAACCTATGTTTTTTTCTGTGATTTTAAATTATCATCCCATTCTCAACCTGGTGAAACCTGCCAATATCACCAGTTTTCCATCGATAGCTTCCACACAAAAAATCGCCACAAATGAGAGCGACAACTAACGGTAATGATATGCAGAGTAGGCATTCCCTGCACAAAATAACACGAAAACACTACTTACCAATATTTTCAATGACCAGTCAAATCTGTGATGCAATACAAAACCAGGCAAAAAGCTGTGTAAGCAGTATGAATTTAACATCTGCCTTTTACTGGTATAAAGCAGGATGACTACCTACAGTATGAAAGGGAGCCCAGCCCAGAGCCACATCTGAAGACCAACACATGTCATAGAGCTACTGATCATGCAGCTCGGACACCCAAGAAGGCCACAACACCCACCGCCACCACCCCCAGAACCTCCCCTGGACCACACCCCCCCTACTACCACAGAGGCAGCACATAACAGGTCAGCAGACTTTCCCAAAATGACATGGCCCCTCAGCCGCACAATAGCTGAATGTTGGGAGATATGGGAACCAAGTATGTGTGAAGGACGCAAGTCAACCATCAATAACAATGCACACAATGCCAAGTGTAGCGGTGATGTGCTGGACCTCACCATGCAGAGCACAGACCTCTCCATGTGTGCTTATAGTGTTGTGGACAGTGGACGCAACCATGTTACCTCAGGCAGTGGGGAAGACCCCCTGTAAGCGAATGCGGAAGCGGAGTGAGCTGCTCCAATGTACGCCACTCCAGCGTAGGAGTGTGAATAAATAGGCTGGGGGTTTGGGTGTGGTTCACTTCTGGGATGGCCAACATCTCTGCCAGAGCGGCAGCCCTCACTCTGCCACGAGGCCGCCACCGTGACTGCTGACTTCCTCGACACAGGCCCCCTGCGAACCCAGCGGCACAGCACCGCAGAGTTATGTCTGTACAGACTACTGCATTCGATGTACACTACGGACAGCAGGGCTCACAATTCACATTGAGTTGCGATTGCAGATGACACAGTCCAGTAGGCAAGAGACATTGCTCCCAGTACGGCCCGCCCGGATCAAGCATCATCGCTGGCTGCGCACACCCTGTGTGCTTCACGTACCACTAACTCAGTGCACCACAAGTCATCACCACGTAGCCTTATTAAGGCAGAATTCATTAAACAAAAGACATTGCTACCAGTGCGGCCCGCCCAGATCACGCATCATCTCAGGGTGCACACACGCTGGTTACTTCAGGTGCCACTAAATGTGCAGCTCAAGTGAACGCCACATGGTGTTGGCCCTTGCTGACAGCTGCTTCCAGCCTACACTGTTGTCATCAGGGCTCACAATTAAAATTGAGTCTTGACTCATTAATTGCAGAGTCCAGTAGGAAACTAAGTATAACGTTCCTAATACCTACATAATATCCTTTTAGTATCCTTGCTTCAAGGAGTTGTTTTATATCAGTTATAGCTTTACTACAATGACCAAATTCATCTTGCAAGTCCAAAGGAACACTGAATGGCAGTCTACACTGTGGACAGCAGAGCTCACAGTTTGAATTCAGTTTTGATTTATTAATTGCAGAGTGAAATGTACTCTATGTCCTTGGATTTTGTCAAGAGCAAGTGACCAAAAGCATTCCTCGATGTCTTTGCTGACTACTGCCTCCAAGAAACTGAATCAAAATTCAGAACAACAGTAACCGGATATAAAAAGAAGCTTGACAAGATCAACCGGGAACTTAACGAGTACAAAGAAAACCTGATGCAGTCCAAAGTTACCAAATTTCAAAAGGACTTGAAAAGGTTGAATTTAACAAAATCTACCCATACGCTGATCCTAATTTCACAATTCCATCCAAAAATAATAAGGACTCTGACGATTCCGATGACAATTCCTCCAACAGCAGGGGGTCCAGCACTGGCTCTAACAGACATGGAAGGAGACGAGGGAATAGAGGCAATCGAGATCACCAGGGATATCAGAACTATCAACCAAGTTGGCCAATGGCACCCCCTCCTGGATGTGGACCCCTGCCTTTCCCTTTCCCACATCAACATTTCCCTATGATGGGCTGGAACCCTGCCTGGCATCAACCACATTTTCAGAATCAGTACAAGCAGCCTTTTTTAGAGAGGGGCCGGAGAGGCAGAGGCAAGAGCAGAAGAACACCCAACCAAGTGTCCTGGCAGACAGACGACCCGGTCGGAAACCACACCCGGAGCAAAACACCCCAACCTGGGACAAGCAACCAGTAAGTCTTATCACAAACCTGTCAGATTTGCAATTAACAACTATTGAACAACAGGTCCTTGAGAAAGGCCTGGGCTTTGTACCAACAGCTCGTCCAGACAAATTTAGATTGCATTGTGAATTGACTGTTTTTTTACAGGAAATTAAAATTAAAGGCCTTCTTCGAAGGAAAGGAAGACCCTAATGTAGACCTACGGAAAGGCGATACTGGCCTTAGACTTAGGTCTATCTTCACACCGCCCCCTCACACAGTACCAGAGGCTATCACAGCTTTTGAGCAGGCAGTGTTTCAAGACTTGGAGACCTGCCAAGAGCCCCCCACATACGGGAACTTCAGCACTGAAGAGTACAAAGCACTGGAATCAATAAAGAACAACACCAAGATCACAATCAAACCCACCGACAAGGGTGGAGGTATTGTCATCCAGAACACCAGTGACTATGAGAAAGTGTGCCAAGATCTACTGAATGACATCAACAACTATACGCCCCTCAATCATGACCCCTCTGCAGATCTCCAAAACCGAATGACCAACATGGTCAAGGAAGCTGAACAGAATGGGCAGTTATCTAAAAATGAGGCGGACTTTCTCTCGACCAGCAAATGTATTGTCCCCTACATCTACACTCTCCCAAAAACCCACAACAACAAACTGCAACCTCCGTGCTGCCCGATAGTTTCAGGCATTGGGTCTCTACTCGAACCCTTGTCTACCTTTTGTGACTATTTTTTTAAACCCATCATTCAAAATACTCCCACATACCTAAAGGACACTAAGAGCCTGCTTCACCAATTACAAACCATGTCTTTTGAAGCAAACTCAGTGATATTTGCCACTCTAGACATAGAGAGCCTATACACGAGTATCCCTCAAGACAAGACCATCAAAGTATTGAGTGCAGCGCTCAATTCTGCTACTTGGGAATACACAACTCCCAAAGAACTCATAGTAGACTGTGCCACCATTGCGCTCAAAGAGAACTTCTTCGCATATAAAGGACAACTATATCTCCAATGCTCTGGTACTTCGATGGGCAGCACTTTCGCCCTTAGTGTGGCAGGGCTGTACGTCTTTGATTTTGAGGCCAAAAATATCCTACCCACAACTAATCCCTTTGCCAGCAACATTTTCTTTTGGAAGCGCTACATAGACGAAGTGCTCCTCATCTGGCAAGGGAGCATGGAACGCCTGATGGAATTTCTAGGATGGGTCAACACCATTGACAGGTACCTGAGGTTCACCCACATAGTGAGCACTACTGAAGTGGTATTCCTTGACGTAGTGATAACAAACATTGGAACGGCATTAACCACCAAAACACATTACAAAGCAACTGCCAAAAACAACCTCCTCCAATTTACCAGCTTCCATCCGCGCCCGCTAAAAGAAAACTTGCCCTATGGTCAATATCTAAGGATCCGGCGCGATTGCAGTAGCATTGAAGACTTCAAACAGCAATCAACTGACCTAACAGACAAACTACAACAAAGAGGTTACCCTAACCACATCCTAAACAAAGGATTAAAACGGGCAAGCAACCAACCCCGTGAAGTTCTACTAGAACCATCTGATAGAACCCCGGATGAACCTCCCCTCACCTGTGTCACCACCTACAGCACCCTGTCCAACCTGATGAAAAAATCTATCAATAAAAACTGGAAAATCATCACCAGTACCAAGAAGAACTGGGAGAAACCTCTCTTCTCGTTCAGAAAAGGACGCAGCTTGGAAGTTTCCTTGGTGCACACCAGGCCCAAAGAACACATTGCAATGCCAATATGCAGTATCACCGATGCTTGGAACCTACCTAGGGTCACTGGACATTACCCATGCTCAAACTGCTCGGTGTGTCATTTGACCACGGCTACGAAATCCCTGTCTTTGGAATCTGGCAAAACATGGTGGCAAAAATCACACACAAATTGTAACTCGGCTAACGTTGTCTACCTGATCACATGCCCCTGCATGCATCGATACGTGGGCATGACAACAAGGAAAATCAAACAGAGGGTGTGTGAGCACAGGAGCAACATCAGGTGTCGTAAAGCTACAACCAAGATGAGCGATCACTTTTTACAAGCCAACCATACCACCAATGACTTGAGGTGGACAATCATAGAACAGCTCACTGAGGGCTCTAACATTGTGGAAAGACTTTTTGAGAAGGAGCAGAGGTGGGTGTATCGTCTTGGCACCCACCTTAATGGTCTGAATGATGACATACCCTGGTCTTCAATCTTAAGGAATTGAACACTTTACATTCCCTGACCAATAATGAGTCCGTTTGTCGACGTGGACCCTTGTAGCCAACTGGGTCTTCGACTTGTAAACTCACGAATTATAAGAAAGCCCAGATATTGGCACCCCTTAAGATGTTTTTCTTGTGGACGTAACATTGTCGCATGTAACATCCATTCTTCTTCTATGAACGTAACAGCATAGATTGAACTCACCTATCTCTCTTGTATACTCGTGCTCGCACGGGATAAGAACTGGGTGGATCACCGGACTAACAGTACCTTATTGTCTATCACCAATGTGAAACATTACTTCACATCACCACTGTGACACCTAACTGTTTTTTTCCTCATACTTGGGCATAGTCTGGATATCAACAAGTCTACCTGCGTGTGTCCCCTTATTGATCACACGTGGGGCAAGTCTCCCTTGTGGTGTTCGTTTCATCGATACTAGATGAGTAAAGTTTCGCCGGTGTTATATCAAAATGAGCGCTTCAGCGCTCTAGTCTCAAATCGGTGACACGGCATTGTTGACATCAGCGGCTCTTGCCCATTGGAGCACTCTGCGCATGCGCGACTAATCCACGCCCATACCCGGAAATGCGAGCGCTGCTCGCTCAGCTCACGCTACTTATGCCGCCCCTTTCCACTGGGTCCCCATCGTCGAGACCCGGTTCAGAGGGATCGTGCAGGTTCACAAACGGGTTGCCTGGTGTCGTGGGCGTATTTCCCAGGCCGCATAACCAGCACCAGCTAAGTACCTCCCATCGCTTCTTTTAATAGTTTGTCCCTTTGTTTGTTTCTTTGCAGGATGTGCTAAATAGGCCATCACCCCCCTCCCGCGGTTATGTGGTGATATTTTCTCACCTTTCAAGTGAGAACCTTCGCATTGTTATTTTGTCATTGCGGGGGATAGGGGTCACTGGCCCTTGGCCCATTGATCCGCCTGTGACACACATACAACGTGCCTTGCGTTGCCTAAGGGCTCACTACTAAAGCTCCCCTTTTTCCCATAGTGTCACGTATTTCTTTGGCTCCACTTGGCGCATGGTATCACACACGCGCTCCGGTTGGCAATATCCATTGCCCACGGGCACTTCTCTATTAATCGGCAGTACACCGAAATGCTGTCTTGGATGCAGCTCAACACACACCTGCAGGCAGTGTCACTTAACTTTACAGTTATCGTAGTGTTGTGCATTTGCCGGTCCACACGAGCACTAGTCACAGTTTTGAGACTCCCAAACTCGAGAGCAATTACTAATTGTTTGTTTGTCTCTTTATGTTTGTCCGTGTCGTTTGCCTCCATAGGTGCATTTTAATTTTTGAAGTCTCTAATCCAGAGACAAGTAGGGTTCTTGCCACCGGTTTTTTGATCCCTGTGGCCCCCTCCCCAATTGCACTTTCCCAGACAACTTTTAACTTTCACGTCCCTTGGTAGGGTGGGCCTTAGCGTGTCCATACCGCCGGGGTTTAATTCACTATAGGTCCTGACGAATGCCAGGTTAATTACACCGACATTGGCAGAAACATGTTGAACAGCACTTAATGATATTGGAAACAGACCATTCAATTTAGTTGGTCGTGTTTACCAACACATTTTTTAATATGTCCTTGTTGATCGGTCATTAAATCAATTTTTGATACAATCAAGGCATTTTTAAACCCACCACGTCACTCTTTTCACGTAATCCTTCACTTAGCTCTCACATCTTCACATTACCTGCTCCGCAGTAAATCTGGCGTTGAAGCACACTGGGGTGACATTCGGTCACTCCCAGTGGGGCCCGATGATGAAGCCTGTCACCGACCAGGTCGGTGAGTGAGGGCTTTCTAAACAAACCAAATAGGTGTTGTTTCTCCCTTGTGCTCTAATACTTGTGTATTCTCTGAACAAGTAACAATCTTTCATTGTTATTCTTCAAGTCATAGTGGGGATTAAGAGCGTTGCTCCCTCCCTACCTCTCTCTTTGTTGATATGTAATTAGCAGCGCACAGCTGTGAGAGTTTCTTCAGACCAGGGTCCCAGTACTTGATTCTGGGCTCTCCCTGTGACCAGCTTATTGGTGTTATAAATAGACTAACTGACACCTTTCGCATCCTGCATCATGGCAAACTTGGGACTAACTTACTCAGAAGCTGAAATAGAAGCAATCATGTCAGACTCCTCGCTTTTTGCAGATCCGGCTAACTCGCAGGCCATAGCACACACCTATCTAACTGGGAGAAGCTGACCGAACAAAAACAGGATCGGATTAGGACAATTTTGCATGGTACTATCCTGAAACAATATTTAACATCAAATACTGCACCTAGAGGCCTCCCGGTGACAAATGCACCCCGCATCTTTCTTAATGATGCAACATTTCGGAAAGAATGGGGCATGATCGCGTGGCACTGCACGCGGGATTGGCTCGTCCTCATAATTAAAACCGCCTTACGCCTCTCCGAGGCACTGATGGTTGAGAGCCAAGAAACTGAAACACAATTCAGAACAACAGTAACCGGATATAAAAAGAAGCTTGACAAGATCAACCGGGAACTTAAGGAGTACAAAGAAAACCTGATGCAGTCCAAAGTTACCAAATTTCAAAAGGACTTGAAAAGGTTGAATTTAACAAAATCTACCCATACGCTGATCCTAATTTCACAATTCCATCCAAAAATAATAAGGACTCTGACGATTCCGATGACAATTCATCCAACAGCAGGGGGTCCAGCACTGGCTCTAACAGACATGGAAGGAAACGAGGGAATAGAGGCAATTGAGATAACCAGGGATACCAGAACCATCAACCAAGTTGGCCAATGGCACCCCCTCCTGGATGTGGACCCCTGCCTTTCCCTTTCCCGCATCCACATTTCCCTATGATGGGCTGGAACCCTGCCTGGCATCAACCACATTTTCAGAATCAGTGACAGCAGCCTTTTTTAGAGAGGGGCCGGAGAGGCAGAGGCAAGAGCAGAAGAACACCCAACCAAGTGTCCTGGCAGACAGACGACCCGGTCAGAAACCACACCCGGAGCAAAACACCCCAACCTGGGACAAGCAACCAGTAAGTCTTATCACAAACCTGTCAGATTTGCAATTAACAACTATTGAACAACAGGTCCTTGAGAAAGGCCTGGGCTTTGTACCAACAGCTCGTCCAGACAAATTTAGATTGCATTGTGAATTGACTGATTTTTTCAGGAAATTAAAATTAAAGGCCTTCTTCGAAGGAAAGGAAGACCCTAATTTAGACCTACGGAAAGGCGATACTGGCCTTAGACTTAGGTCTACCTTCACACCGCCCCCTCACACAGTACCAGAGGCTATCACAGCTTTTGAGCAGGCAGTGTTTCAAGACTTGGAGACCTGCCAAGAGCACCCCACATACGGGAACTTCAGCACTGAAGAGTACAAAGCACTGGAATCACTAAAGAACAACACCAAGATCACAATCATACCCGCCGACAAGGGTGGAGGTATTGTCATCCAGAACACCACTGACTATGAGAAAGTGTGCCAAGATCTACTGAATGACATCAACAACTATACTCCCCTCAATCATGACCCCTCTTTGCAGATCTCCAAAACCGAATCACCAACATGGTCAAGGAAGCTGAACAGAATGGGCAGTTATCTAAAAATGAGGCGGACTTTCTCTCGACCAGCAAATGTATTGTCCCCTACTT
Source organism: Lissotriton vulgaris (assembly GCF_964263255.1). Lineage (NCBI taxonomy): Eukaryota > Metazoa > Chordata > Amphibia > Caudata > Salamandridae > Lissotriton > Lissotriton vulgaris. The sequence goes on along the minus strand of NC_141685.1, from coordinate 684,075,979 downwards.
CTACACTCTCCCAAAAACCCACAAAAACAAACTGCTACCTCCGGGCCACCCGATAGTTTCAGGCATTGGGTCTCTACTCGAACCCTCGTCTACCTTTTGTGACTATTTTTTTAAACCCATCATTCAAAATACTCCCACATACCTAAAGGACACTAAGAGCCTGCTTCACCAATTACAAACCATGTCTTTTGAAGCAAACTCAGTGATATTGGCCACTCTAGACGTAGAGAGCCTATCCTTCAAGACGAGACCATCAAAGTATTGAGTGCAGCGCTCAATTCTGCTACTTGGGAATACACAACTCCCAAAGAATTCATAGTAGACACGCGCACTCCTGAGGCGGAAGCCGGGAGCTGTTAAAACTGCTAATTTGAAATTGTCACTTGTATAATTTTGCTGCTTTTAAACTCACAGCGCGCTAGCAAAGCGCCAGGGCACTCACCTTCACGAAGAGCACAGCGAGTAGCGGAGCAAGCGCTGACTCGTAGCCCACGAATTCCCTGACAAACGCCAACTCGGCGAGGACTGAGGCCACGCCCCCTGAAGGCCACGCCCCCCTGTCGCAGTACTTAAGCGCTGATCACAAGCGCCAAAGTCAGATACACGCGCACTCCTGAGGTGGAAGCCGGGAGCTTTTAAAACTGCTAATTTTAAATTGTCACTTGTATAATTTTGCTGCTTTTAAACTCACAGCGCGCTAGCAAAGCGCCAGGGCACTCACCTTCACGAAGAGCACAGCGAGTAGCGGAGCAAGCGCTGACTCGTAGCCCACGAATTCCCTGACAAAACGCCAACTCGGCGAGGACTGAGGCCACGCCCCCTGTCGCAGTACTTAAGCGCTGATCACAAGCTCCAAAGTCAGATACACGCGCACTCCTGAGGCGGAAGCCGGGAGCTTTTAAAACTGCTAATTCGAAATTGTCACTTGTATAATTTTGCTGCTTTTAAACTCAGGACTAAGGCCACGCCCCCTGAAGGCCACGCCCCCGTATCCACCTTCATCATGTGTTGCCACCGGAAGCGCAGCGGACGAGCGCAGCGGGAGCGCCTAAGGCAAGCCCGTCTGCGCCCGTCCGCGCTCGGTCGGGCTCAGGGCCAGAACCCATGCCGGAACCAGCTCCCACTAGGGTAATATACTCGCGTCGAGACCTCCTTAGTCTCAGACCCACCAACGACAGCACCTGCAAATATGTTCACGACCTAGACGGACTATTTACTAGCTGTACACTCTGCCACCCAGCCCAGCTACAACTATCCATTCCACCCGTCTCACACCCGGGCCTTAAACTTGCCTCACTGAACTGCAGGTCACTCCCTATGCATGCTCTGCTCATTAACCACCTAATAGAAGACCACAAACTGGACATTCTGTTCCTTACGGAAACGTGGCTCACCGACCACTCGGACTCGGACGTGGTCTTAGCCCTTCCCCCGGGCTTCAATATCCAGTCCCAACTGCGTCTATCTGGCAGAGGAGGCGGACTGGCCATCCTCTACCGGGATCATTTTTCCTGTAGAACCAACGATGCCCACATCTTGGACTCTGAAAGCCTTCATTTCACCATCCAGCTAGCGCCGACTAGTACGCTGTCAGGCCTCCTAGTATATCGCCTCCCTGGCCATTTTGGCCCGTTTGCTAGCGCTCTCCTAGAATCAATAGCATCTCTGGCCCATTCCACCTCCAATTTCTCTATACTAGGAGACCTCAACCTCCATTTCGACGACCCCCTTGACACAGGGGCAGCCGATTTGATCTCAGACCTGGCGGCCTATGGCCTCCAACTCACCAACTCTGGAGCCACACACATTAAGGGTCACCTACTAGACCCTGTGTTCACCAATATCCATACCCTACAAGCCAAAGAGTCCCTCCCTCTCCCGTGGACGGACCATTTTTTGGTCCCTTTCCGCTTACCAGGGGCATTCAGGAAACCCCACAAGCCCGCCACCTATACCAGGGACAGAGCATGGTCCAGACTTTCTGCCGAGGACTGGGCCAAAGCCCTGGACTCTACAACCCCTACCTAGTCCTTCGGATGGCCCTGTCACCGCGGACAGAAAGTTCAGGGAGTGGATCTCCACCTCCCTCGACTCTATCCTCCCCATAAAAACCCGTGAGGATAAAAACGGGAAAATAGGATCAGCCCCATGGTACAGCCCGGAACTCAGAACTCTCCGCAAAGAGTGCAAAAAAGCGGAGCGACTATGGAGAAAGGACTGGCTTCACGCCAGCAAGGACGCCTACCGCAGGTCGGTGAGATCCTATAAATCCACCCTGAAGCTCACTAAAGCCGCCTACTACGACACCAGAATAAAAAATTCCACCAACTCGGCGAGAGAATCCTACCTCATCGCCAAAGAACTCCTGAAAATACCGGCGCCCCCCTCTTCCAACATATCTCCGCCGGACAGAAGCGATGAACTGGCAACCTACTTTGACTCCAAAATCGCCCGTATCCTAGTCTCCCTCCCTCCTCCCAGTCGGCCTAACCACATGGACTATGACGCAAACAACAACCATACAGGAAACATGCTGCACCCACAATTGACCGCCTTTAGGGCAGTATCATTGGACGAAGTAGGATCAGCCCTGGTCAAGTTGAAAAGCGGCTCTCCCCTCGACCCCGCACCCATCAGATTCCTGAAAGCAGTTGTCCCAACCATCTTGCCCACCATCACGGAACTGATTAACATCTCGCTATCCCAAGGCTCTGTCCCTCCGAGTTGGAAGAGTGCTGTAGTCCAGGCTCTTCTTAAGAAGCCTCAACTGGACCCCACCGACCTGGCCAATTATCGGCCAATCTGGCTTCTTCCTAGCATCAGCAAAATAGCAGAGAAACTGGTAAATGCCCAACTGTCCCAGTTTCTTGAATCAAACAACCTTCTGCGTCGGTCCCAAACTGGGTTCTGCCCGGGCCACGGCACAGACACCGCCCTCCTTGCTGTCATCGAGGAGGCAAGGTGCATTTTGGATTCAGGAGGGTCAGTGGCAGTAATCCTCCTGGACCTCAGTGCAGCCTTTGACACGGTGAACCACTGTGTCCTACTCCACCGGCTGGCCGTGGCAGGACTCGCGGACACCGTGCTCGCGTGGATAGAATCTTTCCTATCAGGTCGCTCTTTCCAGGTATGGGATGGCAATTCCCGCTCAGCCCCTCTCCCCCTCACTAGCGGAGTTCCCCAGGGGTCATCGCTAAGCCCTACCTTGTTTAACGCTTACATGGCCCCTCTCGAGGATGTCGTCACCCCTTTCGGAATCAAGATAGTGAGCTACGCGGACGACACGCAACTGGTCGTCTCACTCTCTCATCTTGACAACCACCCAGACAATCTGTTGAACTGCCTCCAGGAAATCCACCACTGGATGTGCGAGTCATCACTGAAGCTCAACGGATCGAAAACCGAAGTCATGCTCATGGGCAAGAAATGGACCACCATCCCCCCATCGGTCTGGCCAGACGTTTTCGGTGAGGTGCCCACCCCGAAACAAGAAATCAAGACCTTGGGAGTCTGGCTTGAACCGGAGCTGTCTATGAAGACCCAGGCAGCCAAAACAGCAGGCACCTGCTTCGGACTCATGCGCTCCATCCGCAAGATCCTCCCACTACTCCCGCCCCTATCAAGGAAACTCTTGATTCAAGGTTTGATCCTTGCTCGGCTAGACTATAGCAACGCCGTCTATCTTGGAGCCCCTGAATCTACCCTGGCTAAACTCCAGCGGACTCAAAACGCGGCAGCCCGGCTCCTCATGGGCCTCCCCTCAAGAGCCTCTGCCAGACCAGCGCTCAAGGCCCTACACTGGCTTCCAGTGCGTCAGAGGGTAGAATTCAAGGCGTTGTGTACCGCCCACAAACTCCTCAATGGTCTTGGCCCTTCTATCCTGAGAGACATGGTCACCCCTTACAAGGTCCCTAGACTTCTGCGCTCGGATAATGAACGTTTGGCCAATGTCCCGAGATTCAGGAAGGCACGCAACGGCGGTAGACGCTTCGCAGTAAAAGTGTCTTCAGGATGGAACTCACTCCCCCGCTGCCTGGGGCTGGAACCCTGCCACCTTCTCTTCCGTAAAAAATTGAAAACTCTGCTTTTCCCCAAATAAGCTCCCCTTCCCCCCCTGGCCTCCGCATGTATCATTAGAGAGGGGATGCCTCCGGGTCACCAGGCGCTCTATAAATCGCTAAATAAATAAATAAATATAAATAGACAGTGCCACCATTGCGCTCAAAGAGAACTTCTTCGCATATAAAGGACAACTATATCTCCAATGCTCTGGTACTTCGATGGGCAGCACTTTCGCCCCTAGTGTGGCAGGGCTGTACGTTTTTGATTTTGAGGCCAAAAATATCCTACCCACAACTAATCCCTTTGCCAGCAACATTTTCTTTTGGAAGCGCTACATAGACGACGTGCTCCTCATCTGGCAAGGCAGCATGGAACGCCTGATGGAATTTCTAGGATGGGTCAACACCAATGACAAGTACCTGAGGTTCACCCACATATTGAGCACTACTGAAGTGGTATTCCTTGACCTAGTGATAACAAACATTGGAACGGCATTAACCACCAAAACACATTACAAAGCAACTGCCAAAAACAACCTCCTCCAATTTACCAGCTTCCATCCGCGCCCGCTAAAAGAAAACTTGCCCTATGGTCAATATCTAAGGATCCGGCGCGATTGCAGTAGCATTGAAGACTTCAAACAGCAATCAACTGACCTAACAGACAAACTACAACAAAGAGGTTACCCTAACCACATCCTAAACAAAGGATTAAAACGGGCAAGCAACCAACCCCGTGAAGTTCTACTAGAACCATCTGATAGAACCCCGGAGGAACCTCCCCTCACCTGTGTCACCACCTACAGCACCCTGTCCAACCTGATGAAAAAATCTATCAATAAAAACTGGAAAATCATCACCAGTACCAAGAAGAACTGGGAGAAACCTCTCTTCTCGTTCAGAAAAGGACGCAGCTTGAAAGTTTCCTTGGTGCACACCAGGCCCAAAGAACACATTGCAATGCCAATATGCAGTATCACCGATGCTTGGAACCTACCTAGGGTCACTGGACATTACCCATGCTCAAACTGCTTGGTGTGTCATTTGACCACGGCTACGAAATCCCTGTCTTTGGAACCTGGCAAAACATGGTGGCAAAAATCACACACAAATTGTAACTCGGCTAACGTTGTCTACCTGATCACATGCCCCTGCATGCATCAATACGTGGGCATGACAACAAGGAAAATCAAACAGAGGGTGTGTGAGCACAGGAGCAACATCAGGTGTCGTAAAGCTACAACCAAGATGAGCGATCACTTTTTACAAGCCAACCATACCACCAATGACTTGAGGTGGACAATCATAGAACAGCTCACTGAGGGCTCTAACATTGTGGAAAGACTTTTTGAGAAGGAGCAGAGGTGGGTGTATCGTCTTGGCACCCACCTTAATGATCTGAATGATGACATACCCTGGTCTTCAATCTTAAGGAATTGAACACTTTACATTCCCTGACCAATAATGAGTCCGTTTGTCGACGTGGACCCTTGTAGCCAACTGGGTCTTCCACTTGTAAACTCACGAATTATAAGAAAGCCCAGATATTGGCACCCCTTAAGATGTTTTTCTTGTGGACGTAACATTGTCGCATGTAACATCCATTCTTCTTCTATGAACGTAACAGCATAGATTGAACTCACCTATCTCTCTTGTATACTCGTGCTCGCACGGGATAAGAACTGGGTGGATCACCGGACTAACAGTACCTTATTGTCTATCACCAATGTGAAACATTACTTCACATCACCACTGTGACACCTAACTGGTTTTTTCTTCATACTTGGCCGTAGTCTGGATATCAACAAGGCTACCTGCGTGTGTCCCCTTTTTGATCACACGCCGGGCAAGTCTCCCTTGTAGTGTTCGTTTCATCGATACTAGATGAGTAAAGTTTCGCCGGTGTTGTATCAAAATGAGCGCTTCAGCGCTCTAGTCTCAAATCAGTGACACAGCATTGTTGACATCAGCGGCTCTTGCCCATTGGAGCACTCCGCGCATGCGCGACTAAGCCACGCCCATACCCGGAAATGCGAGCATTGCTCGCTCAGCTCACACTACTTATGCCGCCCCTTTCCACTGGGTCCCCATCGTCGAGACCCGGTTCAGAGGGATCGTGCAGGTTCACAAATGGGTACCTGGCATCGTGGGCGTGAGTATTTCCCAGGCTGCATAACCAGCACCAGCTAAGTACCTCCCATGGCTTCTTTTAATAGTTTGTCCCTTTGTTTGTTTCTTTGCAGGATGTGCTAAATACGCCATCACCCCCCTCCCGCGGTTTATGTGGTGATATTTTCTCACCTTTCAACTGAGAACCTTCGCATTGTTATTTTGTTATTGCGGGGGATAGGGATCACTGGCCCTTGGCCCATTGATCTGCCTGTGACACACATACAACGCGCCTTGCGTTGCCTAAGGGCTCACTACTAAAGCTCCCCTTTTTCCCATAGTGTCACATATTTCTTTGGCCCCACTTGGCGCATGGTATCACACACGCGCTCCGGTTGGCAATATCCATTGCCCCCTGGCACGGGCACTTCCCTATTGATCGGCAGTACACCGAACTGCTGGCTTGGACGCAGCTCAACACACACAGCTGCAGGCGGTGTCATTTAACTTTACAGTTATCTTAGTGTTGTGCATTTGCCGGTCTACACGAGCACTAGTCACAGTTTTGAGACTTCCAAACTCGAGAGCAATAACTAACTGTTTGTTTGTCGCTTTATGTTTGTCCGTGTCGTTTGCCTCCATAGGTGCATTTTAATTTTTGAAGTCTCTAATCCAGAGACAAGTAGGGGTTCTTGCCACCGGTTTCTTGATCCGTGTGCCCCCCTCCCCAATTGCACTTTTACAGACGACTTTTAACTTTCACGTCCCTTGGTAGGGTGGGCCTTAGCATGTCCATACCGCCGGGGTTTAATTCACTATAGGTCCTGACGAATGCCAGGTTAATTACACCGACATTGGCAGAAACATGTTGACCAGCACTTAATGATATTGGAAACAGACCATTCAATTTAGTTGGTCGTTTTTACCAACACATTTTTAATATGTCCTTGTTGATCAGTCATTAAATCAATTTTTGACACAATCAAGGCATTTTTAAACCCACCACGTCACTCTTTTCACGTAATCCTTCACTTAGCTCTCACATCTTCACATTACCTGCTCCGCAGTAAATCTGGCGTTGAAGCACACTGGGGTGACATTCGGTCACTCCCAGTGGGGCCCGATGCTGAAGCATGTCACCGACCAGTTCGGTGAGTGAGGGCTTTCTAAACAAACCAAATAGGTGTTGTTTCTCCCTTGTGCTCTAATAATTGTGTATTCTCTGAACAAGTAATACTCTTTCATTGTTATTCTTCAAGTCATAGTGGGGATTAAGAGTGTTGCTCCCTCCCTACCTCTCTCTTTGTTGATATGTACTGCCTTCAATCTACACTGCGGACAGCAGGGCACACAATTCAGATCTAGTCACGATTACAGATGACGCAGTTCTGTAGGCAAGAGACTTTGCTCCCAGTGCAGCCCGCCCTGACCACGCATCACCGCTGGCTGCACACACACGGAGTGCTTCAGATGCCACTAACTGTGCAGCTCAAGTAAATGCCACGTGACTCTTGGCCCTTGCTGACCGCTGCTTCCAGCCTACACTGTGGTCAGCAGGGCTCACAATTCAAATTCAGTCTTGATTCATTAATTTCAGAGTCCAGTTGGCAACTAACTATAAGGTCCCTGACACCAAGAGACATTGCTCCCAGTGCAGCCCGCTCTGACCACGCATCATCGCTGGCTGCGCACATGATGAGTGCTTCAGGTGCCACTAACTCTGTGCAGCTCAAGTCAATGCCTATGGCTGTGGGTCCTTCCTGACCACTGCATACGGCCTACACTGCGGTCAGCAGGGCTCACAATTTAAGATTAGTACCAATACAGATTGTGTAAGAGACTAAAATCGGTTAAGAAGACCAAATGCTACCAATCTGTGGAGCTCAAGTCAATGCTACGTGGCTGTGGGCCTTTGCTGACTGCTGCCTCCATCCTACACTGTGGTCAGTAGGGCTCACAATTCAAATTCAGTCTTGATTCATTAATTTCAGAGTCCAGTTGGCAACTAACTATAACGTCCCTGAAACCTACATATTTTGACAATGTATTCCATACATATCTCATCTTTTCTTCTATACGCCTAGACTGCGGTCAGCGGGGCTCACAATTTGAATTCAGTCTTGATTTATTAATTGCAGAGAGAATTGTACTCTATGTCTTGGACTTTGTCAAGAGGAAGTGACAAAAAGCATTCCTCAATGTCTGTGCTGACTATTGCCTTTGATCTACATTGCGGACAGCAGGGCTCACATTTCAGATTAAGTTGCGATTTTAGATGATGCAGTCCAGTAGGCAACGGACATTGCTACTAATGTGGCCCTCCCGACTACGGACCTTCGCTGGCTGTGCACACGCTGAATGCTTCTGATGCCCCTACCTCAGTGCACCACAACTCATGGACTCTTTACGATAGAATCTATTGCAAATTATTTCACATCTGGTGCCCCTCGCTTACTGCAGCACAAGTCAGAGACCCTTTATGATTGAATCTCTGTGTGTGATCCAATAATTACTGTTGTACTTTTTGCCAGCACCAACCATTCCCTGAAGGCTGGCTTACACTCACCCCACACGCATCCAGCACAGACGTCACTGGACATGTGACCCTAGTAATATAAAGGGGCCGAGCACACTTGCCCATACTCAGTTCCACTATCTATCTAACTGTGTCCGTGTGTTCATTATGTATGTATGATGCTGTCCCTGGGCCCTACCACATTACATTGTGCTGTGGATAATGTACACAACCATGTTACCTCTGGCAGTGGGGAAAACTTTGGTTATGTAACTTTGTCTCTGTCATTGTATTAGTACATAGGTAGAGACTGGATCATTATAGTAGTACACGGAGAGAGTATAGTGAATTTATAAGTGCTTCGGGATTGGTGGAGTGATTGGATAAGTACATATGTTGGCAGAGCCTAACCCCCGAGCAAAAGCTTGGATCTAATTGGATGCCCTCCATGTGCCAAAAACTGAAATTTGGGCTTTGCATGGCCCTGTATTGCTACAGCTGCAACACTCCACTGAATGTGCAATAAAAATTCATATCCACACAAATATGTCATGTCCACAATCTTTTATGTGTGGATGTATGGATGAATGTAGGGTCAGTGAGTCCCCCTACCTTCCATTTTGGCCATGTTGTGGGACTTGGGTCACAGGGTGACACATCTGCGCTTACGGCCCGCATGCCAGAAACACATCAACAGAGACAGCCACATCAGTTGATTCCCATACAACCCAGGACGGAAACACGCCAGCAGCTCCGGAAGTTGTGTTATGTTACCTTTGCGATGGTTATCACACGTTCTTGAGAATATGCCCCACACAGTGAAATGGTGGGTACTTTGCACATGGCAGCCTAAAGCACATCAGGGCTAGGAGAGAGGGGATGCCCTGCCATATCTTATTAGATATACCGCTGCTCTGCTCTGTCCCCTTCACATTGTGCAGCAACTTTAATCATCATTCAAGGCCTCAAAATGAATGTGCTGCACTAACAAGAGCAATAATACAAGAACGCAGATGAACACAAGTCAGCAGACGAGTTGCATTGCTAACTACATCTTCTTGCAATATTCAGATTATTCATTAAAATGGTAATGAGGAAAGACAACAAGCATGTGTTGTGCAGTGAAGCGCACCCTCCTTTGCCCTAATGTGTGAAACATTCTGTATTACTCAGTTGTCATCTAACTTGAATAGAGGCAAAGCCATGAGTAAAGTTTGCTCCATCGTAGTTAGAAATGTGTAAAAGACGTTTATATAATTAGAAACAGCCAATTAGCAATGCTGAACGTGCTTCATCTATACAAGGAACAACACAGAAATCATCCAATTAAAACCATGGAGCAGGATGATCTTTCAAAGATAAATTAGCAATTTTCAGACGTGAGTGTCAAACAAATTTCCTTTATACAACAGGGACATCTTGTGGTCATTAGTAAAATATTCAACTGTAATGAAACATTAGTATATGGGAGACACCTGGAAGTAGGATTATTATAGTGTTGATTATTACATTAAGTGAAAATATATATATATATATTATATTCACTGAAAAAAACATTAGTTTCAGGGACGTTATAGTTAGTTGGACATTCTTCTCGTACAAAACCAGAGAAATTCCCCTGTTATAGTTAGTTTAGCAAACCATAAGTCGCGCTCCCGCAATGCACTTCTGATGATGTCATATATTACATCATTCATGACATGGTCAGTGACATCACTGATGACATCTCAAATGACATCACTGATGACATCATCCAGTGACTGTGTTTTTATTTAAAGTTTAAATATGTTTTATATATATGCCAAGGTGTATTGAAGAATGAGTGGGTTTATAAGTGTCTGGATGGATGATTTAATAGGTGCGTGACTGACTGTTTAAGTGAGTGATTACATGTGTCTTATTGAATGCATGGGTTAGTGACTAAACTGTGTGAATGTCTGTATCAGTCTGCCTGTTGTTGTATAAGCTGCTGCATGGGTTGGTCAGTAGCTATATGAGTGTCTATATGGGTTATCGATTTGTTGCCTTAGTATTTGTATGGAAGACTCAGTGTGTGTGTGGGTGGGTGAGAGGTGTGTGACTCTGTGCATAGAAGTTGGAGTGGTTAATTCACCGTGTGTATGGTTTCAGGAGTGCATGTGGAAACACCTGTATGGGTGAGTGAATGCGTATATGGGTGTGTTTTATAGTGAATGGATGTCTCAATGGTACATGTCCAAGTAACTACATACATAAGAGGCAGTGTATGTGAAAGTTGAAGTATATAAATGACTATACGTGAGAGTCAGCGATTGTGAGAGTGGCTGTATGGATGAGTGAGTACTTATATCAGTGATTGTATAAGAGAGTAAGTATGCATTTGTTTCTGTTTGAATAGGTGATGTGGTGTATGTATAACTGTATAGGTCAGTAAATGGGAGTGTGATTGATTTTTTGCATGACTGACTAGGTGTGTGAGTAACTCTGGATGAGTGTTGGTGTGTGAGTGCATGTATAGGTGTATGAGTGTTTATGATAGTGTTGTATTTATGAGTCAAAGTCAAAGTCAAATCAGCTTTATTTCGATAAGAAAAATATCTTAAAAGCATTACATAAAACAACAATTAAAAACCATGACGTTTCAGTCCATTGGGTAGTCATTTAAAAATATGTACTTTCCAAATAATTGAATAAAAAGGTCTAAATACATGACCGTAATTAAACAATTACTTTTAGCCGTTTGCATCTGATTGACCAAGCCCAGCCGAGATATTTGGCCATGCCACAAGCATACAGGGGCCTGGTGTCAGACATCAAAATTCGCAAAGCGATTATATGATGTCTGGTACCTAGCTCCCTACATAGGGGTTTTAGCCACCTAGACCTTGGGGTTTTGTAAGCCGGACATTCAAATAAAAAGTGGGCAACAGACTCCACTCTGGAAATACAAAATATACAAAAAGGAGAAGTTTGTGCCGGAATATTCCAGCGAGCAGACAATTCTCTCAATGGTAACAAACCCACCCTAAACTTAAAATACAAGGCCCTATCAAAGGACTTTGAAATTAAGTCCAAATAAGGTTCACAGAGGGCCACATCCTTGATCCTAAGGAACTCGGTGGTTGTCCTGGATTGCTTGGGATTAGAAATTAATTTGTTGCCTACCCACTGCCAATACATATTTTTAAGAACAGCTTCAGGGGGAGCACTTCTGGATACCCAAGGGTCCCCGAGCCCCAGATCATCAAGCAATGTTTTAACATCATTGAGCCACCTAATTTTAGACCAGCCGGGCATTGACAATATTTCCAACATCCCTTCTGCATAACTGGCGAGTTCAGGAACCCTCCACACACGAGCCCACAATAGTAATGGGCGAAGTTGGGACTGGTCTCTGATCGAACAGCAACCCATATCGAGCAACAGAGGCAACGTAGAGGTACTCTGGGGTAGGGACAACAAATCCTTCAAAAATGTATTCTCCGATTTGGAGAGATGATCTATGTTATTTAGGCCCCAGAGTTCTGCCCCATAAAGTACTGCACTAACTCCTTTTGCTCTGTAGATGTCTAATACTGGGGCAATAGGTCTAAATGAGGACGATCGCTGCTCTTTGAGTAAAGCGCCCACAACCCTTTTATGGCCCAGCAACATTTTCTGAAGGTGAGGACCCCACTGCATAGAATGAGATAGACTGATACCCAAGTAGTCAAATTCCTTAACCCTTTCCAGGGGCATGAGGTTCAATACAGGTGGTCGACCAAGTTTCCTGGGTGGATTCAGTACCAGATACTTGGTTTTATCGGCATTGATTTTGAGTCCCCTGCTAGTACAAAAAGACTGAAAATTGTCCAAAAGGCTCTGTAAGCCCATGGGGGACTTGGAGATGAGCAGGGTATCATCAGCGAATAGGAGAGTTGATATTTTCTTGCCCGCTAGGGAGAGAGCATCGGGTGGTTTATTTAAAAGGTGCTCCACCACTGCGTTCACGTACAATGTAAACAGAGTGGGGGCAAGAACACAACCCTGGCAGACACCCCTATTCACAGTGATTTTGTCGGTCTTCTGGCCCTGAGTGCCCCACCTTACCTGAGCAAAATTCCCAGTATGCAATTTCACCAGTAGGGACAGAATGTATGCAGGGATCCTCAAGTCAGAGAGTACCCCCCATAAGAGATCCCGAGGCACCAGGTCAAAGGCAGTCTTTAAATCGATAAAAGCAAGATAAAGACTGCCTTTGCCTAGTACAACCACCTTCCAGTATATGAGCATCAGTCTAAAAACCTGCTTGATGGTCCCCGTGCCTGACCTGAATCCAGCTTGAAAGTCCGAAAGGATTTTGTTCTCAATCTCCCACTGGAGCACTCTCCCAAGAATCACCTTGCCAGCTACCTTCTGGGTGGAATCTATAAGGCTTATAGGGCGATAATTTGCTGGGTCCTCCCGACAGCCCTTTTTAAATATCGGGACAACCTCAGCCCCCTTCCAAGAAACTGGGATCGCTGCACCATTAAGGATAGCATTAAGTAAGGTTGAGATAAGCCTCCCCATCCTTTAGAGTTAAGGCGGAGTAAATCCCCCTGTAACCCATCGGGCCTGCTGCTTTGTTTGGCACCAAAGAATTGATCACATCTTCCACCTCTTTAGCTGTAAAGGGGGTGGCCACGCTCTCCACAGAAAGGCCCAGAGATGGTGATGTGATCAACCCCTGCCCATCAACTAGATGGGTAGAATAGAGAAGGGAAAAGTGATCAAACCATGCTTGCCCAGTAATGTTACATGTAATAAGGGTACTATCAGGCCTGTTCCTGGTCCTTACCAAGTTCCAGAAGCCACCGGCATCCCTCCCCACACTTTCTGCCTTTAGATCACACCAGAACTGGTCATCCCAGTCCCTCCTTGCCTCCCTAATGGAGAGCCTATAATCTTTTCTAGCGGCCCGAATATGCTCTGGGTCCTTCAGCTTAACAGCCTTCACCAGGGCTGCTTTTGACTCCCGACACTTTTTGGAAAACCAGCCCGAATTAGACTTTGGTTTCTGGTACCCCCTTGCCGGGGAATCCCTGCATGGTTTTATAAATAGGTTACCCAAAGCTTTGGTGGTATAGCAAAAGAGACCAAAAACCTCTGAGGGATCCAAGGTGGAAGTGTCCAACCTGGTCATGGCCGCTTCCATCAAGGCCCCTATATTCTGCACCATCCCCTCATCTAAGGCAACCGTACACCATTTAAGATGCCTCCCTCCATTTAAAGGGCAAACTTCCGAGGTAGTTTTTAGTTGTGGCACATGTAAATCATTAGTGAGCGGCAACAACAAATTTAAACTTAGGGATAGCGGATTGTGGTCACTATCCACGGTAGACAGGACTTCCATGTCACGCATACTTGGTCGACAGTCTAGTTGCTGACCAGCTGCACTAGACTGCCTATTTAACACAGCCAATGCAGACGCGCAGCGGACGCGGTGGCAAGCCCGTCTGCGCCCGTCCGCAACCCGGCCGTGCCCAGGGCCGGTCGTGCCGCCCAAAACGCTCAAAACTGCTACATCCAAACCGCCTTATCTCCCCAACAGCGGCTCTTCTACTTTCGGGAGGAGCTGCTGGTTATAGAGAATCGGAAGATCAAGCCGATGAACACGTCTATAGGTAAAGGCAGGCATCTAAATTGCGGCCTAATTAATTGTAGATCACTTATTAAACATCATCTTGAGATTTCTTGTGCGGTCGAAGACGCGGATCTTGATATGCTGTTTTTAACGGAAACTTGGACTAATGATAATTCGGCAGTTGAATTGGGTTTAGCATGCCCACTTGGTTATAAGTCCTGGCATAACCCAAGATTGACGGGCAGAGGGGGGGTAATTTTTAAGGAGGAATGGAATTGTGTTCCCCTAGCGCTGGACGAAATTAGTGGAATTGAGCTGATGGGGTTCACTTTACAAGGAACTAAGGGGAACTTACTTTCAGGCATAGTATGTTATAGGCCCCCGGGACAATGTACAAATTACCAGTGCCTATATGAGAGCATTACAAATTTTTCTTTGTCTCACACAAGAGTAATTATACTGGGGGATTTTAATCTCTGGGAAACTGGAAATTTGAAGAAGCACCTGAGAGATTTACAACTAACGTGCGCAAATTTGAATTTGCAACAGTTGATACATCAGAACACTCATCAAGGGGGGCATACACTAGATTTAGTATTTGCTAGCGAGGATGAAACATTGGTAAAAGATATCCTACCCCAAACGTGGACTTATCACCATCTGGTCCTTTTTACAACTAGGGTAGCGCTCAATGGGAAGGAGTAAGGACCGCAAGCACATACAGACTGGACAGGAGGTGGGCTAAATTGGATAGCGATATGGCGCTAGCCCTGATCGAAGAAAATGATCATCTGACCTCCACTGATTCAGTGGAGAAGAGCTACCAAAAGTACTGTAGCACCATGGTTAGGAATTTAGATCGCCTACTTCCAAGGTGCAAAATTAAAAATAAGGATAAGAACTCTGCTCCCTGGTATAATGCGGAGCTAATAGAACTCCGCCGTTTGAGTAGAAAGGCAGAAAGGAGTTGGAGGAGACAGTATGAAGATGCAGATAGAAACCTTTTTAAGCTAGCCCAACTCCAATATAAAACAAAAGCCAATTTTTATGCCACCACGATCCTGAACTCCACGAATAGTACCAAAACCCTTTTTAAAATCTATAAGGACATTACCCTGCCCCCCAGCCAATGTAACAAGACAGTTGCTTCACAACAGCTCTGCGATGATATCTCAGGCTACTTTCAGGAGAAAATTCATAATATTGTCGGGAACTTTGTGCCCCATAATACCCAGCCTCTAGACACTGAAGAGAAGGAGTCAAGTATCGAGTTGAATGCTAACTCTTTACTAACCTCGTTCCAACTATTTACAGAGGATTCCTTTGCTAATATGGCTATTAGTGTTACTTCAGGATCCCCGGCTGATCCTATTACCCACAGATACTGAAAACAATTTGGTAAAATACTATTTCCACAGCTTCTTAGTATCTGTAATCAGTGCCTGGAAGAAGGTACAGTGCCGGCCGCGTGGAAGCAAGCGATGGTCTCTCCGCTGCTTAAGAAGCCGTCGCTGGATCCTGCACTACCTGCCAGTTTTAGGACGATTTCCCTCCTCCCGTTTCCAATTAAGATCCTGGAAAAAACAGTCAGCAGAACCCTCTCTAAGCATCTAGAGGATAATTGTCTGCTGGATGCATTCCAATTTGGGTTCCGACCTGCACACTGGACGGAAACGGCACTGACCACAGTGATGGACAATGTTCGATTGCGCGCCGACAGAGGGGAACCGTCGATTCTTGTCCTCTTAGATATGTCGGCGGCTTTCGACACTGTGAGTCATGCAATATTGTTGCAAAGACTGTGGAACAGCAGAGTGAGAGGAAGAGCCTTTGAGTGGCTACAGTCGTACCTCCAAAACCACCAACAGGCGGTGACCCTAGGCCAGTTTGTATCAGAAGCTTCTCCCGTCCCGCATGGGGTTCCACAGGGGTCTTCAGTTAGTCCCATTTTATTTATTGTGTACCTGAAACCCCTATTGTCCATCATTAAATCCTTTGGTATCAGCGTTATAAATTACGCGGATGATACTCAATTGATTTTTTCCCTAGAGGGCAAGCAAGAGACCTCAGTAGAGGCCTTCCAGGAGTGCATGCGGAAAACGGCGGGCTGGCTTAGGGCTAACTTGCTCCAATTAAATGGAGGGAAAACAGAGGTGATGTACTGCTCAGCTGCAAAAATCTTAAAGCCCCCCATGTCAGACTTTAGGCATACCCCGGAAGAAGACTCCCTGAATCTGACCAACACCGTGCGTAATTTAGGAGTGCAAATGGACGCCAATCTTCAAATGATGTCGGAGGCCAACAAAACCATACAAGTTGGCTTTAAATTAATTCGCATGCTGAGAAAGATCCTCCCGCTACTACCAATTGCCTCACGAGTCTTGGTAGTAAGGAGCTTAGTGCTGAGCAGGCTGGATTACTGCAACGCCCTGTACCTGGGTGCCCCTAAGTACATCTTCCAGGGGCTCCAAAGGGTGCAGTCGGCGGCATCCAAGGTGGCTCTTAATAGACCATGGAGCTCCTCGACATCCTTGGCACTGAGAGACCTTCACTGGTTACCAATTAAAGAACGGGTCAGTTTTAAATCACTATGCATCGTATTTAGGGCGACTCATGGACAGGGTCCCCTAAAATTGGCTTAGTCCAGGTCCCTAGATTTAAATGGTATAGAATGGGAGGCAGGGCTTTGAGTGTGGCGGCTGCACAATTATGGAATGGGCTGCCACAGGACCTCAGGGTGGCCAGCTGCCTGTTGAAATTTAGGAAGGAATTGAAGACCTTACTATTCCCTAGAGGCTAGTTCATTTTTTCTAACCTGGAACTATAGGATATCCGTTGATTCTTGTCTGAGCGCCAAGATACCTGTAGGGTGATAGCAGCGCTATATAAGAACACAATACAATACAATACAATCAGGATCGGCTACTTTCCTAGAGATGCCTGCTATATTCCCACTGAGGATCCTCACATCATTACTCATAATTACTTCCTTGGCGGGGTACATGGTAGCAACCGGACTAGGCCCGACGCCAGTCTCCACAGACATGTCCTTCCATTTTCCAGACCTGCAAATAATCTGGGGTCCTGAGGTCCAGCGGCAAGATTGAACCGATCAGAAGCTCCGCCCTCAGGGGCCTCGGACACCTCACTTTCCCCATACACCTCCATATCCTTTAAAAGGCTCTCAGCCAGCTTAACAGGGGAATGGGAACTGTGTCACCAGCCATAGCCCAACCTGTGTGCCGCTCGTCCTCCCTTGGGCATATAGCACTGATGGTGCTCATAATCAGCTTGAGGGTGGAACATATTGTCCCTCCTACCCCTGGGTTGGTAACTAGAGATGGATTGTAAACCCGGGAGAGTTGGGAAGTGGCTAAGTTCATATGTACCAATTCCTGGATTCCCTAAACTAGAAAGGAGGTTGCAGATATACCTAACCACCCTAGGGTCCCTAAAGTTAGCCAAAATGCAATCTCCTGGCAAATCCTTAGTCCTGTTCCCAACCCAACTAACTCTTCTTACATGGAGAACCTGGCCATCAAATGAGTTGGGGAGAGGTCTATTTTCATTTAGCCAGAACATCGTTTTGTTTTTAAGTTCGTTGTACGATTCCTGGTAGCCAGGCTTGCGAGGTGGAACCCCAGTAAGCACAACTACGTACGGCAGGCATTCTGGTGGTAGGTTAATTTGGGGAAGATCAATATTGCTTTTATTAGCTATGGTAGGCGTATGTGTTAGATAAGGTTGTTTACCATTTAGGCCCTCGCTATTTCCCATGTTAGTTTTAGGGACCTTACTCTGGATAGTCATACTTTGGCGCGGCTTTTTGGACCCTTTGTCAAAAGTAGAAATCTTACTAGTTTGGACATTGGTTTGAGTGGATCCACCTTGAGTAGGAGAGTTACCACATACCAGCAGCCCTGTAGCTTCCTCTGGTGCAATTTGCCCCCTCTCCTCTGGAGATGTTAAGTCTAGCTGCTTGTCTTTAGATAGTTCTGGTGCCCCCTCCCTGATTTTGGTGTGTAATTTAATTAGGGACTTAAGTGAAAAAAAGTTATCAAGGGTGGCCTGCTCAAATCGATCAAGCCTCTCAGTCAAGACTTTCACCCTTTCGAGAACCGGGAGAATAAGAGATTTCAACATTTTCTCAATTTGATCTAAGGGGGCAATTGGACAGGGGTAGCCAATGAGGTAGTGGGCGCTAGCTTTCCGCTCTCTGGCTCTCTCAGGGGACATGTCGCCTAAGCAACAGTCGGAGGAAACCCTTGCGGAAAAATATTAGTGTGGTGGTTCCCAGTCTCCCCCCGCCCTTTCGATTTCATACTGTCCTTAAAAATTTACCCTTAAACTTCTTTGAGTGTTTCAAGTGGCCAACCCTTTGATACTCTGCGACACTTTTCCGTTTAATGGGTGCCAATCTGGGTCCGCTATTAGACACTGCCTCTAGATGTACAGGGGGTTCCTTCAAGAGTAAGAAATCGCTATTTAGAACTTGGCCCCCTGCAGGTGGACTCAGGGCAGGCCCCAATGTAAGCTGTGTAGACGGATATATGCTACAGTTAAGGGCGTTAAGCCTATCCAGGCTGGCCCTGATAGCTCCTATTCTTGTCAGATCTGAGCCAGATGAAGCTTCATCCGGCAGCTCATCTATCTGCACTGGGGATACAACCAAGCCCAGTGGTCCTAAGGAGGAGCGCTTTTGACTAAGGGACTCATGTGAAAGACGACCCTCAGTGATGGCAATCTCTTTTTCAATAACAGAAAAGGCTCAGGTAATGAACTGGTCCATGGAGCCAATAACAGAACCTCCCCCAGCCCCCTTTCCCTTGCCAGATCGAGTAGTCATTGGCATCGGCAGGCACACTAAGCTTCAAAAACAACTGCCACCAGTCAGCTTAACTGCAAGATGTAACAAAATGCGATACTTGATGGAAATATGCTAAGGTACAAATTGGAGGGGTGGCCCAGCCCAGCCTCGGCCAGCCCTGGACGGCCACAGACTGCCCGCCCTTGTCCCGGGCTTCTCCTGGGACGCTCCCACGCAGCGGGTGCCCAGACTACTGATATAACACAGGAGGGATCCAGTGGGCGGAGTCCCAGCGCGGGACCAGGTGGTGTTTTTCATCCAATCATATGTTGGCTAACGGTGGATACCGGGTAGGATATGATGAACAATCTATGGTCACTCTCTCCTAACAAACCTGTTTTGGCAAGTACATAAATACCTCTCTGTGAATAAGGTATATGTCTGATAAGCAATATGAAATGAATTTGAATGATTAATTTCTCTTAACAAATTGGTTCTGACTAGCACATAAATATCTCTCTGGGAATAAGGTTTATATCTGTCAACCAAATGAATCTGTATGAATAATACTGTATCGTTTTGTACAACCCAAATGCACCTTCAACTGACTAATGTGAGTATATATGGCTCACAGGCTTTTTGTGCAATATTACTCATTTTACATCCCTGCCATGTACATGCACATCGTGAAACATACTAAATACTCTGTTTATCAAACGGGCTCCTCACCAAACAATCCAATAGCTTTCGTATCTATTAGTAAATGATCACAGTGACCCGATTCAGATATTAAGGGCATTGTTATTATGAGAATTGAGCCTTTTATTCACTTTCAATGCGTACTCTAGCAAGTATAAAATTGCTTTGACCCTATTCTAAGATGGCGGCCAATCGTGGACACAATACGTTGGTCCGTCCTTCAGTTCTGCTAATGTGCAATTACTGCGCATATGCGGAATAAGCGCACGCTTGCCTGTACACGGGCAGGACGCCGCGGACTATGAACGGAGCTTAAACTTACACGGTAAGAGCCAGAATTTAGCGGCATATATATTACGGGAGGTTTTATTCTAATTAACCTCGCGGTGAGATAGCGGGATACTAAACCCCATCATTCAATTTGTGATTACAGGGATACGGACATATAACTAGCCAGAGGCATTCGACATTGATAATTTTGGGAAAACTTTTCGCAAATTGTAATCAATGGAGGTAAGCGCCTTCATATCCTTACACGGTTTGTGTATACATAGGACAAGTTAACACTGTTTATGCAGAATTAGTGCTATACAGCCTCATTAATAAGGGTGCAATATATTTTTAGGCATGCTGCCTCGATACACGTGATTAAGCAGCCAGGTTAACACGGCAGCTCTGAAATAACCCCGATTTTGGAAAGGAAATACTTACAATATTGGAGGAACCCTTAATAAGGTAGGAACTTGTTCTAGTGGTAGGCAATAGTTGAATTACATGATCACTATACATGTATCACCTGAACAATGGTACTGAACAATTCTGACCATTATATTTCAATTTTCAGGGCTGATCCCGAATTTGTGAAGGTATCAGCATCTTATTTTTGATGCTTATTTTCATTTCTCACTAGCACTTGGGTTGTACAAAACTTTTGTAAACTATCATGGTAAATAATGGGTCTAGAGAATATCAAGAGACACCATAAGCAATCTTCTATCATTACAACTAGTACTCAATTTTAAGAGATATGTTTATACTGCATTTGAAATAGTAGCATGTTTGGCTACCATGCACCTATGTTTCTTTACGGTCTACTCTTGACACGGTCTGCATGAGATTGGTGATTGGTTTTTAGAACCATATGTAAGAATATGATTACAAATATACGTTCTTTGTATTATTTCCAGCCTTGACAAAGCCGTAGGTGTCTTGAACCTAGGAGAAACGCGTTGGCGCAAGGAGTGGAGTTCTTATGGAATAAAAGCTATCTGGCATAACACCACTATATTGGAGTTGAAACTTGGACTTATAATTTGCAATTGCATTTGAACTTTCTGTGTGCTCCGGGACATTGTGTTTTTTTGATGAAGCATGGACTCCTGGTAAAATGAGTCCCTGCAGGCGTTCTCTGCGCAATCTCCTTCGCTCGAGGAGCCGCCCCAGATCGTAGGCGCCAACAAATGCCCAGGGAAGTGCACACTCTCTGCCAGAAACCGCGAAGCGGCACCTGCGAAGCGGGTGCGGCAAGCAGTGGCGGCAACCAGCGGTAAGGTCTCCCCCAGCGGCAGGCAAACAAGGGCAGTCAGTACTCCTCACACAGCAACAGCTGTACCCAAGAAAAGATGCAAAGCAAGTGTTCAAGTACAAGAGGGATCCAGTGGGCGTAGTCACAGCGCGGGACCAGGTGGTGTTGATGAAGCAGGGACTCCTGGTAGAATGAGTCCCTGCAGGCGTTCTCTGCACAATCTCCTTCGCTCGAGGAGCCGCCCCAGATCGTAGGCGCCAACAAATGCCCAGGGAAGTGCACACTCTCGGCCAGAAACCGCGAAGCGGCACCCAGCGGTAAGGTCTCCCCCAGCGGCAGGCAAACAAGGGCAGTCAGTATTCCTCACACAGCAACAGCGGCATTTATGAGTGAATGCATGTATGTGTGATTGTATAGGTGAATGAATGGATGTTTGTCTAGACCTAGGAATCAGTGAGTATGTATGTAGTATCTTCCATTGGTGTGTCAATGGTTTCGAAAATGGTAGTCTGTATTTTACTGTATGTGTATCAAAGGTTATATTAGAGTGTAGGGAGATGCATCAGATTTTCACGTGTATGATGTCATCAGTGATGTCATTTGAGATGTCATCAGTGATGTCATCAGTGATGTCACTGACCATGTCATGAATGATGTAATATATGACGCCATCAGCAGTTCATTGCATGTGCGCGAGTTATAGCTGAACTAACTATAACGGGGAATTTATATGGTTTTGTAGAGAAGAATGTCCAACTAACTATAACGTGCCTGAAAACTATGGTTTCTTCAGCGAATTTGAAAGGTTTTTTAAATGCTAATTTCTAACAGTAACATGCCTGAAACCTATGGTTTTTTCAGTGAATTTCAAAGGTTTTTTAAATGCTAATTTCTAATTATAATGTTCATTAAACCTATGGGTTTTTTTCTGTGATTTTATATTATCATTCCATTCTCAACCTGTTGAAAACTGCCAACATCACCAGTTTTCCATCTATAGCTTCCACTAAAAAAATCGCCACAAATGAGAGCGAAAACTAACGCTAATGATATGCAGAGTAGGCGTTCCCGTCACAAGATAAAACGAAAACACCACTTACCAATATTTTCAATGACCAGTCAAATCTGTGATGCAATCCAAAACCAGGCAAAAAGCTGCGGAATTTAACATCTGCCTTTTACTGGTGTAAAGCAGGACGACTACCTACAGTATAAAAGGGAACCCTACTGCAGAATATTGCCTAATGCTTTTCCCTAAAGGGGGGCCCTGCTGATATGAGCGGGCCTAATGTGGTATTCCTGCAGATATGATGCACAATGTGTTCTCATGTCCTACGGTTAGGCTCTTACACTGATGGTGGAGCCTCTGCCCAAGGATGATGCCCCTTTGCTCGCAGGGTTATGCCTATTGAAGTTATGCTGTTGGGGTTCTGCCTCATGCTATTGCGCCTGATACCCACTGTTAATGAGGCTTATTCCTACGTCTATGCGGAATATGATTTTTGTCTAATGCCAATGCTGGTTTCGTTCTAGGCCCCATCCTAATATGGTAATGCAGATGCTTATGCCTAATGCTCACATGTTTTATGCCTAATGTTATGCCGCATATGTTCCACAGGTTCAGTGCCTAACGCTAATGTGATTTGTGTTCGTGGTTTATGCCCGATGCTATTAGGATTAAGCCTGCTGTAATGCTAATGTGATAATGCCAAGTGCATGGTCTTGCCAGTAGGTACTGGTTGCTACCCAGTTATTGCTGAGAACTTTATCTTTATTCATTCTACTGTGTGATGGTCCTGGTAGTGGCCGATTGGCCCTGCAGTGTAAATAGTCCCTTGTAAATGGCTACCCAGTGCCAGTTGGCATTGTGCTACAACTGTGATTGCCTTATGACGTGTTCTGCATAAGACATATACTGTTTTTTCACCTAACCTGGTGTGGTCTCTTTTTGTAGTGTGCCTAGAGTGTCGCCCGTGAGTGTGGTGCACAGATGCTTTACACAATGCTTCAAGTTTATCCTACCCGCTCCGCATCACGCTACCCCGTTTCTAACACCTTGTCATTCACCCATAGAGTCAATCACACAGCCACTTACTCACCCATACAGATATACACGCACTTACATACTCATAAAGATACTAAAACATACTCACTCACCTATACATTTACAGACACAAGAAAACACTCACCGATTCATCCACTCTTACATTCACTTACTCACCCATACACTCACATACCCCATCACTCACCTATACTACCATTGACATAACCAGTTACTCACCTATGAACCACTGACAAATCCACTCTTTCCACCACACAGCTATAAACACACTCACTCTCCCATACAGCCCATCCCACTCATTCAATAACCAATACTGTCACAAGCACTCAATCACCAACACAGCCATACAGACACTCACTCACACATACAGCTTCTCACACATGCACTCACTATCCCATACATTATATTTTAATGAGTGAAACAAGACCAAAAAAGCAATCCTCCAAAGAGTAGAACCAGAGTTATGAATTTTTAAAATAGTGCGTAGAAGTCAATAGCACCCCTATGAGTTACTTGAGGTCGAGCTCAACCGAGGCAAATCCAAAGTTCAGGCCGACTGCGATGGAAGGCAGGCCAGCTACAGGACTCAGGCAGGTCCTGCTGAGAAAGTACCTTGGATGGAGCAAGCACAGATGTCGAGTACTCGATCTGAGGAGCAGGGGAGGCAATGTGTCATCTTCGACCCCATGGATGGAAGCGATGTATATGTTCCGAACCACACAGTGGGAGAAGGCTTCGGCATTGAACCCCTTTATGATGCCGGTGAAGTATCATTGTTGAGCCATGCAGTCCATTGTCGATCCGCGCAGGCCGTTGAAGGAATGTCATCGGGCACCTACTGCGTTGGCATCGAAGGATAATGCTTCAGTACCAATCAGTGCAAAGTTGTTGACGTATCGGTTTTGATGGATCAGCATAGCAGAAGTCGGCTTGCAAGGGACCAGGACTGGATTGGCACCACTTGACGGGGCAGGACTCACAGATGGCGGAATCCCAGTTCTGTTGAAGGAAGTATTTGATGTCCCTGAGAATTCAGAACAAGGGGCAAACCAGCAAGCCCTTGGAGTCACTCTGGGTTCATGTGCTATGAGTACAGTCCTTGTCCTCACCAGGGCAGAGATCAGCAGGCAGCAGGGCAGCTCAGCAAATTAGAAAGCAGTTCCTTCAGAGCAGCGGTCAGGCAAAGTGGCAATCTTTGTAGCACAACAGTCTTCATTTCTGGCAGAGTTCTTCACAGGTCCAGTAGTATACCTTCTTGGTTGTGCCAGAGCCCCAGTACTTATATCCAGTTGTGTCTTTGAAGTGGGGGTGAATTTAAAGCAGGCCCTTGAAGTACACAGGTCCCCCTTTCATCCCAGCGCTGGCTCCAGACTCTCAGTAGGGGAAATCGGCCCTTTGTGCATGACACAGGACCCTGCCTATTCAGGTATATCATCCCCCCACCTCTTACTGCCCAGGAAGAGCTATCAGAATGTACACCCACCCTGCCTGTCTTTGTGGCTGCCTTGAGGGAACGCACAAGTGTAGTTGTCACCCATCCCAGAGGTGTATTGGTGACAGGCTGTAAGGCACATAGAACAATAACAGCAGAATAATGCCCACTTCCTAAAAGTGGTACAAATGGGGGTGGTGATGGACGGAACATCTGAATCAATCAAACACTCACACCCAGTCAAAAGATCTGGGTTTAATCCAGCACCGTTCTTTAGCCCACTCTGCCACCCCAGTTCAGACATGGCTATGAACTGGGAACGCAATGTTTCATATGGAAACGAGCAGAACCAAGCCTCGCTTTCATTGAAACTTGCCCACGACGAATGAACATTCTGGCCCGAAGCCAACGATTGGCCCAATGAGTCAAGCCTCCCTTTGGAGACACAATGCAATGTTTCACATAGAAACGAGCGCAACCAAGCCTCGTTTTCACCGAACCCCGCCCATGGGGAAGAACACCCTGGCCTCGATCGGGTGCAGCCACGCCCACCGGGAAGAGCGCCAACAACGTTACACAGCCTTTTTAAACATACCCACCGGCCCCGCTTTCCATCGTCGGGGTCCGGTTGAGGTAGTACGAGGTGTACAAGTGGGCTGCGAGTGCTGAGGGCGTGAGTAATGCTGCAATGACGATCGGACCGAAACCATACTATAAAGCTAAGTTAAACGCGATTCCGAATGTTTCTAGCCTATGTTTTCTTATCCTTAGGATGTGCCAGGGACACTCCAACCCCCCTCCTGAGACCCATGGTGCAGCTAGCGCCAATTTTTAAAGTGAGACTTGTTTTTATATCAAACTTATGCGTGTGGGTCACTGACTCTTTGTCCATTGATCCTCTGAAACACTTATACCATGTGATTTTAACTCCTTCTAAGCCACTCACGGCTTTTTTAAATCACTATTGACACTACACTTCCCAGAACTAGATGTATCATCCCTAGAGGGTTTGTGGATGGTGTTTAACTCTAGCAGTTAGTTTGGGAACACGTTTGCTGCCACTTATTTGGAGCACCCTGAACAGAAAAACGCTATGGCATAGCCCTACAAATAATTGTTTGTTTGTCTTATATGTCTGTTCGTATTTTTGTTCCACAGGTGCCGAGACACTCCAAACTAGGAGTGATTTTTCGGAATGAGCATTTTGCTCTTCCAATTTTGATGCACTTTAAACACTTTTTTTACTATTTTTCACTTTCACGCCCCCAGGTCAGGGTGGACGATTAGAGAGTCCATACCGCCGGGGTTTATCATTGTCCTGACGAATGCCTAGGTAAAATAAAACCAACACTAAGGCTGAAACATGTTGACATAGTTAAATCTGAATTAAACCATCCATTACCTTTGGCTTTACAATTCAGACACATAGAACCCTCGCATTTGTGTCCTAGGGATCATTAATAAACTTTTTTTAGATACCCTTTAGACACTTTTAAGCTTAATTTATCCTCACAACACACCCATTACACAATACCAGCTCCGCAGTCTTCTGGCGTCGCAGCACACCGAAGAGGCATTAGGTCTCTTCGGTGGGGCCCGATGATGAAGCATGACACTGACTAGGTCGGTGTGTGAGGGCTTTCTTTTCAAACCCAAATAGGGTGCGAATTTCCTGAGTCTTTTGGCTCCATCTAAGTGGCTTATAAGAGACATTAACCTCTCTTCTTTTGTTTATTGACATATTACTGGGGATTAAGAGAGTGTTCCTGTACTTCCCTATCTCTCCCATTGTTTTTTCTGTACCTTAGCAGCGCACAGCTGTGAGAGTCTGTTTTTACTTCAGGCAAGATAACTCTTTTCGTATCATTGCCTGTTTTACCCATTTGCCCTGATCTCACCATGGCTAACTTAGGCTTAACATACTCGGAATCTGAGATAGAGGAACTAATGTCCGACCCTACTCTATTTGCAGACCCCCACATTTCCCAGGCCATAGCTAATACTACAGAATGGGAAAACCTTACAGAAAAAAAGCGCGAACACATTCGGACTATCCTACATGGTACTATCATGAAACAATATCTCATTGCAAATACAGCACCGAGGGGCCTACTAGTCACCAATGCCCCTCGCATCTTCCTCAATGATGCAACCTTCAGAAAAGATTGGGCCATGATCGCATGGCATTGTACGCGTGATTGGCTGGTCTTAATCATAAAAACAGCATTCAGATTATCTGAGGCATTAATGATTGAAATTAGAGAGACCGAATCTACCTTCAAAGCCACAATAACTGGCTATAAGAAAAGGTTGGATGAAATAAATAGTGAAATGAAAGAGTATAAGGACAATCTAATGCAATCAAAAGCTACAAAATTCCAAAAGGATTTAAAAAAATTTGCTTTTGAAACAGTATACCCTTACTCTGCAGCCACTTTCGTCCCTCCAGCCAGGAATACAAACAAATCTGATCAATCAGATGACAACTCCTCCGACACCAGCGGATCAAGCAATGATTCCGCCCAGAAAACAAGAAGAAGAGGGAACCGTGGGAATAGGAACAACAGAGGGAGACCAGGCAACCCGAATTACCATCAACAGTGGCAACCACCACAAATGGAGATGGGTCCAGCTCCCTACCCTTATCAACAACCCCAATATCCTTTCATGGGTTGGAACCCAGCATTTATGCCCCCAATCCATTTTCAAAACCAATACAGACCGCCTTCTTTAGAGAGCGGCCGGAGATGAAGAGGCAGGAGGAGAGGCAACAACAACAACAGAGTCTCCTGGACAGAGGACGACTCAGTGTCGAACCGCACGCGCAGCAGCGCCCAACAACCAGGAACGAGCGGACTGTAAGTCTAGTGACCAACCTGTCCAAACGAATCCTGTCACCAATGGAGAACCAGGTTCTAGAAAAACGCCTAGGTTTCGTCCCTACAGCAAGACCCGACAAATTCAGACTTCACTGCGAACTTGCCGGCTTTTTTCGGAAATTGAAATTAAAGGCATTCTTTGAAGGAAAAACAGACCCTAACGAAGCAATCAGGAAAGGAGATACGGGACTTAGACCCAACTCAACATTCACCCCTCCTCCTCATACGGTACCAGCAGCTATCATTGCCTTTGAACAGGCAGTGTTCAAGGATTTGGAGGCCAGCCAGAACCCCAAAATATTTGGAAATTTCACGACTGCGGAATATAAGGCACTAGAAGCTTTACAAAATGACAATTCAATAACCATAAAACCGGCCGATAAAGGCGGTGGTATTGTCATACAAAACACAAATGACTATGAAAAAACCTGTGAAGATCTTCTAAATGACAACAGGAATTATACTCCATTAATGATTGATCCCTCTACTGATCTAACTAAAAGTATCACCACCTTAGTCAAACAGGCTGAAGACAATGAACACATCTCTAAAAATGAAGCAGAATTTCTGATTACCAATGATAACATCATCCCATACTTTTATACACTACCCAAATTACATAAAAAACGGTTACCACCACCAGGTCGCCCAATAGTATCCGGTATTGGATCACTTCTTGAATCTCTTTCAAGGTTATGTGACCAGTTCTTGAAGCCCCTGGTACAGGCAACTCCTTCGTACCTGAAAGATACTAAAAGTCTACTACATCTCCTGGCAGACATCACATTCGAGGTCAACTCAGTCACGCTAGTGACCTTGGATGTTGAAAGCTTGTACACAAGCATCCCCCAGGACGATACCATCAAAGTCCTGGGTAAGGCACTGGATTCAACTGAATGGGAATATCAAACACCAAAAAAATTCATTATTGATTGTGCGACAATAGCACTTAAAGAAAATTTTTTCTCCTT
This sequence comes from Lissotriton vulgaris, assembly GCF_964263255.1. Taxonomy (NCBI): domain Eukaryota; kingdom Metazoa; phylum Chordata; class Amphibia; order Caudata; family Salamandridae; genus Lissotriton; species Lissotriton vulgaris. The sequence goes on along the minus strand of NC_141685.1, from coordinate 684,047,335 downwards.
CAAGGATAAGCTGTTCCTCCAATGCTCAGGTACCTCGATGGGCAGTACCTTTGCCCCTAGTGTGGCTGGGCTGTACGTGGCGGAGTTTGAAGCCCAGCACATTCTTCCCCCAACTGCGAGATTTAGTTCATCAATGCTCCTATGGAAGCGTTACATTGATGATATCTTGCTGTTATGGATAGGCAGTGAGAGTAATCTGGAAACCTTCCTGATGTGGATTAACACCCTAGACAACAATTTGAGATTTACAAATACCACAAGTAAAACTGACATTGTCTTTCTGGATGTACTAATCACAATATCTGGCACATGTCTAACCACTAAAACTCATCATAAGCCAACAGCAAAGAATAATCTATTAGAATTCAGCAGCTTTCATCCGCGCCCCTTAAAAGAGAACCTTCCTTATGGGCAATACCTTAGGTTAAGGCGTAATTGCAGTACACTTACTGACTTCAAGGAACAAGCCTCAAGCCTAACTGAGAAACTGAAAGACAGAGGATATCCTACTGCTATCCTTAACAAAGGGTTTAAGAGAGCTAGAAATCAGCCGAGAGAAGTCTTACTAGAAGAAAAAACCAACAACCAAGAACCGGCACCACTCACTTGTGTGACAACATTCAATGGGCTGTCAAACTATATGAAAAAAACCATAAACAAACATTGGAGTATCATAAAGTCAGCAAAAAAAGACTGGGAAAAACCCATGTTCTCTTTCAAAAAAGGCCGAAGCTTAAGAGATGCCCTGGTTCACACCCGCCCAAAACTTAAGATTGACCCTCAGACACCCTCAGTCACAACAGCATGGGGTCTTCCCCCCATTACAGGACATTATCCCTGCTCAGACTGTAGTATATGCCACCTTACAGAAGCTTCAAAAACACTTTCATTGGAAGCAGGAAAAATCTGGACACAAGTTGCTCACACGAATTGTAATTCAAACAATGTGATATACTTAATAATATGTCCCTGTTCCTTACGCTACATCGGCATGACAACAAGAAAAGTGAAACAGCGCATTGGCGAGCACCGGAGTAATATCCGATGCAAAAAATTAACAACTAAACTGAGCCGACATTATTTGGAACATAACCATACCCCGAATGATATGAAATGGACAATAATTGAAAAAATCACTGGTACCACAAACATCCCTAGCAAACTCTTTGAGAAAGAACAGCGGTGGGTGTACCGTCTAGGTACCAACATCATTGGGCTCAATGATGATATCCCATGGAATACTGTACTAAACTGATACACCCCCTCATATTAATGTATGCCAGGTCACCAACAATTCTGGTAAAGCCAAAAATGAGATATCCATTAGAAATGAGTACCTATTAGTTCCGTCTGACCAGTAGCGCACAATTTATAAATTTACATCAAGGTTTTAAACATCACAAATTTGATTTTTCAGATTCTTATGAATATATACATTCATTCAGTAAATATTGCGTTTATTTCACTCTGCGCTCCCAAATATGCAGATACCTGTAGATCTCAACTAAAAAGAGAAGCCAAGACAAATTGTTTTGCACTCATGATAAATATTAACCCATCTCGAGCAGCAAAGTAACACTGCTGTTATGTATTTACATTCCCGAAGTCAAGGATTGGCCCAATAATTCAAGCCTCCCTTTGGAAGACACAACGCAATGTTTCATATGGAAATGAGCAGAACCAAGCCTCGCTTTCATTGAAACTTGCCCACGACGAATGAACATTCTGGCCCGAAGCCAACGATTGGCCCAATGAGTCAAGCCTCCCTTTGGAGACACAATGCAATGTTTCACATAGAAACGAGCGCAACCAAGCCTCGTTTTCACCGAACCCCGCCCACGGGGAAGAACACCCTGGCCTCGATCGGGTGCAGCCACGCCCACCCGGAAGAGCGCCAACAACGTTACACAGCCTTTTTAAACATACCCACGGCCCCGCTTTCCATCGTCGGGGTCCGGTTGAGGTAGTACGAGGTGTACAAGTGGGCTGCGAGTGCTGAGGGCGTGAGTAATGCTGCAATGACGATCGGACCGAAACCATACTATAAAGCTAAGTTAAACGCGATTCCGAATGTTTCTAGCCTATGTTTTCTTATCCTTAGGATGTGCCAGGGACACTCCAACCCCCCTCCTGAGACCCATGGTGCAGCTAGCGCCAATTTTTAAAGTGAGACTTGTTTTTATATCAAACTTATGCGTGTGGGTCACTGACTCTTTGTCCATTGATCCTCTGAAACACTTATACCATGTGATTTTAACTCCTTCTAAGCCACTCACGGCTTTTTTAAATCACTATTGACACTACACTTCCCAGAACTAGATGTATCATCCCTAGAGGGTTTGTGGATGGTGTTTAACTCTAGCAGTTAGTTTGGGAACACGTTTGCTGCCACTTATTTGGAGCACCCTGAACAGAAAAACGCTATGGCATAGCCCTACAAATAATTGTTTGTTTGTCTTATATGTCTGTTCGTATTTTTGTTCCACAGGTGCCGAGACACTCCAAACTAGGAGTGATTTTTCGGAATGAGCATTTTGCTCTTCCAATTTTGATGCACTTTAAACACTTTTTTTACTATTTTTCACTTTCACGCCCCCAGGTCAGGGTGGACGATTAGAGAGTCCATACCGCCGGGGTTTATCATTGTCCTGACGAATGCCTAGGTAAAATAAAACCAACACTAAGGCTGAAACATGTTGACATAGTTAAATCTGAATTAAACCATCCATTACCTTTGGCTTTACAATTCAGACACATAGAACCCTCGTATTTGTGTCCTAGGGATCATTAATAAACTTTTTTTAGATACCCTTTAGACACTTTTAAGCTTAATTTATCCTCACAACACACCCATTACACAATACCAGCTCCGCAGTCTTCTGGCGTCGCAGCACACCGAAGAGGCATTAGGTCTCTTCGGTGGGGCCCGATGATGAAGCATGACACTGACTAGGTCGGTGTGTGAGGGCTTTCTTTTCAAACCCAAATAGGGTGCGAATTTCCTGAGTCTTTTGGCTCCATCTAAGTGGCTTATAAGAGACATTAACCTCTCTTCTTTTGTTTATTGACATATTACTGGGGATTAAGAGAGTGTTCCTGTACTTCCCTATCTCTCCCATTGTTTTTTCTGTACCTTAGCAGCGCACAGCTGTGAGAGTCTGTTTTTACTTCAGGCAAGATAACTCTTTTCGTATCATTGCCTGTTTTACCCATTTGCCCTGATCTCACCATGGCTAACTTAGGCTTAACATACTCGGAATCTGAGATAGAGGAACTAATGTCCGACCCTACTCTATTTGCAGACCCCCACATTTCCCAAGCCATAGCTAATACTACAGAATGGGAAAACCTTACAGAAAAAAAGCGCGAACACATTCGGAATATCCTACATGCTACTATCATGAAACAATATCTCATTGCAAATACAGCACCGAGGGGCCTACTAGTCACCAATGCCCCTCGCATCTTCCTCAATGATGCAACCTTCAGAAAAGATTGGGCCATGATCGCATGGCATTGTACGCGTGATTGGCTGGTCTTAATCATAAAAACAGCATTCAGATTATCTGAGGCTTTAATGATTGAAATTAGAGAGACCGAATCTACCTTCAAAGCCACAATAACTGGCTATAAGAAAAGGTTGGATGAAATAAATAGTGAAATGAAAGAGTATAAGGACAATCTAATGCAATCAAAAGCTACAAAATTCCAAAAGGATTTAAAAAAATTTGCTTTTGAAACAGTATACCCTTACTCTGCAGCCACTTTCGTCCCTCCAGCCAGGAATACAAACAAATCTGATCAATCAGATGACAACTCCTCCGACACCAGCGGATCAAGCAATGATTCCGCCCAGAAAACAAGAAGAAGAGGGAACCGTGGGAATAGGAACAACAGAGGGAGACCAGGCAACCCGAATTACCATCAACAGTGGCAACCACCACAAATGGAGATGGGTCCAGCTCCCTACCCTTATCAACAACCCCAATATCCTTTCATGGGTTGGAACCCAGCATTTATGCCCCCAATCCATTTTCAAAACCAATACAGACCGCCTTTTTTAGAGAGCGGCCGGAGAGGAAGAGGCAGGAGGAGAGGCAACAACAACAACAGAGTCTCCTGGACAGAGGACGACTCAGTGTCGAACCACACGCGCAGCAGCGCCCAACAACCAGGAACGAGCGGACTGTAAGTCTAGTGACCAACCTGTCCAAACGAATCCTGTCACCAATGGAGAACCAGGTTCTAGAAAAAGGCCTAGGTTTCGTCCCTACAGCAAGACCCGACAAATTCAGACTTCACTGCGAACTTGCCGGCTTTTTTCGGAAATTGAAATTAAAGGCATTCTTTGAAGGAAAAACAGACCCTAACGAAGCAATCAGGAAAGGAGATACGGGACTTAGACCCAACTCAACATTCACCCCTCCTCCTCATACGGTACCAGCAGCTATCATTGCCTTTGAACAGGCAGTGTTCAAGGATTTGGAGGCCAGCCAGAACCCCAAAATATTTGGAAATTTCACGACTGCGGAATATAAGGCACTAGAAGCTTTACAAAATGACAATTCAATAACCATAAAACCGGCCGATAAAGGCGGTGGTATTGTCATACAAAACACAAATGACTATGAAAAAACCTGTGAAGATCTTCTAAATGACAACAGGAATTATACTCCATTAATGATTGATCCCTCTACTGATCTAACTAAAAGGATCACCACCTTAGTCAAACAGGCTGAAGACAATGAACACATCTCTAAAAATGAAGCAGAATTTCTGATTACCAATGATAACATCATCCCATACTTTTATACACTACCCAAATTACATAAAAACCGGTTACCACCACCAGGTCGCCCAATAGTATCCGGTATTGGATCACTTCTTGAACCTCTTTCAAGGTTCTGTGACCAGTTCTTGAAGCCCCTGGTACAGGCAACTCCTTCGTACCTGAAAGATACTAAAAGTCTACTACATCTCCTGGCAGACATCACATTCGAGGTCAACTCAGTCACGCTAGTGACCTTGGATGTTGAAAGCTTGTACACAAGCATCCCCCAGGACGATACCATCAAAGTCCTGGGTAAGGCACTGGATTCAACTGAATGGGAATATCAAACACCAAAAAAATTCATTATTGATTGTGCGACAATAGCACTTAAAGAAAATTTTTTCTCCTTCAAGGATAAGCTGTTCCTCCAATGCTCAGGTACCTCGATGGGCAGTACCTTTGCCCCTAGTGTGGCTGGGCTGTACGTGGCGGAGTTTGAAGCCCAGCACATTCTTCCCCCAACTGCGAGATTTAGTTCATCAATGCTCCTATGGAAGCGTTACATTGATGATATCTTGCTGTTATGGATAGGCAGTGAGAGTAATCTGGAAACCTTCCTGATGTGGATTAACACCCTAGACAACAATTTGAGATTTACAAATACCACAAGTAAAACTGACATTGTCTTTCTGGATGTACTAATCACAATATCTGGCACATGTCTAACCACTAAAACTCATCATAAGCCAACAGCAAAGAATAATCTATTAGAATTCAGCAGCTTTCATCCGCGCCCCTTAAAAGAGAACCTTCCTTATGGGCAATACCTTAGGTTAAGGCGTAATTGCAGTACACTTACTGACTTCAAGGAACAAGCCTCAAGCCTAACTGAGAAACTGAAAGACAGAGGATATCCTACTGCTATCCTTAACAAAGGGTTTAAGAGAGCTAGAAATCAGCCGAGAGAAGTCTTACTAGAAGAAAAAACCAACAACCAAGAACCGGCACCACTCACTTGTGTGACAACATTCAATGGGCTGTCAAACTATATGAAAAAAACCATAAACAAACATTGGAGTATCATAAAGTCAGCAAAAAAAGACTGGGAAAAACCCATGTTCTCTTTCAAAAAAGGCCAAAGCTTAAGCGATGCCCTGGTTCACACCCGCCCAAAACTTAAGATTGACCCTCAGACACCCTCAGTCACAACAGCATGGGGTCTTCCCCCCATTACAGGACATTATCCCTGCTCAGACTGTAGTATATGCCACCTTACAGAAGCTTCAAAAACACTTTCATTGGAAGCAGGAAAAATCTGGACACAAGTTGCTCACACGAATTGTAATTCAAACAATGTGATATACTTAATAATATGTCCCTGTTCCTTACGCTACATCGGCATGACAACAAGAAAAGTGAAACAGCGCATTGGCGAGCACCGGAGTAATATCCGATGCAAAAAATTAACAACTAAACTGAGCCGACATTATTTGGAACATAACCATACCCCGAATGATATGAAATGGACAATAATTGAAAAAATCACTGGTACCACAAACATCCCTAGCAGACTCTTTGAGAAAGAACAGCGGTGGGTGTACCGTCTAGGTACCAACATCATTGGGCTCAATGATGATATCCCATGGAATACTGTACTAAACTGATACACCCCCTCATATTAATGTATGCCAGGTCACCAACAATTCTGGTAAAGCCAAAAATGAGATATCCATTAGAAATGAGTACCTATTAGTTCCGTCTGACCAGTAGCGCACAATTTATAAATTTACATCAAGGTTTTAAACATCACAAATTTGATTTTTCAGATTCTTATGAATATATACATTCATTCAGTAAATATTGCGTTTATTTCACTCTGCGCTCCCAAATATGCAGATACCTGTAGATCTCAACTAAAAAGAGAAGCCAAGACAAATTGTTTTGCACTCATGATAAATATTAACCCATCTCGAGCAGCAAAGTAACACTGCTGTTATGTATTTACATTCCCGAAGTCAAGGATTGGCCCAATAATTCAAGCCTCCCTTTGGAAGACACAACGCAATGTTTCATATGGAAACGAGCAGAACCAAGCCTCGCTTTCATTGAAACTTGCCCACGACGAATGAACATTCTGGCCCGAAGCCAACGATTGGCCCAATGAGTCAAGCCTCCCTTTGGAGACACAATGCAATGTTTCACATAGAAACGAGCGCAACCAAGCCTCGTTTTCACCGAACCCCGCCCACGGGGAAGAACACCCTGGCCTCGATCGGGTGCAGCCACGCCCACCCGGAAGAGCGCCAACAACGTTACACAGCCTTTTTAAACATACCCACCGGCCCCGCTTTCCATCGTCGGGGTCCGGTTGAGGTAGTACGAGGTGTACAAGTGGGCTGCGAGTGCTGAGGGCGTGAGTAATGCTGCAATGACGATCGGACCGAAACCATACTATAAAGCTAAGTTAAACGCGATTCCGAATGTTTCTAGCCTATGTTTTCTTATCCTTAGGATGTGCCAGGGACACTCCAACCCCCCTCCTGAGACCCATGGTGCAGCTAGCGCCAATTTTTAAAGTGAGACTTGTTTTTATATCAAACTTATGCGTGTGGGTCACTGACTCTTTGTCCATTGATCCTCTGAAACACTTATACCATGTGATTTTAACTCCTTCTAAGCCACTCACGGCTTTTTTAAATCACTATTGACACTACACTTCCCAGAACTAGATGTATCATCCCTAGAGGGTTTGTGGATGGTGTTTAACTCTAGCAGTTAGTTTGGGAACACGTTTGCTGCCACTTATTTGGAGCACCCTGAACAGAAAAACGCTATGGCATAGCCCTACAAATAATTGTTTGTTTGTCTTATATGTCTGTTCGTATTTTTGTTCCACAGGTGCCGAGACACTCCAAACTAGGAGTGATTTTTCGGAATGAGCATTTTGCTCTTCCAATTTTGATGCACTTTAAACACTTTTTTTACTATTTTTCACTTTCACGCCCCCAGGTCAGGGTGGACGATTAGAGAGTCCATACCGCCGGGGTTTATCATTGTCCTGACGAATGCCTAGGTAAAATAAAACCAACACTAAGGCTGAAACATGTTGACATAGTTAAATCTGAATTAAACCATCCATTACCTTTGGCTTTACAATTCAGACACATAGAACCCTCGTATTTGTGTCCTAGGGATCATTAATAAACTTTTTTTAGATACCCTTTAGACACTTTTAAGCTTAATTTATCCTCACAACACACCCATTACACAATACCAGCTCCGCAGTCTTCTGGCGTCGCAGCACACCGAAGAGGCATTAGGTCTCTTCGGTGGGGCCCGATGATGAAGCATGACACTGACTAGGTCGGTGTGTGAGGGCTTTCTTTTCAAACCCAAATAGGGTGCGAATTTCCTGAGTCTTTTGGCTCCATCTAAGTGGCTTATAAGAGACATTAACCTCTCTTCTTTTGTTTATTGACATATTACTGGGGATTAAGAGAGTGTTCCTGTACTTCCCTATCTCTCCCATTGTTTTTTCTGTACCTTAGCAGCGCACAGCTGTGAGAGTCTGTTTTTACTTCAGGCAAGATAACTCTTTTCGTATCATTGCCTGTTTTACCCATTTGCCCTGATCTCACCATGGCTAACTTAGGCTTAACATACTCGGAATCTGAGATAGAGGAACTAATGTCCGACCCTACTCTATTTGCAGACCCCCACATTTCCCAAGCCATAGCTAATACTACAGAATGGGAAAACCTTACAGAAAAAAAGCGCAAACACATTCGGACTATCCTACATGGTACTATCATGAAACAATATCTCATTGCAAATACAGCACCGAGGGGCCTACTAGTCACCAATGCCCCTCGCATCTTCCTCAATGATGCAACCTTCAGAAAAGATTGGGCCATGATCGCATGGCATTGTACGCGTGATTGGCTGGTCTTAATCATAAAAACAGCATTCAGATTATCTGAGGCTTTAATGATTGAAATTAGAGAGACCGAATCTACCTTCAAAGCCACAATAACTGACTATAAGAAAAGGTTGGATGAAATAAATAGTGAAATGAAAGAGTATAAGGACAATCTAATGCAATCAAAAGCTACAAAATTCCAAAAGGATTTAAAAAAATTTGCTTTTGAAACAGTATACCCTTACTCTGCAGCCACTTTCGTCCCTCCAGCCAGGAATACAAACAAATCTGATCAATCAGATGACAACTCCTCCGACACCAGCGGATCAAGCAATGATTCCGCCCAGAAAACAAGAAGAAGAGGGAACCGTGGGAATAGGAACAACAGAGGGAGACCAGGCAACCCGAATTACCATCAACAGTGGCAACCACCACAAATGGAGATGGGTCCAGCTCCCTACCCTTATCAACAACCCCAATATCCTTTCATGGGTTGGAACCCAGCATTTATGCCCCCAATCCATTTTCAAAACCAATACAGACCGCCTTTTTTAGAGAGCGGCCGGAGAGGAAGAGGCAGGAGGAGAGGCAACAACAACAACAGAGTCTCCTGGACAGAGGACGACTCAGTGTCGAACCACACGCGCAGCAGCGCCCAACAACCAGGAACGAGCGGACTGTAAGTCTAGTGACCAACCTGTCCAAACGAATCCTGTCACCAATGGAGAACCAGGTTCTAGAAAAAGGCCTAGGTTTCGTCCCTACAGCAAGACCCGACAAATTCAGACTTCACTGCGAACTTGCCGGCTTTTTTCGGAAATTGAAATTAAAGGCATTCTTTGAAGGAAAAACAGACCCTAACGAAGCAATCAGGAAAGGAGATACGGGACTTAGACCCAACTCAACATTCACCCCTCCTCCTCATACGGTACCAGCAGCTATCATTGCCTTTGAACAGGCAGTGTTCAAGGATTTGGAGGCCAGCCAGAACCCCAAAATATTTGGAAATTTCACGACTGCGGAATATAAGGCACTAGAAGCTTTACAAAATGACAATTCAATAACCATAAAACCGGCCGATAAAGGCGGTGGTATTGTCATACAAAACACAAATGACTATGAAAAAACCTGTGAAGATCTTCTAAATGACAACAGGAATTATACTCCATTAATGATTGATCCCTCTACTGATCTAACTAAAAGGATCACCACCTTAGTCAAACAGGCTGAAGACAATGAACACATCTCTAAAAATGAAGCAGAATTTCTGATTACCAATGATAACATCATCCCATACTTTTATACACTACCCAAATTACATAAAAACCGGTTACCACCACCAGGTCGCCCAATAGTATCCGGTATTGGATCACTTCTTGAACCTCTTTCAAGGTTCTGTGACCAGTTCTTGAAGCCCCTGGTACAGGCAACTCCTTCGTACCTGAAAGATACTAAAAGTCTACTACATCTCCTGGCAGACATCACATTCGAGGTCAACTCAGTCACGCTAGTGACCTTGGATGTTGAAAGCTTGTACACAAGCATCCCCCAGGAAGATACCATCAAAGTCCTGGGTAAGGCACTGGATTCAACTGAATGGGAATATCAAACACCAAAAAAATTCATTATTGATTGTGCGACAATAGCACTTAAAGAAAATTTTTTCTCCTTCAAGGATAAGCTGTTCCTCCAATGCTCAGGTACCTCGATGGGCAGTACCTTTGCCCCTAGTGTGGCTGGGCTGTACGTGGCGGAGTTTGAAGCCCAGCACATTCTTCCCCCAACTGCGAGATTTAGTTCATCAATGCTCCTATGGAAGCGTTACATTGATGATATCTTGCTGTTATGGATAGGCAGTGAGAGTAATCTGGAAACCTTCCTGATGTGGATTAACACCCTAGACAACAATTTGAGATTTACAAATACCACAAGTAAAACTGACATTGTCTTTCTGGATGTACTAATCACAATATCTGGCACATGTCTAACCACTAAAACTCATCATAAGCCAACAGCAAAGAATAATCTATTAGAATTCAGCAGCTTTCATCCGCGCCCCTTAAAAGAGAACCTTCCTTATGGGCAATACCTTAGGTTAAGGCGTAATTGCAGTACACTTACTGACTTCAAGGAACAAGCCTCAAGCCTAACTGAGAAACTGAAAGACAGAGGATATCCTACTGCTATCCTTAACAAAGGGTTTAAGAGAGCTAGAAATCAGCCGAGAGAAGTCTTACTAGAAGAAAAAACCAACAACCAAGAACCGGCACCACTCACTTGTGTGACAACATTCAATGGGCTGTCAAACTATATGAAAAAAACCATAAACAAACATTGGAGTATCATAAAGTCAGCAAAAAAAGACTGGGAAAAACCCATGTTCTCTTTCAAAAAAGGCCAAAGCTTAAGAGATGCCCTGGTTCACACCCGCCCAAAACTTAAGATTGACCCTCAGACACCCTCAGTCACAACAGCATGGGGTCTTCCCCCCATTACAGGACATTATCCCTGCTCAGACTGTAGTATATGCCACCTTACAGAAGCTTCAAAAACACTTTCATTGGAAGCAGGAAAAATCTGGACACAAGTTGCTCACACGAATTGTAATTCAAACAATGTGATATACTTAATAATATGTCCCTGTTCCTTACGCTACATCGGCATGACAACAAGAAAAGTGAAACAGCGCATTGGCGAGCACCGGAGTAATATCCGATGCAAAAAATTAACAACTAAACTGAGCCGACATTATTTGGAACATAACCATACCCCGAATGATATGAAATGGACAATAATTGAAAAAATCACTGGTACCACAAACATCCCTAGCAGACTCTTTGAGAAAGAACAGCGGTGGGTGTACCGTCTAGGTACCAACATCATTGGGCTCAATGATGATATCCCATGGAATACTGTACTAAACTGATACACCCCCTCATATTAATGTATGCCAGGTCACCAACAATTCTGGTAAAGCCAAAAATGAGATATCCATTAGAAATGAGTACCTATTAGTTCCGTCTGACCAGTAGTGCACAATTTATAAATTTACATCAAGGTTTTAAACATCACAAATTTGATTTTTCAGATTCTTATGAATATATACATTCATTCAGTAAATATTGCGTTTATTTCACTCTGCGCTCCCAAATATGCAGATACCTGTAGATCTCAACTAAAAAGAGAAGCCAAGACAAATTGTTTTGCACTCATGATAAATATTAACCCATCTCGAGCAGCAAAGTAACACTGCTGTTATGTATTTACATTCCCGAAGTCAAGGATTGGCCCAATAATTCAAGCCTCCCTTTGGAAGACACAACGCAATGTTTCATATGGAAACGAGCAGAACCAAGCCTCGCTTTCATTGAAACTTGCCCACGACGAATGAACATTCTGGCCCGAAGCCAACGATTGGCCCAATGAGTCAAGCCTCCCTTTGGAGACACAATGCAATGTTTCACATAGAAACGAGCGCAACCAAGCCTCGTTTTCACCGAACCCCGCCCACGGGGAAGAACACCCTGGCCTCGATCGGGTGCAGCCACGCCCACCCGGAAGAGCGCCAACAACGTTACACAGCCTTTTTAAACATACCCACCGGCCCCGCTTTCCATCGTCGGGGTCCGGTTGAGGTAGTACGAGGTGTACAAGTGGGCTGCGAGTGCTGAGGGCGTGAGTAATGCTGCAATGACGATCGGACCGAAACCATACTATAAAGCTAAGTTAAACGCGATTCCGAATGTTTCTAGCCTATGTTTTCTTATCCTTAGGATGTGCCAGGGACACTCCAACCCCCCTCCTGAGACCCATGGTGCAGCTAGCGCCAATTTTTAAAGTGAGACTTGTTTTTATATCAAACTTATGCGTGTGGGTCACTGACTCTTTGTCCATTGATCCTCTGAAACACTTATACCATGTGATTTTAACTCCTTCTAAGCCACTCACGGCTTTTTTAAATCACTATTGACACTACACTTCCCAGAACTAGATGTATCATCCCTAGAGGGTTTGTGGATGGTGTTTAACTCTAGCAGTTAGTTTGGGAACACGTTTGCTGCCACTTATTTGGAGCACCCTGAACAGAAAAACGCTATGGCATAGCCCTACAAATAATTGTTTGTTTGTCTTATATGTCTGTTCGTATTTTTGTTCCACAGGTGCCGAGACACTCCAAACTAGGAGTGATTTTTCGGAATGAGCATTTTGCTCTTCCAATTTTGATGCACTTTAAACACTTTTTTTACTATTTTTCACTTTCACGCCCCCAGGTCAGGGTGGACGATTAGAGAGTCCATACCGCCGGGGTTTATCATTGTCCTGACGAATGCCTAGGTAAAATAAAACCAACACTAAGGCTGAAACATGTTGACATAGTTAAATCTGAATTAAACCATCCATTACCTTTGGCTTTACAATTCAGACACATAGAACCCTCGTATTTGTGTCCTAGGGATCATTAATAAACTTTTTTTAGATACCCTTTAGACACTTTTAAGCTTAATTTATCCTCACAACACACCCATTACACAATACCAGCTCCGCAGTCTTCTGGCGTCGCAGCACACCGAAGAGGCATTAGGTCTCTTCGGTGGGGCCCGATGATGAAGCATGACACTGACTAGGTCGGTGTGTGAGGGCTTTCTTTTCAAACCCAAATAGGGTGCGAATTTCCTGAGTCTTTTGGCTCCATCTAAGTGGCTTATAAGAGACATTAACCTCTCTTCTTTTGTTTATTGACATATTACTGGGGATTAAGAGAGTGTTCCTGTACTTCCCTATCTCTCCCATTGTTTTTTCTGTACCTTAGCAGCGCACAGCTGTGAGAGTCTGTTTTTACTTCAGGCAAGATAACTCTTTTCGTATCATTGCCTGTTTTACCCATTTGCCCTGATCTCACCATGGCTAACTTAGGCTTAACATACTCGGAATCTGAGATAGAGGAACTAATGTCCGACCCTACTCTATTTGCAGACCCCCACATTTCCCAAGTTATAGCTAATACTACAGAATGGGAAAACCTTACAGAAAAAAAGCGCGAACACATTCGGACTATCCTACATGGTACTATCATGAAACAATATCTCATTGCAAATACAGCACCGAGGGGCCTACTAGTCACCAATGCCCCTCGCATCTTCCTCAATGATGCAACCTTCAGAAAAGATTGGGCCATGATCGCATGGCATTGTACGCGTGATTGGCTGGTCTTAATCATAAAAACAGCATTCAGATTATCTGAGGCATTAATGATTGAAATTAGAGAGACCGAATCTACCTTCAAAGCCACAATAACTGGCTATAAGAAAAGGTTGGATGAAATAAATAGTGAAATGAAAGAGTATAAGGACAATCTAATGCAATCAAAAGCTACAAAATTCCAAAAGGATTTAAAAAAAATTGCTTTTGAAACAGTATACCCTTACTCTGCAGCCACTTTCGTCCCTCCAGCCAGGAATACAAACAAATCTGATCAATCAGATGACAACTCCTCCGACACCAGCGGATCAAGCAATGATTCCGCCCAGAAAACAAGAAGAAGAGGGAACCGTGGGAATAGGAACAACAGAGGGAGACCAGGCAACCTGAATTACCATCAACAGTGGCAACCACCACAAATGGAGATGGGTCCAGCTCCCTACCCTTATCAACAACCCCAATATCCTTTCATGGGTTGGAACCCAGCATTTATGCCCCCAATCCATTTTCAAAACCAATACAGACCGCCTTTTTTAGAGAGCGGCCGGAGAGGAAGAGGCAGGAGGAGAGGCAACAACAACAACAGAGTCTCCTGGACAGAGGACGACTCAGTGTCGAACCACACGCGCAGCAGCGCCCAACAACCAGGAACGAGCGGACTGTAAGTCTAGTGACCAACCTGTCCAAACGAATCCTGTCACCAATGGAGAACCAGGTTCTAGAAAAAGGCCTAGGTTTCGTCCCTACAGCAAGACCCGACAAATTCAGACTTCACTGCGAACTTGCCGGCTTTTTTCGGAAATTGAAATTAAAGGCATTCTTTGAAGGAAAAACAGACCCTAACGAAGCAATCAGGAAAGGAGATACGGGACTTAGACCCAACTCAACATTCACCCCTCCTCCTCATACGGTACCAGCAGCTATCATTGCCTTTGAACAGGCAGTGTTCAAGGATTTGGAGGCCAGCCAGAACCCCAAAATATTTGGAAATTTCACGACTGCGGAATATAAGGCACTAGAAGCTTTACAAAATGACAATTCAATAACCATAAAACCGGCCGATAAAGGCGGTGGTATTGTCATACAAAACACAAATGACTATGAAAAAACCTGTGAAGATCTTCTAAATGACAACAGGAATTATACTCCATTAATGATTGATCCCTCTACTGATCTAACTAAAAGGATCACCACCTTAGTCATACAGGCTGAAGACAATGAACACATCTCTAAAAATGAAGCAGAATTTCTGATTACCAATGATAACATCATCCCATACTTTTATACACTACCCAAATTACATAAAAACCGGTTACCACCACCAGGTCGCCCAATAGTATCCGGTATTGGATCACTTCTTGAACCTCTTTCAAGGTTCTGTGACCAGTTCTTGAAGCCCCTGGTACAGGCAACTCCTTCGTACCTGAAAGATACTAAAAGTCTACTACATCTCCTGGCAGACATCACATTCGAGGTCAACTCAGTCACGCTAGTGACCTTGGATGTTGAAAGCTTGTACACAAGCATCCCCCAGGACGATACCATCAAAGTCCTGGGTAAGGCACTGGATTCAACTGAATGGGAATATCAAACACCAAAAAAATTCATTATTGATTGTGCGACAATAGCACTTAAAGAAAATTTTTTCTCCTTCAAGGATAAGCTGTTCCTCCAATGCTCAGGTACCTCGATGGGCAGTACCTTTGCCCCTAGTGTGGCTGGGCTGTACGTGGCGGAGTTTGAAGCCCAGCACATTCTTCCCCCAACTGCGAGATTTAGTTCATCAATGCTCCTATGGAAGCGTTACATTGATGATATCTTGCTGTTATGGATAGGCAGTGAGAGTAATCTGGAAACCTTCCTGATGTGGATTAACACCCTAGACAACAATTTGAGATTTACAAATACCACAAGTAAAACTGACATTGTCTTTCTGGATGTACTAATCACAATATCTGGCACATGTCTAACCACTAAAACTCATCATAAGCCAACAGCAAAGAATAATCTATTAGAATTCAGCAGCTTTCATCCGCGCCCCTTAAAAGAGAACCTTCCTTATGGGCAATACCTTAGGTTAAGGCGTAATTGCAGTACACTTACTGACTTCAAGGAACAAGCCTCAAGCCTAACTGAGAAACTGAAAGACAGAGGATATCCTACTGCTATCCTTAACAAAGGGTTTAAGAGAGCTAGAAATCAGCCGAGAGAAGTCTTACTAGAAGAAAAAACCAACAACCAAGAACCGGCACCACTCACTTGTGTGACAACATTCAATGGGCTGTCAAACTATATGAAAAAAACCATAAACAAACATTGGAGTATCATAAAGTCAGCAAAAAAAGACTGGGAAAAACCCATGTTCTCTTTCAAAAAAGGCCAAAGCTTAAGAGATGCCCTGGTTCACACCCGCCCAAAACTTAAGATTGACCCTCAGACACCCTCAGTCACAACAGCATGGGGTCTTCCCCCCATTACAGGACATTATCCCTGCTCAGACTGTAGTATATGCCACCTTACAGAAGCTTCAAAAACACTTTCATTGGAAGCAGGAAAAATCTGGACACAAGTTGCTCACACGAATTGTAATTCAAACAATGTGATATACTTAATAATATGTCCCTGTTCCTTACGCTACATCGGCATGACAACAAGAAAAGTGAAACAGCGCATTGGCGAGCACCGGAGTAATATCCGATGCAAAAAATTAACAACTAAACTGAGCCGACATTATTTGGAACATAACCATACCCCGAATGATATGAAATGGACAATAATTGAAAAAATCACTGGTACCACAAACATCCCTAGCAGACTCTTTGAGAAAGAACAGCGGTGGGTGTACCGTCTAGGTACCAACATCATTGGGCTCAATGATGATATCCCATGGAATACTGTACTAAACTGATACACCCCCTCATATTAATGTATGCCAGGTCACCAACAATTCTGGTAAAGCCAAAAATGAGATATCCATTAGAAATGAGTACCTATTAGTTCCGTCTGACCAGTAGCGCACAATTTATAAATTTACATCAAGGTTTTAAACATCACAAATTTGATTTTTCAGATTCTTATGAATATATACATTCATTCAGTAAATATTGCGTTTATTTCACTCTGCGCTCCCAAATATGCAGATACCTGTAGATCTCAACTAAAAAGAGAAGCCAAGACAAATTGTTTTGCACTCATGATAAATATTAACCCATCTCGAGCAGCAAAGTAACACTGCTGTTATGTATTTACATTCCCGAAGTCAAGGATTGGCCCAATAATTCAAGCCTCCCTTTGGAAGACACAACGCAATGTTTCATATGGAAACGAGCAGAACCAAGCCTCGCTTTCATTGAAACTTGCCCACGACGAATGAACATTCTGGCCCGAAGCCAACGATTGGCCCAATGAGTCAAGCCTCCCTTTGGAGACACAATGCAATGTTTCACATAGAAACGAGCGCAACCAAGCCTCGTTTTCACCGAACCCCGCCCACGGGGAAGAACACCCTGGCCTCGATCGGGTGCAGCCACGCCCACCCGGAAGAGCGCCAACAACGTTACACAGCCTTTTTAAACATACCCACCGGCCCCGCTTTCCATCGTCGGGGTCCGGTTGAGGTAGTACGAGGTGTACAAGTGGGCTGCGAGTGCTGAGGGCGTGAGTAATGCTGCAATGACGATCGGACCGAAACCATACTATAAAGCTAAGTTAAACGCGATTCCGAATGTTTCTAGCCTATGTTTTCTTATCCTTAGGATGTGCCAGGGACACTCCAACCCCCCTCCTGAGACCCATGGTGCAGCTAACGCCAATTTTTAAAGTGAGACTTGTTTTTATATCAAACTTATGCGTGTGGGTCACTGACTCTTTGTCCATTGATCCTCTGAAACACTTATACCATGTGATTTTAACTCCTTCTAAGCCACTCACGGCTTTTTTAAATCACTATTGACACTACACTTCCCAGAACTAGATGTATCATCCCTAGAGGGTTTGTGGATGGTGTTTAACTCTAGCAGTTAGTTTGGGAACACGTTTGCTGCCACTTATTTGGAGCACCCTGAACAGAAAAACGCTATGGCATAGCCCTACAAATAATTGTTTGTTTGTCTTATATGTCTGTTCGTATTTTTGTTCCACAGGTGCCGAGACACTCCAAACTAGGAGTGATTTTTCGGAATGAGCATTTTGCTCTTCCAATTTTGATGCACTTTAAACACTTTTTTTACTATTTTTCACTTTCACGCCCCCAGGTCAGGGTGGACGATTAGAGAGTCCATACCGCCGGGGTTTATCATTGTCCTGACGAATGCCTAGGTAAAATAAAACCAACACTAAGGCTGAAACATGTTGACATAGTTAAATCTGAATTAAACCATCCATTACCTTTGGCTTTACAATTCAGACACATAGAACCCTCGTATTTGTGTCCTAGGGATCATTAATAAACTTTTTTTAGATACCCTTTAGACACTTTTAAGCTTAATTTATCCTCACAACACACCCATTACACAATACCAGCTCCGCAGTCTTCTGGCGTCGCAGCACACCGAAGAGGCATTAGGTCTCTTCGGTGGGGCCCGATGATGAAGCATGACACTGACTAGGTCGGTGTGTGAGGGCTTTCTTTTCAAACCCAAATAGGGTGCGAATTTCCTGAGTCTTTTGGCTCCATCTAAGTGGCTTATAAGAGACATTAACCTCTCTTCTTTTGTTTATTGACATATTACTGGGGATTAAGAGAGTGTTCCTGTACTTCCCTATCTCTCCCATTGTTTTTTCTGTACCTTAGCAGCGCACAGCTGTGAGAGTCTGTTTTTACTTCAGGCAAGATAACTCCTTTCGTATCATTGCCTGTTTTACCCATTTGCCCTGATCTCACCATGGCTAACTTAGGCTTAACATACTCGGAATCTGAGATAGAGGAACTAATGTCCGACCCTACTCTATTTGCAGACCCCCACATTTCCCAAGCCATAGCTAATACTACAGAATGGGAAAACCTTACAGAAAAAAAGCGCGAACACATTCGGACTATCCTACATGGTACTATCATGAAACAATATCTCATTGCAAATACAGCACCGAGGGGCCTACTAGTCACCAATGCCCCTCGCATCTTCCTCAATGATGCAACCTTCAGAAAAGATTGGGCCATGATCGCATGGCATTGTACGCGTGATTGGCTGGTCTTAATCATAAAAACAGCATTCAGATTATCTGAGGCTTTAATGATTGAAATTAGAGAGACCGAATCTACCTTCAAAGCCACAATAACTGGCTATAAGAAAAGGTTGGATGAAATAAATAGTGAAATGAAAGAGTATAAGGACAATCTAATGCAATCAAAAGCTACAAAATTCCAAAAGGATTTAAAAAAATTTGCTTTTGAAACAGTATACCCTTACTCTGCAGCCACTTTCGTCCCTCCAGCCAGGAATACAAACAAATCTGATCAATCAGATGACAACTCCTCCGACACCAGCGGATCAAGCAATGATTCCGCCCAGAAAACAAGAAGAAGAGGGAACCGTGGGAATAGGAACAACAGAGGGAGACCAGGCAACCCGAATTACCATCAACAGTGGCAACCACCACAAATGGAGATGGGTCCAGCTCCCTACCCTTATCAACAACCCCAATATCCTTTCATGGGTTGGAACCCAGCATTTATGCCCCCAATCCATTTTCAAAACCAATACAGACCGCCTTTTTTAGAGAGCGGCCGGAGAGGAAGAGGCAGGAGGAGAGGCAACAACAACAACAGAGTCTCCTGGACAGAGGACGACTCAGTGTCGAACCACACGCGCAGCAGCGCCCAACAACCAGGAACGAGCGGACTGTAAGTCTAGTGACCAACCTGTCCAAACGAATCCTGTCACCAATGGAGAACCAGGTTCTAGAAAAAGGCCTAGGTTTCGTCCCTACAGCAAGACCCGACAAATTCAGACTTCACTGCGAACTTGCCGGCTTTTTTCGGAAATTGAAATTAAAGGCATTCTTTGAAGGAAAAACAGACCCTAACGAAGCAATCAGGAAAGGAGATACGGGACTTAGACCCAACTCAACATTCACCCCTCCTCCTCATACGGTACCAGCAGCTATCATTGCCTTTGAACAGGCAGTGTTCAAGGATTTGGAGGCCAGCCAGAACCCCAAAATATTTGGAAATTTCACGACTGCGGAACATAAGGCACTAGAAGCTTTACAAAATGACAATTCAATAACCATAAAACCGGCCGATAAAGGCGGTGGTATTGTCATACAAAACACAAATGACTATGAAAAAACCTGTGAAGATCTTCTAAATGACAACAGGAATTATACTCCATTAATGATTGATCCCTCTACTGATCTAACTAAAAGGATCACCACCTTAGTCAAACAGGCTGAAGACAATGAACACATCTCTAAAAATGAAGCAGAATTTCTGATTACCAATGATAACATCATCCCATACTTTTATACACTACCCAAATTACATAAAAACCGGTTACCACCACCAGGTCGCCCAATAGTATCCGGTATTGGATCACTTCTTGAACCTCTTTCAAGGTTCTGTGACCAGTTCTTGAAGCCCCTGGTACAGGCAACTCCTTCGTACCTGAAAGATACTAAAAGTCTACTACATCTCCTGGCAGACATCACATTCGAGGTCAACTCAGTCACGCTAGTGACCTTGGATGTTGAAAGCTTGTACACAAGCATCCCCCAGGACGATACCATCAAAGTCCTGGGTAAGGCACTGGATTCAACTGAATGGGAATATCAAACACCAAAAAAATTCATTATTGATTGTGCGACAATAGCACTTAAAGAAAATTTTTTCTCCTTCAAGGATAAGCTGTTCCTCCAATGCTCAGGTACCTCGATGGGCAGTACCTTTGCCCCTAGTGTGGCTGGGCTGTACGTGGCGGAGTTTGAAGCCCAGCACATTCTTCCCCCAACTGCGAGATTTAGTTCATCAATGCTCCTATGGAAGCGTTACATTGATGATATCTTGCTGTTATGGATAGGCAGTGAGAGTAATCTGGAAACCTTCCTGATGTGGATTAACACCCTAGACAACAATTTGAGATTTACAAATACCACAAGTAAAACTGACATTGTCTTTCTGGATGTACTAATCACAATATCTGGCACATGTCTAACCACTAAAACTCATCATAAGCCAACAGCAAAGAATAATCTATTAGAATTCAGCAGCTTTCATCCACGCCCCTTAAAAGAGAACCTTCCTTATGGGCAATACCTTAGGTTAAGGCGTAATTGCAGTACACTTACTGACTTCAAGGAACAAGCCTCAAGCCTAACTGAGAAACTGAAAGACAGAGGATATCCTACTGCTATCCTTAACAAAGGGTTTAAGAGAGCTAGAAATCAGCTGAGAGAAGTCTTACTAGAAGAAAAAACCAACAACCAAGAACCGGCACCACTCACTTGTGTGACAACATTCAATGGGCTGTCAAACTATATGAAAAAAACCATAAATAAACATTGGAGTATCATAAAGTCAGCAAAAAAAGACTGGGAAAAACCCATGTTCTCTTTCAAAAAAGGCCAAAGCTTAAGAGATGCCCTGGTTCACACCCGCCCAAAACTTAAGATTGACCCTCAGACACCCTCAGTCACAACAGCATGGGGTCTTCCCCCCATTACAGGACATTATCCCTGCTCAGACTGTAGTATATGCCACCTTACAGAAGCTTCAAAAACACTTTCATTGGAAGCAGGAAAAATCTGGACACAAGTTGCTCACACGAATTGTAATTCAAACAATGTGATATACTTAATAATATGTCCCTGTTCCTTACGCTACATCGGCATGACAACAAGAAAAGTGAAACAGCGCATTGGCGAGCACCGGAGTAATATCCGATGCAAAAAATTAACAACTAAACTGAGCCGACATTATTTGGAACATAACCATACCCCGAATGATATGAAATGGACAATAATTGAAAAAATCACTGGTACCACAAACATCCCTAGCAGACTCTTTGAGAAAGAACAGCGGTGGGTGTACCGTCTAGGTACCAACATCATTGGGCTCAATGATGATATCCCATGGAATACTGTACTAAACTGATACACCCCCTCATATTAATGTATGCCAGGTCACCAACAATTCTGGTAAAGCCAAAAATGAGATATCCATTAGAAATGAGTACCTATTAGTTCCGTCTGACCAGTAGCGCACAATTTATAAATTTACATCAAGGTTTTAAACATCACAAATTTGATTTTTCAGATTCTTATGAATATATACATTCATTCAGTAAATATTGCGTTTATTTCACTCTGCGCTCCCAAATATGCAGATACCTGTAGATCTCAACTAAAAAGAGAAGCCAAGACAAATTGTTTTGCACTCATGATAAATATTAACCCATCTCGAGCAGCAAAGTAACACTGCTGTTATGTATTTACATTCCCGAAGTCAAGGATTGGCCCAATAATTCAAGCCTCCCTTTGGAAGACACAACGCAATGTTTCATATGGAAACGAGCAGAACCAAGCCTCGCTTTCATTGAAACTTGCCCACGACGAATGAACATTCTGGCCCGAAGCCAACGATTGGCCCAATGAGTCAAGCCTCCCTTTGGAGACACAATGCAATGTTTCACATAGAAACGAGCGCAACCAAGCCTCGTTTTCACCGAACCCCGCCCACGGGGAAGAACACCCTGGCCTCGATCGGGTGCAGCCACGCCCACCCGGAAGAGCGCCAACAACGTTACACAGCCTTTTTAAACATACCCACCGGCCCCGCTTTCCATCGTCGGGGTCCGGTTGAGGTAGTACGAGGTGTACAAGTGGGCTGCGAGTGCTGAGGGCGTGAGTAATGCTGCAATGACGATCGGACCGAAACCATACTATAAAGCTAAGTTAAACGCGATTCCGAATGTTTCTAGCCTATGTTTTCTTATCCTTAGGATGTGCCAGGGACACTCCAACCCCCCTCCTGAGACCCATGGTGCAGCTAGCGCCAATTTTTAAAGTGAGACTTGTTTTTATATCAAACTTATGCGTGTGGGTCACTGACTCTTTGTCCATTGATCCTCTGAAACACTTATACCATGTGATTTTAACTCCTTCTAAGCCACTCGCGGCTTTTTTAAATCACTATTGACACTACACTTCCCAGAACTAGATGTATCATCCCTAGAGGGTTTGTGGATGGTGTTTAACTTTAGCAGTTAGTTTGGGAACACGTTTGCTGCCACTTATTTGGAGCACCCTGAACAGAAAAACGCTATGGCATAGCCCTACAAATAATTGTTTGTTTGTCTTATATGTCTGTTCGTATTTTTGTTCCACAGGTGCCGAGACACTCCAAACTAGGAGTGATTTTTCGGAATGAGCATTTTGCTCTTCCAATTTTGATGCACTTTAAACACTTTTTTTACTATTTTTCACTTTCACGCCCCCAGGTCAGGGTGGACGATTAGAGAGTCCATACCGCCGGGGTTTATCATTGTCCTGACGAATGCCTAGGTAAAATAAAACCAACACTAAGGCTGAAACATGTTGACATAGTTAAATCTGAATTAAACCATCCATTACCTTTGGCTTTACAATTCAGACACATAGAACCCTCGTATTTGTGTCCTAGGGATCATTAATAAACTTTTTTTAGATACCCTTTAGACACTTTTAAGCTTAATTTATCCTCACAACACACCCATTACACAATACCAGCTCCGCAGTCTTCTGGCGTCGCAGCACACCGAAGAGGCATTAGGTCTCTTCGGTGGGGCCCGATGATGAAGCATGACACTGACTAGGTCGGTGTGTGAGGGCTTTCTTTTCAAACCCAAATAGGGTGCGAATTTCCTGAGTCTTTTGGCTCCATCTAAGTGGCTTATAAGAGACATTAACCTCTCTTCTTTTGTTTATTGACATATTACTGGGGATTAAGAGAGTGTTCCTGTACTTCCCTATCTCTCCCATTGTTTTTTCTGTACCTTAGCAGCGCACAGCTGTGAGAGTCTGTTTTTACTTCAGGCAAGATAACTCTTTTCGTATCATTGCCTGTTTTACCCATTTGCCCTGATCTCACCATGGCTAACTTAGGCTTAACATACTCGGAATCTGAGATAGAGGAACTAATGTCCGACCCTACTCTATTTGCAGACCCCCACATTTCCCAAGCCATAGCTAATACTACAGAATGGGAAAACCTTACAGAAAAAAAGCGCGAACACATTCGGACTATCCTACATGGTGCTATCATGAAACAATATCTCATTGCAAATACAGCACCGAGGGGCCTACTAGTCACCAATGCCCCTCGCATCTTCCTCAATGATGCAACCTTCAGAAAAGATTGGGCCATGATCGCATGGCATTGTACGCGTGATTGGCTGGTCTTAATCATAAAAACAGCATTCAGATTATCTGAGGCATTAATGATTGAAATTAGAGAGACCGAATCTACCTTCAAAGCCACAATAACTGGCTATAAGAAAAGGTTGGATGAAATAAATAGTGAAATGAAAGAGTATAAGGACAATCTAATGCAATCAAAAGCTACAAAATTCCAAAAGGATTTAAAAAAAATTGCTTTTGAAACAGTATACCCTTACTCTGCAGCCACTTTCGTCCCTCCAGCCAGGAATACAAACAAATCTGATCAATCAGATGACAACTCCTCCGACACCAGCGGATCAAGCAATGATTCCGCCCAGAAAACAAGAAGAAGAGGGAACCGTGGGAATAGGAACAACAGAGGGAGACCAGGCAACCCGAATTACCATCAACAGTGGCAACCACCACAAATGGAGATGGGTCCAGCTCCCTACCCTTATCAACAACCCCAATATCCTTTCATGGGTTGGAACCCAGCATTTATGCCCCCAATCCATTTTCAAAACCAATACAGACCGCCTTTTTTAGAGAGCGGCCGGAGAGGAAGAGGCAGGAGGAGAGGCAACAACAACAACAGAGTCTCCTGGACAGAGGACGACTCAGTGTCGAACCACACGCGCAGCAGCGCCCAACAACCAGGAACGAGCGGACTGTAAGTCTAGTGACCAACCTGTCCAAACGAATCCTGTCACCAATGGAGAACCAGGTTCTAGAAAAAGGCCTAGGTTTCGTCCCTACAGCAAGACCCGACAAATTCAGACTTCACTGCGAACTTGCCGGCTTTTTTCGGAAATTGAAATTAAAGGCATACTTTGAAGGAAAAACAGACCCTAACGAAGCAATCAGGAAAGGAGATACGGGACTTAGACCCAACTCAACATTCACCCCTCCTCCTCATACGGTACCAGCAGCTATCATTGCCTTTGAACAGGCAGTGTTCAAGGATTTGGAGGCCAGCCAGAACCCCAAAATATTTGGAAATTTCACGACTGCGGAATATAAGGCACTAGAAGCTTTACAAAATGACAATTCAATAACCATAAAACCGGCCGATAAAGGCGGTGGTATTGTCATACAAAACACAAATGACTATGAAAAAACCTGTGAAGATCTTCTAAATGACAACAGGAATTATACTCCATTAATGATTGATCCCTCTACTGATCTAACTAAAAGGATCACCACCTTAGTCAAACAGGCTGAAGACAATGAACACATCTCTAAAAATGAAGCAGAATTTCTGATTACCAATGATAACATCATCCCATACTTTTATACACTACCCAAATTACATAAAAACCGGTTACCACCACCAGGTCGCCCAATAGTATCCGGTATTGGATCACTTCTTGAACCTCTTTCAAGGTTCTGTGACCAGTTCTTGAAGCCCCTGGTACAGGCAACTCCTTCGTACCTGAAAGATACTAAAAGTCTACTACATCTCCTGGCAGACATCACATTCGAGGTCAACTCAGTCACGCTAGTGACCTTGGATGTTGAAAGCTTGTACACAAGCATCCCCCAGGACGATACCATCAAAGTCCTGGGTAAGGCACTGGATTCAACTGAATGGGAATATCAAACACCAAAAAAATTCATTATTGATTGTGCGACAATAGCACTTAAAGAAAAATTTTTCTCCTTCAAGGATAAGCTGTTCCTCCAATGCTCAGGTACCTCGATGGGCAGTACCTTTGCCCCTAGTGTGGCTGGGCTGTACGTGGCGGAGTTTGAAGCCCAGCACATTCTTCCCCCAACTGCGAGATTTAGTTCATCAATGCTCCTATGGAAGCGTTACATTGATGATATCTTGCTGTTATGGATAGGCAGTGAGAGTAATCTGGAAACCTTCCTGATGTGGATTAACACCCTAGACAACAATTTGAGATTTACAAATACCACAAGTAAAACTGACATTGTCTTTCTGGATGTACTAATCACAATATCTGGCACATGTCTAACCACTAAAACTCATCATAAGCCAACAGCAAAGAATAATCTATTAGAATTCAGCAGCTTTCATCCGCGCCCCTTAAAAGAGAACCTTCCTTATGGGCAATACCTTAGGTTAAGGCGTAATTGCAGTACACTTACTGACTTCAAGGAACAAGCCTCAAGCCTAACTGAGAAACTGAAAGACAGAGGATATCCTACTGCTATCCTTAACAAAGGGTTTAAGAGAGCTAGAAATCAGCCGAGAGAAGTCTTACTAGAAGAAAAAACCAACAACCAAGAACCGGCACCACTCACTTGTGTGACAACATTCAATGGGCTGTCAAACTATATGAAAAAAACCATAAACAAACATTGGAGTATCATAAAGTCAGCAAAAAAAGACTGGGAAAAACCCATGTTCTCTTTCAAAAAAGGCCGAAGCTTAAGAGATGCCCTGGTTCACACCCGCCCAAAACTTAAGATTGACCCTCAGACACCCTCAGTCACAACAGCATGGGGTCTTCCCCCCATTACAGGACATTATCCCTGCTCAGACTGTAGTATATGCCACCTTACAGAAGCTTCAAAAACACTTTCATTGGAAGCAGGAAAAATCTGGACACAAGATGCTCACACGAATTGTAATTCAAACAATGTGATATACTTAATAATATGTCCCTGTTCCTTACGCTACATCGGCATGACAACAAGAAAAGTGAAACAGCGCATTGGCGAGCACCGGAGTAATATCCGATGCAAAAAATTAACAACTAAACTGAGCCGACATTATTTGGAACATAACTATACCCCGAATGATATGAAATGGACAATAATTGAAAAAATCACTGGTACCACAAACATCCCTAGCAGACTCTTTGAGAAAGAACAGCGGTGGGTGTACCGTCTAGGTACCAACATCATTGGGCTCAATGATGATATCCCATGGAATACTGTACTAAACTGATACACCCCCTCATATTAATGTATGCCAGGTCACCAACAATTCTGGTAAAGCCAAAAATGAGATATCCATTAGAAATGAGTACCTATTAGTTCCGTCTGACCAGTAGCGCACAATTTATAAATTTACATCAAGGTTTTAAACATCACAAATTTGATTTTCATCGTCGGGGTCCGGTTGAGGTAGTACGAGGTGTACAAGTGGGCTGCGAGTGCTGAGGGCGTGAGTAATGCTGCAATGACGATCGGACCGAAACCATACTATAAAGCTAAGTTAAACGCGATTCCGAATGTTTCTAGCCTATGTTTTCTTATCCTTAGGATGTGCCAGGGACACTCCAACCCCCCTCCTGAGACCCATGGTGCAGCTAACGCCAATTTTTAAAGTGAGACTTGTTTTTATATCAAACTTATGCGTGTGGGTCACTGACTCTTTGTCCATTGATCCTCTGAAACACTTATACCATGTGATTTTAACTCCTTCTAAGCCACTCACGGCTTTTTTAAATCACTATTGACACTACACTTCCCAGAACTAGATGTATCATCCCTAGAGGGTTTGTGGATGGTGTTTAACTCTAGCAGTTAGTTTGGGAACACGTTTGCTGCCACTTATTTGGAGCACCCTGAACAGAAAAACGCTATGGCATAGCCCTACAAATAATTGTTTGTTTGTCTTATATGTCTGTTCGTATTTTTGTTCCACAGGTGCCGAGACACTCCAAACTAGGAGTGATTTTTCGGAATGAGCATTTTGCTCTTCCAATTTTGATGCACTTTAAACACTTTTTTTACTATTTTTCACTTTCACGCCCCCAGGTCAGGGTGGACGATTAGAGAGTCCATACCGCCGGGGTTTATCATTGTCCTGACGAATGCCTAGGTAAAATAAAACCAACACTAAGGCTGAAACATGTTGACATAGTTAAATCTGAATTAAACCATCCATTACCTTTGGCTTTACAATTCAGACACATAGAACCCTCGTATTTGTGTCCTAGGGATCATTAATAAACTTTTTTTAGATACCCTTTAGACACTTTTAAGCTTAATTTATCCTCACAACACACCCATTACACAATACCAGCTCCGCAGTCTTCTGGCGTCGCAGCACACCGAAGAGGCATTAGGTCTCTTCGGTGGGGCCCGATGATGAAGCATGACACTGACTAGGTCGGTGTGTGAGGGCTTTCTTTTCAAACCCAAATAGGGTGCGAATTTCCTGAGTCTTTTGGCTCCATCTAAGTGGCTTATAAGAGACATTAACCTCTCTTCTTTTGTTTATTGACATATTACTGGGGATTAAGAGAGTGTTCCTGTACTTCCCTATCTCTCCCATTGTTTTTTCTGTACCTTAGCAGCGCACAGCTGTGAGAGTCTGTTTTTACTTCAGGCAAGATAACTCTTTTCGTATCATTGCCTGTTTTACCCATTTGCCCTGATCTCACCATGGCTAACTTAGGCTTAACATACTCGGAATCTGAGATAGAGGAACTAATGTCCGACCCTACTCTATTTGCAGACCCCCACATTTCCCAAGTTATAGCTAATACTACAGAATGGGAAAACCTTACAGAAAAAAAGCGCGAACACATTCGGACTATCCTACATGGTACTATCATGAAACAATATCTCATTGCAAATACAGCACCGAGGGGCCTACTAGTCACCAATGCCCCTCGCATCTTCCTCAATGATGCAACCTTCAGAAAAGATTGGGCCATGATCGCATGGCATTGTACGCGTGATTGGCTGGTCTTAATCATAAAAACAGCATTCAGATTATCTGAGGCATTAATGATTGAAATTAGAGAGACCGAATCTACCTTCAAAGCCACAATAACTGGCTATAAGAAAAGGTTGGATGAAATAAATAGTGAAATGAAAGAGTATAAGGACAATCTAATGCAATCAAAAGCTACAAAATTCCAAAAGGATTTAAAAAAAATTGCTTTTGAAACAGTATACCCTTACTCTGCAGCCACTTTCGTCCCTCCAGCCAGGAATACAAACAAATCTGATCAATCAGATGACAACTCCTCCGACACCAGCGGATCAAGCAATGATTCCGCCCAGAAAACAAGAAGAAGAGGGAACCGTGGGAATAGGAACAACAGAGGGAGACCAGGCAACCTGAATTACCATCAACAGTGGCAACCACCACAAATGGAGATGGGTCCAGCTCCCTACCCTTATCAACAACCCCAATATCCTTTCATGGGTTGGAACCCAGCATTTATGCCCCCAATCCATTTTCAAAACCAATACAGACCGCCTTTTTTAGAGAGCGGCCGGAGAGGAAGAGGCAGGAGGAGAGGCAACAACAACAACAGAGTCTCCTGGACAGAGGACGACTCAGTGTCGAACCACACGCGCAGCAGCGCCCAACAACCAGGAACGAGCGGACTGTAAGTCTAGTGACCAACCTGTCCAAACGAATCCTGTCACCAATGGAGAACCAGGTTCTAGAAAAAGGCCTAGGTTTCGTCCCTACAGCAAGACCCGACAAATTCAGACTTCACTGCGAACTTGCCGGCTTTTTTCGGAAATTGAAATTAAAGGCATTCTTTGAAGGAAAAACAGACCCTAACGAAGCAATCAGGAAAGGAGATACGGGACTTAGACCCAACTCAACATTCACCCCTCCTCCTCATACGGTACCAGCAGCTATCATTGCCTTTGAACAGGCAGTGTTCAAGGATTTGGAGGCCAGCCAGAACCCCAAAATATTTGGAAATTTCACGACTGCGGAATATAAGGCACTAGAAGCTTTACAAAATGACAATTCAATAACCATAAAACCGGCCGATAAAGGCGGTGGTATTGTCATACAAAACACAAATGACTATGAAAAAACCTGTGAAGATCTTCTAAATGACAACAGGAATTATACTCCATTAATGATTGATCCCTCTACTGATCTAACTAAAAGGATCACCACCTTAGTCATACAGGCTGAAGACAATGAACACATCTCTAAAAATGAAGCAGAATTTCTGATTACCAATGATAACATCATCCCATACTTTTATACAC
This sequence comes from Lissotriton vulgaris, assembly GCF_964263255.1. Classification (NCBI taxonomy): domain Eukaryota; kingdom Metazoa; phylum Chordata; class Amphibia; order Caudata; family Salamandridae; genus Lissotriton; species Lissotriton vulgaris. The sequence goes on along the minus strand of NC_141685.1, from coordinate 684,017,144 downwards.
TACCCAAATTACATAAAAACCGGTTACCACCACCAGGTCGCCCAATAGTATCCGGTATTGGATCACTTCTTGAACCTCTTTCAAGGTTCTGTGACCAGTTCTTGAAGCCCCTGGTACAGGCAACTCCTTCGTACCTGAAAGATACTAAAAGTCTACTACATCTCCTGGCAGACATCACATTCGAGGTCAACTCAGTCACGCTAGTGACCTTGGATGTTGAAAGCTTGTACACAAGCATCCCCCAGGACGATACCATCAAAGTCCTGGGTAAGGCACTGGATTCAACTGAATGGGAATATCAAACACCAAAAAAATTCATTATTGATTGTGCGACAATAGCACTTAAAGAAAATTTTTTCTCCTTCAAGGATAAGCTGTTCCTCCAATGCTCAGGTACCTCGATGGGCAGTACCTTTGCCCCTAGTGTGGCTGGGCTGTACGTGGCGGAGTTTGAAGCCCAGCACATTCTTCCCCCAACTGCGAGATTTAGTTCATCAATGCTCCTATGGAAGCGTTACATTGATGATATCTTGCTGTTATGGATAGGCAGTGAGAGTAATCTGGAAACCTTCCTGATGTGGATTAACACCCTAGACAACAATTTGAGATTTACAAATACCACAAGTAAAACTGACATTGTCTTTCTGGATGTACTAATCACAATATCTGGCACATGTCTAACCACTAAAACTCATCATAAGCCAACAGCAAAGAATAATCTATTAGAATTCAGCAGCTTTCATCCGCGCCCCTTAAAAGAGAACCTTCCTTATGGGCAATACCTTAGGTTAAGGCGTAATTGCAGTACACTTACTGACTTCAAGGAACAAGCCTCAAGCCTAACTGAGAAACTGAAAGACAGAGGATATCCTACTGCTATCCTTAACAAAGGGTTTAAGAGAGCTAGAAATCAGCCGAGAGAAGTCTTACTAGAAGAAAAAACCAACAACCAAGAACCGGCACCACTCACTTGTGTGACAACATTCAATGGGCTGTCAAACTATATGAAAAAAACCATAAACAAACATTGGAGTATCATAAAGTCAGCAAAAAAAGACTGGGAAAAACCCATGTTCTCTTTCAAAAAAGGCCGAAGCTTAAGAGATGCCCTGGTTCACACCCGCCCAAAACTTAAGATTGACCCTCAGACACCCTCAGTCACAACAGCATGGGGTCTTCCCCCCATTACAGGACATTATCCCTGCTCAGACTGTAGTATATGCCACCTTACAGAAGCTTCAAAAACACTTTCATTGGAAGCAGGAAAAATCTGGACACAAGATGCTCACACGAATTGTAATTCAAACAATGTGATATACTTAATAATATGTCCCTGTTCCTTACGCTACATCGGCATGACAACAAGAAAAGTGAAACAGCGCATTGGCGAGCACCGGAGTAATATCCGATGCAAAAAATTAACAACTAAACTGAGCCGACATTATTTGGAACATAACTATACCCCGAATGATATGAAATGGACAATAATTGAAAAAATCACTGGTACCACAAACATCCCTAGCAGACTCTTTGAGAAAGAACAGCGGTGGGTGTACCGTCTAGGTACCAACATCATTGGGCTCAATGATGATATCCCATGGAATACTGTACTAAACTGATACACCCCCTCATATTAATGTATGCCAGGTCACCAACAATTCTGGTAAAGCCAAAAATGAGATATCCATTAGAAATGAGTACCTATTAGTTCCGTCTGACCAGTAGCGCACAATTTATAAATTTACATCAAGGTTTTAAACATCACAAATTTGATTTTTCAGATTCTTATGAATATATACATTCATTCAGTAAATATTGCGTTTATTTCACTCTGCGCTCCCAAATATGCAGATACCTGTAGATCTCAACTAAAAAGAGAAGCCAAGACAAATTGTTTTGCACTCATGATAAATATTAACCCATCTCGAGCAGCAAAGTAACACTGCTGTTATGTATTTACATTCCCGAAGTCAAGGATTGGCCCAATAATTCAAGCCTCCCTTTGGAAGACACAACGCAATGTTTCATATGGAAACGAGCAGAACCAAGCCTCGCTTTCATTGAAACTTGCCCACGACGAATGAACATTCTGGCCCGAAGCCAACGATTGGCCCAATGAGTCAAGCCTCCCTTTGGAGACACAATGCAATGTTTCACATAGAAACGAGCGCAACCAAGCCTCGTTTTCACCGAACCCCGCCCACGGGGAAGAACACCCTGGCCTCGATCGGGTGCAGCCACGCCCACCCGGAAGAGCGCCAACAACGTTACACAGCCTTTTTAAACATACCCACCGGCCCCGCTTTCCATCGTCGGGGTCCGGTTGAGGTAGTACGAGGTGTACAAGTGGGCTGCGAGTGCTGAGGGCGTGAGTAATGCTGCAATGACGATCGGACCGAAACCATACTATAAAGCTAAGTTAAACGCGATTCCAAATGTTTCTAGCCTATGTTTTCTTATCCTTAGGCTGTGCCAGGGACACTCCAACCCCCCTCCTGAGACCCATGGTGCAGCTAGCGCCAATTTTTAAAGTGAGACTTGTTTTTATATCAAACTTATGCGTGTGGGTCACTGACTCTTTGTCCATTGATCCTCTGAAACACTTATACCATGTGATTTTAACTCCTTCTAAGCCACTCACGGCTTTTTTAAATCACTATTGACACTACACTTCCCAGAACTAGATGTATCATCCCTAGAGGGTTTGTGGATGGTGTTTAACTCTAGCAGTTAGTTTGGGAACACGTTTGCTGCCACTTATTTGGAGCACCCTGAACAGAAAAACGCTATGGCATAGCCCTACAAATAATTGTTTGTTTGTCTTATATGTCTGTTCGTATTTTTGTTCCACAGGTGCTGAGACACTCCAAACTAGGAGTGATTTTTCGGAATGAGCATTTTGCTCTTCCAATTTTGATGCACTTTAAACACTTTTTTTTACTATTTTTCACTTTCACACCCCCAGGTCAGGGTGGACGATTAGAGAGTCCATACCGCCGGGGTTTATCATTGTCCTGACGAATGCCTAGGTAAAATAAAACCAACACTAAGGCTGAAACATGTTGACATAGTTAAATCTGAATTAAACCATCCATTACCTTTGGCTTTACAATTCAGACACATAGAACCCTCGTATTTGTGTCCTAGGGATCATTAATAAACTTTTTTTAGATACCCTTTAGACACTTTTAAGCTTAATTTATCCTCACAACACACCCATTACACAATACCAGCTCCGCAGTCTTCTGGCGTCGCAGCACACCGAAGAGGCATTAGGTCTCTTCGGTGGGGCCCGATGATGAAGCATGACACTGACTAGGTCGGTGTGTGAGGGCTTTCTTTTCAAACCCAAATAGGGTGCGAATTTCCTGAGTCTTTTGGCTCCATCTAAGTGGCTTATAAGAGCCATTAACCTCTCTTCTTTTGTTTATTGACATATTACTGGGGATTAAGAGAGTGTTCCTGTACTTCCCTATCTCTCCCATTGTTTTTTCTATATGCAAATCAGTCTGACCCTGTGCCTCATGGGAACAGTCCAGCCCGAACTGCCAAGCCATGTCTTCCCTGGACCGGAAACAAGCTTCCGAGGACCGTTTTCTGGCAATCCAGCCGTCTTCAGCCCGGCTTGCTCTAATCCAGTGGCAAAGTGAGCAAGGGACTCACGTCTGAGCATACCCTGCCACACTTATGGCGGCCAAAAGCGGTACCAAAGGGGGTGGTGATGGACGGAACATCTGAATCAATCAAACACTCACACCCAGTCAAAATATCTGGGTTTAATCCATCACCGTTCTTTAGCCCACTCTGCCACCCCAGTTCATACATGGCTATATGCAAATCAGTCTGACCCTGTGCCTCATGGGAACAGTCCAGCCCGAACTGCCAAGCCATGTATTCCCTGGACCGGAAACAAGCTTCCGAGGACCGGTTTCTGGCATTCCAGCCGTCTTCAGTCCGGCTTGCTTGAATCCAGTGGCAAAGTGAGCAAGGGACTCACATCTGAGCATACCCTGCCACACTGAACTGGGGTGGCAGAGTGGGCTAAAGAACGGTGATGGATTAAACCCAGATCTTTTGACTGGGTGTGAGTGTTTGATTGATTCAGATGCTCCGTCCATCACCACCCCCTTTTGTGCCACTTCCTGAAAGTGGCATTTCTAAAACAGTAATGTTAAACCCAACTTTACCAGTAAAGAGGGTTTATCATTGCCATTCCAAAATTATGAAACATGATGCACCTCCTCCTTTCTCATCAGGAATTACAGCATTTAAGTATTTAAGGAATTCCCAAAGCAAGTCTCTGAGAGGGGTAGGTCTCAGAGTAGTGAAAAACTAATTTAGCAATTTGTCACTACCAGGACATCTAAAAACTAAACGTACATGTCCTTCCTTTTAGTAACACAGCAGCCTGCCCTATTGGCTATGTAGGGCGTTCCTTAGGGGTGACTTATGTGTAATAAAAGGGGAGTTTAAGGGTTGGCACGTGGTTTTAATTGCCAAGTAGAAGTAACAACAAACTGGACACACAGGCCTTGAAATTGCAAGCCTGGGACAGGTTTGAAAGGCTTCTTGTGTGGGTGGCACTGCCAGTGCTGCAAGCCCACAAGTAGCATTTAGATTGCAGGACCTGGGTATATGGTATACCACTTTACAAGGAACTTAGAAGTAAATTAGAAATGTTAATTGTGTATATACCAATGCTACCATGTTTCGGGGAGAAGCACATGCACTTTAGCACTGGTCAGCAGTCGTAAAGTGCTCAGAGTTCTAAGAACAATAAAATGATACAGCAAGATGAGTAGGTAAGCAGGCAAACAGTTTGGGGGAAGACCACCTTAGGGATGACAGGTCGATCAACCATAACACGGTCACTGGGACTGTGGTCACTGCACTGCTCCTGTTGAGATAGGGCAATACCCTCTACAACTTAATGAGACACAGAATGCACCAGATCAGCCAGTCATTTGCAGTAATCAAGAACAAAGTAATCTATAATGTTCACAAGCGCATTTGTAGGCACAGCTGGCAACCTCAGGGCTCTGTACATGATGATCTTACGGGGAGATAATCCTGTCCTCTTATCGAGTGTACAACGAAGACTCATCAACACAAGAGGCAACGCATAGGACCTTTTCCGAGATGTCAAAGCACATACTTTATTCAGTCTGGATTTCAATGTCCCATTGACTTGTTCTACAATTCCTGAGGTCACTGACTCCTGACAAGTCGGTTAGCTGAAATGTGGTAATAACTCCCTCAACAACAACTTAGCAACTGTAAGACTCTCATTTCTCCAGGTCAGGTAAGCTTCAACCCATTGTAAGAAGATGCACACAATCAGTAGGACATATCTCAACTCAATACATACAGGCATCTGGATAAAGTCCAATTGCATCTTGTTGAAGTGAACACCTGACCTCCGTAAGTGACTCAGTGTTACAGCAGTTCTTCTTCTAACATTCATTTGCTGACACACAACACATCTGTGACACAAAACTTCAGCCCACAAGTACAGGTCTTCCATCTGCTGAAACCCATATGTCATCTTTCTCTCTCTTGACACAACCAGCTCTAACCCAGCATTGCTGTTCTGCTTCTGACACTTCTTCCTGCAGTCTCTTAACTTCCTCCCATGTATCAGCTGTGGTTAACAAGATATTGCAATTGGTGTCATCTGTTCCCTCATTTTGACATTCACCATTGAAAGTACAAGAAGGTAAAGCACAATATCTGGCTATCTCGTCAGCATACCTGTTACCCACAGTTACATAATCATCTCCCTTGCGGTGTGTGAAACATTTTATAAACACAACCTGGGCAGGTAGATATAGTGCCTTCAACAAGTTATCCACACTTTACCCATTGTGTATTGGTAACCCTGCAAAGGTCATAAGTTCCCGTTGTGACCATAACTGTTGAAGTCATGGATGACACCAAAGCCATACTATCAGTAGAAATTGCCACTTTCAGCTGGTTTGAAACACAGTATGCTCTAGTAAGAGCAATCAAGTTGGCAACTTGTGTAGAAAACAATCCTTGAAACCAGAAGGCTTCAACCACACCTGGGACATTACAGACTGCATAGGAAGCTCTCAGGCTGCCGTCATGGTCTCGTAAGCAGGAGCCATCAACAAACATTACATTGTATGATTCAGTTTATGGCACATCTTGTATTTCAGGTCTTGGCTTAGTGCACTGTTCAGTAACATCAAGACAGTCATGCTCAACTTCATCTTCAACAACATCATTTCCAGAAACAGGCAAATGGTTAGCAGGATTTAGAGTGGGGCATCTCTTGAAGATTATATTACGTGCAGCAAGTATGACCTGTTAATACTTGGTCATGCGGCTATTGGTCAATACTGGGTTCCGGTGCGGATCACAATATTTCCACAGAATGGGGGACAAAAAGAGTTAACTGATGACCCATAACAAATTTTTGCACTGCTCAATGCTGGCACCTGTTGAAGTCACAGCTTTGAGAGCTAGGTAAATCTGGAGCTACTGGATCAAGTGTAGCTGAAAATTTGCAAAAGGTCTATGAGTATTACCATTGATTCTGAGTAGGCACTGACAAACTGCATACCTCCATCTCATTGCAAAAATAAAGTAAAACATTTATTGTAATCAGGTATTCCCATTGCTGGGGCACAAAGAGACTTTCTTTCAGCTCTGAGAAGGCATGCATGCAAATGTCATCCCATGGTACCAGATCTGACAAATCCTTGTGTGCCAGTCTCTTCAAAGGCTTCGACACTAAGGAAAGGTAGGGAATCCACAGTCAACCGTAATCCCCAAGTCCCAAGAACATCCTGACTTCCATCTGAGTGGTTATTGGATTCATTTTCTGAAGCGCTGAGATTCTCTCTTGTGACACCTTCCTTGTTCCTTTCTCAATGTGATGTCCGAGATATAGGACTTTTCTCCTCTAGTACTCCAACTTGGTTGGAGATACTTTATATCCATTCTAAGCCAAGTGGCTCAGCAGTGCAATAGTATCTAGTCTGTAAGCCTCCTGTGTACTTAACATGACAGATTGAAAGATAGATGGGCTATCTGTATAACCTTATTGGACGGGGCATCATGCCAAAACACAGCTACCAAACCAAAATGGGAATAGGAACTGACTGTCTTCATGCAAAGGTATAGAAAAGAAGTTGATGACAGTAAAGCAATTGGCCTCACAAGAAATTTTAAATAAAATCCCAGCTGGATTCGGTACCACAGGACAACAGGAACTACACTAGTGTTAATTCTTCTCAGGTTCTGTACTGAACAATATTTGGCACTGGGTTTCTGCAGTCCAATAATGGGTGAGTTACATAGACTCCCCACAATCTCTTTCAGAATGCCTTGTTGAATCATTGAGTCAATTACAGCAGTAATCCTAGCAATAGTTTGAGGAGACAGTTTATACTGCAGGGTTCTCTGACAATCAATATTAGGATTCACAGTGTTATGGACAGGTTCAACACCTTTATTGAGACCTATGTCCTTACCTGAAAAGTCCCAGACTACAGGTAACACAGTTTCTCTCAATTATATGGGCATATCATCACTTGTCAACATGGGGCACAGTCTAACATCTGAAGTCTGATTTAAAGGTTTTAAAAAAACTTCTTCATCGTGAGTTTGGAATTCAATGGCTCTTGGAGTACAGTACTATTCAGCTTGCACAGAAGATCTCATCCAAGCAGGATTACATGACTCAAATCACACACCACAAATTGGTGATTGTCCTTAATATGACCCTATTTAAACAGGTACTGCTTCTGTGACAGGGCTAGTCAATTGGTTATTAGCAATTCCTACAACTTGGATTCTTCTTTCTGAGAGGGAGAGGTTGGGAACCTCTGCTGTTCTTACAGTAGGGCGGGTAGCACCACTTTCAATCAAGAGTGATAAGGGAGGGTCATGCACCTAACCAGACACAAATTGACCACTCTGCTCCACCTCTAAGGTTATGACAAGCATGCAATCCTCCTCCCTCATGCACCATCAAGGCGACAGGTCTGAACTATAATCCTCATCTGCTAGTATTACTGCTGAAACATGCCCTAATTCGCAAAAGGGTTGTTGTTTGCAACGAAGACCTGAGTCGGTGAAATCTGGGTGCTTTTGCATTCAGCTGTGGCATAGGGGCTTGTGGAACTTGCTATATCTGAGCTTTGGGAACCTGAACATGTTGTGTCCTTTACCTATGTGCATGCTGCATCTGAACCAGGTAACTATTCTGGATTTGCACAAATCCATTACTCTGAACCTGATTCCCAACACTAAGGCAACATTCCCGCCAACAATGCCCCAACTTGCTGCAAACGTGTCAAGCATTTGTCTTCTTCAAGTAGGCAATCCCTGTCCTCGGATACATTAGGACACAATTACCTCTACCTTGTTGCTGAAACCCATTACCACCTTGCACTCTCGGGACTCCCCGTTGATATACTCCCTGTATGGGACCTGCATTCTCAATGAACTGCTGATTCTGACCTCGCTGTGCAGCTTTCATCTGTGCCTTTCACTTTTCTTATGATTCATCTTCAATTCATCACTACAATATGCAGCGTATCTCAAAATCTCATCAAGTGGTTTATTCCGCCAACAAATTCAATGCTGCTGAATCATAAGGCTAATCTAAGATCTCAATCCATGTACAAACCCAAACACAAAATGTCCCATATACTTGGCTTCAATGGTCTCTGTCCCACTATGCTGCTTAAACACCTGCAACAGCCTGTCATAATAAGAATGCATGGACTCTTCAGATTCTTGGGTCACTCTTTCAATCTTGAACCAATAAAAATCCTTGGGAGATAACTTTGATTTAAAAAATGCAACCAGCTGATGATATTATTTCATCATATATATCAAAATCAGAGAGGGAAAAGGAGCGTATTTAAGGTCCAGTACCCATCCTCCTAAAGGGGATCAGTAAGTGAAATACCACAAGTAGGGTACTTCTCAAAGGTGAGAATTTCGCTTTGTACCATGGCAGTTGTTGGTATGAACTTAGAGGGTTTCTGTAACCCTTAGTCATCTGGTGCAGGTAGCGGTTGTTCCTCAAAAAAGGTCTTGAGGTGGATTTTGTAAAAGAATTGGTGTATTTCTGCTATGTAGCATAAACTTGTCTATCAGTAGGGTGGGAAAGAGAAGGTTGTATCGAGAGACATAGAAGAGTTGCAACATTCTGTAAGATTTAACAATCTGTCCAACAAAGAAAGGAGATTCCTGAAAAATCAAAATGAGGACCCTACTATCATAATGACACCAGCAGACAAAGGAGGTGCCGTCATCATGACACAAACCTCTTATGATGGAGAGTGTCTCAGTTAACTCACTAACGATTGGTATTATCACCCACGCACGGAAGACCCAATGACCAGACTAACTAAGAAAACCCCTCAGCTAGTGACCTCAGCAGAAACTGAAGGCTGGATCACAAAGAACAAGGCCGAATTTCTGGTTAACCCTTCTCCAAGAATACCCTATTTCTACACCTTGCCCAAGATACACAAGGCCCCCCTCCCCACCCATGGCGCCTCATTGTGTCCGGTATCAACTCAGTCTTGGAACCATTAAATACATTTTGTGACCTCTTTCTACGGTCCCTAAGACCACAGCATACTTAAAGGACACTACAACCTTCTTAACCTTGTGAAAAACTTGGAACAAACAGAAGAGATTGACCTACTCGTGACTTTAGATGTAGAAACTCTTTATACTAACTACTCCACCTTTTAATTGGGTAGAAAAGATCACCAATACACACTGTTCTATTTTGAAGACAGGGACCTTCACTAAACCAAAACCTAGGTTTGCGTTCAAATGCACACCAAACATTATGTAGTGTAGTTCCTAAATTCCCAATAGGCTCTGCGCATTGGAATAATATATACTATAAAATTGACGTAGGACTTAGGTCGACTAGGTCTCTATCGAATATATTAGTCTTAATTGTGAGTGCCAGCTAGCTCAGAGGTCACTAGAAACGTTCTTGAATAAACAAGAAAGGATTAGTTTCTGAAAACCGCATAAACATGACAACTTTGTTTCCCCAAGATAAAACGGATCTCTAGAGTTGTGGAAACAATAGATAGATATTTCACTCAGTCAATCATGCATGCTTCGTTTCCCCAGAGGTGCAGAGAAATGGAGTGACGGGCATTTTCAATAAAAGGTATTTATTGAACAGTCTTCTTTCTCATGCAGAAGAAATGAACTGCTACAATCGTAATACTGGCTGTAATGTACAATGCGTACAGCAAGAAGAGTATTATAAAATAATACTGTAAAAGCATGGTATGGTTTCTAAGCCATAAAATACATAAATAAATAACAATGACTAAAAAGTACTCAACTGGTGCTTCTAAAATACGCCTACCCCGATGTACCTAACCTAGGTCTAGTACGAGGGAAGAAGTAAGTGAGGTGTGCATAGGTTTAGTATTCTTTGCCAAGAATCTATGCAAGATTTCTCTTAGGGTCTAATCAGCTCCGTACCTTGATTTAGAATGAAGGAGGTCTGGTATCTCTCTGTCTCAGGACTCGATTTCCCTTTTGCAATTCTGCGGCGAGCTGTGTCGGGTAGGTAGATAGTCGAACTGCTCCAAACCACTGTGTGTTTGCTGGGGCATGTGTGGGCATATTTATACCTTGAAGGTGCAGAGTTTGACGTAAGGTTGGACATAATAACATCAAAGACTCGCAGTTCTTTGAAAACACCTTGAGTTCTTGGACAAATCAATATTCAAGCAAGAGGAAGTCCCTGACTGCTGAAGGCGAGTTTTTCCAAGAAATCATTGTGAATTTTCAGAACTAGTGGAAGTAGCCATGCCGTATTTGGACTGCATGGGTTATGTCTAAATATGGTTATGATTTCTATGCCTATATAAGGACAAGGTGATTTATCCCTATATATGGGCATGAATCAGGAAAATTACACTAGGGTCCTAAAATGCTATACAACAATTAGGGATCTCTAATACACATCCAACCGCAGAAGATCCTGAGGGTGACCAACCCACCCTGTGGGGCCTACCAAGCGCAATAGGCCATCATCCATGTGGCTACTGCACAGTGTGCACCTTAACAAGAGTGAGCAAGGAAATCAATTTAGGAGAAGCCCGCCCCTGGATACAGAGGAAACACACCTATTGCAATGGCAGGAATTGCGTTTACCTAATAACCTGCCCATGCAACCTATGCTATATAGGTATGACCACAAGGGCATTTAAAACAAGAATCAAGGAGCACCGCAGTAACATTACGTGCAAGCGCATCACTACTATGAGGTCCACACATTTTGTTTACAACAATCATACCCCAGAAGACATGTAATGACCGCTGGGACCAGCTATTATTGTTCACAAAAAAAACAACAATGGGTCTTTCTACTAAAGAGTCATCTACAGGGGTTAAATTATGACATCCTGTGGCTGCACTTAGATAATCCTAGCCATTCTGAAGTTGAGCACTTTGGCTAGCTGTCCCGCCTCCCTACAACCCCATACATGACATAACAGTATGACTTCATCTTCTAATTCATCATGCTTCACTCCTGCATTAGAGCTACACGGGAGTTCATTAAAGAACAACAAGGAAGAACACTATATCCTTCCAAGATTGTCATCTCCCCCTTCACACCATGACCGTATACTCCGGATCCATGGCTACCCAGTGAATGACTTAAGATAAGGTGTTACACTACATCTCAGATCACCTCGCAGTGCCCCTTCAATTTCACCACTCAGGGGACTGTGAAACAATATTAAGAGGGACTCTATACCCACATAGCCCCCCTCTAAGATGGCAGCTAAGTTATCCACACACCACGTTCATCATAGTATTGAGCATTACATCACAATTGGATCACTCGATGCTTGATCCGCACGTAACACTAGATCTGTCCCTGCCTGCCCTTGTATTGAAGACACAAGCCGTATTCTATAAGTGATTAACTTTATGCCTGACCAGTACTACACAATACTAGATTAGCCCCCGTAGGAACTTGAGAGCTATGCCCTCGGCATTACATCATTGCCTTACGCCTTAGTAATAGTGGAAAACCCATGATTTATACATTCATCCCGATCCAAGATGGCGGCCATAGAGAGTCACCATTGACTCCACTTCACAGGATGGTCTTCCACTTTCACCTGGGCGGGTCCATGCCGGGCCACAGACCCAACCCATGGGAGACGTTTCCCGTACGAAGAAGTTTATAAACATCAATCATACCAGGGAGCCCTGACTTCCAGGTAGGCAGGTCAAGGGATAGGTCGCATGCTGGATCATGCGCCCCAGACTTTGAGTACAACCAGGCTGAACAAATATTGTAAACATGCTGAATAATGACATTGAGGAGCCCTATTCTTAACAACGGCTCCTGTTTGTTTATAAGTCTAGGTTCACCACAGTGTATGCTGTCCTCTGCCTAGACCTAGTCTGATTCTTGGGGCAAGAAATGCGGGCTACTCTACCCGTGTATGTATCTCACTAGAGATGTGTGACAATATTTTTTAAATGATTGCTTATATGTGTTGTGTTATGTGTCAGTACACGATGGTTTGTCTTGATAATGGCGGAATGGTAAACCTTCCCTAGCTGAGATTTGCAAATGTGAGATCTCCGTACATTATAATCTACATGCAATACTTTTAATAAAAGTACATTATGCACTTTATAATGATATGGTAGGTTGACCCCCATTACGAGCACCTCAACCAGCACACAGTTCAAATTTCTGTGTGACCATTTCAATTGCTTTCATTGGTACCATTTTTTTTTGTCACTGTTTCCTTTTCTCCAGTGTGGATTACGTTATATTATAGGGAAGGCATATTTGAGGTAATTTTAGACCGGATGCTGTTCCTCTAGAATAGATGACATAACATAACATTCCCACACACTTTTTTTGGATTCACATCCACTGGTCCTGAAGAAACACTTCAGATCCATCTGGATCACCAGGGCATGAAACATGCCAACCTAATCCAGCATAAACCACATTGCGTCTATGCTCTATTAACCAGTTGTGCTTCTTAACCTCGCACTAACTGCTACGTTTTTATTCCCCTTTTTGTAACCAACCAAAGTGACCCCTTAATCAACTTATCCAGGGTAACCTTCAGGCAATTTTAAATTCACGCTCATACTCCTCTGTATTGCTCCACACACCCGCATGCACCATCAATGCGTCTACTTTTAAAAGATCTCTATTAAAGAGCCCTTTCGGAATGTCTGCGGGGAATTGCAGCACCGGCCCCACAAGGAGCAAAAAGCCCAGTGATGAAGCTTGACAACCACATGGGTGTGTGAGGGCATCACTTCCTAATTAAGAAGATCCCCTCCACACTATCCCATGTCAAACCATTTTCCTATTTTTTTTTCTTCTTTTCTATTTAGTAACATGTAACCTACTTGTGGTATTACAGATATTATTTCATCGCCACTAGGGAAGTACCTTTTGTGATTAGATATCTCATATGCTCCCTTTCTGGCCATTCCACAGCTATCTTGCATTTGCCCCACAAGTCTACTGGGACTAGAATCTCAAATAAGGTATTCAAATCGATCCACAAAATCTTTGAGATCTTCACAAACCGATCAATCTATCTGTACCATTCCACTGGATTCACTCTCAATTTCAGAAAGTCTGAAAATTTCTGAACGAGGCAAGATCAATTCTGCTCCAGGACAGGAGGACATAACATCCATCAGGTATTTCTCTCGGTGGAAGCCTGTGTATGGTCTTATCCTCCTCCTCTGTTCCAGATGGAGGCAGCTCTAATCTAACTTTATTTTGTTCTTTTTTCTTTGCCCACCTGCTTTCCCACCTATCAAGCTCACTCTACTTTTGGACATATCCAATCAATTCCTTAATCTGTAATTCCATTCCTAAATCTCATGTTAGTGAGATCACTATCATTAAAACTTAAATGGTAACTTCTCTGTTAAGCTTTCAATCAATTCAAATAAACTTCGTATCTGTGATCTAATTCGGACAACCTCTCATACGTCTGTCCAGAACGTCTGGTAATATCTTTACACAGAAACAAGAGCTCACCGCCTTAGTAGGCATCTAACTGAGACAGATTAAGATGTTCAAGTATCATTTCCTCTAATTACAATTAATATTTGGCTACATCTACCATCTTTTCCCTCACCGTGGTTTGAACAGTCCTTACACCTGGCCAGGGGTTATTATCTTCACTCGGGGTATCTATACTTTTGAATCAATCATCAAGTTCTCAACAGTGAAACCAGGTTGTTCTGCAAGGTTATAAATGGCTATTTCTCCTCTAAATGTACCTGGATGTACATTAGCTGGTGAATTGAAAAGAGAGATATCAGAACTTGGTGAACCCATAGGTATTTCTGTCCAAGGGTACATTAATTAACACTTGGAGGCATAGGCGTGTTGGGCATGAAAAAGGATGGCGAACTTTGGGTAAACCTTCCTTTCGGAGAAAACCCAGCCTAATTTAAAGTTGAGTCTTTGCTTGCAGCACATGGAGTATTCACTTATGTTGGGACCAAAGGAATGTTTCCCCTTGTCGAGCCCACATGATTGTTACCTAAAGTGCCCAACTCAATGGGAATAGCCAAAGTTTGTGTAGTATTTCCTGCCAATCCAGGTTTACACAATGGAATTACTGGACTAACTTTGATGGGAATTAGTCAGTGCATCTGGAGTATTCCGAACAGATACAATTGGAGGGACTATCATCCCTAAGCTCATTCCCAACGAATTGGACCACACCCCTACTGGTGCAGTAGGCACAGCAGGATATCCTCTGGTATTTGTATTACCGACCTCTCCAGCTTGGGTCACATTGAATGGGGGTGAACGATTTAACAATAGTTCATTTGTAAAGTCCTCATCCGAATCACTACCACAATCCTCACCTCCATTCTCTGTGTCATCTACCTTCTCTTTCTTTTTCTTTCCTTTCCATTTACCTTTCCCCTCTTTCTCACAAGTTAATGCAGGGTACAGTCTAGCTCCCTCAATCATGTTAGTATTCCATGTCTTCTGTTCTGCATCTCACCTAGCAGCCTAACAAGTGCTTATGGCTTTCTTGACCCGGTCTTAATATCTTTCTCTCTGCTTAAGGTGAGCTATCTGTTCTCAAGCATCAAGTGCTTCAAATTGTGCAGGTCTAGGAGGCATTTTCATGTCATACAGTATCTTCCATAAATGTTCAATGATTCCAAGATTATATGTATCATATCGAGAAAACTTCAATGCACCCTCTTTCTCAGTGAACTTATTATGCCACCGCTTAAGCCAAATACATGTGTGAAGACCCACGTTTATGGCCAAATGGTGACCTGGCGTACCTTCAGGTGGTGCAGCTTCTTCCTTTCTAATGGGTATAGTCACATCTCCTTTTTTTAGACTTCGTAGTGCTTTAAAGAATTTCATTTTAGTCAAAATACGCAAAATTCAGAAATAACTGTTCGTTTAAACCAGGAAATGTTTTTCATCCATAATTCACAGTTCGGCATCCACAAATAATGCCAGCATGACACTCTATGACAGGGTTCTTCAATCTGTGGGGCGCGCCCCCCTGGGGGGGTGCGGCGCCATCCCAGGGGGGGCGCGGGCTCCACTTCGATCTTTCCTTTGTGCCGTTTCTTTGTCTGGGTGATTCTCCCAGGAGGGGGCCAATTCACGGAGTCGACAGCTTCGGCTGCGGTGCGAGGCAGGGGTCTCCTCTGCTAAAAACGAAAGCAAACAAACAGACACGCTTTCAGTTTTAGCAGAGGAGACCCCTTGCCTCCCACTGCAGCTGAAGCTGTCAGCTCTGTGAATTAACCCCCTCCTGGGAGAGTTAGCTCTTCCCAGAAGGGAGAGAAGGTTTCACAGAGGTTTTGAGGCATGGGCAGGGTGGGCTCTGGTCCAGGGCCCCAGCCTTTCAAGGGGGGTGGGAGTGAGGGGGAGTTGGGGGGGCAGGAGTCCTTCAGTTATTTTGGGAAGGGAGGGAGAGGTTGCAGTCCGGGTTTGGGCCATGAATCGGGACAGTGGGCTCTGGTCTGCGGTCCTCAACTCATGAGGATCTTTGTGTGGGCACCCGGTGTTCAGGGATGTTGGTCTGCAGATTCGAATTTGAATCATAAAAGGTGTGAGGGTGGAGTGGTGGATGTATGGGTGGGGGGTGGATGGATGAGTTGGGGATGGATGGTGAGTGAAGGGGTGAATGGATGGTGGGAGAGAGGATGAATGCATGAGTGGAGGGATGGATGGGAGTGGATGATGTGTGTATGGTTGGAAGGGTAGATGGATGGGTGGAGGGGTGGATGGATCAGTGGAGGGGTGGATGGATCAGTGAAATGGTGGATGGATCGATGGGGGGTGGATGGATGAGAGAGGTGATGGATGGATTGATGTATTGATGGGTGAAGGGATGAATGAATGGATGGATGGCTGAGTGAAGGGTGGATGTGGGGATGGATGGGTGATTGAGGAGGGTGGATGGATGGGGGGGGTGGATGGCGGAGTGAAGGGGTGGATGAGTGGTCAATGGATGGATTCATGAGTGGATGAGTGGATGGATGAGTGGGTGGGTGAAGGGTGGATGGAGGGATGGGTGGCTGGGTGAGGGGGGAATGGAGAGAGAGGGGGAGGATGGATGGATGGATGAGTGATGACATGGATGAATGATTGGCAGAGTGGATGGGCAGGTGTGTGCATGGATGGGTGAGGAGAGGAGCATGGAGACGGATGGGTCAGAGAGTGCATGCATGAGTGGGGGGAGGGTGTAGAGCGGGATGGATGGGTGGATGGATGAGTGGAGGGTTGAGTGGGTGGACGGATGAGTGACTGTGTGGATGGATGAGTGGGTGGGGGGATGGCTGGATGGGTGAGAGGGTGGGTGGTTGGATGGATGAGTGGATGGATGGATGGATGGGTGGAGGAGTGGATGGATGGGTGGAAGAGTGGATGGATGAGTGGATGGATGAGTGGAGGAGTGGATGGATGAGTGGGAGGATAGCTTGGGTGAATGGGTGGATGGATGAGTGGGTGGATGGATGGGTGGAAGAGTGGATGGATTGGTGAGGGGATAGATTGGGTGAAGGGATGGATGGATGATGGATGGATGGGTGAGGGGGTGGATGGAGGGATGGAGAGGTGAGATGATGGATGGAGGGATGGAAGGTGGATGGGTTTGCAAGTGGTTGAAGGGGTTTGGATGTGGATGGGGCTCAGATGGAGGGACGGAATGAATGGTGGGGGAGTTGGTGGATGACAAGGTGTACATGATGGATGGGGAGGGTTGTGATGACTTCCTTTGCTTTCTTGGTGCCATGAGAGCTGTGGTTCAGAGTGGAAGGTATTTGAATTGTTTGGCTGCTCCCTTGCCTATGTGTTACTGTTCTGTATTCTATGTGTGCTCATGTGTGGGATCTCTGCATCATGTGTGTGACATTTTGCGTGAGGTCCAGCTGCTACTTGAATGCGGGGCCCCCATGGGCAAGGTCGGGTTCCATGTTTTGGGTTCCGCTTGGTGAAGCACCCATGGTGTGTTCCCTATAGTGGGTTCATCACGGCGGTCCTCCCTTTGGTTCACTTGTGCATGGTGCTTTACATCCTACAATGTATTTGTTTATTTGTTTGGGAGTTTGTGAGATTGGGTTCTCAGCACTTGCGGTGTTGAAGACTAGGTACCGTTTAGAACTGGATGTGGAGCACAGCCTGAGGATGGCAGTTGCAGGGATTCACCCACAGATTGAGAGTCTAGGTGTGGCTGGGCACCGGCACACCCGTCACATTCATGTTGGTGGTGTTATTGTTGATCTGTGTCCTGTGTAAGGCAGGGCATCCTAGTGGGGAGAATTTGCGCACATTTTGTCTTGGAGGATTGTGTTTTGAGCTGTCTGGTACGCCTCTGTCGTTTCGTCACACCCACTCACAGGCCTGCAGTTTGCTAGGCACTCTTGTTGTGTTGAGCATTGTTTGCCGGATATGGCCCGTGGTGTGCGCGTGGCAGTCGATCATGTGGTGTGCCGGATTCCCGAGGTTTCTGTCGGGTGGTGGGGGGCCCAACATCTGGGGGAATTCAGCTGGGGGGGCTCAACCTGGAAAAGTTTGAATACCTCTGCTCTATGATGTAGTCAACCAATACCAGTGTGGCTCTACACCAACCGACCAATACCAGTGTGGCACTCTGTGACGTCAATCTCACTCCTTGCAGAGGCTCACCCTCCATTAAAATTTTCACAAATGCACTCTCAACAATTTACATGCAACACAAAAGCAAAGCAATTTGAACAACTAACTTTCTCTGCTCCTCTAAAGAAAAGAAGATATTTATACACATGAGAAACAGTCCGGAATAACGCTTTCCAAACTTTCCTGACATCCACTTCAAATGAAACCTCGACCAGCAGGGTCTAACTTGGATGGATGCAGGACCTCCCAGTGCACTGAGATTCACTATACCAACCACAACTCAAAATCACGCAGAGAGAAAGTCCCTATCTCACTTGTGCTATCTAGGACGTCTCATGACTATCACCACAACACAGCAGAAAACTACAACACAGTGTCTACTACACTGATAATTTATTGCCATCCTCAGATCTTAGGCAATGCCGGACTTGATAACAACTTCAACTTTCCTTCGTTAAGCACCACATTCACACAAAAACGTACAACATCTCTGCAGAAAACCACACAATGAATGCAAAACTAAGCATAAGCAATTGCCATGCGCAAACCTAATAATACTCACACGTCCGCTGCAACAACTCATTCCCGAACCACAGAAACTCCATCAATCCACTGAACGAACCATGAGCCTTGGGGTTAAGGCAATTTCTGAATGGGACAGCCTAGCTCCCTCACTTCAGTGATAAGCCATCCGATGAGCTATCAGCTGATCCAGCAAGGCCTACTCTCTTACTATTGATTATTCAGTGGATCATTCTTGCTGACTAAGAGGTGGAAGGGAGTTACCATGATTCAAACATATCTAATTATCAGGGTAACCTAGTTAGCTACACAATAAGGACCAGAAATCAGTGAATAATGTCAAGACGTTTTATTACAAGTTAGCAGTCAGGTTCAAGTATATGAATCTCAAAAACAGGCTGTAAAGATACAGGAAGACAACAGGATATCCCAACCTCCTAAAGAGGATCAGGTGCATCTGCATGAGGCAAACAAGAAGTTCAGTTACATCAATACAGAAGATTAATAATAAAATGTGATGCTCAGAGAAGAGTCTCTGATCCACTCTCCTTTACTTGAGTAAAGTCTCAAATCCTCAAATTTAGAGTGCAGACTAATGAGGTGGTTAAATTGAAAGGAATCTTAAAAAGTTGGGGAAATGCAGAAAAAGAAAAAAAGATAGGAAGATAGAAAGATGCCAGAATTTCAGAAGCTTGATCAAGAGTCTTCTAGGGACAGGGAAATAAGTGTTATCC
Source organism: Lissotriton vulgaris (assembly GCF_964263255.1). NCBI lineage: Eukaryota > Metazoa > Chordata > Amphibia > Caudata > Salamandridae > Lissotriton > Lissotriton vulgaris. Next base: position 683,997,713 of record NC_141685.1, on the reverse strand, counting down.
TAAGCCAAACTTAGCAAAGAATCCAAGGGATCAGCATAGTAGTCTGTAATTCTCAAAGTAAAAAGGGATAGAAGCCACAATGACCTATCAGAACAACAGCTAATACCATAAGAATCCTCAGAGTAACACCCCTCATTCACGCCAGCAGGGGCTCTATTCTTTTTTCCATTCTCACCTTATGAGCTGCAACATTTGTGTGTTCTCCTAGACCAATCGTGATACCAATATTGTTCTTAGGTACCTGCAAATCCTTGCAACAATAATGAATATAAACTCTCAGCTAACGGTCTGGCTCTCCATGTTCTTCGTCAAGGTCTTCTTCTCAGGCTCTCTATCTCTAATACAATCCAAAATACCAAACCATGTGAATGCACCTGCAAGGAAAACGACATACAAGCAGAAATGGAAAAGCAGTATATAATGCAGTAAGACGTACAGGCCTAATCATGTCAAGCTAAACATAATAAATCAATAGTTCACATTAAATATGCATGTCATCTGTGCACACTTACCTACAAATAAATGGAAATGTCAGTACATTTGATTCTAACTCAAATTCATTTTGCAGTTTAGTAAATGTAAAGTAACTTTGAATGCATAAATACAAGTGTAACTGAGTACTACATTATAATACAAATGTAAAAACATTAGTGCACACATTACATAAATCTCTCTCTTGTTATTAAACTAAATTCTTTTTAATAGTGTGAGGATGGTTTATAAAATTTCTAAAACTATATTTCATTTACTAAGATTAAGGCACACAATGTATATATGAATCTCTAATTCTACAGTGAATGCACTTCTTTACTGAGTTCAAGTGCAACACTACATTGATAACGTAAGGGTACTCTGAATCTGTAGTGCTAAGCCCACATATATATTGCTTATTTGTGATGTGTAAGAGTGGATACTAAATTACGCTACTCCAAGAGCATCACTCATATAGTTTAGTTTAGTTTAGTTTATATCTATCAACAACAAAGGTTAAGGGTATTTCAAATGGCTTTTACAAAAGAGAATGCTGTCCTTTATGTTGGCATCACAGCTGACCATAACTCCTCACAAGATGGAACAAATAGGTAGGACGTTCTTTTCTGCCGAAGCGGATACATTCTAGAATTCTCTACCGGCAAAAATAAGAATCATTAAAAAAAAAGATGCAACTCAGGAAGCATGTGAAGAAGGGGCTCTTTCCAAGATGATGCTGTGGTGAAAATGCAATAACCATTGAGAGTGCAGAGAACAAGAATCCATGAGTTCTCTGCTGCTCTGGATGGGTGGCCTCAGTATGGATATGCTTTAACTAATATAAAATCTTTAAGCCCTAACCTACCATGAGATCATGCCAAGTCCCTGCCACCATACACAAAAGCCAATTTGGGGAATATGGGGAGCAGCACAGAACACACTGACACCGAAATAGTTTGAAAAAGGCCGCTTTTATTGAAACAGGTGCACATCACAATGGGCGGAAAATTTGTTCTGCTCGCGGAATTTGCGCATTTTTGGCAATTTCGTGATCCAGGAATCCCGCGAAATTGCTCAAAAATCTGCAATTCGCAGTGGGTGGATTTTTTTTTCTTGTTCGGGCTTCAAAAATACAATCTCGCACGTGCATTTTTGACTTACCATGATTCTGCGTTCGCTGATGAGTTTTCCTCCCTGTTCATGTGCGCTGCGAGATTTTGGTAGCTGGCCGAGCGACGCCGCGATCACTAACACGTAATTGCGACCCCAAACAGGAAATTGCGAACACGTCATTGCGACCCAAAACAGGAAATTGCGTACACGAACACGTCATTGCGACCCGAAACAGGAAAAAGGCATTGCGAGCAGGCTGGTTAAGTGGAAACAACATGTTCCCGACCGTTGCGACCGCATGCGCAAGTTATCATTCCCGAACTGGTAAAAAAATCTTGCGAACTCGCAAAAAAAATTATTTGCAAGCTCGTGGAATTTGGCGGATTTTTGGGAATCACGATTAGGAATTCACAAATTCTGCCCATGCTTAATTAAAAGCCCTTGGCCTGATACCTTACACAACTACAACCTCACTAAACAAACTATTACCTATGTTAAACTACCCCCACCCCTAAGGTTCCCCCACACAACATTTTAAACCTGCAATTCAGTACCCCTACTGTGATCTTTTAACCTTTCACCTTTGAAGTTTAACCTTTCACCTTTGAACGTTGACATTTCACCTTTGGCCTTTAAACCTTAACCTTTAAAACTATTAACCTGTAACTAACCTAACTTCCTAAAGCACTTTAAAGATCCTACTTCGTGAACTTGTCTACCCGTTCCCTTTCAGCCTAGATTGCCTCTGTCAATAATGAATAAACTTGGCTAAAACCTGCCAACTTGACTGCCAATCCCCCCTGCACCTGTTTCAAAGCGACAACCCCAAACAATCACTTAGATACCCTGTGCACCTGTTCCAATGCAAAGCCAACACAAAAAACAATTTGCTAGCCAGGAAAATTAATTACCCACTAAAACTAATTGAAAAAAGGGGGGTGGGAGGGAAAAAACCTCTTTTATGCCTACGACCAGCCACCGTGAATACCACAAAAAGGTGGCTGCTCGAACAACATGGAGAAATAAATATCCCTTGGGCTATAAAATAGCCCAGCAAGCGCAATAAGCCCAAAGGGGGGTGGAGCAGAAGCCTGAGCCGCGTCCATTTCCCAAACATCCTGGGGGGCAGACCTCCCTACGCTCTGCTGCCCCCCAATACCCTCTTGGGGAATAGGGGAGCAGCACAGAACACTGACACCGAAATAGTTTGAAAAAGGCCGCTTGTATTGAAACAGGTGCACATCACAAAAAAAAGCCCTTGGCCTGAAACTAAAACCTCACTATACAATCTGTTACCTATGTTAAAAAAAAACACCCCTAAGTTTGCCCCACACAACATTTTAAACCTGCAATTCAGTACCCCCTACTGTGACTTTTTAACCTTTTAACCTTTTACCATTGAACTTTAACCTTTGACCTTTTACATTTGAACTCTACCCTTTCACCTTTACGACTATTAACCTCTAACTAACCTAACTTCCTAAAGCACCTGAAAGATCCTACCGCGTGAACTTGTCTACCCGTTCCCTTTCAGCCTGGATTGCCTCTGTCAATAACGAATAAACTTGGCTAAAACATGCCAACTTGACTGCCAACGGCCACCCAGAAAAAGGGGGTGGGTGGAAACTACCCCTTTTTCTGCCCCCAATAAACGTAGGTACCTTCAGAGCCATTGCAAGGGGACCCTGCACCTGACAACAATCCGACCCATGTGAAAAAGGAAACAATGTCAACCCACTAAAAATACCCCGAGTCATATGATAAAGCCAGCCGCATGAACTTCTTGAAAAGACGTTCTGTCACCATAGACCCCTTCCTTGCTTTCCTATTGCCTCCATCTGTACAACCCCCATGCCACACCCCGCAGGGCCAGAACTCAACTCCCCTAGCAATCCGCTTGACCATTGGTGGAACTCGCCTGTATTTAAATTCCTGACATGTACTCCCTCCCACCCCAAGAACCTATCCTAAGAATGTAGCAGCTACCTCCCCCCCAGCGCCCTTTCTCACTATCTGATCCCATATGAAAACGATACATATTACATTCCAAGTGACCCAGAGTCAGCACCTCTTTGCTTGCTGGTCTTCCCAATTTACTAATGAATCCTCAATTATCAAAACAGACACACCGGAGACCTCCAACTAGAGCCGAACCTGAAAAACAACAATAACATTTTAGAAAATGACATATCATAGCAACATTTCCTCTGTGACCTGTGCACATTGCTAACCGCATTTGATGTATTTCTCCCGAAGACCTCATGTCCACCATGCTCCGACCCTATCGCTAGCATCCCAAGACCTTGTGTGTCTGCAGCTCTCCAGCAGTATGGAGACTAGTGGAAAAGCTGGCTCTTTGCCCACCATTGTAACATAACAAGCTCTGCCCGGTGCCACTCTTCTCACAGGGGAGTGCCACACAACCCAGAGCAAAATTAAACAAGATACCTATGCCCTGCAGCACTGCCAAGACTTCTCTGATCTGTCGTAGACTTGCAAAACCAAACCTGTATGTCTGCTGCCCTCGGGAGGCTTCCCCTTAAATTACCCCTTTACCCATACTAATTCAGATCTTAAAATAGCTCCAAAAACCTACCAGAAGTGAGGGACAAGAACAACACATTTATTGTTCTCTAGAGACAATCACGTGTAACTTATTGAATAACCTCTACACATAGGCCCTAGTCTCCGGCGTCAAAGAGAGGACCCCACTCCTAAATTCCTGTAAACCACTTGTCTGCCATCTGGGAATATCCCTATCCAAAACTACCCTTGGCAGCAGACATTTCTTCTGTACCAAGTACTAGAGACTATCCCTGTTCAAATGCTGTCAAAGTAACTGATCCGCATATTCAATCCTCACTCTGGTCTATTGTCTCCTTTATTCTTTGCTAAGCAGGACATCACCTTAAGCTTTTGTGACCGTGTACATCTTACAGGAACTCACCCCACTATGAGCCGGAGAAAGCATCTGCGATGTCCAAGCCCTCCCCTGTCATATGACGCGCTGTTAAAATGCCCTCAAATTTTAACCTGCTCACACCAACCCCTAAACAAATTTAGCCAGCGGCCATACGTTATAAATGTTTGGGTCCCGACTGCCCACTGTTGGTATTATTGTGAACTAACAACTTTCTTGTGACAAGTAACTGTCCCCGAAACCGCACCGCAACCCGAATGGCGACCTGCCTCACCGCTGTGACCTATATCACTGCCTGGTTAGATTTCTTTCCAACAGTAAAAGCTGGCCTCCGTGACCCATAATCACACTGAATGCCCGGGAATAATAGCCCTGTACAGGGACAAACTGGCCTCCCTTTTTGTAACGGGCCAGTAGACCAGGCCCTGGCTGTCCCAAACACTGTCCAGCACCCTCTGGCAGTCCATGGAAACGGGCATGTTTGATTTATCCCCTTGTTAAGTATGCCCCCTTGGCCACAGAATCAATTACAATGCCCATGAGTTGCAGCATCGTACTGGATTCAGCTGCTTTCCCTGTGGCCAAATGTACTCTGAGTGCGCCCCTGACCTCCCAGAACTGTCCAGCCTCCTTTGGCAGTCTGCAGAACCGGACGTATCATCTCTAATCCCTATCCGTACACAGGACCTCCAAGGTCACAGACTCAATGTCATACCCCAGGAAGGACTGTACCATGCTGATCAGGCTGTCTTCTATGCTGTCAACTCTTCCCCAGATTCACCCATGACCTCCCAGAACTGTCCAGCCTCCTCTGGCAGTCTGCGTAACTGGCTTGTCTAATTACCATCAGCAAACCGTGCCTTCATGGCCACAGTATCAATGTTGATGCCCCTGGGTGCCAGTGCCGTTATGCGCCATGTGTCTTATATGTTGCCAATGGTACTCCAAGGTTCAACACTGAACTCCTCCAGCATGCCCAGTAACCTCTGGCAGCTCTTGGAACCAGTACCAAAGCTGTTCTGGGCAATGTGTCTTCTAAATTGCCAATGGTACCACAAAGGTTGAATTCTGAGCTCCTCAAGCATGTGCTAGTGCCGTTCTGGGCCACCTGTCTTCTATGATGTCAATGGTACCCCAAAGGTCAACTATGAGGTCCTTGAGCATGCCCAGTAACCTGTGGCAGCCCGTGGAAGAAGTACCAAAGCTGTTCTGGGCAATGTGTCTTCTTAGTTGCCAATGGTAATGCAAAGGTAAACTCTGAGCTCCTCGAGCATGTGCTAGTGCCGTTCTGGTTTTTTGAAAAAGAATGGGGCCCCTTAAATTAGGATACAGAACCCTGACAGGGAAATTACTTCTTTGGAAAAGGAGAACACTGGGCACAGTGTGTTTTACCTTAAGCTGGCATGGTAACTCTAGACTCAATAGATATATATACAGTGTAAACACGAATGCTACTACACGATAAGTATAAATAGTTTATTATTTTCTTTTTAATATTCTTATATCTTTTTTGTATAGAAAATGTTTTTTAAAAATCTTGTGTAGACAATGATATATAAAGTTACAATCTGAATAATATTTTAAGAACCACATGTATTCTCGTCCTTAGACAGTAGATACATTTCAAATGATTTGATGACTTTATATTTCGAATAACACATTTGTCTTAATTTCAATTCATTTGCATACACATCATGTTTTCTTTTTTCAATTTACTACTTAGGTCAAAGAAAGTGTATAATAAAAACCCATGAATCACAAATAACTAAATGCACAGAGACTGACGGCTTGTTGTCAAACAACGCCCTTCGGCAAGGCCTTTGTCAGGACTCTGTCACAGTGGTTACTAAACAAAACATATAAACATAGTTATAGTCTAGAGTTTAATTGCCCTTTTGAATAATTAAAAACATGTACTAAAAACTATAGGTACCCATTTGATAAGGGGATCTAGTCCAAGGTTTCTATCCTCGAGTCAGTATCAAACAACAATATATGACAATTAGATATAGTTGAAAGTTAATTTTTCAGCATTATCTAAGACTCAGATTGCATACTGTTAGTGTGAAAATAGGAAACAAACCCAAACCAAGGCATCTTCCTGGTGTCAATAGTTTTAGTTATCAGTGATTAGAACCAAACTTCCCAACATCAAAACATAGAGTGAATGGGGTAGATAGATATTTCCTTCTCTGTTTAGTGTGCCCTCATCTGTTTCAATTATTATCAAATATGAGTAAAATGTTATATTACTTAAGCTTACCTCCTGGGTGCCAAAATGACACTATCCTCGAGCAGTTTGAGATATAGAATATCTCTATCCTGGATATACAATAACTGTATTAAGAAAGTAAGAGAGGCCATTTTATAACCTATTATACTATTAGGTTCAAGGTTGCATTGTATTATCATACAGACTCTGCTGCATTTCTTAATTAATACCTTCTCCAAAAAACCTCTTTTCAGGCCACTATATGGTTATTATTGAGATTCATCTAGCGATGCTCCTTATAGGGAAGCTATCAGGGATATCTGAGCTCCTCAGGCATGCTTAGCTTCTTCTGGCAGCCCTCGGAGCTAAACGTGTTTGCTCTATCACCGTCAGTAACCGGGCCGCCATGGCCTCAGGCTCCTTCTCACTGCCATGTATTGACAGCCCCCGACCTGGGTCCAGCTGTCTGATCTGGTGCCCAATGTACACCAAATCACCTATGATCCCCTTTCGTTATTTGCATTATCACTAAATTAACCAGGCCTCTGTGGACAAAGGATGGATATCAATGTCCTAGGATGACAGCCCTCAAAACGGGCCCAGCTTTCTGCTCTGGTGCTCCCATGTACACCAAATTACCCATGATCCCCAATCGTGTCGGCTGTACCACTATGTTAAACAGGCCCTACTGGCCACCAAATCAATCTTAATATCCAAGAATAACAGCCCCCAAACGGATCCAGCCGTCTACTCTGATGCAAAAGGAACCCCACAAAGCCTACATGAGTGCCCTAAAATATCCAGCCATCCCGCGGAACCTGGCCACCCAACAATGAATACTTTTCCCAAGTAACATGCTACCTCTAAATGCCCTGTCCTCCATGACATTTACACTTGAAAAATAAGCAACAAAGTCCTCTTCCTCCATCTGCGACGCTTTCAAGTGAGCTACCCCCTGCGCAATACCATTTGAGGGAAAACCAGTACTGACCTTTCCATGCTTGAGAGCCCCGTGTCTATGCGTGAGCAGTTTCCCTTAACCCAATGGACGTAGGGGCCATTTTTTGTTACTCTACCTCCACACTCCAAATTAATTAAAAGGTCCAAGTTACTAGACGTATTGGAAGTTGCTCCCCATCCACACCCTTACCCCTCCCACCTCTAGCCAATAGGCCTGTTTGTGTTGCTGTGTCCCTGCAGACTTCCGCCATAAGAATTGGTAAGGGAAGGTGTACCACTGGGGCCTTTAAGCCTGCATGCCTACCTACAGAAAACCCTAGTGCGCTTTCCGATATTCAGGCTCCTGCATGCACCAACAGTATCAGCTTTTCTCTTTAATTGCCAGCCTATGACGTGTACCCACAGCTGCGGACCCTTCCCGTAGTGTATTCCTTTGGTCCCAAGCTCAGCAATCTTCTTCCCTCGTACCATAACCCCATCTTGAACTCTTGCGCCGAAGCTCCTTCCTCAATTGCACCCGCCACCCAGATTATGCTGCTGCACTTTTACCTGGTGCTAGAACCGGTGTCCATTCTGGAGCCTGCCGTTTGTCCCTCTTTGTTCTCCTCCTGTCTAGTTCTCCGCGGCTGCCCTGATGCCACTGTCCATTCTGTCGACACTTGCCCACTGTATTAACCTGGAAAATCTCATGAACAAATCGGTCAGATCCCAACCAGTCCCTCCTTCAGTACCCTCCCTCGTAGTTTGGGCCTTGACATTCCATGTGCTCGCCCTCATGTGTGGCACCATTTTTCGCCTACCCTTGTGCTTAGCTTCACATCTTCAAGATACTTTGACAGCATTAACAGAAACCTAACTCTTGTCCTTTGAACCTGTGGCCCCAAAAAGCACACAACTTACCATTTGTGCCATAGCTCCCTCTAAATTGCTTCACCATGATCCGTATAACCTCATGCCTACATTGAAGAACCGTACCATATCCTTCCAACCGTACCATGCCCCAAATGCTGCTTTCTGAGTCGATTTCTGCCAAGGGCAGTACTGTCCTCCTTGGCCTGGTGCACCGCTGAAGCCATCCGGGGCCTTCGTGGGGCAGTGATCTTGTGATCCCCCGTCGCTTTACAGCCTGGCCGTGCTGGGCCTGGTCTTCTCTTCGCCATGGGGTAATGGAGCCTTTTGGTGCTTTCCCATGTCTGTAAAGCTGCTGAAGTGATCCTGCTGCAAATATATGGTCCGGGGTGCTTCTCACTGCCTGTATCCCAATCTGGCCCTTTCCCCGCATACTGTTTTGAAGAACATATCCCCCTCCCTAAATACAAACCCCCCCCCCCCCCTTCGCACTTGCACGCCTATATCCTTTTCCCTATGCCTTCCTGGGTTTGTGCTGCTCCCTAGACTATCCTATTGTACCAGACCTACTCCTACATAACTCAACAATCAAAATGGGCATCTAGGTAAGTGCCCCGGAAGTGGGAGTGGAAATGGCACTCTGCTCCGAGGAAAAGCTAAGGAGCTGCCCCCTTACATGATAGGATATAATGCCCAAGGTAAGAAGATATGCACAAATTGCCGACATATTACTGTGGCCGCAGCTCCGCCAGCAGGAAATTAAAGAAAGGGCAGAGCACATTCAGCCCCACCCTCCGCTTTCTCTAACTTGCCAAATTTAAATCTCAAGGGGGGGCAGCATGACAAGTGAGCTCCCCTTCTAACCCTGGCACTGGAAATTCTCCCTCCTCCCCCCCTACCCCATGGGGCCATAAACGCATTCATGCGCAGCCCAAAAATGCGCGCAGCCACAGGGAAAGCCCTGTGCCTGAATACACGCCATCAGGATTGCCGCTGCCCGCGTCCCACGCAGGGGGACATCGGCAGGGCGTGCCGGGCCAGGTATATAGGGCCTGGTCCGTCTTTGTGGCGTCCTCTGCTTCCTGCCCCGGTCCAGTGCTCGGCCTCCGTTCTCAGGCTGCGTCGTCCGCCCTCTTCCCCCGGTGTGCTGCAGTGCGTGCGTTGCGTGTCGGCGCTGCAGTATCGTCGACTCCACAGGTATGTGTGCCTCTCTCTTGCCTCCCCCCGGCCCTGTCACTGGTATTGATCCAGGTAATACGGGGCCCTGTGGTGGATACCACGGGGGGGTGGAGATGGCCACCCACGAGTATCTCGTGTTGGGGTTTTAAAATTGCGACACTGTGGTTCGGAGGGGACTCGGGCTAGGGGCGGCTGGGCCTGCTTCGGGGCCGCGGTAGCGTGCCACGTGGCCGGGTAGGCGGAGGTCAGTTGGTTTAAGATGGCCGCTTAAGATGGCCATTGGTCGATAGGAGCTACCGGTAGCCACACTCGTATCCTGGTTTGAAAGTATCTTGAGCCAGCGTACAGCAGGCCATGCACTAAAGCCCAGATAGCTACGTCGGTATAGCATTAGACTCTGAAGCTAGGGGTCCGGATTCAATTCTCGGTTCGGGCGCATAGCATTTTATTCAAAAATCCTGTGGGCCTGCAGTTAGGATCAGCTGTCCCAGACATTATTTGTTCTGTTTTCTATCCACGTCCACTCCTCTTTGCTTGTGAAACGTAGTGTCTTATCTGGCAGGGAATAAAGAGCGTTCCTTGTATTATATATGGTATCGTGTGTGTACGAAGCGCATCTGTTGCTCCAAAGCTGCCGTATCACAAAATTAGGCGTGGTGTGGTGCAACGGCAGAGTGGGAGACTCCGGGGGGCGCGGATCACGGTTCGATCCCTGGCGCCAGCTCAGCTCAGCGCCTTACGACCCTGGGCAATTGCTCACGTAATCTCCCCGATGTCCCCCAGCGGCTTGAAACCTCAAGAGGTGATATGTTCATGCGTTACAAATAAGGTTTTTTACTGTGGTTTTCCTCTTTCTCTTGCACTCCCGGGGTGGCTGGGATCCGAGCGCACGCCCTCTGTTGGTTACGGCCCCTTCTTTGTTGTTCGTTGCTGAAGTAAATAGTGGTGATGTTTCTTTAAGAGGGGGTCGGGCGGTAGCAGCGGCTGTCTCCGCATCTCTTCCGCTGCTAATTTGCATTACCCAGGGTGTAAAAGGTGCTATGTATTCCCCAACCCCCAGCCCCCCTGCCCCCCCACCTTCTTTAACCAGGAGAGGGGGTGGCCTTACGCCAGGGCGCTCGACCTCGGACCAGGAGGATCCGGGTTCGCGTCTCGAAAACGAAGCTCATAAATCCTGGGACTCTGGGCATTTCACCTCATCTCCCCGAGCCGACCAGAAGGATTGAGTGCTGAGATGAAAGCGCGCTGATTCCCGCTCTAGCATTATTTGTATGGCATCGCATCCCAGTAATGCCGCTGCCGGCGTATGGCACGCGAATGTTTCACCCCCCATGGTCCGACTTCGACATCTTTCCCAGCTGGGAGCATAATAGCGCTCTACGCTCTTGTGGGATAGGTGGGGGCGCTGTGTTCACTGTCGCCTCACTTGCAATTATATTTTGTTATTAACAAAAGAGCCACATGAAATGATGTATGCTGCTGGGCATTGACACAAGAGACTGCTGACTGCCTTGGCCACCTGCGCAATTATATTGTTTTGCTGTCTCTTACCATGGGGCGTATCTGGAAACAGATACCCCTCACTGAATCTGGTTTGATTTATACCCGTTTACAGCATTGAATATGCGCTGGTTATGAGGTATGCTTATTTGCTGAAGTGAGGAAGCGGATACACTGCTTAGCTAAGGTTTCCAATACACGGGTGCAGTACGTACTGATAACTCCAAACGGGGAATATCTATGGCCATAGGTGGAAAGCTGTAATTTAGGACTCCTGTTTTTGAGGTTTTATCGATGTCATTTCCCTCCAACTGTACGTGCATTGGGGGTTCTAGGGAGACCCCTCAGCCTGGTAAGAAGGCGTGCTAACTCTCCCCCCATCCCCCTTTTTTTAAATTATTTTTTTTTATTCCAGGTTTGTCGCAACGCTGAGAGTCGGGATTAGCGAGCGGCCGGTACATCCTTGCAGCGGCCAGTGTAGGAGACCGGGTACATAAGGCTGGGGTGACTAATGTTGGGCGGGGGTCGAATGAGATGGTACACGGTGCATGTGTGGACAGGCCCCCAGGGGCTCAGGAGGGAGAAGCGCACGCATTCATTAATTTTCTCACCCTTAGGGACCCGCAAGGGCAGAGGCCTACCCTACGATAAGCGATTTCGGGACCCCATTTCCGTTGTTCACCCAGGGCTCCGGCGTGGTTGACTCGCATCCGGGCGAGCCGCAAGATGGATTGTGGGCAGATTTCATGTCCATGGCCAAATCAATGGGCCCTGAGTGGGCGCGAGGATTTATGGAGGCACGCAGGCAGAAGGATTCTGGCGTAATAGCAGACACGGCACCTGAAGAGGTGGCGGGCCCCTCAACACAAGGGCGGGGGAGGTCCATGCCTAACCGAAAAAAGACTTGCAAGGACTTTCCGGCCGCGGCCCCGCCGGCAAAGGCAACCCGAAAAGACGTTTTTGACCAGGGCACCACCGGCGAAAGCGAAATCACCCCCCACGGCACAGGCCCCTGAGGCAGCGAGGGCACCGGTCGTGGTGCATGACTCTGCCACAGGCTTAACGGACATGGCCCAGATGGGTAAGGCAATGGACCAGATGTTGGGGCTGATGTCAGTATTTTAAAAACGCTTAGATGCCATGTCAGCAGCACCGCAAAACTTGCCGCCCGCACCCACAGTAGCTGCACCGGCGTCGGTGCTGCAGGTGTGGGCTGGCCAGGCCGGGTCTGGTCCAAATGGACAGGTGGGGTCCGGGGTACCTGCAGCCGCTGCGTATGTAGAAAGGTCACCTGTTATTGTTGTGCCGGCCCCTGCAACCGCTGCGCCTGCACCTGCCGTTCTGTCCCCAGGGGTCTTACCCGCTCAACCTAGTGGCGCAGTGGAGCACAACGCAACAAGCGCTAGCGGGGCAGGTGAGGGGGTGCCGTCCACAGCAAACGGGGACTCTGCTGTCACAGGGGAAGCAGGCAAAGCTGGTGCAGTGGGAGTCCCACGTCCGTTAGTCACCCAGGCCCCGTTGGCATCCGGTAGATGTTCACTAGCTTGGCAGGTCTCACAGGCAGCGAAGGAAGGGATATGGAGGAGAGAGTACATTGATATTTTAACTTTGTTGATGCACGGCACGGCAGGCGCAGACACGAGAAAGATGGGGATAAGGATGAGGAGAAGAAGACCGGGTATCAGCGCTGGCCAGAGAAGTCTATAGAGAATTGGACTGCTGCATTTAACATCCTAGCAGCAGTAGTAGCGCAAAAGTACCCTGAGCAGGGCGAGGCGATGATGCAACGCTTAGATGCCATGTCAGCAGCACCGCAAAACTTGCCGCCCGCACCCACAGTAGCTGCACCGGCGTCGGTGCTGCAGGTGTGGGCTGGCCAGGCCGGGTCTGGTCCAAATGGACAGGTGGGGTCCGGGGTACCTGCAGCCGCTGCGTATGTAGAAAGGTCACCTGTTATTGTTGTGCCGGCCCCTGCAACCGCTGCGCCTGCACCTGCCGTTCTGTCCCCAGGGGTCTTACCCGCTCAACCTAGTGGCGCAGTGGAGCACAACGCAACAAGCGCTAGCGGGGCAGGTGAGGGGGTGCCGTCCACAGCAAACGGGACTCTGCTGTCACAGGGGAAGCAGGCAAAGCTGGTGCAGTGGGAGTCCCACGTCCGTTAGTCACCCAGGCCCCGTTGGCATCCGGTAGATGTTCACTAGCTTGGCAGGTCTCACAGGCAGCGAAGGAAGGGATATGGAGGAGAGAGTACATTGATATTTTAACTTTGTTGATGCACGGCACGGCACGCGCAGACACGAGAAAGATGGGGATAAGGATGAGGAGAAGAAGACCGGGTATCAGCGCTGGCCAGAGAAGTCTATAGAGAATTGGACTGCTGCATTTAACATCCTAGCAGCAGTAGTAGCGCAAAAGTACCCTGAGCAGGGCGAGGCGATGATGCAATACGCTACCACAATACAGCATGAAGCGAAATACGGTGAGGGGATGGGCTGGTTCTACTATGACCAAGACTTTCGTAAGAGGATGTCCATATGTCCGGAGCTGGGGTGGGACCAAAAAGAGATCCAACTCTGGATCCAACACATGTGCAGGACCACTAGTGAGCGGAAGGAGGCAGCTCTAAAGGTGCAAGGCGAGGTTGAGAGCAGGAAAGGTGAGCAGTTCTTGAGGCGACCCTTCAAGCAGTCCTTTCGAGGGAGCCGGGGGAGGGGACAGAGGGGGGGTCCCAGGCGCTTTAACTCAGGGACCTGTAGGCTCTTCAACAGTGGGGTGTGCACTTGGGGGAAGGCTTGCAAGTTCACGCACAGTTGCAGCAAATGCGGCGCACAACATGCAGCAGCCTCCTGTACCACGGCCCAAGGTTTGCCCACCGCCCCCCAGGCTAACAGACCAGATGGACCCTGTTAGGGTAGGCAGCAACCCTTCACAGACCTCCATGTTAACAGACAGCCCCCCCTCCAGGCAAGACAGTTGTGATCAGCCAACGGTGAACAGCAAGGGTCCTTCCCGCATTGTTGTACGGAACATACTTCCATTACTCAGGCTGTACCCCCGCGACAAGGACAGGGTGCTCCTAGCCGAAGGTTTTGTAGATGGTTTCAGGATACCTTACAAAGGCCCCTTAACTTGTAGAGATGCCCAGAACCTGAAATCTGCTAGGGAACTTCCGGGGGTAGTCAGCGTAAAGGTCAGCAAGGAGTTGACACTAGGAAGGGTGGCTGGTCCATTCTCTTCCCCCCCCTGACAATTTTGTGGTCTCCCCACTAGGAGTCGTGCCAAAGAAGCAGCCAGGAGCATATCGACTAATTCACCACTTGTCCTACCCCGAGGGTAACTCAGTTAACCACTGGCTGGAAGAAGGGACATGTTCAGTGGCCTACTGTTCGTTGGACATGGCGATAGATATGGTCAGGCAGTCAGGAATAGGGGCATGGTTGGCGAAGGCAGACATTGAGTCTGCTTTTCGCCTCCTGCCCTTGCATCCGTCCAGCCAGCATTTGCTAGGATTCAAGTGGGAAGGCGAATTTTATTTCGACCGCTGCATGCCAATGGGTTGCGCAGTCTCCTGTGCCTACTTCGAAGCGTTCAGCTCCTTCCTAGAATGGGCTTTGGCCAGCGCGCACGGCATAACGCAAGCAACGCATTACCTGGATGACTTTTTGTTCTTTGGTCGGGCAGGTACGCAGGAATGTGCTGAAGGTTTGCGGGCCTTCGAGACAATGGCAGGATACCTCGGGGTGCCACTTGCTCCAGGGAAGACTGAAGGTCCTGCGCAGATACTGACTTTCTTGGGCATCGAGCTGGACACCGTTAAGGGTGAATCCAGGCTCCCTGCGGATAAGGTCGGTGGCTTGCAGCAGGAAATTCGGGCACTACTGGGTAGGGATAAGGCGACTTTGGGGGCAATCCAGAGCCTCTTGGGCAAGCTGAACTTCGCAGCTCGTGTGATACCGGCTGGCAGAGTCTTCTCCCGCAGGCTAGCTAGAGCTACGGTCGGCGTACATAAAAAACACCACCTAGTCCGTCTGAGTGCTGGCCTCAAAGCAGACCTGGCAATGTGGGCAGAGTTTCTAGAACACTTCAACGGGACGGTCATGTGGAGGGCCCCCTGGGTGGATAGTCAAGAACTGTGCTTGTTTTCAGATGCGTCAGGCAGAGAAGGATTTGGAGTGATCCTGGGGGAGGAATGGTGCGCGATGCGATGGCCCAATGTTTGGCGGAAGAAAGGGATCACTGCCAACGTCACTGTCCTTGAGCTATTCCCCATTGTAGCGGCGCTGCATTTATGGCCAGAGAAGTTTTGCGACAGGAAGGTAGTGTTCTGGTCAGACAGCATGGCAGTGGTGCAGGGAATCAATGGGTTATCTGCCACCTGCTCCCTTGTGTTGAGCTTACTCAGGGAACTAGTTAGGAGGGGCTTACACAAAAACATAGAGTTCAGGGCGCGACACATTGCTGGTGTAAAGAATGTGGCGGCTGATGCTCTCTCTCGGTTTCAGTGGCTCCGTTCCCGAGAGGCCTGGCCGCAGGCAAAGGCGGCGATGACACCATTCCCGGCATCCCTATGACGTCTGCTTCAGTGGGGGAGCGACTGAAGAGGATGGGCGAGCGTTCCCTGGCTCCAGCTACACGGAGGAAATATGGCTCCCAGTTGCACACATTTAGGGCAGTCATTGAGGCATCTGAAGCGAGGGCTCTGGGTCTTGAAGATCAGGTGGAGACATTTGTGGTTTGGGCGAAAGAAACTGGCAAAACGCACTCATGGGTATGTGGCCACCTGGCGGCCCTGAGATTTGACTCCAGGCTCAACGGGGGTCTGGATCCCAACGGGTCTTTTAGAGTGAAGGCAGCGCTGCGGGGGTGGGCCCGGGAGGAAGTGGCTATCCCAGACAACAGGGCCCCCATGGATTTCCCTTCCCTGCAGCGAATGATAGATGTTCTACCCTGGGTTACCAGCACCCCTTTTGAGGCACGGTTATTCACCACAGCGTTCTGCCTGGCTTTTTTCGGGGCTTTCAGGGTAAGCGAGCTTGTGGCCAAGCCAAAAATGGATAGGACGGGGTCAGCACTGAGTATGATGGATGTCTGTGCGACAGACGCATTGGCACTCCGTATTCGGAGGTCCAAGACTGACCAAGCTGGGCGGGGCACTACCATCGTGCTGCATGCGCTCGGGGACCCCAGATACTGCCCGGTTGCATCAGTCAGGGAGTTCCTGAGGATAAGGCCAGCGCTGGGAGGACAATTTCTAATCCATGGGGATGAGGCACCATTGACTAGGTTCCAGCTTGACCGCATCATGAGGGCACCCCTGTTCAAATCAGGAGTAGCAGCGGATGGGAAGAGGTTTTCAAGCCATTCCTTTAGGATCGGAGCAGCCACGGCGACATTTAAGGCAGGCATGGGGCCAGAGGGCATCAAAGGGGTAGGGCGCTGGGAGTCCAACTGTTTTCAACTGTACATCCGCCCTTAGTACCCTAGGCGAGGGAGGTCAAGAAGGCATTGGTGAAAATACTATCATGTATATATGACGTATGGACTATTGTTTGCTGTATTTAAACGATTTAAGAGTGATTTATTAAGAATGTTGTGTGCAGTGCCCAATAATTAAAGGTAACTCTTCACAAACTGGCGTCCTCCTTTCTCCGACAGGCCGTCGTGTGTGGGTGATGGAACATTTGTACGTGAAAAGGTTGGAGCAGTGGGCGGCTCGCAGGGACTGGAGCAGGGACCTCACCCAGACGCAGTTGGCATGGTTGGGTTCCCCAGGGATGAAATGGAACGACCTAAGGAAGTGCCTGGAGCAGCACCTGGCTAGAGGTCCCCCCACGCACGTCCTTATAATCCACTTGGGTGGGAATGACTTGGTCTCCATGGGGAGGAGGGTGTTACTCCAGAACATGCAGTCTGACATCATGGCAATCAGCCACAGGATGGGAGCGTATGAGATATTGTGGTCCGAGATCGTGCCACGCAGGGAATGGCGGGGCGCCAGGTCTACAGCGGCAGTAGAACATTCACGCAGGAGGGTCAATAGGTCCATGCAGAAGTTCATGGAACGTAGGGGCCTGGGATTCATTAGGCATGCATTGATCCAGGAAAATGTTGCGGGTTACTATGAAAAGGATGGGGTGCACTTGTCCAGGGTTGGCATGGACATATTCCTGCTAGATCTCCAAGAAGCACTCGATGCCGTGGGACGTCACTAAGGTACTCTGGTATGGGGGGCCCTGGCATTGACGGTAGCCTCCTCCAGAGCT
The DNA here is from genome assembly GCF_964263255.1 of Lissotriton vulgaris. Lineage (NCBI taxonomy): Eukaryota > Metazoa > Chordata > Amphibia > Caudata > Salamandridae > Lissotriton > Lissotriton vulgaris. The sequence continues at coordinate 683,980,246 of NC_141685.1, read as the reverse complement.
GTGGCAGAGTTACAGGGCGATCTGGCGGCAGACCAGTACAGTAAGGGTACCTCTGTGGCAGACGGGTACAGTAAGGGTACCTCTGCCCGGCACAGTAAGGGTGCCCGAGCCGAAGACCGTGAGCCGCAGGAGGTTCCGGAAACCACGACGGCACCCCGTTAGTCCTTACACAAAAAAACAATTTTCTAGCCAGGAAAATTAATTACCCACTAAAACTAACTGAAAAAAGGGGGGTGGGAGGGAAAAAACCTCTTTTATGCCTACGACCAGCCACCATGAATACCACAAAAAGGTGGCTGCTCGAACAACATGGAGAAATAAATATCCCTTGGGCTATAAAATAGCCCAGCCAGCCCAATAAGCACAAAGGGGGGCGGAGCAGAAGGCTGAGCCGCTTCCATTCCCCAAACATCCTGGGGGGCAGACCTCCCTATGCTCGGCTGCCCCCAATACCCTCTTGGGGAATATGGGGAGCAGCAGAGAACACTGACACCGAAATAGTTTGAAAAAGGCCACTTGTATTGAAACAGGTGCACATCACAATAAAAAGCCCTTGGCCTGAACCTAAAACCTCACTATACAATCTGTTACCTATGTTTAAAAAAAAACACCCCTAAGTTTGCCCCACACAACATTTTAAACCTGCAATTCAGTACCCCCTACTGTGACCTTTTAACCTTTTACCATTGAACTTTAACCTTTGACCTTTGACCTTTTACATTTGAACTCTACCCTTTCACCTTTACGACTATTAACCTGTAACTAACCTAACTTCCTAAAGCACCTGAAAGATCCTACCGCGTGAACTTGTCTACCCGTTCCCTTTCAGCCTGGATTGCCTCTGTCAATAATGAATAAACTTGGCTAAAACATGCCAACTTGACTGCTAACGGCCACCCAGAAAAAGGGGTGGGGGGAAACTACCCCTTTTTCTGCCCCCAATAAACGTAGGTACCTTCAGAACCTTTGCAAGGGTACCCTGCACCTGACAACAATCCGACCCATGTGAAAAAGGAAACAATGTCAACCCACTAAAAATACCCCCGGGTCATTTGATAAAGCCAGCCGCATGAACATCTTGAAAAGATGTCCTGTCACCATAGACCCCTTCCTTGCTTTCCTATTGCCTCCATCTGTACAGCCACCATGCCACACCCCGCAGGGCCAGAACTCAACTCCCTTAGAAATCCGCTTGACCATTGGCGGAACTCGCCTGTATTTAAATTCCTGACATGTACTCCCCCCCACAACAAGAACCTATCCTAAGAATGTAGCAGCTACCTCCCCCCCAGCCCCCTTTCTCACTATCTGATCCCAAAGGAAAACGATACATAATAGATTCCAAGTGACCCAGAGTCTGCACCTCTTTGCTTGCTGGTCTTCCCAATTTACTAATGAATCCTTAATTATCAAAACAGACACACCGGAGACCTCCAACTAGAGCCGAACCTGAAAAACAACAATAACATTTTAGAAAATGACATATCATCCAATCGTGTCGGCTGTACCACTATGTTAAACAGGCCCTACTGGCCACCAAATCAATCTTAATATCCAAGAATAACAGCCCCCAAACGGATCCAGCCGTCTACTCTGATGCAAAAGGAAACCCACAAAGCCTACATCAGTGCCCTAAAATATCCAGCCATCCTGCGGAAACTGGCCACCCAACAATGAAAACTTTTCCCAAGTAGCATGCTACCTCTAAATGCCCTGTCCTCCATGACATTTACACTTGAAAAATAAGCAACAAAGGCCTCTTCCTCCATCTGCGACGCTTTCAAGCGAGCTACCCCCTGCGCAATACCATTTCAGGGAAAACCAGTGCAGACCTTTCCATGCTTGAGAGCCCCCTGTCTATGCGTGAGCAGTTTCCCTTAACCCAATGGACGTAGAGGCCATTTTTTGTTACTCTACCTCCACACTCCAAATTAATTAAAAGGTCCAAGTTACTAGGCGTATTAGAAGTTGCTCCCCATCCACTCCCTTACCCCTCCCACCTCTAGCCCATAGACCTGCTTGTGTTGCTGTGTCGCTGCAGACTTCCGTCATAAGAATTGGTAAGGGAAGGTGTACCACCGGGGCCTTTAAGCCTGCATGCCTACCTACAGAAAACCCGAGTGCGCTTTCTGATATTCAGGCTCCTGCATGCACCAACAGTATCAGCTTTTCTCTTTAATTGCCAGCCTATGACGTGTACCCACAGCTGCGGACCCTTCCCGTAGTGTATTCCTTTGGTCCCAAGCTCAGCAATCTTCTTCCCTCGTACCATAACCCCATCTTGAACTCTTGCGCCGAAGATCCTTCCTCAATTGCGCCCACCACCCAGATTATGCTGCTGCACTTTTACCTGGTGCTAGAACCGGTGTCCATTCTGGAGCCTGCAGTTTGTCCCTCTTTGTTCTCCTCCTGTCTAGTTCTCCGCGGCTGCCCTGATGCCACTGTCCATTCTGTCGACACTTGCCCACTGTATTAACCTGGAAAATCTCATGAACAAATCGGTCAGATCCCAACCAGTCCCCCCTTCAGTACCCTCCCTCGTAGTTTGGGCCTTGACATTCCATGTGCTCGCCCTCATGTGTGGCACCATTTTTCGCCTACCCTTGTGCTTAGCTTCACATCTTCAAGATACTTTGACAGCATTAACAGAAACCTAACTCTTGTCCTTTGAACCTGTGGCCCCAAAAGGCACACAACTTACCATTTGTGCCATAGCTCCCTCTAAATTGCTTCACCATGATCCGTATAACCTCATGCCTACATTGAAGAACCGTACCATATCCTTTCAACCGTACCATGCCCCAAATGCTGCTTTCTGAGTCGATTTCTGCCAAGGGCAGTACTGTCCTCCTTGGCCTGGTGCACCGCTGAAGCCATCCGGGGCCTTCGTGGGGCAGTGATCTTGTGGTCCCCCGTCGCTTTACAGCCTGGCCGTGCTGGGCCTGGTCTTCTCTTCACCATGGGGTAATGGAGCCTTTTGGTGCTTTCCCATGTCTGTAAAGCTGCTGAAGTGATCCTGCTGCAAATATATGGTCCGGGGTGCTTCTCACTGCCTGTATCCCAATCTGGCCCTTTCCCCGCATACTGTTTTGAAGAACATATCCCCCTCCCTAAATACCAAACCCCCCGCCCCCTTCGCACTTGCACGCCTATATCCTTTTCCCTATGCCTTCCTGGGTTTGTGCTGCTCCCTAAACTATCCTATTGTACCAGACCTACTCCTACATAACTCAACCATCAAAATGGGCATCTAGGTAAGTGCCCCGGAAGTGGGAGTGGAAATGGCACTCTGCTCCGAGGAAAAGCTAAGGAGCTGCCCCCTTACCTGATAGGATATAATGGCCCAAGGTAAGGAGATATGCACAAATTGCCGACATATTACTGTGGCCGCAGCTCCGCCAGCAGGAAATTAATGAAAGGGCAGAGCACATTCAGCCCCACCCTCCGCTTTCTCTAACTTGCCGAATTTAAATCTCAAGGGGGGCAGCATGACAAGTGAGCTCCCCTTCTAACCCTGGCACTGGAAATTCTCCCTCCTCCCCCCCTACCCCATGGGGCCTAAAACGCATTCATGCGCAGCCCAAAAAGACGCACAGCCACAGGGAAAGCCCTGTGCCTAACTACACGCCATCAGGTTTGCTCCCTGAAGATAAGAGCTGCCTGATTCTCACCTGCGGTCAAAGTACCTACTATGGGGGTCACACGAAGGCCAAACATGAGCAATGGGACCCCCTCAAACATGTAAATTATGGCCCTGGAACCGAGGGGAACAAGAATACACAAAGCTAGAAGGGTGTTCCTACAGTGGCCGTATCATTCAATAATGTGTGTACATCTCTAAATAATCAAAAAAATAGTGACAGAAGGAGATAAAGTGCAAACAAAGTTCATTCAAAAAATATATATTTATTTATTTATTCTTTTTTATTTTTATATGAATATAAGTTCATATGAATTTTATTATTGATCAACGAATCTTCTTTCTTTTAAATTCATAGGTAGTACATGGATTATTTGAAAAAATTAATAAAGAGCACAAAACAGTTCTAAAATCAATAACAAATTAGTAGTTCCCCTGAAAAACAATCATACACAGCAGCTCGCTCACGTGCTAACAGTCATTCTACATTCACACCACATACAAAGATGAAAAAGGAACTGGATTCCAATTAGCAAGATGACTACGCTAATGTGATCCAAGGGCACCAAGGTGTAGTTGTTGGCCCTTGTGGCGGGTCTACGCGCGTTTCGGTGGACAAGCCACCTTCATCAGGACCTTGTACATCAAATTGTGCAGATAGCAGGGGATCAGACAAAAGGGAAGTTGGCCTAAAAAGAAAAGACAAATCTGTCACTGTCACATACACAAAAAATCTATATACAAAAGAGCATTAATACATTCACTGTTGGGTGAAACCCGGGGTTCATTACTGTAGTAAGAGAGAAAGTCTACCTTTTAGAGAAGAAAGCAGGAGAGTCTAGTAATGCGAGAGCAAAGTACTGACACAAGGTGACGAGTCACACTACCAATTAATGAGGGACCAATTGTACAATGAGATATCTATTCTGCAAAAGCTGTTTAAGGGGGTACTCCATACAAAAACATATCCAATCATGTAGCAATACTTACAAGGTGATAGGTCAGCTATCATTAAAACGAGTTCTCTTTAAGAATTGGAAGGTAGAGTCACTTGAGTTGCACCGCATCTATAAAGGGGCCAGGGGAGACTGTTAGGGTAGGTTATGGTATAAAAGATTCGATGGTATGCATGCATAGTCCCTAATAAATAGGCTTACCCATGATGCCAAGTCAGATGTGCTAGGTGACCCTCAAAACTTCATCTTGATATCTTAGATACCAGATTCTGTGTAGGAAGCTACAAGAAAAATGTATGAAAACCCCATGTCATAGTCATTCCTGAGGGGACCTTAATACTATGAGTTAGCTGGACTGCCTGTAAATAGCGTTTTAAGAAGACATACCGGAATGAACGAGTTGTTTCCGTTACGGTGTGGGTTCTGAGGAGATGCTCCTATTGTATAAAATCAAGGAGAGGGTCTCAGGATACTGTAGTCCGCGTAGAGAGTTAACTCCTGTGTTATTTCAGTCTCTAATGTCATAAAGAGATACCAACACGTCTATTCAAGGACAACATGGGTATTGTTGAACTGTCGAACGCATGAAAAACTAGAGATACTATATGGAAACTTACATTTATCAATGGTGATCATTTGTCGCAAAAAAAGGCATTCTGTGAAGTAATTTAGCACTGTTAAGCCACCGCGACCCTGCAAGACAAAAGTAGTATGTATATATTCTGGTCCTGAGGTATGGTAGTGGTGCAGGATTATACGCACTGAATCAGTCATGTCAGAAAAAAGTTAAGAGGAGGACGCATATACCAGAAAATCTAGAGTTTGCTACTGAGAATGGGTGATATTTGTAATAAGTCCCATAGTATAAAAACAACCGAGTGGGAATACAGCGAAGAAGCCCATGGGTTCAAACTCGCTGCGCAAATAGTCGGCACCACCACGTCAAGAGAGTTACGTCTTTAAATCTAAGAAGGGAACTACTCTACACCCCTCTGACTAAGATCGATTTCTATTCAGTTTACCTGTGAATCCGGCGTGCAGCGTTCAGGTATCTACGCGTTCCCGAAACCCTCCGTGTGACATTGTTTGTGTCCGCCCGTTCTTATACTCTAATGTCTGGGTTGAAATATCGCGGAAGAAAAGAAAGAGACCGCGAGAGTATTGTAGCATGGTAATAGACGAGGGACTACATAGTGGCGGCCATATTATGTGTACCCAGCCAACCGGACTCATACATTTACGATATCTAGGAAGTAAAATGGTATTTCCAAGTGTAATAAGAAAGAGGCCACGTCTAAGAGGTCGTGACTACAATAGGATTTCTTTTGCGGGTTGTATTTTAAATTAAAAGCCCGGCAGAGATTTTATATAAATAAAGTAGTGCCAGCTGATGAAATAATGCCGTCTGAAAAAGACCGGCTAGACGATAATGTGCGAAGTACAAAGAGCCACATACAAAAAGTCCAGAATGAGGTGGAAATTCTCATGTAGACTGCAACACGGGATATAAGTCCGGAATAGGTCCTATAAAGGCACACTTTATGGGAGGTAGAACAAGGACAAGAGATCAAAATTCTTTACTTGGTAACATACCAAGATATCTCTTCGTTTAGTCCTCGCTTGACACTATCAAAAAGAAAAATCCAGAAAGTTTCACGTTTTTTCCGCGTGATTTCAATGGGCTGACCCATTTTAGGAGTGACCTTTTCCAGGATGGACCATCTGATCTCATCCTCCTTGTGTGACTTCTCAATGCAGTGTTCTACTAATGGGGCTGAGAGTTTCTTAGTCCTAATGGCGGACTTATGTTCGCTGAAACGGACGCGAAACTCGCGTCCTGTTTCGCCAACATAGGCTAAGCCACAATCACAGAACAAGATGTATACTATATTGCTACTACGACAGTTGGTAAGGTGGCGTAATTTGATCTTTTTTTCATTATAGATTACCATGTCAGAAATGAGGGCTGAGTCGCAAGCATGGCAGCCGCCACACCTGTGGTTCCCCACAACTGCAGGGAGACCAGTGATGGAAAGCTGGTTGTTGAAATGAGCGTTTCTGGTCAAGGGTCTCGCATGAACCAGCATGTCCCTTAGGTTTTTGTTTCTTCTGTAAGCTAACATGGGAAGAGGGAGCACAGTGCCACTTTCATCCACGTTTAGGATTTTCCAATTTTTATTAATGATATTTCTCAGTTTATGATTTAGGGTAGAGTGATTAATCACGCAGGTGATCCGTTCGTGTTTATTTTGGGGTTTGCCCTGTAGAAGTGCGGATCTATTGAAATATTTGGCCCGTTTGTAGGCTTGTCGCACTAGGCGGTGTGAGTAGCCTCTTTTGAGTAACCGTTCTTTCAGGGCATCTCCGTGTCGATGGAATGAACTAATATCCGTACAGTTCCGGCGAATCCGGAGGAATTCGCCGAAAGGTATGGATTCCCTTTGGCAATTGGGGTGGAAGCTTCCAAATTCCAGAATGGTATTTTTGGCAGTACTTTTTCTGAAGAGGCTAACCGATAGCTGTCCGTTAGTGCCTGAAATGCTAATATCTAGAAAATCTACCTGCTGAGTGCTAAGATTCATCGTGAACCTCAAGTTCGTATCACTGGCATTAAGCCAAAGGTAGAAGGTCTGCAGTTCCTCTTCCGACCCTTTCCAAATAAAAAAAATATCATCAATAAAGCGCTTCCAGACAAAAATATTCTCAAAAAAAGGTGCTAATTCGTTGAAGATGTTTTTCAGTTCCCACTCCCCCATGAAGGTATTAGCTACACTGGGGGCACAAGAAGCCCCCATAGATGTCCCTTTGATCTGCTTATAGGTTTTCCCATTATAATCAAAGTAGTTGTTCATTAGGACAATCTCCAAGCACTGGAGAATGAAGGCATCGGGGCGGTCAGAGGGGTATCTCCTGAGGAGGGTGGATACTGCCTGTAACGCTCGACATTGAGGGATATTAGTGTAAAGCGCCTCAATGTCGAGCGTCACCAAGATGTCTGTATCGGGGTTGAAGGGTAAGCCTTCTATTTTGTTAATGATATCCCCGGTGTCGCGGATATACGAAGTATATTTCTGGGTTAATGGACACAAAAATCGATCCACATATTTAGATAGTGGCTCAGTGCACGAGCCAATGGTCGAAATGATAGGACGCATGGGTGGATTATTCTCTGATTTATGTGTCTTCGGAAGACCATATAGAACAGAAGTAGTGGGGGTAGTTTTGTTGAGAAAGACAAGCTCGTCTTCGCAGATAAAGCCATCTGTGAAGGCCACTTGAGTTATTTCTTGAATATATTTATTCAAGCGATCTAATTCTTTACGTTGGGCAGGTCTATAATGTTCGGTCACAGCTAGCATTTCTAACATCTTCTCATCATACTTCGTTCTATCAAAGACCGCGATGCCCCCACCTTTATCGCAAGGTTTGATGACTATGGCGGGATTGGTTTTTAGCTCATTCAAGGAGTTTCTTTCTGAATGAGAGAGATTTGGAGGAGGAGTATAAGTGTGTTTAATGACCTTTGCAACATCTTGGAGGACGCTCTGTTCAAAAATGCGTACCTCTGCACCTACCATATCCAGGGTCGGTGTGAATGTAGATGCTGGTTTACAGCCCGAAAGGTTGTTTACTTCCTCACAGGGTGGACGGTCCTGGAAAAATGTGTTCAATCTAATTTTACGAAAAAAGGCAAACAGGTCTTCGTGCAGTTTGAATTTATTGACATAACTACTAGGAACAAATGATAAACCTCTACTGAGTACCTTTATGTCCTCTGGTTGAAGATTGGCCGAGGACAGATTATACACGGGTAAGTCATTTGTAGCTTTAGGTTCGTTGTCTGCCTCTACCACCAGTACTGCTGGTTGCGAGTCCTTACGTATTGCTGAGGAGGTGGAGGGTTCATTTGGGCATGGGTCGCTTGGTCTTGCCAGCGAACATTCCTCCCTCTGTATTGGCCTCGGTGTAAAAAACCCCTCCCATTGAATGGACGTTGGTTCGGTCTTCCCCTAAAGGGTCCTGGATTTGGCTGACCATAGTTCGTATCCTGGTAGTTGTCTCCATCAGAGCCCGAAGACCCTGTGTCGGAGAAGTTGGTGTATCGTCTCCTTTGATATCCATTGTAATTAGGATTATAGTTGCCTTGTGATGTCTCTTGGTAAAAGTTAGGAGTGAGGTAGGGATAGATTTTCTCTTTGGTAAACCACCTCACATCTTTTTTAAGTTTATCCATTTTTTTGTTAGTGAGGTAGGTTTCAAAGTCCTTCATCTCTGATTTAATTTTTTCCAAGCAGATCTTGCCATCTTCCACAGCTGTGGATGTATTCAGTTTCTCTTCAAGGTCATTAATTTCCCGCAGGAGGGTAGATGCTACATCCTTCGCAGTTTCAATAATGAGCATCATCCAGTCCCTGGAGCAGCGGTTGGAAATAAGTGACCACCGCTCCAGGAACTTTTTGATGTCAATAAAGAGGGCTTGGGCGTTACGTACTCTCAAACCTGTGGGGATAACACCTGCTTTTAAGTATTCGAACATGTAGAAGGCCGCCACTGCGACGAGGCTCTCCTCCCTGGGGATTTCTCTCGCCCTTATCTTCACATTACTAATGCCAGGACGCCCGACCGGAACAGAAGCAGTGATGGACAGGCACGGCCAACGTGTGGGTGCCGCAACAAGGAACAGGAAGAAAAAACCTTCACTAAAACAAAGTAGAAAAAGCTCTGTTATACCGACGACCAGCCACAGTAAATACCACAAAATGGTGGCTGGTCGAACAAAATGGAGAAATAAATATCCCTTGGGCTATAAAATAACCCAACCAGCCCAAATGGGGCAGAGCAGATGCCTGAGCCACTTCCATTCCCCTAACTTGTGTGTGTGTGTCGGGGGGGGGGTAGACCTCCCTACGCTCGGGTGCCCCCCAAGACCCCGTTCTGCCGAGTAAATGTAAATCTCACTATCCCCTGGAACGTTTAATGTGTAGAATACAAATGGAGTTTTCCTCAAGGCATCTTTTGGACAACAGCCTAGCGGCACACTTTAGCAGCAAAACTCCTGCTAAGGTCTAATCTTGGTTATATGCCTACTGCAAACATCTATATACAGTTTGTATGGTGTGTTCTATAAACGGTACCTACATTAATATAATTCTAAACAACTACTTGAATAAATGCTGCACATGGGAAGATCGGGTTAAATGGAGTATGTGCGGACACTGATGAAAATCCAGACGGATGTGAATTTCTCAGGAGGAGTCTTCCCGCCTATGCAGATGCGCTGTGAAGTTCTTGTTGTCCAGGTGTGCATAGAGAAGGCAGCCGGTCCATGAGTGGTTCTTTTCTGCCTCCTGTGTATTGAGGAAAGTGTGAGATTGGCCAGGGGCTGTGCAGTTGCGTCAGACGAGCGCACTTGCTGGTTTGTGTGTTAAAAGTAATCTGTAATGCAAGGTGATCCCCGCGAAGAATGAGATGTGGCGCCCCGAGTCTCTGATAACTTGCAGATTGGGTTTCCACCTATCCAAGAGAAAAAAGCCATTTGTTGTTGTTTAAAAATTCTGCAAAGGCCGGGACGTAGTATTCAATACGTCTTAAAAGAAAATCGTATGTTTTCATTTGTGGAATGAATTCTTTGCCTGTGTTTACTAAAATTATCAGTCATGTATCGTAAACGTGTATCTAGATTGAGAACACATTTAAACATGCTTTCTATTTGTATTTGCAGAAAACCAGCCAGCAGGCAACCCTATTCACATATAATCAACGGCTTTGGCCTGAATGGGGACCTCCAGAAGTTTGTCTCCAGGGCCAGTCTGAGAAAAAAATAGTCCAGAGTAACGAAATAAAAGTGTCCCTGTTCACAAACCAAATTGGTAAAAAAGTGGTCCACTTTGCAAGTCAGACCAATTGTGAACTTGTAAAAACGCACTGTATGATTATTCTGCAAGGTATGGGAGACTGTATGCATTTGTGATTGGTGCAGGCAATGCTTGTTGTAATATCAGAGACATCGACAGTAAAAACCTTCCCACCTGCCTATAAGACAAGTCCACAAACTGCTAAAAACACAGCACATAACAGTAATCTGTGACTGTGAGACCATTACATCGGGCACTGCCCGGTAGCCCTATAAACCAGTCCGACTCTAGGTGCACCGATCTACCTTTTTTTCACTCTGAAGGGACTGCAGGGGCTGTGTTACGCCCCTGGTTTTGAATTTGAGTGCTACTCTAAAACCCATTAAGCACGCCCAGTGGTGTTGTGATGGCGAGGCGTCTCTGCCTTGTGTATGTACTGTGACTGAAGCAGTTTACTTTCGCTTTCAGAACGGGTCTAAATCTAATGGGAAATTCAGCCCCACTGTTTGCGCTGTTAAAATCCAAGGTTTGTGCTTCTCTGTGCAGCAGAAAGCACTGCTGGACTCACATTGCCCGTATCTTCCTGCCCGTACAGCGCCCTGCCTTCTCCACCGGATCAGCTGTTTGTTGCCGCTGCAGCGCCAGGACCTCTCATCCGGTCCTGCGCACACAACGCCTTACATCGCGCTGGAAGGCAGCCGCCAGGATCGCTCTCTGGACGACTGAAGTCGCTGCCCGGGGCCATGTCAGCCGGCCCCGAGGTCCAGCGAGTTGAACCTACTGGGGGAGCGCCCCCGTCTCCCTCGCGCCGCCACGTCCCAGCCCAGTCTCCCGGAGCCCTACCTGCCACGTTGCCCCTGTGCACTGATGCGTTGGACTTTGACGAGGACGATGACCTGGAGGTGTTCAGCAAGGTACGGGGTGAAAGGAGGGATGCTGAATCTCACTGGGGATGCTAATGGTCCGAGGTTGTGCTCGGGTGGCGACTTGCCCTGTCTCCCGCCGGCCTGAAGCTTCTCGGCGCTGCGCCAGGAGCTCCCTGTTCGGGGTCGCATCGGAAATCAGGAAGTCTCCTGTACGTGCGGGTGCACACAAGCACCAGCCTCCTACCTGTGAGGGTGCATCGCACCAGGGCTTGGTCCCTCTGTCTGAAAAGGGACAGACACTTTACAGCAGCATGTGGAAAACAGCTCAAGTCCTCAGATAACAGGGTTGGTCCAATAAAAGAGGAGATTCGTCCAATGGCACTGCTTGCAATCACCACCCTGTGCTTTTAAATGGAAATACAGACGTGCTGGTAAGCACTACCGTAATATCTGTTTGCTCCTAAAAGCGTGCCAGCACCCTCCCATTAACTCCTCCCTCACACTGATCCCATATGCGATGTCTAGTACTTTAATGCGTGATTTGGGAGATACGCAGTTGTTTTGTATGGTCAATGAAAACCTCTATTATAGGGGGTAAAAAAACAATCACTCCTAATAATTATTTCAGGGCTTGCCTTTCCGTGAGCCGAATTAATAGGAAGGGTCGTTGTGCAAGCAGAGTTCACGCAGGCTCGGAGCCTCTCAAGTAGAACTTTGCCTCCTAGCTCTCTAAGTTGGTAATGCAGCTCAGTGGGGTTTTACTCAAAGGTGCAAAAGTTATCACAACCACATGTTTTTCCAACTATGGGATCAAATATATTAAGTACACAGTGATGGCCAATGGTAAAATATGAGATCCGAGTGCCTGGAAGGTCAACGAGTGTAAGTGCTCGTCTCTGAAGTAACTATTTAAAATTGCGTTTATTTTGACCCTTTCAGTTCAAGTTCTGCTAGCCAGTGACCTTGCAGCGCAAAAAGCAGGAGTGAGATTACTAGTGTGTGTTGAAGTAATACATTTTAAGCACCATGGGATTTCAGGCAGACCGGCCCATCACAGACGCAGAATCTTTTGGCCGGGACATTCTTAGAGTTGAAAACAGTTCCACTCTGCTTGCCTGCAACATACCTCAATCTGGCATTCACTCAGAAATTGATCATGAATAGGTGCACGTGAGAAAGTCACAATCAAAGCGCAGACTGTGGCAACATTAGGAAAAAAAAGATGTGGTCAACACTAGCCCCAGAGATATTTTTAAGCTCAGGACCCCCATCTTCCAAGTGGCCTTTTGGAAAGTGAACTTTAACTCTGTTCTAATTCTATTTCTCCGTCTCATCCTTTTAACATGTAATTCAATAATGCTTGGCAACATCCATGGCGCTTGAATTTGCCGAAGATGCATAGTAAAATTCAGTTATTCAGATATATTTTGTGGCCTTTTCTCCAAAGTCCTTAAGATGACACTGGGTAGCCCTAGCATCGACCCCAAATCTTTCCATGAGAATATCCCTGAGATCCAAGACAGACCAACAGCTGTCAAGTGGCCCTAGGTGATGGCTGACGGACACCAAGAGCACTATGGGTATGTGAGTCCATACATGCAACGTTAGAAGCGAAACTGCGATCCCCGAAATGCATCATGGACTTCTTTACTTTTCCCTTTGTCCTGCCCGCCATTTTGCTGCTGTTCTCTGTCATTTTTTTCTCTGGTCCCCGACCCGTCATCTTGTCCATTCCCTCTTCTTTTACCCTTTTCCCTCTTTTCCCCCGTGAGGATCCTCAAATGTTTCTTCCCCTATCTGTTTTGCCTTTTCCCCATACCCTCGAATCCCTCCCACCCTCCCTTGGTGTTGTGACTACGTCCCCCCTCCGACCCCACTTAATGGAACTCTGCCTGAGGAAATCTACTATGTATGTATATATATGTATATAGGGATAACTCTAATCACTAGTATAGGCAGTAGACCTTTGTACCATCTACCATTCCTATGTGACTCTTAGAGTATATCCATTTGTATCCCTTCCCTATGTATATAGAGATAACTCTTAATCACTAGTATTTGCAGTAGACCGCTGTTCTCTCTACCATTCCTATGTGACTCTTTGAGTATATCCATTTGTATCCCTTCCCTATGTATAATGAGATCTCTAATCACTAGTATTTGCAGTAGACCTTTGTACTAGCTACCATTCCTATGTGACTCTTAGAGTATATCCATTTGTATCCCTTCCCTATGTATAATGAGATCTCTAATCACTAGTATTTGCAGTAGACCGCTGTACTCTCTACCATTCCTATGTGACTCTTTGAGTATATCCAGTCATATCCCTTCCCTATGTATATAGAATGGGGTCCTGGGGGGGGCGGCCGACCAAAGGGAGGCCTGCCCCGCCCGGGGGAATTTGGGGGTCGGGGAAAGGGGGGGGGGTAGGGATGGCGCCGCCCGGGGACGGGTTTGGGTGTTTTTGGTAGCTTTGGGCTGGGGGGCGGGGCTTGTTTGGGCTCCCTTTGGTCTGATCGTTGTATCCGGCCGGACACGCGGCAGAGACACCATTTTAAGTGTGGTGTCTCGGCCGCCGGGCGGGGGGTGGCGGATAGAAATTTTTTCCCCTCCCTCCCTCCCTGGGTCATGTTGGGGGGGGGGGAGGGGGGCCCACGGGCAGGTATTGCTCCTTTCGGGGGAGTTTCTTTTGCGGGGGTGTCAAGGTTTTTTGGGCATTGTTTTGTTGGAGGCTGGTGCAAAAAAGGGGTTTTAGGATTGGGTAGGGGGTTTCGCATGTCACAGGAGCAGGTGTGAGGTGCATTCTGCATGTAGGGGCGGTTCTTCCTAATATATGGGGGAAGAGTAGGAGAACTGTTTGGATTATCGGGGGGTAGGTCAAGCACAATAAAGTATTTAGCCAGGTGGAGAGGCAAATTGACGTTATGCTAATTGTTACTGTTTGTGGATTGTGGGAATCGGTTAGGGGAGGGGGTGGGGGTGAGTCAGGAAATTACATATTGATGAGGTTTAGATTGTGCGGCGCAGGCCAAGGATGTTATTGTGTAGGATGCACCTGCTTCCAATAAAGCGGCCTTTATCACACTTACACTGAGTCTCGGGCGGTGCTTTCTTCCCCCCCCCTCCCTTGCCCCAAATAACTCTAATCACTAGTATATGCAGTAGACCGCTGTGCTCTCTACCATTCCTATGTGACTCTTTGAGTATATCCAGTCATATCCCTTCCCTATGTATATAGAAATAACTCTAATCACTAGTATATGCAGTAGACCGCTGTGCTCTCTACCATTCCTATGTGACTCTTAGAGTATACCCATTTGTATCTCCTCCTTGTGTGACTTTACATCTTGTACATTTGCAATTTTTTTCTATTTGTATCCTTTATGTAACGCATGTAATCCTAAGTCCTATGTTTTTCAACTGGTTCTTATGTAAAGCGCTCTGACACCTTCGGGTAAAGTTCGCGCTATAGAAAATCGCATAAATAAATAAATAAAATGTGTGAGCAGTCTGGTTGGAAGTGAGACTGTCTCCGAGCATGGGGTTCGTTTGCAGCTATGCAACCCTGAGGGGGCGATTCACAATGTGTCTCTGCACGTGTGGTGGAGGCTCTACAGGGCGGGACTCAGTGGGTAACGGAAGTCCAGAGGTCCCCCCTCACGAGTACGGGCCCCCCCCTGCCCGGGCCCTTTGTGAATCAGGCTGTCTGACTTCAGAGAGATTTTTCTTTCCTCTTTAAACTTGGCTCGGCAAACAGGTGAAACGTTGTAGCCATGTTCTGCTTCTGTGCATTGCTTTAGTGTATCGAGGTAATAGATCATTAGCATGTTGGTAGGCACACAAATCAAAAAAGAAGTCTCCCATCTTAAAGTGCTTTTTATGTTGGTGACCTTTGTTTGTACAAGGTTGCATCTTGGAGAGCACGACCGGAACTACTGTTTTTTTTTTTTACTCACAGACCCATAGCTCCGTTACAAAGGTCGATATTGAGTGAGCGACGGCAAATGATTCAGCTGTCTGCAGCACAGTTTGTGGAGAAGTGTGGCTCAATGGTTAGAGCGGCAGACCTTGATGCAGAGCGCTGGCCAGGGACCAGGGTTCGATTCCCGCCTCGGCGGGATCGGGCTTAAATTCCTCTGACTGGATATTCTCGCCTCAGTGCCGAATCTAAGCATGGGCCCCACGCTGCAACTCTGGGCAATAGCTTGCTTAGTCTCCACAACGGCCCCCGATGCACAAGGGATGCCTGGTTTCACCATGGGATGCCCAGGAGTGGACACCTCACAAGGAAAAGCCAGGAGGGGTTCCCTTGTGGTAGGAGTACAAGCGCCGGGATGCTTACGTGTTACTGTTCGTGCTATACAAATACAACACATTTACATTTACATTTACATTTACATGGGCCCCGACACTGTCACGAGCTCCGAAGTGCCCCTTTTCACGCCCACAACTAGTGCTGTGCTGCTGTTACAGCCACCAGCAGCTTGCAACCTGAGCAGTGTAACCGCACGTTTCCCATCGCAAGGATGCCTCAGCAGCATACGAAGCTCTGAGACGTACGAGGGAGTCCTGCATGACATGGACCCCGCTTTATTTTATTTTATTTTATTTATAAAGTTTTATATAGCGCGAATATGATCCCGAAGGATATCAGAGCGCTTTACAATTGGAGGGGAGGAAGTTAACAAATGCAGTACCAGCATCAAATAAGAATACGAAACTGAACAGTTACAGAACAAAATGGGCCAATAGAGAGTAATACAACAACTAGTACATAGCAAGCTAAGAGGGGCGCAAATGATAGGTTGAAGAAGTGTAGCACCCAGTGCAGGTGGTAAGGTTGCAAGTCCAATGACTGGAAGCAGATGATCCAAACCCATTTAAGGTAAGAACTTGTTCATAAGGAATCTTTTAGCTTCCAATTTGAGAGCAACTGTGGAGATTCTGTGTTGGCAGCGTTGCACTGACACTCCCGTCTGCTCTGCTGTTTAAACTGTGACATACTCCAGCCACAACAGGTTTGCAGTCGGACTTCGTACCTTGATAGCAGTCGCCTTGTGGTTGTATACACTTGTCTATGTAAAGCAGTATGCCCAGGGATTGTGCCCGGAATAACTGCAGCCAAGTCACAGGCATCATCAACTCCTGAACACTCACAGTATGCCAAGAACATGCATTATTATTTAAACCAGAGATGGCCACAACGTTGACCACAATATACCAATGTTTATTTACCAGAGACAGCATTGTACCAATTATGACTTCAACATGCCAACGATGCCGATAATTGCTCCATTATGACATTCGTGGACTCCATCATGCCAAAAGACAGCACTTAAGGGGACCAGATGTACTTTAGTTAAAGTAATATGGCCAGTAAAAGCGAAAGACAAAAAGTAACTCCTTTTTGTAGTGCTGTTACTTGTCATTATTTAAAAAACAAAATTTAGACCACATTTCACTTTCGAAGCCCGCACATTTTATAGTATATTAGCACAGTATCAATAATAACTTAATTTACAGGATTTATTGAACTTCACCATTCAGGTAATTAAACCTACTGAGGGCTGACTCAAATACATTTTCCAAATTGCGCATGTGCCGTAGGCTATAGCGCAAGCTTTATATTCCTACATCCCACCTGTAAGGTACTGTACATCTTCTATGTCTACCACTGTTGCTGCTCGAGACAACTCTTATGTTCTGTTACATTCTTATTGTATTCCTTGATCTGCATCCTCGAGAGACAGTGTTCTTTCAAACATGCTTATGTTTGAAGTGTGCATCTCTCGAGGATGCAATGACTGTTACACTACTGTTTTACTCTTACTGTTTGCCTACTGGTCAGTTTAATCTTGTACTTGCTACTGGCCAGTAGTACTCCCGTGTGATGCTGGATTTGTCGGAATAAATCTCCTTCTTGGATTTCAACTTGAGCCTGTGATTCCTCATTTAATATTCAAAGTATCCTACTTCACATTTGGCGACAGGATTTGGTTTCCCGACGTTTTCAGCATTTTCACTAATTTCTCGGTTCCTCACTTAAATCCGAGAATACCTTTGTCCTGCTGTGCCTAATCTTAAAGAAACAAACGTTTCTCACCTCGTTTTGGAATTTTTGTTCAAGGAGTTTTCTTCGTTCTTTTATGCATTTTTCTGCAAATCCTTGATTTCTACGAACCCCTTTCAAATACCGCGATAATTGGCTCGGGTGAGCTCATCGCGTACATCGCGCAACGGAAGGATTTCCTCCTAGGAAGTGAAAGCCACTTTCTTCGTCTGATTACACTGCGCAACGAAAGAATTTCCTTTCAGGAAGTGAGTGTCACTTTCTTTCTCTAAACGTGAGCACTGAGCTTCATTTCTGAAATAAACACCGCTTTGGTTCCCTTTTCTTTCACGCAACTGCCGATCTCTTAAAGGGAAACCACAAGTAAATGGTATGTACATTTTATTTTGACTATTTGAAGTAATTGTTTCAATACAACTAGTACTCAGTGGCTCATTGGGCATTTCACCTTCCTTTTTGTACTTTTATCTTACTTTTAAAACCTTCAAGAGTTCTTTAACATGGAAAATAATCAACAAGTAATTATTTTAAATAAATTTTTACCTAGTAACGGTAAACCAGTTGAACCTTGGAAGATATGGTTCAAAAGCTTTGAAAATTACTTGATAGCAATTGATGCCGAGGAATATTCTGCTAAAAGGAAATTAGCCATTTTATACAGCCATTTGGGAAGGGCTGGAAGAGAAATTTTCGACAATTTACCCACAGCCATCCCTCCTCCTGGCAGAGGTGATGGATGGAATGTTTACAGAGATGCAGTCCATAGACTGAATATTAAATTTTTAGTTCAACCAAGCGTTATCTTGGAACGTTATAATTTCAGGAAAAGAAAACAAAATATGGAGGAAAGTGTGGAAGACTTTATTTCTGTTCTAAGGAACATGTCAGCAGAGTGCAACTTCGGAACTGACTTAGACATTTACATCAGAGATCAGTTCGTTTATGGTTGCTGCCATAAAAAAATTCAAGAGAGGATTTTGAGTTGCAGAGATCCTACTTTAGCGGAGGTCATTGACATGGCTAAAAGCATCGAGAGAAGCATAGTTTCATCTAAAAGTATTTTTTCTGAAAACTCTGTCCCTGTTAATCTTGTTCAAAATGATTTGTCTGTTAATGCCTTAACAGTTAGAAATAAGTTTAGTAAACCCCAGCAGCCTCGCTTTAATACTTATTGTTTTAGATGCGGATCGAAAACCCATCTTAGTAATAGCCCAATATGTAGTGCCTTGGGTAAGAAGTGCACAAACTGCCATAAAATTGGTCATTTTAATAGTGTTTGCAAATCAAAACGTACTGTGCATGTTAGAGCTGTTGATACTCATGATCCCTACCAATCAGATACCTTATCAGGTTTTGATGTTGTCCAATTAGGGTCTGACATGCAACATCTAAACATCAATACTATTGAAATTCTGGCTGTTGACTCATTTGATAAGTTGATTGATGTTGAACGTGTTCCTGATCCCACTTGTCAAGTGTTTATTGGTGAACACTCATTTGACATGATGGCTGATTCTGGTGCACCTGTCACAATTGTTTCTGATGTTATTTTTAATAAGTTCTGGGCTCATTCAACCTCTTTATATAAACTTGACATTATTCCTATAGCATATGGAGAAAAGAGTTTTGAGATGCTTGGTTTCTTCTTGTCTGACGTAACATGCCTAGCTAGGAAAACATTCACTAAAGTCTATGTAGCCATTAAGGGTAAAAGCATAGTTGGTTGGCAAGATTTAGCCAGAATGGGTTTAAAACTCGTTCCTGGCTCCAAAAATCCAGTTCAAGTGAATAATGATGTTGAAATTGCTATGGTGAATGAAATTGATGAATCTTTTATCAATGATATTTTGAAACAATTTCCAGAAGTTTTCAATTCTAATGTGGGTAAAGTTGAAAAATTTGAACATCTCATCAAGTTGAAACCTGGTGCCATTCCAGTTGTTCATAAACTTAGAGCAGTTCCCCTTAGTGTTAGGGAGGATTTAAAGAAATTATTAGATAACATGGTGCTTGACAAAATCATTGAACCTACAAATTCATCGCAATGGGTCAGTCCAATTGTTATTGTTCGCAAAAAGGACTCTAGTATCCGTTTGTGTGCAGACCTTAGGTCTTTAAACAAAAATATATTGATTGATTGTCATCCCATTCCCAAGATTCAGGATCTCCTGGTTGGTATTGATGGATGCAAGTTTTTCACACTCTTAGACCTGCGAAGTGCTTATCACCAAATCCCTTTATCTTCAAAGTCTACTGATTTAACCACATTTATCACACCTTTTGGTGCTTATAAGTATTTAAGATTACCTTTCGGCTTAGCCTCAGCCGCTAGCGTCTTTCAAAAGTTCATGGACTCTGTGTTAGGTAAAATGAAAAATGTTCAGGCATACCAGGATGATGTCCTTATTTTTTCTAAGAGTATTGAGGAACATGTTAACACGTTAAAAGATGTACTTTTATGTTTCAAGAATGTTGGCATCACCTTGGGGAGAGATAAATGCAAATTTTTAAAATCAGAAGTTGATTACCTAGGTCACTGCATTAGTTCAGAAGGCATAAAACCTAAATTCTCTCTCACGAAGGCCATTTCAGATGTTCCCACCCCTGGTAACAAGGATTCCTTGAGGTCGTTTCTTGGCATGACAGAGTATTACTCTAGATTTGTGTCTAGTTATTCACAGATTGTGCAACCCCTACGGGATTTACTTAAGAAGAATGCCAAGTTTGAATGGTCTGATAGTGTTAACAAGTCATTTCTCACTGTTAAAGAAGCAATTTTGAATTCCCCAGCATTGGCATCTTTTAGCCCAGGAATTATGTGTACAATTTCGGTTGATGCCAGCCAGTTAGGTCTTGGTGCAGTTCTATGTCAGCATACAGGTCCTCTTGAACGTACAATAGGGTTTGCCTCAAGGTCTTTGTCCACTGCTGAGAGAAATTATTCAACAATTGAGAGGGAAGCATTGGCCTGTTCATGGGCTGTAGAGAAGTTTAAAAGTTTTATTTGGGGCACACACTTTGTGTTGCTAAGTGACCATAAACCTTTACTCAATTTATTGAATGGTAATGGTACTGGTAAGGCCTCAGCACGTTTGGTGCGTTTGCTTTCTAGGTTACACGAATTTAATTTCACAATTCGCCATGTGTCTGGTGGTCTCAACGTTAGAGCAGATTGTCTCTCAAGACTTCCACTTCAGGAAGACTATGTGGAGACAAAATTTAATGATGTAGAATGCGTTGTAGCATCTATCTCTGATTCAAGTGAAGTTTTTCCATTTTTAACTCAAGAACTGTGGTTCAAGGCTTACAGTGAAGATAAAGTTTTACAAGCTGTTGAGAATATGATTGTTAATGGTTGGCCAAGAGAACGTTCTTTACCTTCTTCCATGAAATCATTTGCTCAAGTTTCTGAGGAACTTTCGATTGTAAATGGGATTTTGATGCGTGGAGATCAATGCATTCCTCCTTGTTCTATACGTACGAAATTGGTGGAATGTGCGCATCAAGGCCATTTGGGCATTGGAGGTACTTCCAGAAAACTTAAAGAGTTTTTCTGGTGGCCCGCATTAGATAAGGATGTCACTTTATTTATAGATAGTTGTGATTCTTGTCTCTTATCCGATAAACATTGGAAAGTCAAGAAGTTACCTCTTCATCCTGTTGATATTCCAGATGAGGCATGGTCTAAAGTTGCGTTAGATTTTTCTGGACCGTTCAATTTATTGCCGGCCAGTGATCGTTTTGTAATAGCCTTAATTGATTATCACTCTAAGTGGGCGGACATTGGTTTTTGTGAATCCCCATCTTCTTCTTCCGTCATCAAATTTTTGGAGAGAGTTTTTCATGTAGAAGGCTATCCCAAAGAAATTGTCACAGACAATGGCTCACATTTTTGTTCCTTGGTTGTGCAAGATTACTTCAAAACACATGACATTAAACATTTAAGAGTAGCACTATACTCCCCTTCTGCTAACGGTCTTATTGAGAGATTTAATAGGTTTCTAAAGGAGGGTGTACAAACAGCTCTTGCTAGCAATGTCCCGGTTAAAGAATTTTTGAGAAAGAAAATTTGGTCCTACCTTGTCACTCCACAAGCAACTACTGGTATTTCCCCGTTCAGACTGTTGAAGAAGAGAAATCCCAATGGGGTTGTTTGTCCAAATTGGTTGAGGGAGTTAAGGAAGGACAATTCTTCGTGTATTTCTTGTCATGATAAAGGCGTTCTGCAACAGAATGTTGTGAAGAAGCAGGCTCTTCAAAAAAAGTATTTTGATGCTTCTTCTCATGTTTCTGTTGAAGATTTTCAAGTTGGTGACTGGGTTTTATTCAGGAACCCTAAGAAGTGTCCTAAAGGTATTTCAAAATTTTCTGCTCCTTGTCAAATTGTCAAAACTTCTAAAGGTTCAGTTTTTCTGGAGGAAAAGGGATGGTGGAGTAAAAGAGCTCTTGTTAAAGTTTCTGACGATCAAGCCAGAAGAATTCGTGTATATAAAACTGACTCCAGTGATCTTGATTGTTCACATTTTCCTCTAGGTACCCCCTCTGACTTTTGTCATAACAATATTTGTTCCACTTTTACTCCTTCACCCTCTCCTTCAGGTATTGTGTTGCAGACCTCACCTATTCCATCACAAACATCTTCAATGTTAAGTGCAAGGAATCAATCTGTAAGATCAAATCGTAATTGTTCTTTTCCTTCTAGGTTCAAGGATTTTTATATGTCTTAGTTCAAAGATTTTTATTTGTCTTAGTTCATGTTGTTCTCTTATTTTATTCTCCTTGATAAAAAGGGAGATGATGTAAGGTACTGTACATCTTCTATGTCTACCACTGTTGCTGCTCGAGACAACTCTTATGTTCTGTTACATTCTTATTGTATTCCTTGATCTGCATCCTCGAGAGACAGTGTTCTTTCAAACATGCTTATGTTTGAAGTGTGCATCTCTCGAGGATGCAATGACTGTTACACTACTGTTTTACTCTTACTGTTTGCCTACTGGTCAGTTTAATCTTGTACTTGCTACTGGCCAGTAGTACTCCCGTGTGATGCTGGATTTGTCGGAATAAATCTCCTTCTTGGATTTCAACTTGAGCCTGTGATTCCTCATTTAATATTCAAAGTATCCTACTTCACACCACCACTTTTGTTTTTCGATGATGTGTTTCTAAAGTCTTCCTCTGAGCACGTAAATGTTCCAGCAGGCCCATTTGTTTCATCCAGATTCCCAAGCAGTCATCGAGACACACTTTATGAACCTCAGATAGGCTTTTACTGCAGCGGGAGGGAAGGCAGTCAGAGTCCAAGAAGGGCTTAGTGCCTGGTGTGCCAAAGCTGTACTTTAAGGTCGATTAGGACTGCATTTTAAAGTGAGTTCTGCAGTGATCCATAAAGGGAAGCTTGCAAGCCAGATCAGATATGCAGTGATCTGTGACATTTCCAACTGCTTCAGAGCTCTTTGTTTAAAAACGTGGTGAGTCAGATATAGGTATCTAGGATCTGCTGGTCATATCTTAACATGGTGGTCAGTGGTCTGCTTGTCCAGTAAATGGACGAGGCGCAACATGATCTCCGTGAGTTCAATGCTAAAGTCACAGTGGTGACAAAAAAAGCAGAATAACTCCCTGTGTTGCATTTGTGCACCCTGCACTCTTACTCCATCCGCATCTCAGAAAAATGACAGACCACTGCTGTTGGATAGCGCTCTTGCAGGAGGGTGACAGTTCAGAGACACTACCTCTGAGGGTCTTATGGCAGCAGAAATCGCGTCACTCTCTAATCTTTTCCTGAGCAGTATGGAGTTGTTTTGAGTTTTAGGATTTGCAGGGTGGAGCTCAAAAGAGTGCTGAACTGGAATATGAGTTTTTTTCCTCCAGGCCTTTTGTATATATGGTTGGATGAATGTAGTGACAATTCAGCGAGGATGACTAAGAGCAGTGACTCACTTTTTTGACTTGTATTCCTGAGTCATGTAGGATTTCTTGGACCCTCCACGCAAGGCATATAGCAATACACAGTGGGTTTAATTGCAGTTTTTCTTTTAGTCCAAGCCGTCGATGGGTCTGCAATTTGGTCATAATTCTTGAAGCTGAAAATTAGTTGGCCAATTGACATTAGGTTGGCTGAATTGTGGAGAGAGCTATATTGGGGAGCACTGTGTATAGTCCAGAGACAACATAATTACAGCAGTATATATTAGTTGATTAACATGAGATGTAAACGAGGGGGCTTTGTCGAACACTACCTCTGCCTTTAATGTATCTTCTGAATGTGCTGTAGGGGATCTTAAGGTGTTTGCACATTTGATGTGGAGTGGGGCATCACTAAATGAACCTAAATGCACCTTTTCTGTCTTAATCTTGCTAACGGAGATCCAGTTTGGAGATATGTTTCAGAAAAGCTGGTGCTTTGTTCCTGTCATCCTAGCAGTCTGGTCAGGTTGAGATGGATCTGTTATTTAAATTGGGGTTAATATGAAACCCAATGTTCTGACTTGAGATACTTGTTAACGGTGCACTGTAACCCTTGGTGAGCAACAGCGAGAGCAGCATCTCTTCAAGCACTACGCCATTTTGGTTGCAAGTAATGGGCATGACGCGACCAAGTTAAAGTTGAATTGTACACTCCATCAGTCAGCTACCTGAATACCATCAGTGGTCCGTGGTGGTGGTATCTCTTCAAAATAGGAAACATTAATCTCTGCACACCAGACTTGGAACTTTAGAAGCCATCATAATTTCCTACTTCTAGCCATTAAAAATGGTTAAATGTCAGTGATATTCTGCATATAGTAAACTGTTGCATACTGTCACGGGGCAGTGTACTCCAGCTGTATCCACTATATCCACACTTATAAATTTCAGTACATTTAAAGGAGCACTTGTTTTAGGTTTAGTGATCTACTCAAAGGGGTCCATCCAGTGAAATATTTAACCAAACATTTCAAAATCACAGCAGAAATCACGAAACAATTCTACAATGTCTGTTGATGGTGGTTGTTAGAGATTGGGGACTGGGGAAAGCGCGCTGTGTGTTTTTTATTTTCTCTGCCCTAGAGGGCCCTTTTATATCTGGTGCATTTTTCTGTGCCATACAGACCGTGCATATACTTGAGCATTAATTGCTCAGCGGCATATCCTATAAAATAGTATTTATGTATTGACGACATATTTTCAATAGGGACATTTTTACATTATACATGTTTAAGGTGTTTCTACTACAACATATGTTTTTATTTTGAAAAGTAGAAGCACCTATTGCCGAGCGAGTATACTATTCTTGTATCATTTCTGGGAAGATATTGTTGTTCTTGTTGTAATCGGATGTAGCTCTCTTTGGTTGAGGAGGTGCATTTGCACCAGGTCTTATTTGTGTAAGGTTCCCCCTGACCGCCATTGTAGCTGTTTTCTTCTTTGTCACCCTTCTGTTTGGCCAATGAACTCATTCACATTGCTTGCCTGAAGATTAATGCACCCCTGCTCTGCCACTGAATGTAATATCACGTTTATAATACTCTCACACACCGGCAGCAGTGGGAGGCGGAAGCAGCGTCATGGCAAGGGATGCTTCTGTGGTAACCGTCTTCTGTTACTGAAAGCAGTCATCTAAAGGCTAGTGTCCAACAACTTGCACTGTTTGCAGTGGGGGAGGGGGGTTGTGCACCACTTAAAGCCTGGCACGTCATGGCACAGAGTAGCCTTTATACGTTATTGTTCAAGCCACTCAGTCCGGCGAGTTGCATCAGCCTGCCACCCTGCAGGACTCGCAGCAATATTAACTCAAGCGTGCAGCAGTGAACACCGACTGGAATGTGCTTGCACAATAGTTTCTGCATCACCCATCTGTTCTGTGTTAAATCCCTTGCAGCGCCATCATTTTCAGGACCGCAAGTTACAGCTACCGTGTTATATCTACACATGATTTAAAAACCCGCTCTGTAAACACGCTTTAAGAGGTTCTTATGGTTAAAGGAGACACAACATGTGGTTGAAACGTGCTGCGCATTCTTAACAGTTCGGAAAGGCAGAGATGTCCCGGGAAAGCTTATACATGTAATCAGTATATTCCATTCAGGGGCGGGGGGCTGGAGGCCCCCACCCTTCAGGGATTCCCCATTCCCCTGAAAGCCTATGACTATCTTTCAGATATGGGATGCTGGGGGCCCCTCCTCATATATTATGTAGCGGGGACACATGGTTTTGTGTTATGCCACTGGTCCCATGCTTGTGAAAACGAGAGAGCACTGTTCTCCTCTTAAATAAATATTTGTTTGTGTGAATACCCTTTCAGATCAGATCTGCTTGTATATTGAACGTATTCTGTTTTTTTTCTACAGTCTGTTCTGGGTTTGGCATATTTGACATTCCTGCTCTCTTTAATCATTGAGGGCAGTCTGACCCTGTTTTGTGTTTTTTTTTTTCTTCATGTGCTGTCTCAATGGCCTTGTTCGTAATCACATAAAATGTCTTTACCAAATAAGTGCTCCCATATTGTTCTGTAATCGGCGTGTGTATTTTGTGCCACAGTGGCATAGTTAGCCTCTGTATACACGCGCCCCAATGATCAATCTATTTGCATGCTAGCCATTAATTAACCAGCTCAGTCACTCACCTTTAATACACCTACTCTGGGTTTTCTCACACCATTCAGCTCATCCATCTGCTGAGCCGATATCTTTCTGACCATTACTTCCCCACTACCTACCTACGGGAAACTGACGGTCTTTCCACGCATGACCGTTGCAACAAATCATTTACCATGAATATGCATTTACCACACATGCCTTTACTACGAAATCAGGCATACTTGTTAAAGGCATGTTTATTGTAAAGAATGCGTGTTATAACCACATTGTACACCCAGGGGCCAGGGAAAGATGGCTGCAGCTGGGGGCGGTTTCAGGGCTCAGGGCCCGTAAAAGGTGCGGTTTTAAAGCACTTCAGGGCCAGGTAGGGGGAATGTGAATGGCTCCCGTGTTCGGGGGGGGGGGGGCAGTGGAGGACTAGCTAGTGGCCAACAGGCCGAGTGGTGGAGGTTAGAGTCCACCCCCATGGGTCCCGGCTTACATTATCCGAAGCTTACCATAACAGTAGAAATGATGCTTGGATGCCTAGGAATTCCTCTCTGCAGCTGGCCATAAGCACCATTAGAGTTTCATCCCCAACTCCGCCCATCGTGGCCTCAGCCTGCAAGCAGAACCCTGCGGCATGCCACCACGTTGGAGGATTTGTAGTGGGAAAGTGCAGGCAGGCCTGTGGTAGAAGCAGCCCCTCCCCTGTTAGTGACCCCTCCTACAGAGCTACGAAACGGCCACGCTCACCATCCAACTAGCGCAGGTGGGTGATTGTGTGTGCTTGTGTATCATTTTACCACGCATATGTTTTTACCAACCATGCCTTTACAGCGACATTTTCACTGTAAAGGCATGCGTGATAATGCCATATTCGTGGCAAAAATGTTCGTTGTCAATGCATGCACAGTAATGATGCATGCGTGGTATTGACAGCGAAGTAAAGGCATGTGTGGTAGTTGCATGCATTGTTCTGTCATGCAACCCCTTCCTACTCTTTCACCATTCATCAACTTACCCATCCACAAACTCATTCTTCTACCTGATCACACATCCATCCGCCGAATTGCTCTTTCACCCATCTTGCTACTCATCCGCCATCACTCGCCGACTTGTCTGGCATCACCAGTAGGCTTGTCAACCATTACCCTGGCTCATCTATCTACCACGCTACTTGTCCACCATCCAGCTACTTAGTCGTACGGAGAACCATCCACTCTTACTCTCATCCACTTACCTACTCTGACTCAAAACATACCCATCCCCCTACACTTGCTCATTCGTCAACACATAAACTCCTCCATCTACTCACTGGTCTGTGCATCTGTCCTCACCATCCACTCACCTACTCGCCCATCCTTGCATCCATTGACTCACTTAGCCATCTACTCACCATTGATCAATGTGCTCATCCACTTATCCTTTAATCACCAACAAGTGAATATTCCACCGGACACATAGTCTTCCATCCACCTACTTACTAATTCATCCTCCTTACTAATTCATCCTCCTTACTATACATTATTTTGCCTCCCTACTCTCTCAACCATCTCATGCATCCCCCATTACTTCCCCTGACTCACTCATTCCTCATCTGTCTAGCTGTGCATAAATCTGTTTATTAACCAAACTATCCATCAACTAATCATATATTTACCTTAGCATTGCTATCCACTAACTCATCCTGTAGTCACCTTGTCCATAATACACATACACATACAAGCTAAACTTGTACATCAATTCCAATGCTTCTCCACATGCACATTGCAACAAATCATTTACCACAAATATGCATTTTCCACGCATGACCAATGCAACAAATCATTTACCACGAATATGCATTTTCCACGCATGACCAATGCAACAAATCATTTACCATGAATATGCATTTGCCACACATGCCTTTACTACGGGGGTGATACCTCTAAATCGGTCCTAGGATGTTTGTTTCCAGTCCAGGGAGGACCTGGCAGGTCAGGCTAGACTATTCCCATGGGGAGCATGGTCAAGACTGATTTGCAGATTGCGTGGTCCAAATTGGAATGGCATGGTTAGTAAAAGAATGATGGATTTAGGCCCGGATCTCTGACTGGGGATGAGTGCTTGACCTTGTTCTGCAGTCCATCCATCAATTGTTCTTTTTGGGCTACACAGTCAGACATGCTCTGTACTGAGAAGCCAAAGGGCCATTTCTACAGCATTGGTCACTCTGGGATCGGATTCTAGAATCATGAGCTTTCTCTGGGACTCCTCATGCCAGGAACTATGCGGGGGTTCTCGTGTACAGTCTCTCCTCCTTTAGGGACAAGCACACTCCTTACCTCTCTCAGCAGGCAGGCTTCTAGGCTCTTTAAGCGGAACCTCAGCTTCTTAAATATTAATTGATGACTTTAGGTAATGTCCCCCCATCTCTGAGAGACTGTGTCAGACCCCAGCTCTGATTTCTCTGCAGGTCTTGGACTTCTCCTTGAAAAATTTTCTTCAATGGTCAAGAAGAACTAGGACCTGGAACATCGTTGAATGGCTTGGATCCAACTTTTAGATTCATTTTCCAGACAGTGGATGTGGATCCTGTCTCTAAGGCTTCAGCACCACTATCGGTTGGTTCTCTTTTAAATGTAATTTCAAGACTGCTCCCCAGGCACAGCCTTTGTGCGAAGTGCTGTTTCTCAAAGCAAGTAGCAGTGGGGCTGACTCTCCTTAGGGGTGACCAAAACATGTGCTCAGAGAAGTGTGAGTTCTCTGCACCTGACAGTCATCAGCTTTCCTGAAGGAATAATCTGGGACAGGCAAAAGGGAGGTCCCTCTCTCGAAACTCTCTCACCTTGAACAACAGAAACTCCAGCCCCGTCCCTCACCACTCCCTCCCCTTGAAAAATAGAAACTCAATTTCTGTTTCTCACCCCTACCATCCACTAAACGGCAGTGCTCATGAAGAACTAATGAGCAGTTCTTTGCCAGCAAAGACCTCGTGGATTTTTTAAAAGTAACTCTGTCTCAGTCCTCTCACTTAAGTGACTGTCTCCATTCTCCAGACTCAGGAATGTAGGCATTACACTTTCACTGTCTGGGGAAGCTATCCTCACAATGCATCTTGTGCTATATTAAACCAGGGGCATCCACATGCACTTAAAATATCAGATTAAGGCTTTGGCTTCCACATAACATCAGGACTTTACACAAGAGGTATTAGCAGGCCACACTTTTTTGACGCATAGAAAATGTTCTGGTCACATTACATATGTATAAAACAAGGTACTCTCTGCCACCACTGCTTTCTGTGAAGCCCACATGGCATGAACAATAGTCGACTGCTTACTGTGAGGGCACACTTGGTGCACCCCTATATATCACCTGCGACAATGCATTGTCAGAAACAGGCTGAGGCCTCTGCACTCATGCTAGAATATTGTGACACCAGGGAAAAAATAAATCGGGGTACCAGTTTCACATGTATCCTTGCACTTAGGGCAGGGCTGTGTTCCTGTGTGCCATGCAGGGGACATTTCTGTCTCACATGTGGGAGTGGTCTGAGCCCAGGAATAATGGTGTTTGTTTGCTGAACTTTGTATTCCAGGAATGCTCACAGTGAATCCTGAACCCTATAATGCCCCATGATTCATTACAAATCCAAAACTGCAACTCTAGACCAAAATGAGCACAAGCCTGTGCACAACATAGTCTGCATTTCCATCTTGTTGAGCATCCCCGAAAAATACCAATTGAGCTGCATGACCCCAACATGTCAATAATGCAATGGAAGCATGTTTTAAAGGAACATTGAATCACTAGGATCACAAGGCTATGGATAGAGGAGGCAGCAACCTATCCCCTTTATGGAGATCTCCATTACACATCATCAGACTCACTGGCCTGTCTTTAAACTGCCTGAGACACCTAATTTTAACAGGGTGGCAACACAACTGTCTCATTAATTCTTTCATGTTTGAAATCCTACGTTTGTTTATGTGGATTTTACAAGTAAGAACCTAATTTTGTTGATTACAAATTTCGTGCTACACATTTGGGATAAGCCTTCACCATTTCTCTTCACTGTTTGTGCGTACTTTCAATTTGTGTTCTCTCTTTAACTTTAGTTACTTAAACTTGGAGGTGACCATTTGTTCAGAGTTAATTTTCATTCATATAAAATAAACTCAACTGTGAAACAAGTGCACCTGCAGGATTGTTTACATCATGGTCTTCAACACCTTTTTTTTAGATATCTGAGCCAATAAAAAAAGTATGTTTGGGTCAATCTGGATAGCACATATACTACCACAGATACTTGATCAAACATAACATAGTAGACATACATTTGCCCCACAGGGGTAGGTAACATCACATCAATTTTATTGGAAGACAATACTGTTGGAGATATAAGCATCATCCTCAAAGTTGCAATCAATAATGAGTAGATGGCTAAAGGTTTCCCCACTGCATTTCCACACAAATACACCAGGTGTATCTCTGCAATAACCGTCAAGGTATTATCACTTGAACTGTACAGTGCATCCAGTAGTACTCTCCTGTTGACCCAAGTATCTCTAAGGATTAATCTATCGAAATGTCGCCGAAAAAGACGAACCAGTAAGATCAAAATTCAAACCAAATAAATCCACTCTCGCTGGTGCGAACACACCGCACTCACCCTTCCGTGTCTACAGACACAAAAGAACAGAAGATGTGGAGGGACTGGGAGCATTTTATATGGGTAGGGGGTGTAATGTGTAAAGGAGGGTGATTAGGAGGTAATGGTACTTCTTTCTGCTTGTGATTAGAAAGTCCAGCATTTACACACAATAACTTTTTACCTCTCCTCATTATTACCCCAATGTATCTGTTGAATTTTTGCCATCAGAGTAGATCTAGATTTCTCTTTAAGATGTATTTGTCTTGACCCCCTTGGGCAGTGTATTTGGTTATGCCCCATGTCTTTGCTCCTGATTTACTATCGCTGTGGCCTGCTGCAAGTCAAATGTATATAACCTGAAACCCATCCCTTTTGTATTGCATTTCAGCTTTCACCTTCAGAGTAGACATAATTCGGTCTTATAGGCTTTTGCATTTGACATTAGCACTTTGCCTTCTGTAGCTTGGTAGGGATGCCTGGAGATCAGCCAGATCAAGTTAACCAGCCAAGGTTCTCATGATCTAAACAGAGTGTTAATAATCAAGACCCTGATCAAAATGCCACTGATACGTAGAAATGTTATATTTATATGTTATGTGGTTCATCACTTTATCATTACTCACATGTCACGCATTTTGAGGGATGCCAGTGAGAGAAGGTTACCTGCTTATTTGAATGATTATGTTTCTTGATTTTTCTTTTGTTTATTTGTTATGTTTCAAGCTTTGATTAATACATGTTATTTGTATATTCGTTGTGTTGATAAAGGGGGGAGATGTGTTATATTTATATGTTATGTGGTTCATCACTTTATCATTACTCACATGTCTCACTCATTAGAATGTTGCATCCTTATGATGCCTTAGATGGTTCTAAGAGGATGTCATGCCTGTGGCATCAGTGAGCAGTTGGTCCAGCTGTGTCTGGCATGAAGATGTTCAGGTCTTCCTTTGAAGAATAAATCCACTTGGAAATATTACCAGATCTACTTGGTTTATTTATCATAACAAGAAATTCATCTGATCAGCTCACTCCCTGCCACCCAAACATAATCCTCCTTCCTTCCTTTCCTCGCTAACATCTTGCCTCCTAGTTTAAGTTTCAGGAGCTCCTAGACGGCTGCCAGCCTGCCAGGCACAATTTCAGTCAGGTGACAGCATGGAATCAGTACTGGTAGAGCTGTCGGGGAGCTTTGGGTCTAGAGAAATGATGAAGATCCAGTTTGATGCAGTTTGACCTATCCGCTGTATTCAGTAGGGTCGACCACTCCTTTCTTATCTATTGCCTCAAAGATTATTCCCTGAAGGGTTCTGGCTCCGAGTTGTGTACAGCACTTCTCAAGGATGGCACTCTTTCGGTCTCTCTTGCTCCATTTTGCTCCTCTGGGATGGAGGTGGCTTCTGCAGCCCTTCTGGCTCCCCTTTCACCTATCCTGTTAAACTACAATGTTCAGCCGTGAGGCAAGTTAATCCCTTCTTTTTGATTTAGGGCATTTTTGTAAACTTAACATATGCAGATTTTGCTCAAAACAATCAGAAGATCAACACCATCAACCGGCTCGGTAATCGTCTGCTTGAGATTCAGAGATGGGTGTCCCCCCGTTTAATCAAGCTAAAAACTGAGATTTTATTGGGGGCAAGACTCTTGCTAATCTCAGAAATGTACAACCTTTTCAACTGCGCTCTTTGCCTATCCTTGTGACCAAAGATGTAAGCGTGCTTTTAGATTGTGAGTTTTCTGTTTTTGCCTAGTGTTTCTTGTGCTGGGTCCACAGTTGTGGCACTCCTGGCATTTGGAGATTAGTAGTGTGCCGAGTTCTGGCCTGTTCAAATAGTTTTTTAAACTAGACAATTTTGTAAATTTCTAGGCTTAAGGTTTTGACTTTCTTCATGTAAAATCCTGAAATGTGTATGCAATATTCTGTGTGGAGTGTTCAAGAGTCCTGTGGCATGAGTGTTCTATCTGTGGCGTTTGGAGCAACACTCTGGAGCAGTTTCTGCGTTGTTATCTATCTACAATAATGTCTCTTTTATTACTTTTACTTTACCAGTCGTTACAGTTTATCTGTGCGTTCAGTGGCTTTTAGCACCACGATGCCGCTCAGTGAACGTGTGCTTAATAAATAACAAAGAAATAGATCCCATTGTGCTGTAAGGGGAATCTGAAAGACCTGTCTATAAATCCTGTTTACATTGTGGAGAAGTGTGGCTCAATGCTTAGAGCGGCAGACCTTGATGCAGAACGCTGGCCAGGGACCAGAGTTCAATTCCCGCCTCGGCGGGTTTCGGGCTTAAATTCCTCTGACCGGATATTCCCGCCTCAGTGCCGATTCTAAGCATGGGTCCCACGCTGCAACTCTGGGCAATAGCTTGCTTAGTCTCCACAAAGGCCCCCTGATACACAAGGGATGCCTGGTTTCACCATGGGATGCCCAGGAGTGGACACCCCACAAGGAAAAGCCAGGAGGGGTTCCCTTGTGGTAGGAGTACAAGCGCCGGGATGCCTCCGGGTCACTGTTCGCGCTATACAAATACGCCACATTTACATTTACATTCCGAAAGTCTGCAATTGAAAAATACTGCCCAGACATGATTATATATAAATCCTTTCCGACAAAACTGTTCAGAAATTTGAGACTGCACACTGGTGTAGGACAATCTGCATGGCAGGTTTGTCCCGGGCTGCCGTTTAATGAAAATAAACTGATTTATGAAACCAGTGGAGGCTTTGGTGAAGATTTTAAACGCCTACATAGGAGTTCCTTTGAAATGATCTGTTTACATTGTAGCAAAAAGACCAACAGATGAACACAAAAGAATGATCAGGACAAAGACTTTTTTTTTCTGCAGAGATTTATAGTCTTAACCTATTTTGGGACGAATACCTAAAAATACATTCTTAAAGTTTGTTAGATTATTGCCGCAGGAGAGGCACTCTGGAGACCTTAATACAATGGTATGTTTTCAATATCTGGCAATGTTAAGTCCCTTGTAATGAACGGACTGGTTGTTAATATTTAGAGAGAAAGAACATTCGGGGGAAACAAGGCAGGTAAACGACTAAGCTTTTCCTAAACTTTTCATGAGTAAAAATACTTAACATTTAGAGTTCTGCTTAAAATATTAGAATAAAAGTTTGTAGTATCCTGTCCATGTTAATGTTATGCCAATTTCACCACCTGTTCAGCCAGTGTGTTTGTGCTGTGTGCTGCATGGAATGTTCGAGGGATGATGCGCTTCGGAATGTTGGGAGCCTGTGATGTGAAGTGACCGTTGAGAATAGGCTTGATAGAGCATGCAGGTCACCAGACTATGGTTTTACCATACTCTCCTGGGCCCATAATCAATAACAACATATAATTTAATCAGGTAACCTTTGCTCTACTACCAGTTATTTTTACCTATTAGGTTCTATACCATTGACTTACCAATCATTGTCGCTGGTACCTGTAAACCTATTGGATCAGGGTGTTAGATTGAAGATAGGTAGTGAAAAATGACAATTGCACTCATATAATAAACACAGACTCGGGAAAGGTTTAAACTCTTTATCTACATTTCTTAAATGGTCATGATCCAAAGAAAAAACACCAAAAGACTCTCATTAATGAAAATCAGAATCAGAACGTAACTATGCAAAAGATGTATTAAACAGTTTTCAAACATTTAGCAATAGGGAGGATAAGAAAAAAGGAACATGATATTCTATCAAAGTGATTTTGAGCATTTAACAAAAGGGAGGGTAAGAGAAAGGAACATATGTAATCAAAGCTTTAATGATAGGAAGGGTAAAGAGAAGGAAAACAATACAACGACAAACCCACACAAATTTATATTTACCTAGAATAGTGTGAAGACCAACCCTGGCCACGGGTCCGTTAAAGAATAGAAAACCCCAAAAGTTGCAGTCGCCAGTATGCCAGCAGGTGCAGATTCAGCATCAGGACAGGTAAAGTCAATTTGGATCAGGACAGGACCACCAAAGGTTAAGACCGGCACCCGCAGTTCAGTTGCAACGCCTGCCCTCACTGCAGCTAACAGCCAGAACCTCGATTGGGTTATCGAATTCACTGACAAAGTGCTTCACCAGCACCTCAGCTTCCCGGACCCCGATTGGGTCCGCGAATCTTCTGAGAGTGCTTCGCCCACACCTCTGTTCTCGATCACCTATTGAGTGCGTTGGGTCAGTGACAGGTCAGCTATTCGGACAAGTCGGACAAATTAACCAGCTAAGCCTACCCTAGTTATACTATTTTCCAGGTCAGTGTACCACCCCCCAATGTTGCAAGTGTAAGGATCCCCAAATTTGATTGGACAAAGAATGAGGAGAGGTCATCACACCATACCAAAATGAAACTTTTGCCAATGAATATTATAATAATGTTCCCGCCCATTATTTTATTTTCTCACGTATGTTTTATTCCACCCGGCAGTGAACGTATCAATAATGATTACCATGTAGTCCATTTTTTAGTTCAGCTTCCTTCACAGGGGTCAGAAGTTGACTTTCCCAGGAACATCTTCTAGCAAGTCATGTCTTGGCCGGGTTTCAATGCCAGTGCTTCAGGGTTTGTGTTTCTTCTTCTGCGCAGACGCAGTTTCTTTCAATATGGAGTTCAGCGGTAAGCGTCAGGCCCAAAATTAGTTGCATATAAGAATAGAAAAGAAACAGTTTGAGAACACAGAATAAATGAATGCACTGTATACCACTTATCTCTACTCTATGCCCATTACTATATTTTTAACTATTACATTAAGGTTATGCAGAACGAACAGCTTAGCAAAAGCAGCAGTGCAAGCTTCAGGCATGCTGTAATACAGAGCAGCCATTTTAGTTTTAATACGTCACGTGAGTGTGATAGACGCATGTGCAGTAAGAAATCCCACATCACATTGCCGAAATGTACACAAGGTCACTGGAGACATTTCTTCATGGTCCTTTACGCAGCTGTAGTGTAGAATACGCACTGGGCATTTACCCAATGATGTAGCACTTTGTAATTACTAGTAGAAAGTACTCCAGTTGGGTAGATATTTTGTGCAAACTGTGGAATTATGTTGGAAAAAGGGGCAGGTGAGGTTCTGTTCACACCCAGTTAGTCGCACAGCTACTGACATACAGACACTTATACACTCACTCACACACACATTTTCCCAATCTCACACCCACACATCCACACAATCACTCACACACACAAAACCACTCACACACCCACTAACAAATCTGTATAGCCACTTCTACTCACATTCCCACATAACCACTTACACACCCATTCACAGACCCACACAGCCACTCACACACCCACCCACACATCTGCACAGTCACTCACACAAAACCACTCACACACCCACTCACAAACCTGTACAGCCACTTCCACTCACATTCCCATATAACCACTTACACACCCATTTATAGACCCATACAGCCACTCACACACCCACAGATACATACAGCCACTCGTACACCCTCTCCTAGACCCATACAACCAGTCCCAAAGCCTCCAACCGTCCCATACATCCACCCACAAACCCACTCACACACCTACACAGCCACTCACAAACTCATTCACACACCCAGACAGCTACTCATACGTCAGCATGCAGACCCATACAGCCACTCTCACACCCACACACACACCCAATCATTGACTCCCAAATCCACTCACACACCCACTAACACACCCTCAAAACTACTCACACACCCACCCCTACACCCATGCAGACACTCACACACCCAGTCACTGAACCATACAGCTACTCACACACCCACTCACAGACCAATACAGCCACTCATGCACCTACTAATGGACCCAAACAGCCACTCACAGACCCATACAAATGTTCACAGACTGGTACAGCCACGCACAGACTGGTACAGCCACGCACAGACTGGTACAGCCACGCACAGACTGGTACAGCCACCCACAGACTGGTACAGCCACCCACAGAATGGTACAGCCACCCACAGACTGGTACAGCCACCCACAGACTGGTACAGCCACCCACAGACTGGTACAGCCACCCACAGACCGGTACAGCCACCCACAGACTGGTACAGCCACCCACAGACCGGTACAGCCACCCACAGACCGGTACAGCCACCCACAGACCGGTACAGCCACCCACAGACCGGTACAGCCACCCACAGACTGGTACAGCCACCCACAGACTGGTACAGCCACCCACAGACTGGTACAGCCACCCACAGACTGGTACAGCCACCCACAGACTGGTACAGCCACCCACAGACTGGTACAGCCACCCACAGACCGGTACAGCCACCCACAGACCGGTACAGCCACCCACAGACTGGTACAGCCACCCACAGACTGGTACAGCCACCCACAGACTGGTACAGCCACCCACAGACCGGTACAGCCACCCACAGACCGGTACAGCCACCCACAGACCGGTACAGCCACTCACACGCCCACTCACCGACCTATGCAGTCAATCACACACCCACTCTAAAGGTTACAGGTTATAGTTAGGAAATACAATTTAAAAAACCTTCATAATTCACAAAAAAAACAAAGGTTACATGGACCACATAGTTAGGAAAAAGAATGAAAAAACCTTAGAAAGTCATAGAAAAAAACAAATGTTACAGGATCATTATAGTAAGACTCAAATTTCACACGCACAAAACCATAGAAATTCAGTAGTTATATCTAACTATAACTTACTCCCCCGCAATGCACTGCTCACAACCTCCGGCATGGTCAGTGAGATCACTGATGGCTCATCAAGGGCGTGGCTCTCCTCTCCTTGCACTAATTGGCCAGACACCAGAGAATGGGGTCCCCGGCCCATTGCCTCCCTCCCTTTGCAGTAATTAACAGGCTCCGGGGATGGAGTCCCCTGGGCTAAAACTGGCTCAGGTCGGGGACTGCATGGCCCTTCCCTTTTAGTAATTGACTGGGCCCCTGGGGAAAAAATTTGCCCGGGGTGTGGTGCCAGGCCCGGGTATGTGTTTTCCTGGTCTGAAATGGGCCCGGGAGAGGGGCACCCTCCCCTTTTAGTGATTTGCTGGGCCCGGGGGGATGGGGTCCCCAGGGCTGTAATTGACAGTGGTGTAAAATAGGCCCCCACAGCCTCTGCAGCGTGGGAGGCCCCTGAGCTACAGGGGGTCCCCTCAGCACAGTACCCCTGCGTGAGCGCTCCTGACGTAGTCCGGGGGGGCCTCCATGTAGTTTGTAGGGGGCCCCCTCAAGTTTCGTTACGCTATTGGTAATTGACCCAGGGAGGAGAGATGTGTGCCCCTCTCCCAGGTTGCCTGTATATGGGGGACGACAGCCAGGTCCTGTGGCTGATTCCCACCCCCCTCCTCTGCTGCCGAGCATGGCTGAAGGCCATGCCAGGCGTGGCAGTGATGGCCTGCGGCCAACTGCTGCTGCGCACTGCCACTGCCAAAGGCGGAGTTGGATGCAAAATGGGTGTGTGGGAGGGTGCCTGCTGGGCCTGGCCAAATGCCAGAATTTGTATTTGTGACCTAGACATGCACTGCTACTTTCCCCACATATTACATCTTCTATGACATCATTCATAATATAACCACCCCCTTTTGTACCACATCATTCATAATATAGCTGCAATATTTGTAGTGAAATTATTTATGAGAAAACTGAGCATGGCAGGGTCGCAAGTTATAATTACCTTAGGGCACGAGTTATATAAATATAACTATTGAATTTCTATTTTTTTGTACATGTAAAATCTGAACCAAATTATAATGACCCTGTAACATACACACACACACACATATATAGTTTATACATGCCTGTAAAGTTTGTACTGTGCATATGCCTTTACCATGCATGCCTTTCCAACAAAAATGTAAGTATTTTTCAGGTATGTATAAACCCTTTATATATATATATATATATATATATATATATATATATATATATATATATATATATATATATATATATATATATATACTGGTGCTGTTTCACTTGCACTATTAAATCACCTTACGCCAGTTCTGGTGGTCCGTCTCTCAATTCGCTTCGCCGATCTGATCGAGTGGAGGTGGCGTGTGGGGTTTGTTCTTGGTATATATATATATATATATATATATAATCAGTGAAAAAAACATAGGATTCACACACGTTATAGTTAAGAATTAGCATTTTAAAAACCTTTGAAATTCACTGAAAAAACCATAGGTTTCACACCAGTTATAGTTAGCTGGTCATTTTACTCATACAAAACCTTTGAAATTCTCCCGTTATAGTTAGTTCAGCTAACTATAACTCGCGTCCCCGCAATGCACTGCTGATGACCTCACATATTACATCACTCATGACATGGTCAGTGACATCACTCATGACATCAGAGATTGGCCTCGAAACACGTCTGATGAACTTGACTTATTATAAAGGAGAAAGGCCATGAGAGCTGCATCTAGGCCAAGCAAGCCAGATGGCAAAACAGTTTCGGCATCCTTGCCTAGCTCACAGGTGAGTGCGATTTGTAATCTCCTTGTGGTCACATGGTCCATAGCAACAACTACAGGCCCCAGCATGCACCAAAATGTTAATATCACAGTGATCGTTTCATCACAGGTGTACAAACTGTCAAATTCATCAAGAGCGCAGTGCCCTTTGCTGCCTTGCACAAAAATAAATGCCTGAAAATTCGGTGTCATGGAGAGAGAATGATCTCCCTCCTCTCCCTTTCTCCTTCACGTTACAAATTTGCCTCGGTGTATATATATATATATCTCCTATAAAATACTTACATTTTCTTTGTAAAGGCATGCGTGGTAAAGGCATACGTGTGGTAAAAATATCCATTATCCATGGTAAAGACGCATGCGTGGAAATGACCGATTTGTAAAGGCATGCACAGTAATGGCACTTGTGATTCCATCATACAACCATTGGAGTACACAAAGTATGTCAACAACTTTATATAAACATGGGACAGAATCTTCCAGTCATTGTGCCTGTTGGACTTGGCCCTTTTTGCAGGGTCATCCCTGAACTTTTTGCCTCCCTCCTATATTTTTTCCTACCTGTTGTTGGCTATTTTATGACTCTGGACACCTTACCACTGCTGATCAGTGCTAAAGTGCATATGCTCTCCCTATTGTAAATTGATGTATTAATTGGTGATTCCACAATTGACTATTTGGTTTACTTGTCAGACCCTAGTACGGTTTCACTGAGAGTGCCCAGCTCTTGTAAATCCAAATGCTGCTAGTGGGCTTGCAGCACTGGTTGTGCCACCCACAGAAGCAGCCTTGTAAAATGTGTCTAAGGTCTGCCATTGCAGAGCCTGCGTGCAGTCTGGTACTGTCATGCTGACCGGGCAAGTGCACCCACTTGCCAGTCCCTAAACCTTCCCTTTTCTTCATATTAGTCACCCCTATGGTAGGCCCAAGGGCAGGGTGCATTGTAAGTATAAGGTAGCACAAGCCCTGATGTGTGTGGCATGTCCTAATAGTGAATTACAGCCATTTTTGTTTTTCACTAGTGCAAGGCTACCTGTTCTCCATAGGCCAGAATGGGCTGTTAGAATTTTTACATTTTATAATCCTAACCGACTCAGAGAACATGGTAGAAATTCAAGTTTAGTATGCCTGGACTCAGAATAATAAAATACATCTTTTAGTGAATTTTATTTTAATATTCTGTGTTTCCAAATACCACTTTTAGAAAGTAGGTATTTGCTTGTCTAACCATCCAAAGCCTGCCTCTGCAAGGTTGTGTATTCCTTTGTCTGGTTTTGTGAGTGACAGGGCGCAGGTTGTGTGCCATAGACCATCGTGGTACGAACCCCGCTTGGTCTGGGTGAACTATATCTGGCAGCAGAGGGAGCAGGTGATTCACCAGTAATTTGGCGAAAGTTTTATTGGCCACGTTGATCA
Source organism: Lissotriton vulgaris (assembly GCF_964263255.1). Taxonomy (NCBI): domain Eukaryota; kingdom Metazoa; phylum Chordata; class Amphibia; order Caudata; family Salamandridae; genus Lissotriton; species Lissotriton vulgaris. Next base: position 683,939,783 of record NC_141685.1, on the reverse strand, counting down.
TGGAGAGTCACATCGCTTCGCCGGATTGTGTGGTTTAGGCATTGTAACGATTACCTCCTAGTGGAGCGACAGCGGCAGCTCCCCTGCAATCAGGGCATCATTGTACATCGCTGGGAGATGCGGGGTCAAGAGGTTGGTGTACACGTTCAAGCCAGAGCAACTGTATGATGTCAAAGTAAGCTGTCAATTCCTCTCCGCATGGCAACGGGGTGGCACTGAAGAGTCTGGTGAAGAAGGAAGGAATGGCTTAAAGCAGTGCAGCAGGGAAATATTGCCATTCATGATGCACATCTAAAAGTTCAACCATGTAGTCCGAAGCCTGTGGAGCAAATTGCCCAATGTCTCCCTGGATGGTATTCTTCACTGCAATGATGTGCAGTCATTTTAAAATGCAAATAGTTTGTTTCCTGCAGGGCCTTTTCATCGTATTCCAAGAGTTTTTGGTGAATATTCGCCATGGTAAAAGCGCTCTTGGTGGTGAAGTATACCAGTTCAAGAGATCTAAGGACTCCCCCAAGCTTAGTTAGGGGTTCCCAAATTGCTTTGAGAGCACCTGCCTGATTCAGGATGCATACCCTCCGGATAACTACTTTGAAAGCCTCCCATAGTGTAGACTGGGAGGAAACAGACCCCACATTAGTGGCGAAATGGTCCATAATCGCAGTGCGGATTTCGTCTCTAAAAACCGAGTCATGCTTAGCCCCAGGAGCTAAGCTCAAGGTAAATGTCGGCCAGGCGGCAGAAGGCAGAGACAATTGCATTAGTACCGCAATGTGATCTGAAAGTGTGCGGGGATAGGTGAGACACCGAGGTGTTCCAGGTGAGAGCATCTCAGATAAGTAGGCAATATTCAATTCAGGACCACACACATTCATTACACTGGCGCCCACTTGGCTGCTCGCATGTTTTAACTGCCAAACATCTACCAGGCAATTGTCCCTCATCAAGTTGTGGAGCTAAGCAGCTGTGTTAGGGTTGCATTGCATGGGTACCCTGAGCATACCACATCAGGGTCGAGCACTACATTGAAGTCACAGAGACAGTGACATGTGGGTATGGGATATGCTGAGGAGGATCTTGACTGGTTCTCGTATTGGAAGTTAGTTAGTTGAGTGTCTCCGGCCTGTGCAGAATGACAAGGTGAACACACAGTGCCAAAATCATGCCATAACATGGCCAGCAGCCCAAGCATTTTTATTTGTTTTCACTTAGGCTGCCATCATCTGGGTGAGTTTGTGACACCTGGTAAGATGTATTTCGAGCCAAGATCTGATGGGAGAATTTTAGGGCAGCTTTGTCATCTGTGAAGTAATGGGGTTTCCCCTCGTGGAAGATGCATAGTTTTGCAGAGTAAAGCAGGGTTTTTGTGATTTCCACCTTCTGAAGTATTAGTTTGGCCAGGTGAATGTGAGACAAGCCTCCTGCGCAGCCAGCATGAAGTCTGGATAAAAGGAGACAGTGTTCCCTTGATATTGAATCAATCGATGCTCGCAACCTCGCCGAAGGACCACATCGCAACCACAGTAGTTGAGGAGTCTTGCGATTATATGTCGGCCAGAGTGCTGCGTAGGGTCTCGGGCTGAGCAACCTATGGGCCCTCTACTATAAAGACCACTGATGGTCTTTGCCAATCATATTAATCTTCCCCCCCCCATAGCCCCTTTGATTTATATCAAGTAACTCAATTCATTTTTTTCTTTCCTTAAACTAGGCATAAAATGTATCTGTGTATTAAGTGGCACGCTGGCATGACAGTTTCGTATATTTCCGTCACACGCGTAAAATCATTTTCTTCCTGTACTCCGGCAATTCCACCAAATGCCGATAAGTATCCCTGCACAGGTAGACATATTGTTCTCGCTTACCACCCTTAACAGCATATGGCATTCTTGAAATAACATCCAGCACTATTAGACATGATTACTACTAAAACATTCAAAACACCCCATCCTTACTTCACCCAATACTAATTCTCACTTTTCTTATATTTGTTATATACAACTCTGTTTCATTTCTTACATTTACTTTGTTTAACTGTATTATCTTCTTTCATTTCTTATCTCATCAACTGTTCTCATTTCCTTTACACACATGCTGTCTTTTTCATACTTTCAATAATTACCACTATCAAATTAGGAGCTATAAAAGACATCGATACCTATGCCAACATCATGTTGTACATATCATCCACATCCCCAACTTGCTCTCCATTGTTAATTTCAGGTATTTTGTCATGCATTTTTACCACAATTTTTCTGCGTTAAATTCCCAGATGGCGTAACAGAATATTTTGTTTCTGCAATTGAGAAATTGTTTCTCCACCAGAAGCAATCAAACGACTATAAAAGTTGTTTTTCCAGTCACTCCACAGCAGTATAGGCTCCCCTGCTTACGATAAAAATAATGGAGGATGACCTATGCTAGCTGCTTCCATGGTTACAAAAACAGAAAGAATTAAAATTGCAGTAGGTAGCAAAAGAAATTAAAAAACAAATCAAGACAACAAGCTACACCAACTAGCATACTAACCTGTAGAATTGGATGTTAATAACTTCCTTTCTCGATTATCTATATACAACGTTCAATATTCCTTTTAATTCATAGAGCTTTTAGTATTTTCTCTCTTCTCTAATAACTGTAGGCTTAATTGAGTCTCCCTCCACAACTTGCTGCTCACACAGTTAGATATCCCACTTCAGGTTACACTTGTACTTGTATGGCACTTATAAGTAAGAGAACGTAAATGCTGCAGCATCTAATGTACATACAATACCCTTTGCATTCGCAACCCAACACTGTTAAACTTCACACCGAGTGTTTCTGCATGTGTGAGCTACCAAGACGGCACCTGCAGACGTAGTGTCACATTTACTTCTCCTCATGTCGCGAGTGATGCAGACCAGAGGCAGGTAGCCGCATTTGGGAATTCTTTCTTTCATGTTCGCTTTTAAGCCTCACAAGATGAGACAATATTGATCTTGAGATGAAAGTTTCACTGAACCACAACTCTAGCCGGCAGGTGTGCATCTCATACATCTACGCTCAGAGGGGATTGATATAAGATTACAGTAAAACGATAATCCCACAAAACAAATGTAATTCAACATAACCCAAAGCAAAGGAGGGGATGGTTAGAACATTACAATGCATATCTCTGGAAAAATGATGGGTAGTCCATTATAACAATTCCTCGCAGTTATCTGTTAGCTTTGTCATTTATTGCTGCTGCATGGAGTTCGACAACAGAAAGTAACATACGTTCAGATCTCCTATTGCACAAGTTTGATCCTTTGAATGATCTTATTTTGGGGAGGGTCACTTCCTAGCTCGAAAAGTCATATTATTTTAAAAAATGTGCTAAGAATTTCGTGAACGGATACTGTTAACAAAATGCTCATGTTCCTAGTTGGTGGTGTTCAGTACTGTTATCTGAAGCGTGATGAAGAAAGGCATTGATCACTCAGTAATTCTACAGCCTAATTGTTACATGTAGATGAAATGCACACCTTCCTTCTGGTTGTAAACAGCCATTGTTGTTTTGCCACACCTTAATGTGATGGTCTTGGTGCACTAAATCCCGAACGCTTTCTTTCCACAGGACACAACCCTGACAGATGGAAACTCGTTTAGCTCTTTGGTGCCTACATCACCTTCATCCATGATTAATCAGTACAAGTTCGAAGATGAGCCGGATATCAGTGATATATTCATTACAGTGGACGACCCTGAAAGCCACATTACTGCAATTGAAACTTTCATTACATACCGAGTTGTAACAAAAGTGAGTGTGATCTCTTTATATGGTGTACGAAGCACACTAAGCAGGTGCTGCTGAGGCAAGTGCATCTAGCCATCATTGACACTGCCCATGTCTTTCATGCTTCTGAGGTTGATAAAATGTGTACCACAGAGGTGGCTAATGATAAGCACCAACAGGCAAGGTATGTTTTGCTTTCTCATAGCGTCAGTTTAGCTACAGATGTTATTATTATTGTTATTCACATTCGCAATATTATGTTATATGGTATTAATGCATTATAATACGTTTGCTTGATGTATCCTTAAAGCTACTGACAAATTACATAAATGTAAAACTGTTTTCTTTTAGAAAATAAAAGCAATTATAATTTTTTATAATGTTATGGATTATTTGAAATTGGAATGCCCAGGGACTATTCGAGAATCTCACTTCTGACAGGGTGGTGGATTTTCAAAGATCTATGGCTATTGAGCCCAAGTCATCTGATACACAGCTCGCAGTGAGTGACTAATGAAAAAGATGAAAGTATATTGCCTCCTGTTAAGTTTGGCATGGATCTGCATGTCTCCAGTTGGATAGAATGCTGAGCCTTTCAGACTCTCTTCTGAAAAGAAGAGCAACAAAAAAAGTCTATGGCATGCCAGATGTATCTCACACAATTGAAGTTTAGACCAGTGGTTCCAAAACTTTGATTTATTTAAAAGAATTTTTATTGCAGCAGAAATATGTGCACAGTCAAGTCACCTACTCGGGGGTCTATGACTGTTTGGATAATGTAAAAATATTAGTAGAATAATAAAGTAAATATAGATAAAAAAGAGGAATTTAACATTTTAAAACTGTACATGCGAAGGAATTTGAAGCTGAAAACAAAAGTGTATATTGCTAACATTAGCTTGATCCATGGGAGCAGCTCAAGTACGCAAACAGAACCTAATTAGGGAGTTTGGTGGCCCAGGCTGAAGCTTTAGAATGCCCTTACAAAATGGTCAAAAGGAACAAATGATGGACGGAATGTTGAACAATGCAAACATTCACCCCCAGTCACAAGGATCTGGGTTTAATCCATCGTTCTTTTGCTCACCACCCCAGTTTGGACCCAGCCCAGCAAATCAGGCTCATGGGAACAGTCCAACCCGAACTGCCAAGCCAGGTCCTTCTTGGTCTTGAGACAGGTTTTGGGGCAACACCAGTCATCAATCAGGCTAGCTTGAATCCAGTGGTGTAGTGAGCTCTGGACCCACGTCTGGGCATACCCTTCTCAATTAGATCAACATTAGCAAAAGGAACAAATGATGGACGGAATGCTGAACAATGCAAACATTCACCCCCAGTCACAAGGATCTGGGTTTAATCCATTGTTCTTTTGTCCACCACACCACCCCAGTATGGACCCAGCCGAATGCTAATCAGTCTTGACCCTGTTCCTCATGGTAACAGTCCAGCCCAAACTGCCAAGCCAGGTCCTCCCTGGACCAGAAAGAAGCATCCTGGGACTGGTTTCGGTGCATCACCCCTCATCAGGCAGGCTAGCTGCAATCCAGTTGAGCAGTCCTTTCTGGACTAGAAGCAATCATCCTGGACCGGTTTTGGGGCATCACCCCACATCAGCCAGGCTATGTTGAATCCAGTGGCACAGAAGGCACTGGGCCCATGTATGGACATACCCTTCCCACTTAGGGCGACAAAAGCAAAAGGAACAAATGATGAACGGAATGCTGAACAAAGCAAACGTTCACACCCAGTCACAAGGATCTGGGTTTATTCCATCACTCTTTTGCTTACCACGCCACCCCATTTTGGACCCAGCCATATGCAAATCAGTCTTGACCCTGTTCCTCACAGGAACAGTCCAGCCCGAGCTGCCGATCTACAAAAAAGATAGAATGTACTAGGAACAAAAAAAGTGGTAAGATAGTCGCAATACTGTTTCATCTTTTAGAAATAAACCCACATTTTTAAAAGAGCCAACCTTCCTATAATTTATATAAAATGTGATATTTGTGTATCTGTTAGATTTAATACTGTTTATTTACTTCTATGCATTGCTTTGAGGTTCAAATTATAGACATTGGGTAGGACGTGATCCCTAGCTTCCAATAGTGATACAGTGGGAGTCAAATTGTTAACCGCTGGTGAAGACTAAGCCTTGTAGCCTTCTTTTGATTACAATGGATAAGTCCCTGTGTCCAGTTAGAATACAGCATGCCATTTTTTACCATTTTTAATTTGTTGTGGTTAGTTTACTTCAAGCTTTGGCAAGATGCCTACATAAAGGAACTCCTAATTGGAGACAAAAGAGGTAATTTCAGTTTAGGAAGTAAGAAAAAAAAATAATGGGCTTAGTATGCCATCTACTTATAGCATTTTCCCTTCTTTTGTGACAGAAACATTCTTTTTCTATTTTTCTGATTTACATTTTCCAAAAGCCATAAAACAAAAAGTAATGAATATATGGGTAATCACCACAGGCGAGTCACACTTTTCATAAACCTATAATAAATAGTAATGCTTTAGTTTGGCATTATATATGAGATTTTATTCTTTTCGTTTCATTTGTAGACAACTCGAGGTGAATTTGACTCCAGCGAATATGAAGTTCGAAGGCGTTACCAAGATTTCCTTTGGCTAAAGAGCAAGCTTGAGGAGACTCACCCCACGTTAATTATTCCAGTAAGATAGCTTGTTTCTTTAATTTACCTTCTGAAAGGATGTAAATCCTGTTTAAAAAAAAATCTACTTTCATTATACGGTTTAATTTGGTGACTCTAGCATCACAGATCAACAATGGAAATTGCTCAGTGTGTAATTTATGCTGCATGTCCATGCAATGATAATTGCAGTGTTTTACAGTGTGCATTTTCTTGGACATTTGACAACGCTTGTTTATTTTAGCTATTTCAGTACCAGGGTAATTTGTTACGCTGCTAGGAAGTTTTCATTTTAAACAAACCATGATGCCTTTGTTAAAACGTTGTTAAACACAATTGTATGGGAGATTGAGGTTAGCACAGAACAAAATATCCATTTTGACTTAACGCTCCAAGGGTTAAGCAGGATTCGAGCCTTATTGCTACAATAATGTCAGCAACTCTTATTTCAGAGACAGGGAGTTGTTCTTGAAGTCGAAGGCCACCTAATCTGCTATCCGTGCTGGTGATCCGTGGCCTGAAAGTGATGGTATCAATGTTGGAGGTGATGCCCACCCTCCCGAATGACCATGAGTTGTGCGAGAGGAGCTTGTAACTTCAAGACATGACCCGTGCTATATTGATATGAAGATGATATCCCGCCTGAGTTGAAGTCTCCTCCTTACCTTATTTTACCTTACCTTATACTTCTATTCAGCTTCCCAGCTGAAAAGGAGGTGTAGGTGAAAAAGTGGCATAATTCACTGCTGAGGTGTTCTGAAATGGTTTGTTCCAACATCTTCTGACTTTCTTTTTCATTAGTTTGATTTCCTGGTTGAATTGTGGGCTGGCTATAGGGCCAGGACGGTGCTGATAAGAGAAATTAAACTAAAAAACAGACTACCACAGATTTGGAAGTGGCAGCCCTCTTGGGATCATGCTTTATTGTAACTGCACCCTTTTAGCTGCTTGCCATGTTATAATATATGGGGGTCTGCTCCTTTGTGTCTGACCTGCTATCAAAGATACCATGTTAATCTACACCGAACCACTGCACTGTTATCTGCATTTGGTCTCGTATTTGATTTTTCAATGACTGGCTAAACTATACTGAAATCAGTTCTTCTGCATTTGGTCTCCTATTTGATTTTTCAAGGACTGGCTAAACTATACTGAAATCAGTTATTCTGAATTCTCCTATTCTAGATTGCACTGAAACCCGGGTAGTCAATCCTTCTAGATACTGCTCTGTTTGCTGCCTGATCACAGATGCCTCCTTGTAACCACACTCCATTAACATTAGGGTTTGGAATGGGAAGTCCTCAGTCTATTCTATATTAAGTGCTACTTTTCACCATCTACTGCCAGGATTCCAGAGATTAGTTTTAACAACATAATGAAAGAACTCAAGCTAGTCAATCTATCTGTAGCACCGGCTAATGACACAACCCTTTAAGCAAATTAAATTAACTGTATAGTATGGACATCACTTTACTGATATCGCTGTATTGATATTGTCTCCTTCCTAGATTACAATAACCACCAAGTAGTCAATCCTTCTAGACACTACTGTGTTTGCTGCCTGATCGTAGACGCCTCCTTGGAACCACATGCCATTAACATTAGTGTATAGAACTAGAAGCCCTCGGTCTATGTAAATGTAAATGTAAATTGATACTTGTATAGCGCACTACTCACCCGCAAGGGTCTCAAGGCGCTTGTACGAATACCGCTGTGAAACCCATCCTGGCTTTCCCTGTGAGGCATCCACTCCTGGGCACCCCCAAGGTGGAGGCCAGGCATCCTTAGCGTTGTGGGGGCCGGTGTGGAGATTAAACAAGCTATTGCCCAGAGTTGCAGAGTGGGACTCCATGATTGGAATAGGCACCGAGGCGAGAATTATCAGGTCCGTGGAATTTTGAGGCCAAGACCCGCCAAGGCGGGGAATTGAACCCTGAACACGGGCTAGACCTCTGCATCAGGGTCTGCCGCTCTAACCATTGAGCCACACTTCTCCACTATGCTATATTGAGTGCTACTATTCCCCATCTACTGCCAGGATTCCAGAGATTGGTCTTGAAACCATAATGAATGAACTCGAGCTAGCCAATCTATCAGTAGCATCTGTTAATAAGGCCCTCCATCCATAGGTTAACATGGGAGCTGCCTTATAACATATTAGAAGTGTAGTTACCCATTGGGACAAGATCAGAACATCCAATATGGTGACTCTGGACTCACAATTTCAAAACACAACTTATGGTGAAGTTTGTTTTTAAATGCAGTTCTGAAAAAATGCCACTTTTAGAAGGTTGGCATTTTCTTCAACCATTTGGTACCTTCTGCCTGTCTCTGAAATACACGTCTGAAGTGGGTGACAGCTGGCTTCCTGCATTCTATTTAGACAGCCACACACAAAGGCAGAGTAGGTGTGACTGAACAGCCATCTGCCTGTTGGTGGGTTATCCTGAGTCGGGATGAGAGGGAGGAATTGATATTTGCACCTGAATAGGGCTCTACCTGTCCCCACACAAAGGTTTGCATAACCCATCTGTAGTGAGTCTGGGGCCAAGGCAGGAAAGGCTGGGCCTTCTGCACTTCAAAGCATCTCTTTGAAGTCTCCCTACTTTAGGTGTAAGTACTGGACCTCTGACACCACCATTTTGGAACACTGCTGAAACTAAGGACGTTCTACCAGGAAGAAGAACTGCTGTATTGTAGGAGGGACTTCTACTTTGCTACCTGCTGTGCTGTGCAGGCCTGCTGCCTGCTGGTCTGTCCTTTTGAGTGAGAAGGACTGGACCTGTGCTCTACATCCTTGAACGTAAGTTTCCCGAAGGGGTTGTTGGATTGCCTCCTGTTGTTGAGGTCTCAGGGACACAAAATACTTTCAACCAACGTCTCCTGCACCTGGACTCTTCCATCTTTGAGTCTACCCTGCCAAGTGGTGCCAACCCAGTCCTGGACCCTTGGAAGTGGGCCAAAGGTGCTTTGCCTTCTGTGGACCTTATCAGAACCAACACAAAGCCTTGCCGCACAGCTGCCAGCCTCACTGGAATCGACACCGGGTGGTGCGAAGCCCCAGAAAGCCTTACAGCAGAGTTGTCAGTCCATTGGAACCAACGCACACAGCTCCCGGGGTTTGATGCAAAGTGATGCCATGCCCGGCAAAGCCTCACCACACAGATCCCCAGGATGGACGCGACGCAAGGCCTCATTGCACGCTTCTCAGAACCAATGGCAGATGACGCAAAGCCTTGCAAAGCAATGCCGTGCAGACCATGCACCAGGATTTAAGATAACTGTGTTTAGCCGGCCCGCGCTCCATCGCAGTTGGCCTGAACATGTGACTTTGTTTCGTCCGACGACCAGATAACAACAGATGCCGCTTTGCACCTTTATGTGCTATTTTCACCTAAACATTTCTACTTGCATATCTTGACTTCTATTTATTTGTATTGTCATTTGTCTTGTTTTGTTCATAATATAATACAGATATAATAATCTATTTGGAGCTTTTTTGTGATGTTTCATTGTGTGTTGAGTTGCAAAAATACTTTCTGCATTGCCTCCAAGGTTTAGCCTGACTGATCTATGCCAGGCTACCAGAGGGTGATCACAGGTTAATTTAGGATGTGTATCTGACTTACCTTTACTAGGACTACGGTCCTTATTTGGACATGGTGCTAATCACTGCCAACTAGAGACCCAATTTCTAACTGTTGCCTTTCTGTCTTCAATCCATTTCTCCACTATTGGCATATTTGTCACTGTCTTAGCAAGCAGCAATACTAAAGCAGTACATTTCCTATGTGACCTTGGAATGGTCTGCACATATTTCAGCAGAGCCACCAAGAGGTCCGGCTAGAGCTCAGCTTCTTTTATATCTGACACACAGTACAATGCACATCAGTCCAGCATTACTTTATAGAAGTGCAGCTCCATGCCTAATGCAGGAAGTCCTCCCTTGGGAGTCTGCATCTTCTGCATCCCATCTCTGCTTTCAACCTCGTGTATTTTAAATCTTGAGGCTTAAAGTAGCATCTCTGGGTGTATTTGTAATGTATGAGTATGAGTCACCAGTTTGGGGAGATTTTCTTTGTAGGCAGCAATATGTTCACTGCCCAGCTGTTATGTCTATTTCTAGGTCCCTCCCCTACTTGTCCTGTGCCCCTCTATTTGGGTCTGGTATGATTAGCATCATTTGGTTATATGATTGTGACATGAGAAACATGGGAAGATACGACTGTGGCAAGCAGTGACATAGCTGCCAATTCTAGCAGACATTCCGAGTAAATATCCTATGATACAAAAAAGTAACACGCATTTATTTTTAACACTGAATGTATGCATGGTCATGACTTTCATATATACATATATATATATATATATATTCGAATGTATTTATCTGCATCCTGTTTAGATTGCGTAATCACTTTCAGTTCTGTCTCCTGTGTCACATCCAGATGGCCGATCAGTAGCAACAGCTGTGAATATATTATGTCCTTGCGGCTGAGTTTAGCCAGTCTGCACCATGCCCGGTAGTTCATGGTACCGAGTCTGCTTCTACTGTTGTTTCACTTAAATGCCCAGTATTGTCTCAACGGAACTGGCTTTGACAAGTCTTTTTCCAAGCCAATGTGTGGGGCATTTAAATTGCATTGGTACCAATAGCAGGTATATTAATCCTGTGTCAATTGGTAGTAAATCTCATAGTTAGCTGCAGGAAAGCCCCCTACCTTTTAGGGCAAGGACAGTGCCTGTCAACTAATTCTGAGCAATTCATCTGCCCATGCAAGTCTGATCACAATTGACTTCAATTGGACAATATACATACGGGTCAATGCCCATCTCTCGTGTTACTAGATGGATAAAGTGATCCTGGTCCTTTTCGGTTGAATCAATATGCTTGAAATCCTAGTCCCATCACCATTCTTGTATTTTTATAATGACATGATCAGTACTGCTTCTTTGTTATCCACTGTGGAAGTGCCCCTAGGAGATAATCTCTTTTGTCTCAGTAATTTAAATTCCTGTTTGATCTGCATTCCATATTCCTGTGTTTAGTCTTCATTAGATAGAGGAATAGTGAATGGCAACTTGGGTGAGATCACCCTGGATTCTTCTTCCAGAACACAATATTAATGTAGTTGGTCACTGCAGACATATTAGGCATTGAAATAGCCCAGTTGTAATGTAGCTGGGTGCATCCTCCCATAGAATCTACAATGAACAAGAAGGTGATGGAAGAAATGAATGAATTAATCTTGTCCACTGGCAGTTGCTCATTTTACATTAAAGTGTATCATTCATAGTCCACTATGCCATTCTAGACCCAGACCAACCGTTAACCTGATCCGAAATGAACAGCCCAATCCAAACGGCCATGCCAGGTGCCCTCAAGAAGGGAACACAAGCAACCCCAAAAGTGTTTCAGCCTGCATAGGGCTCATCAATGAGGTATAGCTTCAGTCCTGTGGGATGGTGAACATGGGACCTGTTGCATCTAGTGCAGCTTCTTCCACAAGCTGCTTGTACCTGCCTTTCAGTCCATCATGTTCCTGGATTAATTCTTACATCATACTGCCACTAGAGCTGTAAGCAGAAACATACTTGTTAATACTATGTCGTGATTTGAGCATTGTGTTGTTTTCGTAATTGAATTGTTATAGAAAGTAAGGGCATCTGGTGGTGTTATATCTAAAGATATTCATAGCTGCAACATTATTCCTCTTGTGATTCTTCCACATGTTACTTTTCAGCCAGTTGCACGATAGTTTCATTGCCACGTCAAGTTAAAGAGGGTCGACGCTGCATTTCTTGGAGGGCACATATATCCAGTCTGACAGCTCACGTCAGTCCTATATATCTCTTGCTTAAGCTTCTCTCATGGAAGATGTTTATGGTGGGTGGCAGTGATACAAGAGGTTCCTTCAGTCAGTGGAAGTTAGGGCAATGAATTGCATCATAATGAGTGAATCACATGCTCTACTATCACGTGGACCATCAGTAATTGGGTCGTTTTCTATTGTTCTCAATCAATTGTAGTTTTACTTTTTTGGAACCAGTGAATCCATGCTCCCTTTTCACTTTTTTTTATCTCATCCACAGACATCTTCAACTATATGATGTGAGAGACATGTTCTCAACTAGACAATTCAATGAGCAGAATTTGAGTCATCGCCTTGATCACAATTAGATGACTTTCTTTGTTTTTTCAGTTCCTTGCTGCTTATGTGATGGCTTTCTATTGTGTTTTCCTACACTGCTGCATTCATTAGTTACAGTATTTTAGATTCAGAACCGTTCTGGATCAGTTGTATTCCATTGCTCTAGAAAAAAGGATATTTTCTTTACATTTCTTTTAGCACTCCATTGGAGTGTATCGCTTTGCTTGCACTCTCCCCTATTTCCGCCTGTCCACCCAAGATCAGTTCCATTTTACCTTCTTCCCAACTCCAGTCATCTGATCTTTTCCCTTTTCCTATCCACTTTTTTCTTTTCATTTTTTTTGGGATGACGACAACTGCTCACTTCTGCGTATTTCTGAGGCAATGCGCAGCTTCAGTCACCTCACCACTTTATTTTTTGTTTTTACTTTTTAATTCTTTACGCAAGGATTTGAAAGCTGCAAATTGCTACTGGGCCTTTCACTTCAGCTCATTTATGTGGAGTCCCTAACATAATGTATTTCTTAACGTATTAGTTCAAAAATGAGTGTCTCCATCTTATACAGATGAATTAAGGGTAACCAAATAAAATTGAAAAATGGCTACTAGGGGGAGGAGCCAAGACGGCGGCCAAAATGGCCGCATAGACGCCCGGCTCCGCCGCTCACCCTTTCCCCCCACACCATCCTGGCGTCGATCCTGCGTCCCGATTGTGGCCAAGTATGGATGAATGCCTGTGGACCCCGGCTGTGTTCCTCCGGCACGAAATCTGCCCTTGATAGCCGAGATCCGTCGTCCCAAACTTTCCGGCCCTTGCAATGAGTGCGCCGGGACCTCGAGTGGCGCTGCAGCCGGCGCGCGACTGAACACCATCGGCTCCGACGGGCCATCTTCGCCCGGTGATCTAGACCGGGACTTGTGACTGGACGTGGCCAGAGACGGCCGATCAGAGATTGGCGCTGGCACCCCGGAGCAGCCCAGCAAAGGATTACGCCGATGCCTGCTATCGATCGTAAGCTCGGCTACACCTACCGACGTACGGCTAGGCTTCCCCCTACCCCGTAGACTGCTGGCGACCGATGGATCTCCTTGCAATGCTGTTTCGAGGGAGAATTCGGATGCGCCCGGTAAGCGATTTGCAGCGCAGTGGGTGATTATGGTCTCGAGTGTGCCTGATAAGACCTGCTACTGTGCTGTGGGCATCGATTGACTTCCTGGCTACCGGTGGGGCTGCTTTCTCTCCTGCTCTGGGGTTCCTTGGAGGAGAGGTGCGATATATTGCTCTGTGAAGTGGCGATGGAACCCACAATGCGAGACATCCTTTTGGCCCTCACAGATTTGCACTCCGCATTGAGGTGTCGCTGGAGGTTCATTGATGACCCACAGATGGCGGCGAGTTGTACAATGGCGGACGGCCAAAATGTTGATCCGGAGCCCGACCTTTCCCGGTTTGCCGACGCTGAGGACTCCCTGAAGTGCATGGAACTAGACTGTGGACTTGGTGGGCCCTGTGGCCGAGCTTATGTGTCTGCTGACTTTCTCACCCTCCAGCTGGCTATTACCGCTCCTGACTTTCATTTCCCTGTTTTCTCGACGGCTAGTGTGCCATGGAGTTGCACTATCGCATTGACTTTTTTGCTTTTCCTTGCTGCCACATTGGCTCCAAATGGGACTGTGGACTCATTGAACCTGCCTTCCCATGATGTGCGACGCCTTACTACCTCGGCGCGGACCGGACAGGGCTGAACCTGGACTGTTTAAGTATTTGCTGGATGTTTTCGGTGCTGGATTGTGAAATGGCTTTTGGTTGTGTCTTGCAGTGATTGGGACGACTGTACATTGTTGTTTGCCCTCCATCATGGTGGGCTTATTTGTTTTTCAGGATGGGTGGGGAGGGGCGTGGCTGGGGCCGGAGCTAGGGCCCTCCTCCTGTTTTTCCCTTTTTCGGGGTTTCTGGGGCGACAGGCATGCCTATGGGGGGGTGGGCCGTGGCCTTCCGCTGCATGCAGGGTGGGGAGTGGGGCTGGGATGTGTTTTTGTTTCTTCTTTGTCTCTATGGCCCGCTTTTTCTTTCTTCTTTTCTTGTTCCTTCTCGATAAATCTTCCTTTTTAGGTTTTGCCTGGCGAAAGCTGCGCTTTCTGCGCAGCTTTTTCGCGCAGGCGAAAACCTGATGAGAACTGTAGTGCTGCTTGGTTCGGCCCTCGTCGTTCATTGGCTGGCTCCGTAAACGGAGCCTTGCCATTGGACGAGGGGCCTGTCCGTCAATGCCGGACCAGACACGGGGGCGTTCCCGACATTCTTTGGCTTTTGCCGACGTCACGGGACGCCGGGAACGCCCCCGTGTCTGGTCCGGCATTGCCGGCACTTCTGCGTCTCTCCTAACCCCGTGACTGGCCGGCCGGCCAATCCTAGCGCGGCCGGCCGGAAGTGCCCGCCCCCCGCAGCCCGGGGGAAGAAGGAGAAGAAGACAGCAGCAGTATGGCGGCGCCCGCGGGGAGACCGGAGAAGTGCCTCTCCAACCTGCCGCTCTCCACTCGCTCCCAGTAAGTGCCTCTCCAACCTGCCGCTCTCCACTCGCTCCCAGTCCCCTCTGACTGTTCTTTGTGCTCCGGGCCGGTCCCGCTCCGCCCGGCGCTGGCTCCGCTCCGGGTTTCCGCGCGCTCCGCGGTTCTCGGTAAAATGGCAGAGCTGCCGCTGAGCCTCGTGTCGGAGTGAGAGAGGAGCGGCGGCGGGCAAGGAGCGAACAGAAGGGCAGACCGGGCCAAGCGGGAGCGCACAGGACCCCAGTCAAGGCAACCCCCAACACTACCGCAGGCTCTCGGGCCTCCGCCCACTGGCAGCCCCCTTCGTCCCCGGCCACACCACTCCTCCTCTACCGATCACCGTCTCTCCTAGGACACAAGTGTCTAAGCGCGCAATAGGAGTGTGCACATGTTTTTGTTAACACCGCCAAACGTTTGCAGGAGTCTGTGTTATGTTACACACTGTGAGATCATGTTACCCGCAGTTTAAGATCATTTTCCCTACCCGAGGTAATAATTGCAAGCTAGTCGGACCCAGCCAAGATGGAAAGCGTATGCAAATCTTATCTCAGCAAATTTACATTTGGCATGATTTTTCTGTGCACAGTGGCAAAGCTCCCAGTCCCCTCTGACTGTTCTTTGTGCTCCGGGCCGGTCCCGCTCCGCCCGGCGCTGGCTCCGCTCCGGGTTTCCGCGCGCTCCGCGGTTCTCGGTAAAATGGCAGAGCTGCCGCTGAGCCTCGTGTCGGAGTGAGAGAGGAGCGGCGGCGGGCAAGGAGCGAACAGAAGGGCAGACCGGGCCAAGCGGGAGCGCACAGGACCCCAGTCAAGGCAACCCCCAACACTACCGCAGGCTCTCGGGCCTCCGCCCACTGGCAGCCCCCTTCGTCCCCGGCCACACCACTCCTCCTCTACCGATCACCGTCTCTCCTAGGACACAAGTGTCTAAGCGCGCAATAGGAGTGTGCACATGTTTTTGTTAACACCGCCGAACGTTTGCAGGAGTCTGTGTTATGTTACACACTGTGAGATCATGTTACCCGCAGTTTAAGATCATTTTCCCTACCCGAGGTAATAATTGCAAGCTAGTCGGACCCAGCCAAGATGGAAAGCGTATGCAAATCTTATCTCAGCAAATTTACATTTGGCATGATTTTTCTGTGCACAGTGGCAAATGAATGCAGATTTTTCTTTTCTCTTCAAGTCTACTTTTTGTCATGTAAATTGTTTCAAGAGTCATGCTTTTCCTGCAGGGAAAGCTTAAAACCTCATGAAGTGGCACATTTTTCCACACAACTTTGCAAAGCTTATTAGAAAAAAACGCAACTCCGCAGATCCCTGATCTATAGATTTATTACTTGTGACAGTTATTCCTACTTAGATAATAGCGTGTAAACAAATCTAGTCAACACAAATTGTAGCATGTCGGCATTGTAACTTATACACTGCAGCGAACTTCAAGCTGTATAAGTTCACACTTGTTTCAAGCACAAGTCTGAATCTCAACGTTTAACTTCTAGCTGCCTACGGATGGTGACATCTAAGCACGTTTTTGAAGTCTCCTGAAGATGTGACAATGTTTTACTTCTAGAAGGTGTAGGTAGGAGTATCCATAACGTCTGTGTGCTGGGCAGTGCAGGAAGACAATTCATTGTATTGACTTCTCCCACGCTCCTCTGATGCACGGCCGTTGTGGCCTCGTGTGGTTTCTGACTTGGCCTGTGTTTTCCGGCCTAGATTTCCAGACTGCGGTCAGTCTCTTTGTATGGGTGTTTGTCTGTGGTTTCTGGATACCATGACTTGTTTTGCAAGTTTGAGGTTTCCTCCATGTGATCTTCAGCATTGAAGCTGGTGCTAGTCACATTTGGCAGAGCATTACGTGTGTGTCTTTCAGGATATGGTGTATTTCTTAAGCTTTACACTAGGCGTGTCTCCCAGGATTTGCTGAGACAGGCACACCTTTTCACCATTTGTCCTGGCTAATTTTAGCTAGTCTGACACGGAAGTAGGAAAGGTGTCATGTGTTCCAGTGTAGAATTACTTAGCAACCTTTATCAGAAAGCAGTTCAATTACCAGAAAGCAGTTAAATTACCAGAGTTTATACCGTGTGCAAAAGTTGCTCTAAATTGACTTCATTGACAGCGCTCCAATAGATAGAAAACACAGACACTAAGTCGTCCAATGCCCTCAGTTGATGCAAAACTGTAGTCTTTCTTCTATGTTTGTGTCATTTGCGATAGATAAAGCTAGTGGCATTGTAAATGACAATGCCATTTATTTATGTTAAAAAAAACATAAATAAAAATAATGTCAAGAGCAATGCCAATAGCTCTAACTTTAACAAAGGCAAAACCATTGCATTGTAAATGCTTGTTATATCTTTCTTTGTAGTTGGAGTCGGGGGCTTGGGTTCCTTGGGAGGGTCATTGCTTGTGTCCTTTTATGTTACAAAATTCTGTTAACATTGCTCGCTTCGCGAGCGGGGTACTGTGGTTCAGTGGATTGTTCTCAGACTTGTATCCTTCTATTGTTCTCCCAATGGTGCGCTCAATTGAAGGCTACTATCCTGTCACATGAATAGCATGGTAAACGATGTCGTAATATTGCCTTAAGTCTGATCCTACAACTTTATTACAAACTGGAATCCTCCCACATCCTGTAATACTGTGAACAATTTCGCTCATTGACCCTGATTTAATGTAACCGGTCTCGCCGGATAACACAGTGCAGTTATCCTCTCTTGCACGATCTCTTGACATCTGGATGTTATTGTTTAATGGCCTTTTTGCCTCTATTTGCTTTGCACAAGTTGGAATCCTGAGGTCTCCTTCTACCTCGACAAATCTATAAAACTAAACCTTCGCCATCCTGTAGTTTATTGTATTCTGCACCACGTCATAACGGACACTCAGCGACCGCCTCTATTGCGTACTGTCTTCTTTATTCTTTTACTGTTTGTCATAGCTGCCGGCCCGACGGGGTTGTAGGCAGACGCTCTGTATGGTGCATTTGACGAATAAAGGTTTAAAAAAAAAAAAAATGGCTACTGTGCATATGCGTGTACCGGCGACTATCTTGTGGTAATTTTTGTTACAAATTGACAAAAACCATTCCAAGGTGGCTGCTGTGGTGTGCGGATACACAGGCCGCCTTTGGTTTTTATCAAACTATAAGTCACACCGTTTCACGATGGGCATCAGTGAGTGTGTATGCTTGCTCATGCACGCTGGTATCTTTAAATTATTTTTTGTTTTAGTTTGACAAAAAAACCTAGCTGGCCCCTATTGTGTCTGCAAGTATGGACTGCCATCTTGAAATGCTTTTGCCACAGAGTTAGCAAAGAATGTAAGCATGGCAAAGTCAACATGTTTACTTATGGCAAGACATGTTGGATTTGCCATATCTATTTACTAACTTTTTTCGTCCTCAAAGGTTCTACATCATGGAAAGCCCTTTTTAATCCAGGTAACACTTCACTGATTGCAAAATATTAGTAAAGATTTCTGGGTTGATGGCATTTCTTCCAACTGCTCCTCTTTTTCTACTGAAGGCACTATTACCTTAGTCAATTCGAAAACTGTTTGGGGGCCTAATGCAAATGAATAATTCCTGATGTATTTTATTTGTTTAAAAAATTCATGGCTTTGAAAGCTGCTCTTTGAAGTTATAATTGTCGAATTCGTTCTTGTTTGTTGTAAATTTGTTTGCTTGTGTTGAAATTTAATTATTTTTTTTTTCTTTTTAGCCTTTGCCAGAAAAATTCATAATGAAAGGAATGGTCGAGCGGTTTAATGACGATTTTATTGAGACTCGCAAAAAGGCATTGCATAAATTTTTAAACCGAATAGCAGAGCATCCTACTTTAACTTTTAATGAAGATTTCAAGGTTTTTCTTACTGCACAAGCATGGGTAAGGATAACATGTTTCCACTGTTGATGATCACTAGTTGAAGTATCAGCAGAGTTCTGTAGGTTCACACTTTTAGGTTTGGCCTAGACACATCTTTAAATATTTCATATGCCCTATGTTTTCTACATATATTATAAGAGCATGCATTAGAGCATGTCCCACACTACTCCAATTCCGCAAAAAATTGAAAACTTGGCTGTTCAATAAATAAATTCTTGGTATAGAACAGTGTTCTGAGCAGGCAGCTTAACATCTAGCTGGCAAATTAATCAGCGCCAAGACACCCTAGGGTATATGCTGCGCTTTATAAATGCCAATAAATAAATAAATAAATAAATAACAATAATACAGACATCCAGGTACAGAGGATTTGTGATCATCGCTTCTCCGGGCATTAGTCACATAGAGGGGCTTTGGGTCAGTTCTTTTCTATCATTGTTCATATGTGGTATGACCAAAATTACTTGAGAGGATGAATAAATATTAATTTAAAATCACTTTTTCAGCATAAAACAAAATGTAATTTAGCAGTTTCTTTAGTTTAATGGTAAATCAATGTAGGATGATGTTCTCAGTATGGACGGTGCATTTAACCACAACTTCCAGGGTTGTGTACAGCAGTTAAGGGTGGTGGCATCTCTGAAGGATTTTTACTCGCTGTGACGCTTAGCCTGAGCCACCCAGTGCAGTGATAATATCCTTTTAGGTATCACCCTTCGTAATAAGTGGATCAACTGTCTATGGCTACGGATCACTGACACCTAGATCTTGTAACCCTTGCTATTTAAATGTTACACTTCTGATGACCTGCTGATTATTCCCACAAGTTTTAACAATTATGTGTCAGCCCAAGATTGGCTGAGACGTAATCCCTCGAAAACTAATCTTCTAAGGGACTGTTAAGAATCCCGCCGTGCACCTGATCTGATCTCAGAGAAATGCTGGGAAAATTGGATTTTTGGGCAACAACTCGAGATTCATATACTAGGAGGCAGAGCTCTCCAATGTGGTAAATGAGGGGTTCTCTCTACTAAACAGAAAATCCTCTGCGCTATCTTGAGTAGTCTAAAGCCATATATTTTGAATTATCCCAAATTGAACTAAGATAATAACAGCGACTCTATAGCACTGCAACAAGCCATCTCACTAAAGCATTCTCATGGTGTTCATAGTACTGTCACTGGAAAAGGAGTACAATTTATCACTCTCTATTGCCCACTGGTCATACTATAACGTTTTCCCTGGATTTCTTAGAGATAGGCTCCTCAAACATGACTCAGACTCTTTCTACTCAGCCCGAGCCAGGCTGCTTGCAATTACTCAATACAAACATGCCAGGATGGGTGACATAGCATTCAGGTTTGAAGCCTCTACTCATTGAAACAAACGGCCACATAATATCATGCAAGTTGCAGATTACCAATTTGCGAACAGCCTCCTCTCTCATTAGATTCCTTTAGACTAAGCTTTAGTTTCTGAGGCGCAATGGTTGGCTTTAATCTGTTGACATGTAATATGATACTTTAGCTACATTATATCAACTGATTTCTGTGGACCTATGTCTTTGCCATTGATATGCATGTTTGATTTCGTCAACTTTCAGTGTTCTTTTTTAGCCTTTATTTTCGTTTTGTTTTTACTTAGGAACTAGCCTCTCACAAGAAGCAAGGTCCTGGTTTCCTCGAGCGCATGGGTCAATCAGTTCGGGCTGTAGCATCTTCCATGAGAGGAGTTAGAAATCGACCAGATGACATTGCAGTAATAAGTGATTATGTTGATATATTCAGTCAAAAAACAAATGCTCTAGACAAAATTGCTCAAAGAATCTACAAGG
This sequence comes from Lissotriton vulgaris, assembly GCF_964263255.1. Lineage (NCBI taxonomy): Eukaryota > Metazoa > Chordata > Amphibia > Caudata > Salamandridae > Lissotriton > Lissotriton vulgaris. The sequence continues at coordinate 683,918,956 of NC_141685.1, read as the reverse complement.
AAGAAAAAGGTAGGTACTGCATACGAAATTAATATAAATATGTAACTTTGGAAAATTGAAATTGTTATATCTTGGAAGCCAGTGGTCACTGTTGAAGGCAGTATCAACATGTAAACAATACCATTACAATTATAAACTCTTGAGTTATTTCCATAGATTTGAATATGTATGTTGGTTGGAGGGAACAAGTCATGATGGAAAGAATACATTTGCTATTCTCTTGGGGAGAAAAGTCACTGTCTGCATGTGAGCTGTGGCTAAACTCCCACTCTGCTGAAACACAATTGAACCTCAGAGACTACCGGTCTTATAAAGTGTTACCTTGGCTTACCTTGAATAGGTTATGCTGTTCAGCAAGCAAAGTGCTCCTAGAGATATGTGACTAATAAACTAACCAAACAGCTTTTTAGTAAAAGAAACTTGATAGTGTTACCCAGGATGAAGTAAAAACAAATAATAATTTTACACCAAGGAAGGAAAATTGATACGGGGACCATAAAGAATCTTTTTGTTTTGGAGCGATAAATGTGCCTCAGTCGGCTTGAATACAAAAAAGTTAAACCTAAAATCATATTTCCAATATCCATCAAAAGTGCTTTTGAAAAGAATTCCTAAACAATGTACTTATCAAGCAAATGGAAATATTCAAATGTTCAATACAAAGAAAATAATCTGTTATCCAAGACAGAGTACCTAGTTTATACTGTAAGGGGGTCACATCTCTAGGATGTTGGAAAAGTCTGGTAGGGCTGATGTGATGTGGGTGTCGCAGAATGTCTCCAGATGGTCACTTTGCTGCTGGCTTTTGGATGTACATGCTGGCAGTGTTGCTTCCAGGTATTCAACTCTTCCAACTGCTCCTATTCTGTATTTCCACTAGTTCCGAAAATCATGTTTGCCGGGCCCACTGAGGTGCTATTAAGATTAGTGCCATTTGTGCCTGATTGTGTTTCTGTATCACTTGCTGTTTCTTATGATGTTAGCCCCTGTCTTCAGACCTCTTTCCATTTAATTTATCTATGACCAACACCTATATGAGGAAGTTCTTAACCCAAACCGATTGGTTTAGGACCTTGACTTAATGCCTCCATTAATTATAGAAAGGATGTCCAAATCAAAACAGAGTGGTCAGTACTGTACTTGTATTCATATTCTTACATCTAATAGCGGGTTGGCTTTTCTTAAGTACCCAAGGGCTAACTGTGGTTCCTTCAACAGGAATTCCTAGGATCTGGTAGTGGTTTCCAAGAAGCACCTTGCATGGGGATATAGATTTTCCCCGCCATGTAAAAGGTGTTATGTTATGTTATGGTATGTTATGTTGTGTTAATAACTATTTATAGAACGCACGTACACCCGTAGGTTTCATGGCGCTATTATAGAGAGACAAAATACAATCCCTAAGCGTAAAACTGCTTGATTAGCCACGTTTTCAGGGACTTCCTAAAAACCAGAAGATTGTCACAGTTCCTGAGTGATCAGGGGAGGGAGTTCCAGAGAGTGGCCGCCAGATAGGAGAAGGAGCTTCCTCCTTTCCTTTTTCTGTTGAACGAGGGGATGGTAACTAGACTAAGATGGGCGGAAAGCAAGTTGCGTTGGGGTTTATAGTTGGTTATCATGTTTCTTATAAATTTAGGGCCGTTTCCGTGCAGTGCTTTAAAAGCAGTGCAACCCGTCTGAAAGGCGATCCTTTGGGCCATCGGTAACCAATGTAGTTTTTCCTTGCCAGGTCTAGCTGACTGCCATTTGGGTTGTTACCATATAAGTCTGGCCGCCTGATTTTGGACCATCTGGAGTCGTTTTAGCAGTCCAGCTGGAAGGCCACGATATAGAACATTCGAGAAATCCAAGCGAGAGAGTACCAGGGCTATTACTACCTGTACGAGTGCTGAATGGGTCAGCAGGTGTGCGATTTTCCTGATTTTTCGTAATTGGAAAAAGCTAGAGGATACAACAGCTCCCACCTGTCCTTTAAGTGACAAGTCGGCGCTAAGAATGACCCCTAAGCTTTTGACCGAGTGGGAAGCCGTGGGCGGGGAGCCCATATCGGTCGGCTATAAATGTCGGCCCCAGCTGATCTCACTCTCCCCGGGCAATACTAATTCTGTCTTGCCCGGGTTGAGTTTGAGATGGTGTGAATCCATCCACCTCTGTATGTGAGACATTGTTGCCTGGACTCATCAGCAGAGTCCGGGGAGTTCAAGGGAATTATCAGCTGCAGATCGTCGGTGTAGTTGAAGATGGTAATTTTAGGGTTTTTTAGGGAATGTAGCAGAGGTCTAAGGTACAGATTACATAGAAGTGGTGAGAGTGATGAGCCTTGAGGCACCCCACAAGAAGAAGGTAGCCTCAGTGCTGTAAAGGTATACTAAAAAGAGCACAGCAAGTTTCAGATTACCTAAATAGTACTACATTACACAAAGTTAAACATTTCTTGTACACAATTCAACAGTATATCGATAAAACGTATCTAAAAATATTCACAACGTAAAGTCCTAGGAGTTTAAGCACTTTAAAGGTTTGCCAAGAAAATGTTTTTTCCACAAACCACGGAGTCCTAGCTCTCCGTGAGCTTAAGTTCAATCAACAAACACCTGGGCCCACAAAAGTCTTTTTGGATGTCTAATGGCTCCTGCTTTGCAATTGTGTCACTTATTCACACAAGGGGATCACCTGCCAATATCCCTGCCACATATACATAGAGAGAAGACTGGAGAGCCAAATCACAAACTGTTACTGCAACAGAAAACTCTCATTGGAGGGTGGGAGATGTTGATGTTTGGGTCTTCTCCCTTCCATGTCTGACTCCAGGATCCTCTAGCTGGGATGGATTTTGTCTCTTAGTGCAAAGCATCAAGAACCCAAGGGGTGCAGTTTAAATAGTGGTGCATCTAAGATGGCTGATGTGATTTCCTAATCTTGAGCGGTTTCCAAGTCTCGCAAGATTTTGGGAAACTACTGTATAATGAGTCATTCTTGATTTGTAGACGTGCTGGAGCCCCTCAAGGGGTCAGAATCCAGTGATGTTTGCATATTTGTAGACAGTAGTCAAGTTTTATAATGAAATAAAGGTGGCATGTATAACACATAGGTGCATGGCAACTAGTGAGTATGAATAAAATGCAAATGCTACTAAAACAAAAAGTATTTGGAGCATGCATTAGCCTACCTAATATGCGGGTGGTTTCCAAGTCCCCCACAAATGGGATGATCGGAGATTTCAAAGTAGACACCAAGAGAGCGACCTACAGGTTGCCTTTTTCTGCTTGGGCTGGAGGGTGGACGCCAATGTACCCTGGGTAGTGGACACCCATATCCCCTGCAGGTTCCTGACATATTACCTGACCTAAAGTTATAGCCTGCCTTTACTGTTCTATTCATGATTTTCTATTTGTGTTTATGTGCTGTTGAAGCAGACTTTCACACAAATCAATAAAAAGTGTGTCCCTTATATTGCAATTTGTGCACTCCAGTAACTTCCCAGCCCTCTAAATCTCGTTTCTTCTCAAAGTTCTCAGATAGATAAAGTTCCCATCTGTTAGATCTGGCTGCTTTGACGTGTTTTTCCCCTGATTTTTTTTTTTGCTCCTGACCTCCTGTTTTTGACTGTCTGTTCCATTTCTTTTTTGCTGGTTTTAGACCTCTCAGTCAATCAATTGTGTTTTTGTTAAGCATGACTACTCACCCGTAAGGGTCTCAAGGTGCTGCGGAGGAGAGGTGCAGGTTCCAGTCCATCAAGGAGGGTGTCTGTCGAAGAGCCAAGTTTTGAGGTTTCGCGTGAAGCTGGGGAGTGATGTTGTCTGTCTGAGGTGGAGCAGTAGGGCATTCCAGGCTCTGACCGCGAGGAAGGAGAAGGAGCGGCCTCCTGATCTGGTCTTTCTGGTGCGGGGGACCACGGCGTAGGAGAGCTGGGCTTCACTTTACCACTGTTGAACAGTGCTTAAGTGCAAGTGCTCCCTGTGTAAATTGTGATTGTGAATGATTATCTATGATAGGCATATTGAATTTACTGGTAAGGTCCTAGTAAAGTGCACTGTGTGCCCAGGGCCTGTAATTCAAATGCTACATGTGGGCCTGAAGCACTGATTGTGCCACCCACATGAGTAGCCCTGCAACCAGGTCTCAGACCTGCCACTGCACTGTCTGTGATTGCAGTTTTAAACTGCCATGTCGACCTGGCAAGTGCACCCACTTGCCAGGCCTAAACCATCCTTGTTTCTACTCATGTAAGACACACCAAAGATAGGCCCAAGGTAACCCTATAGGTAGGGTGCAGTGCATGTGAAAGGTAGGACTTGTACTAGTGTGTGTTACATGCCGTTTTTCACTATTGCAAGGACTACGTCCCATAGGTTCTCATTGGAGCTGCTTTGTATTCTCCTATAAGCGTAACTTCCAATTGGGAAGAGATCAAGATTTGGAGTTTGGGGTCCCTTAACTCACAATTTTAAAATACATAATTTAGTGAAGTTGTTTTTTTAAATTGCTTGTTTGAAAATGCCACTTTTAGAAAGTGGGCATTTTCTTACTTTAGCATTCTGGTTTAGACTGACAGTTGTGCTGTTTGAGCATTTTCTCTAGGCAGTCACACAAAGGGAGCTGAGGGGTTCCTTGCATATCCTGATGGCCCATCATCAGGCTGATGGGTCTTTTTGAGCTAGAGTGGTGGGGGAGTTGTCACTGACCTCTTAATATGGATGTACCTGTCCTCACACAAAGCTGTCTCCAAATCTGTGTAGTCTGTCTGGAAACAGGTCCGGGGAAAGGCAGGGTCTTGTGCACCACAAAGACTTTCCTTTGAAGTTTGCCTACTTCAAAGGCAGAAAAAGGTATAAGTACTGGAGCTGTGACACCATAACTTCAGAACACTTCTGGACTAAGACGAAATTCTGCTAAGAATAAGAGCTGGAGAAGCTGTACGAGGGGAGCTGCCACTCTGCTTGTTTGTGTGTTGTACTGACCTATTGTTTGCTGCTTCTGTCTTGGTCAGTGAAAGGATTGGACTTTGCTTTTTATATCCTACTTGTCAAGGTTCTCCAATGGCTTGTGTGTACTTGCTTCCTGTTAAGAAGTCTCAGGGCCATCAAAGACTTCACCTGCATCCACTGAACTCCTGCTGTGGGTTCTGACATGCCAAGTGGTGGCAATTCCAGTTCTGGGCCATTGAAGGGGATGTATGATGCCGCAACGCAAACAAAAACACTGCACACCATCACATCGCATGTACCGTTACATTGCATGTATCTACCCCGCAAACATTACATCGCATCCCGCCTTCACACACATGGGAAAGACCTTCACAGTGCACACAAACACCACGCATCATATTACATTGCCAAATCTTCGCCAACGGCCCCCCAAAACACACTTCTATGCCCTGGCGCAAAACAGTAATGTGTATAAACGACCCAACACAATTACCTAATATAGAAACTTACCAAAACACACCACGACCCCAGAAAAGCTAAAACAGTACCATATACTTTTAGCTCTGAGCCCTAAAGCCTAAGCCTAAAACACTATCCTATACGACCCTTAACCCAAAGCCCTAACCCATAAGCCTAAAACACAACCATATAAGACCCTTAACCTTAAGATCTAAAAACCCTAACCCTAAAGCCTAAAATACTACCATATACTACTATTAACCCTAAGCCCTAAAGCCTAAAACCCTCCCCCTCCACTACACTCCCCATCAACTACCCTAAACCCTAAAACACCACGAGTACAACGCTGTCCTTACCTGTCTCTCGCCATTGTTCCAGAAGTGTTGTCTCCCCGCCGTCCGTGTCCGTTGTAAGCACCCGCGATGTAATGACGCCTGCGATGTAATGTCATCTGTAGTGAACGCATGCGTTGTAACGTTGTGTGCGTTGTGATGGCACGCAACGTTAACGCTTGCGATGTGGCGGTCGTTCACCATTGGAGGTGGTTTTGCTGCAAAGGACTGAAGAAGATCCGTGTATCGACCTCCATAGCCTGTTTTCCTGATGCAGCACCGGGGTGCAGCTGGAAAATCAGCACATCGCTGCGGCCGAAGAAATTACGCAATGCCTGATATGCAGCTGAACGATTGCTGCAGCGTGAGTCATGGGCACTGTTTCATCGATGTCCGTGGCACCTGCTTCGACTCTGATGCAGTTCCCGCTGTATGACTGAAGAAATCGGCACATCACCTGCTTGTGGCTGGAACATTGATGCAGCACCTGTTTCACTACCGCTGCATCGCTGCATCGACCCAATGTGTCTGGATTTTTGATGCATCGCACCTGTGCACCAAGTTTTACATCATCATTTCCCATCAGTAAGGAACCAAGGCTGCATGTCTGGAAAACTAACACACCTTCCCTCAGAGTAAGGGACCGACAAATCACCTGCCCCTTACAGTAAGGAACCGACACATCACCTCCCCTGCGCTGCAGTAAGGTACCAACTCATCAGCTCCCCTGGCAGCAAGGAACCGACTCATTACCTCCCTTGGAAGTAAGGAACAGATGCATCACTTTGGTTTTCTGGAGCCTCACCTCACCCCCCCTGAGCCTGTTTTCATCTTTGATTTGATGTATCCCAGGTACTTTGTGATAAAGGTGATGCATTCATAGCTTCCTATGGATTGAATTGTTTTGAACCTTTTAAAAGTAATATCTTGATTTGTGTTGGATTTTTTAGTCGTTTTAGTCTTGTTTTACTCAGATAAATATTGGTTATTTTTCTAAACTGGTGTGGTGTCCTTTTGTAGTGTTTTCACTGAGTTACTGTGTGTTTATGTACAAATGCTTTACACATTGCCTCTGAGATAAACTTGACTGCTTGTGCCAAGGTACCAAGTGGGTGAGCAGAGGTTATCTTTGATGTGTAACTCACTTACCCTGACTAGAATAAGGGAAAGCCACTGCTAACTAGAGACCCCCATTTTTAAGACCATCTTTATGGTTTCCCACCAACCCATTGGCTGCAGGTGTTCTGTGATGGAGAAATGGTAAGTCACACCAGCATGCTGTTACATCGGTTCATATATGAAGAGATGAAATCTGTTTCACCTGTCCGAGACTGAATTCTTAGGAAATCAAATCCTGGAGAACATTGCAAAGAGAGACCCTTGCCTCTACCTTGGCAGTCGTGCTGTTCATGGGGTTTGTTACTCAATACTATGTATCATGGATAAGGGAGGAACATGGTGGCCGCCACCTGAACGGCCGCGGCTCGGCTCCCCTTGTAGTGTAGTTCCTATTTTCCCAATAGGCCATGCCCATTGGAATAACATAAACAGTAGTATCGACGTAGAAGTGCGGATCTTCCAGACCTCTACTGACTATGCTAAACTTAATTGGGTTTGTTACCAACTAGCTCAGAGGTCATTGGAAACTTTCTTGACTGAATAGGAAGTGATCAGCTTCCCTGGCACAGCCAAGAAGGGATTCAGTTTTCCAACAACCGTGCAACATGACAACTTTGCTCCTCAGATAAGAGTCAATCTCTAGAGTCGTGTGAAACAATAGACAGTTATTTTACTCAGTACATATGTACAGTACATATGTACAGTAGCTTTCCAGTTTAAGAGCATGCGGATGCTACTTGTGGAACCTGACAAGTCAGTTTGGGGTAGGCTGTTGGGAGAAATGGTGAGAGCTGTAGGAGGAGGCAAGGCTTTTCTGTACAATTTTGGGTCCCCCAGATTCTTTAAGTGGGTACGTCTGAAGGTTTTGAGGGCAGCTCTGGAGTTGTGGCACAGGGCGAGACTCAGTTGGGGGATAGGCTATTACCCGGTCCTGGCACCAGTCTGGGAATGGCCCAGAACCCCTGAGTGTCTGAGAGACATTCTAGTGTTGCTTATAAAGAGGGCAGGCATTAACACCTGGATGGAGTTGGTGGATTCCGAAGGAGTACATCCCTGGGAATATTTGAGAGCTAAGATAGGCACAGGACTATCTAGATTCAAATACTTACAGCTAGTGTCTTGGTATGATGCGGAGAGAGAGGAAGTAAGGGGAAATGGAGAGATTGAGAGGCGGTGTCAATCTGCTCTCCCAATTAAAAAGGAAATCTCGATATGGTATTATCATCTACTAGAAGCTGAAGATCTAGCAATTCCTTCCCCAGAGGCGGTATGGAACAGAACCCCCATAGAATCTTCGGTAGAGTCCCTTTTTGAGCCATCATTAAAGACATTATATAAGTATATAACACCTGCCTGCCTGAAAAAGAATACCTTTTTTGTCATTAATAGACTCTATTATACTACTGCAAAGATAGCATAGTTCGCTCCAGTACCTCCACCCTAATGTCCAAGATGTCATACACTTCTAGTTAATGACCTCCACGTCTTTTTTGAGTGCTCAGAATTGGAATCTTTTTGGAAAGAGGTGGGTGACTCACTTCGGGACATTTTTAAAACCAGGGTTGATGTTAATCCCTCCTTAGTTTTATTCAGGAATGATGGATTCTTCTGTCAGACAGGCTCACAGCGAGATAGAGGCCTTTTATTATATATGATTCTGTTGGCGCGGAGAGAGCGAGCTGTAAGAAATGGAAAGATCCCCTCCCACCAAAGAGAGAGGACTGTCTCAAAGCCTCGTTTGCTGTGGCCCGGCTAGAATATGAAGGCGTAGAGGATAAGTCATTAAACATCTGGCATCCTTTTATCAGTTGGGGGCGAAGCTTAAGATTGATCTAGCTGGTCCTATGATTACACCAAGTCCCGTACAAAAGGGGATGGGTCGGGTGACCCAAGCGGGTGCGGTAAGCCGAGAGGTCCTCAGTTAACGGAAACGGCTTCATAAGATCCGCAGAGGCTTAAAAGGTGAGATGAGGACAAATAAAAAAAAATAAAAAATACTAGGTATCATGGTTCATCACAACTAAAATACACTCCTTGCCTGAACGTGGGGAAGGAATGAAAGGGATCATGTATTTAAGTGCTCTTCCATTTCTGTCTCTGTTGAACAGGAAAAATGTATCTCTTTTCACCATACTGAAAACGAGAAACCAAATAATGAATTTCCTTTTACGAAAGCCATACGTTGGAGAAATATGAAGTATTTGTTCCTTCAAAGGTGCCTATGTGGAGTAACAGAGTATTCATAAATATTTCCAGCACCACACTATAGAGGAAAATGATGTCTAGTTGCGTTTTATAGTCCTTTTATATTGATTTACTTCTGTAGTTTACATGTAGTCATTACATAATAGTTTTTCTATGAATGCTAATGTATTTTTGTTCTCTTCCAAGAGTATTTAGAGCAGATGAAGGAATATGGACCAATCTTTACGTTGTGGTCTGCATCAGAAGAAGATCTGGTATCATCACTAAAAGGCATTGCCAGCTGCATAGATAAGTGTTGCCTAGCTACCGAGCAGCAAATGTCAGGTCTCTCCTCAAGCCTTATTCCAATTACACATGAATATGTTCTCTACGGTGAAATGTTAACGGTAGGTTTGTTATGCTATTTCTATTCTGGTACAATTTGAGAATAAAATTGCCTTTATTAATAAACATGCTAAGGATCAATATATGAATTATTTTTACATTTTCTTTTTATGAATGTATATTATTGATTACTTGTGTGTCCAAAATATTTTTGCAGGCTTGGTTTCTTTAACAAATGCTGCATACAATAACCCAGTTTTCTGTGTGCATATGCATGCTGTCTTTCCATTGTTCTAATTTTCTCAATTGCATATCTTTATTTATTGCAGTGGTTCCTATATTGGTGAGTGGAAAAAAGATATTTACCCAAGAATGATACCTTAAGTAGTTAGAAAATTAGATTTCTGTCACTCTGGTCTAGGCACAGTTTTGATTATTAACTGACAAAAAAGAGGGGTAGGAGGATCAAGTCCCACTTCGACCTCCTTCAACGCCTATGAAACCACTACATAGAAGACGGACTAGGTGCTTATAGAATGCTAAAGGTTAAAGAGCTATGGGAATCAAAAACAAAGTAGTTTCAGCACTCTATTAGCAAAATAACAATACTTTTGAACATAAAAAAGTCATCCAGATTCAGTAGATGTTTTTCTTCTTTCAATTTACTGCTTTCTGAAATACTACGTGTTGCCTGATGAACATAACAATTGCCATATACTTGAATCCGTGAAGAAGTCTCCTAAAGAAACGAAACGCGTTGGCTATGATGAATTCAACTGTCAAGATGTTTCTGTATCATGAATAAATAAAGAGAAAATTGGAAGAAGAAAAACATCTATTGAATCTGGATAACTTTTTTCTTATGTGCTATTGCTTTTTCAATACTTACTGGAAGTGCATATATGTTCAAAAGTGGAAATAATTTAATTTACAGGCCCTATGCACATGCAGTGCACTTTCCTAGGGACTTAAAAGTAAATAAAAAATGCCATTTGTAGATAAGCCAATGTTACCACATTTTAGGGAGAGAGCACAGGCACTTTAGCACTGATTTGCTGTGGTAAAGTGCACAGTGTTCTAAAGCCAGCAAAATGAAGCCATCAAAAAGGGGAAAAGGAAGGCAAAAAGTGTGGGGGTGACCCTGCAGAAATGCCCATATCTAACAGACCTCCTATAGTTGTTTGTCAACTCGTGTGAAGACTATTATTTTTCGATTGCATTTGACATGGGTGTTTAGTGTTGGTGTGAGATATATTAATGAGTGGGTATATTTTGTAAACTAAGTGGTGTGGCAAGGTCCAGTTCTGGATAAACCCTTCTAAAGGGGCCTGTGACCTTTTTTCTCTGGTCCATTCCTCTGTGTTCTCTAGTGCCTCAGTTGGAAGTAATGTAAGCTCTCCAATGCCGGGACACCATAGGCACTTTTAATGTCCTCAAATGAGCCAGTATTGCCCCTATTTTGAAGGTTCCTTAACCTATGACTCACCCCGGCCCTCCAGTGGTGAAACAGGATCTATCTAAACCTATATGGAGGTTTTCATTTTCAAAGAGCAGAGTTCAAGGAGACAGTGGAATCATTAAGCCTGCATAGCATGTTAGCTCATCCCCTTCATTCATGGTCAAGCTTGTAATAGGAAAACTGTATGGTATGTCCCCATAATGAAATGTTCGGACCTAGTGGACCTCTTTTAATGGCCGATTTTACCTAGATTTTGGTCAATAAAACAAATGATATTGATCTTCTCTTTAGTCATTCTACTGTATATCTAACCTGTGACATTTGAGAATAGTCAAGGAGATATAGCACTGTCAGCCCACTTCGACTGTAGTGTCTGGGTCACTATTGCCATGTAAGTCTCGGTTTCGCATTATGAAGGAGTTGCAAACTTCCTGGAGGCAGATAATGACTCTCAGATCAAGAGGCATAGGGATGGCCTAAAATAAATGCAGCATCTTGTAGTATCATCATCTTCCAGGTTGCAGTCCAACCTACCCTGGAGAGTGCATAATTTTCCCATGACCTGGACCCCACCTTACTTTCTTTCATAAAGGCAGAGTTCTCCTTAATACAGATCTGCTAGTGTGAGATCAATCCCACACCAAGATAGTCCAAGATAGTGGCTCCCCTAGATCAACCACCAGAAAGGAGTATTTGAATATAGTTTCATTAGTTTAGGGCACCTTGTTAAGTTCACTCTTTCATACTGAATTAGCACACTCAGGAAGTGTGCTAATTCAGCAACAGCTCCCTGAGAGAGTGGCAGGAGTCTTCAAGTAATACGAGAAGGTCATCAGCAAATGCTGTAAGCTTAACTGTATCTTGCTAAAAACTGATGTAGTTGATCAGAGAATTGGCTTGAATTCTTTACATGAGGAGCTCTGTTGTAAGTTCAAATAAGAGGAGACAGCAGGGCAATCCTCCAATATGCCGTTCTAGATCAGGACAATACCTGAGTGCTACACATTCACCCTAGTTTTTGCTCATGGTACCTCATTTTTCGCAAGGACCCATACTCAAAATCGCATCCCAAACTCCGTCTGTTTTAGGCTGTCTGCAATCATACCTCAATATACAAGATCAAATACCTTTTCAGCATCTAAGAACAGTAGGACAGCATCTCTCCCTCTTCTCCTTACTACTAAATCATTGAGATGAAGGGCCTTCTTAATTCCATCGCTAGTACTGCAGCCTTGGATACATATTCTTTGGTCTACATGGATCCGTTCAAGGAGCACTGCTTCTGATGTGTTAACTCTCCTAATATTTCTTTGGTGATTAGAAGGGTTTTCAGGAATTTCCAGTTAGTTCTGCACAGTTCGGGTAAAGCGAGAGAATCCAAAAAGGAGTGCCTGACTACTGTGTGGAGAAATGTGATATACTCTTACCCAAGTTCTTATCCAAACTCATCCACCCTTCACAAGTGGGCTTCTTAAAAAACTTTCTATTACTTTCTATTTCTATTACTTTCTAGTGATAATATGCACATCCTAGCTCATATACTAGAGAAAGCTAAATTTGCCGACTCCCCAACAGTTGCAATCACCATAGACGCTGAAAAGGCCTTTGATAAAGTGGACTGGTCTTACTTGGAAGCAGCGCTAGATAAATTTAAATTAGGGGAGAATTTCATTTGTATGGTGATGGCACTCTACTCCAATCCCTCAGCCAGATTTAGAGCGGGTGGCTGCCTTTCATCCGCATTCAAACTAGAACAAGGCACAAGACAAGGCTGTCCCCTTTCCCCTTCTCTATTCCTGCTCGCTATTGAACCTTTCGGATCGGATTAAAGGGATAGGCTTTGGCGATTTCACAGTCAAAATTACAGCCTACGCGGACAATGTCCTAGTGATATCTGAAAACGCTGAGGCTGCAATACCGGCTCTAATGTCCTCAATAGCAGACTTTTCCATAGTGTCTGGTTACAAATTAAATAAAGATAAGACTGAAGTAAAACTCTTGAGCAACATTGGTGACAAAGACATTATGGGTGTTTCAGGCTTACTTTGGCAACCTAAATGCTTCAAGTACCTGGGAAAGAAATTTGAGGAAGATCGAATCAGCACCTTACAAACGAATGAAAACTCCCTTCACAAAAAGATATCCACCCTGCTGGATGGATGGTCCCCGAAATTTTTATCATGGTGGGATAGGGCTGAATCTTTGAAAATTATGATAACCCCTCTAGTTAATTACCTTGTCTGCATGCTACCAATGCGCCTATCGAATGACTTCCTGAAGAAGGTTTATAAACTTTTCAATACATTTCTATGGCAGGGTAAGAAACCTAGAATCTCTTTGAGTAAACTTCAGCTACCCAAAGAAAAAGGAGGCCTAGGTCTCCCGAATTTTAGGAACTACCAGACTGAATATTTATGTAAACAGGGGTCTAACTGACTTCTCCCACAACTGGACTATAACCCTGTCTGGTTGGACATAGAAAAAGCGATCATTAATAGCATGCCTCGCTCCGCTCTCCTAACAGCTGATGTCTCTGCCTTCCCTCATTCCAAATACATTCTGCTCAATACCAAGAGTGCCCTGCTGAGTCTAGAACGGGTATCCAAGGCCAAAATCAAAGTTAACAAGTCCAACCTGCTCATGGAAAACAGACATTGACTGGTGCATGCTCCAGAAGAAAACGGTTTATGTGGCCAGGGGTTGTCCCTGGAAGTGGGCTGCAATATGGTCCAACTGGAAGGAATTCAGGGGTCATATATGCAAATCCCCCCAGGTTGCCCCGGTTGACGAACCACTCTCATTGTTGACTGCTTAGCGATAAACTGCAATGAGTATTTCCAACCTTACATGTCCTGTCATCTTTGGCTTCCTAAGGTACAATTGTATGTAATGTATTGTATTACTGTGACGATCACCACTGTTTTCTGCAACGTTAATAAAAAGAATTAAAAAAAAAACAAGTCCAACCTGGCCTCCTTATGGTATAATCAGAGTTTAAAGGTAGACGGCAGGTCACTCTACTGGGATCACTGGTCTAAAAATGGGGTAAATCTAGTCAAAAATCTATTTACAGGGTCATTGCCTTGACCCTTCTCTGACCTACAGATCCGACACAGGCTTATAACCTATGGATTTTTATAAATTTCTAAAACTCAAATCGCTCATTTCATTATGCTCCATTACTCCCTCTGACCCTTCGTTAGCTGGCAAGCTTACTCAACTTGTGAAAGCTGGGCATACCGTTTCCAGGATATATAAACTCCTCTCTCCCAACTCACAAAAATCCCATAGGAAATGCGAGACGTCAGGGGAAAATGAGATAAACTCCTCTAAGATCCCATTTGAGTGGGAGATGATCCACCTTGCCCCTTTCTCTAACAAAATCTCGCCTATATTCTCACAAACCAAAAATAATGTTAATTAACAGATCGTACTGGACCCTGGAAAACATTTTCAAGCTTGAACTCAATGACAGCCCCACGTGTTGGAACTGTAAATCTCACGTGGGTAAATTGGTCCACATGCTCTTTTATTGCCCTGCCTTAAAAACCTACGGGTGAAGGACCAGGTTTTAGAACCTAGCGGCGCCATGGAAAATGCCCGATGCCTTCGAGTTTCCCTGCCTTGACAAACAGAGACACGGGATGCTTCTTGATGACGTCAAAGACCAAAGTTTATTGGCTGCAACCAGGAACAGAGATCTACGAAGCACAACACGGGTGGTTCGCTAGAGACTGCACAATTTCAATGAGCGGAGCATGGTCTTTTATGCCAAAAATCACATTCCAAAGGTGGCATCGATTACATACAAACTAGCCAATCACATGGTGACATTTCAAACATATCGCATGACGACGACACCCACTTTCCGTTGTCCAGCCCACCAGAAATGACCAAGCACATTCCAATTTCTTGTTCGATCAGGCCAGACAAACCCATCATAAAACCTCAACCCAAATCAGTGATTATGTTGTAAAGGAAGGAGCAGAAACAGATTGGAAGCAAGATAGAAAGGTGGGTGCAGTGTGCTGCAAACTTTGGCATGTCCTGCTCTTTGATCTTTATCTGACCAGCTGCTTAACAAGGAACTGGCTCAGCGAGGTCAGCCTCAGGCAAGGGAGTCAGTTCGGCCAGGTCATTCAGAAGTCAGCTAAGGTGTACGTGTCCCAAGGACTCGTTCGGCCGTAGTCATCGGCCTATGTGAGGGCAACCACACAAAATGGCTGCCGTTCACAAAATGGAACCCGGAGGTTCAAACTAAATCTCTGAATACATAGTGTTCTCATTGATCGATTAATGCGAAAACACTCGTACATACCGCACTTGTGATTTGCGGTCCGCTGACACCAAAATAGTCTATTTCCGACGATCTTTATTGAACGGGTTCAGAACCACTCAACCTCAGACCCTCATACCACAGAACTACAGACCCTCCTTTTGCCCTAACATAGGCAACAAACCCAAACTCATGTCAATCTGAATCTGGATCTATATTCATCAGATCATCGATATGTTGCTGTAGCATCATTCTAGTACTTAGTACCTCTCTCGGGACAGGTCTCCTTGCACACGAAGTAGCACAAAGGCCACAAATAGCAGGAGCACACTGTACACAGAGACAGAACAGGAAAAGGATAGCTAAGACCATCCCAATGACCATCAGAATTTTCCATCCCAAGTGGATATCAATCCCCAGAACCATCCCATCAACGACCAATCTCCTTTATCTAAATGGACAGAATCGGAGATCTTATGTAGCTTGGGAATGGCCTGGAAGACTGTCGGAGCGTTGTCTGGAATGAAAACGCAGCAGCTCGATTGAATTAGTTTACCTACTCCACCTCTGTCTGCTAGTATGACATCAAGAGCAACCCTATTCTGAAGTGTCATAAGTCTATCCGACTGGAGCTCAGCAGTCCGGTTACTAAGGGCACCGGCAGTTTCGACTATGGTGGACTCAACCACTCTCGTCAACTGGCAAATATTCCTGCTGTTAGCCATTGGTCCCCAGAACAGCAGAAAACCTTAAAGGAATCTCCCAACTTTTGCCCTGCAGTGTCTTCCTGACTGAAAACACCTCTAGCAACTCTCTTCTTATGGTAATCTGCCGCATCTGTAAAAGTGGGAGGCAACAGAAAGGAAACAAAACATGTGCTCGAAAAGTCAGGGGGCAACCATGTATATGCTCTGTCATAGCAAACAAATTAAGTACCCTTAGCGGCTAGAAATGCTGGGGAAGTCTGTGACGTTAATACATAGGTGTCAGTACAAACGCTCTTCCCTAGCTGAGCTCTTGGATTCTTGCCATTACCCTGCAGACAATAGCGACCCTGATGGGGCACTATCCAAATCTGTGGAGAACTTTTCGCTCGCTGGTTAACACTCAGACTAACTCCATATCCAGTAACGTCCCAACCACTATATGGTTGCTAATCATCTTTCGGATTAGTTTCAACTGCATTAGTCCCTTCAACCATGTCGACTATGCCTCTAGCTACAGCACTATTCTTCGGATTGTCCTTCGGTGAACGTAGGGGATAGACACTATGGGCATAGATAAACATTGTTCTGTAAGCCCAAATAGAACCATTAAAACTAAAAGGCAAAACCAAGTACGGAATACCTTCATCGGTCAAATGGGGCATTAGACCACAAATCCAACAATTCGTTGTGTTCATCACTAACTGGTGTTGGTGCAAAAGTTGAATAAAGGAATTATTGGCAAATTCCAGTCATCTAACTACCTCATGTTCAGGCAAAGGATGAAAAGAATGAGAAGAAATAGTAGGTGTAGGTGTAGGTTGCACAGTGGGAATAAACGTCACTTTGAAAGAGAATGTCACATAACCAATTAAAAATATCATTAAACTCAATAGCAAAAATGAACATAGTATTACAAATCTTTTTCGTGTGATTAGTTTGTATATCTTATTCTTGAAATTCATTGTCCTTACAGGTCTCTCCAACTCGAAGAAATCCATCCTAACTAAACATGCTGCTCGCGATGGTAGGGTGTTCTATGCTAAGGGATGCCTCTGTCAACCCAGGGCAACTCCCTTAGGCCAACCAGAACCTTCGACCTAGTGTCTCAGGCTTGCACTCCAAAGACTTATCAACCGCGACCCTACAGCTGAACCCGAATGGCGGTTCGAAAAACAAAAATAAGTAGATCCTCGGTGGAGAGTTAACCTGTTACAGTAAAATCATAAAAACTTCATTTATTTTTTATTTGTCCCACAACTCTTGGTCGCAAATTATAACGATCTTTCCCAGGTAATGTCTGTTCTTTGAATAGAAGCTCAGGCTCAGTAGTGTTCAATCGATTCAAAGGAGGCACAGCTTCTTGCAAGAGATCGTCACTTTCTTTCTCAGAGTTTGTTCCAATCAAACGGGCATCGCTGAATGGCAAAAATCGTGGCAGAGTTTCGGTTTCAGAGTCTGGGAGTCCTTCCTGGACCCACCGGTCGTACGGTAAGGGCAATGGAGCCCGTTTGCAGTGTACGCCGTGGATCCAGTGTTTCTTGCCTTGCACTCGAACTGCAGAACGTGTAGACAGGAGAACTAGATGTGGTCCTGTCCAACAAGGCTGATCGTTCTTGCTCCGCTGGAAGTTCTTACTGAAGATCCGATTGCCGGGTTCAATGGCATGGCCTGGATCTTCAGAAGCTCGTGGCAAACTGTTATAAACCTGTTGGTGTAAAACACGCAGTTTAGCCGTCAGTTCGTGCAAGTAATCAAGCAACACAGGGTACTCACGGTCACTAAACTTCGTTGGTCTTGGTACGCCCCAAATATTCGCCGGGTGACCAAACACAACCTCATACGGACTCAAACCCATTTGCGAATGCACAGTCATTCTTGTGGACAGGAGCGTTAAAGGCAAAGCATCTGGCCATTGTAAACCAGACCTCGCTTGGATTTTGGCCAACTTTAACTTCAGAGTGCCATTATAGCTCTCGACTAAACCAGCTGATCGGGGGTGATTTGCAGCATGGAATTTCTGCAGAATACCTAATCCCTCGCATACTCTCTTCATCACTTGACCCACAAATTCACTCCCATTGTCACTCCAGATAAATCTCGGCAAACCAAATCTCGGGAAAAATTCCTTGATTAGGGCTTTCGCTGTGGACAAGGCAGTATTGTCCTTCAAAGGGTAAGCTTCCATCCATCTAGAAAAGGAGCAAACAACCACCAAAACATATTTCAGTTTGTTGCACCTCTCCATGTGGATGAAATCTAGCTACGGATACGTAGGAGGAGCAAAATGACCAGCTGGTGTTGGAGTTCCCTTACTAGGATTGTACATCAAACACACCATACAGGTCTTAACCAAATTCTCTGCACATTTGGGAATTCCTGCATTCTGCCAAACCGGAGCCAACAACTTATAAATCCCTTTCACGCTGATATGTGCCATCCCATGAGCCATTGTAACAACTGGAAGCACATACGCGTCAGGCAACAACCATCTTTGATGCTCAGACAAATCAGTCCAACAACCATTCGAATCCAATCTACCCTTACTTTCTCTCCATTCATTCAACTCTTTTTCTGTAGCTTCAGCTTGGATGGATTTCACACTCTCAATCGTATCTTCACACATACTTTTCTCTGGAACCCATCTCGCCGGACCTGCAACATACGTTCGGCTCATCACATTTCTCGCAGTTTCTTTCGCAACTTCATCCGCAAACGCATTTTCGCGACCAACATCATCCGTAACTTTCTTATGGGCACTGCATTTCACAATCACTACTTGCAATGGCAAAGTGAGTAATTCAAGGAGCTCATTCACCAACTGCCCATGCTGAATCTTTGTTCCATGCAAAGTCAAAAACCCACGCTCTCTCCATAAACGTCCAAAGCTATGAGCCACACCAAACACATACTGGCTGTCAGTATACACATTCACTCGTTTTCCTTTTGCCAACACACATGCTCTCGTTAATGCAATCAACTCTGCTGCTTGCGCTGAATTATGTGGGATACGTGCAGCTTCAACAATCGTATGCAAAGTCGTAACAGCATATGCCGCAGTCGTATCACCATTCGGCAACTTAAAGCACGAACCATCAACCCATAAAGTACCTTCACACTCTGGAAGAGGAGTATCCTTAAGGTCTATCCTCCCTTTCGTTTCTTCCTCAGTTCTCAGAAAACAATCATGCTGTTCTTCAATATCATCTGTCTCAACTAAAATTGGCAACAACGTGGCTGGATTCAACTTGTTGCATCGTTTAATGTGCACATGACTCTCTAACAAGGTCAACTCGTAACCCGACAACCGAGCACTAGTTAAGTGCTGTGTCTTGGTACGGTTCAACAAGGTATCCGCTGCATGTGAAACCATTACGATTAACGTATTGTCCATAACAAAACCAGCAGACGGTCGAATCGAAACAGCCGCTGCCGCTGTAGCTCTCAAGCAACTAGGCAACGCTCTCGCTACCGGATCCAAAGTCAACGAAAAGTAAGCACATGGACGTTGCATATCGCCAAACTGCTGAGTCAACACTGACAATGCACATCCCTCTCTCTCATGGACATACAATGTGAAAGGCTTACTGTAGTCGGGGGTACCCAACACAGGAGCCGAACACAACGCATTGCGTAAATCGGAAAAGCTCTTCTGACATTCGTCAGTCCAAGGAATAGGATTTGGAGTATCCTTAACAGTAAGAGCTATCAAAGGCTTCGCTAGCAAAGAAAAATGAGGAATCCACTGTCTACAGTACGACGTAATACCCCAAAACGCACGTACTTCTCTTTGTGTTGTAGGAACACTCATTTTCGCAATCGCCTGAATTCTCTCTGGGGTCAGTTTCCTTCCCTCCTTCGATAAGAGGTGACCTAAGTAGGTTACTTCTTGTCGACAATATTACAACTTGGAGAGAGAAACTTTGTGATGAAAATAAGACAAGTGGTGAAACAACGACAAAGTAGCTTCTCTACCAATCTCTTCATTGTCGGCAGCAACTAACAAGTCGTCAACATATTGAATAAGGGCAGCACCATCAGGTAAAACCAACAGATCAAGTTGAGTTTTCAAAGCTTGGCTATAGACCGATGGACTCTCGCAATAGCCTTGAGGAGCGCGCTTAAAGCGGAAACTTCGTCCTCCTAAAGAGAATCCATAGATGTCTCTACTCTCCACGGCAATCGGGATGCTGAAGAAAGCATTCTTCAAGTCAATCACCGAAAACCACGTGACTGTAGATGGAATCAGAGTCAACAAAGCGGTAATATCAGGTACAACAGGGAATTGTGGAACGACGATCTTGTTCACTTCGCGAAGATCGATCACAAACCTATATACAGAAGGCTGTGAAGAATCAGTTCTCTTCAGAACAGGCAAAACAGGACTATTGCACACATTACCTCTCGTTTCCTCAATCACACCCTTATCGATCAGATCATAAATGATCGCTAAAAGTGCACGCTCACCATCACTCGAGATACGGTACTGTGGAATGCGCGGTAACTTAGCATTCGCCTTCAATGTCACAACATAGGGTGGAATCTCTAAAAGACCGACATCGTTCGGACCAGTAGCCCACAATGAATCGGGTAAAGAAGACAATTCAGGTGAAGTCTGTCTTTCGATATGTACATCGGAGAGATCACTCTCTCACCCAACGTAAGATGTACTCCTGACGGAGAACAATACAACGTGGCATACAATCTCTTCAACAAATCCAATCCCAACAAGTTCTCACCACAACCTGTAGTCAAAATGAGGGGTGCTTCAAATTTACGAGGTCCAACAGAAAGAGACAACGGAGTAGAAATCGGATTTGTAACCGAGGCGCCAGAAAAACCTACAGAAACATTCTCAAAGCCAGACAAAGGTGTGCCAGGGAGTTGAGTGCATTATAGAACTCTTCGTAGCACCAGTATCTAACAGAAAAGGCTCTGACACAACTGATGCAATCACTTCAACATAAGGTCCATTCTGATCTACTGGAACTGAAACAACTCCCTCTCTTTGTCTATGGCTGTCCTAGCAATCGTTACCATTCACTTCCTCACCTTCGACGTAGTAATCATCCGTATAGTACTGTGCTGTCCTACCAGACGAACCCTGCTGCTGATCAAAACTATTCATTGAGTTCTGTGGAGGCAAAGAACGCCCATTCTGTCCGCGACCTCTACCTCTAGGCGCTTATTGAGCACCTCAACCTCTCACACCAGAAGCACCATTCGTGCGCTGCAACAAAACCGGACAACTATTCTTAAAATGGCCCTCTTCTTTACAATACGCACACTGATTAGGCCCATATGGGAAACGCTGTTGAGAAGGCTCGTTTCTTTGGGAGTTGCTCGAATATTGCTGATTCTGCTGATAATGGCGTTGATCATTAGTACGGGGTGGATACGCTTGTTGAGGAAGAACTTTAGTCTTCAATTCCTTAGTCTTCTTATCCGCTTTCTGCATTTCATCTTTGTGCCTATTTTCATAGTACTGGGCCGTAGCTAAAATCTGCGCTGACGTGGTAACAGCCCAAGCACTTTTAGAATCTTTCAACTTGGTGCACAACTCGGGAAGCAGATTATGCACAAATTTGTCGACTAACAATCTCTGGCCACCCTCAGTAGCCATATACTGACCACTATGATCTACAAAAGTCTCTTCAAACCGCGTGAAAAATTCGGACATCGTTTCATCTTTCTTCTGCTTACATAATGACAACTTGTCCCAATTAACACGCACTTCAGGCATCAGAGTCTTCATATAAATAATTATCCTACCAGGGAGTAGAGTAATGATATCTTCAGGCTTAGCACCTCCTACTTGTCTATCATTCGCAGCACGAAGGTTAACCCATGTATCGCCCAATTCCTGTGCATGATCCGTGTGTCGAATCGTACCCCAAATAGGCTGTGGAGCAACATTTCCAAACAACATATTTATGTCTGCTAAATTCATAATACACAAACCCACAGTCTGAGTGAGCTCTTAATAATATCCTGCCGTATTTATGCGCGGATCAGGCAAAGACTGTTTAATTGCTAAAACTTCAACACGCTTCCAAGGAACATGTACCCAAACTCGCTGAAAGTGCGCAGCAACATTTCCATCTTGAGGTCTCCAAACTGGAGGAACCTCACGCATCGGATATTGACGCGCTGCTCTCCTAACTGACGAATCGGGCTCAAACAATCGCTCAGAAGAAGTGTCATTACGAAATGTTAAAATAGTCGCAACTGCTCTCCCAACATCATGAGGACTCACAAAGGTCCCTTTCGCAAATTCAGAACGTATTCGGTACAATTCATTAGGAGCTTTACCTACTTCTTCAACCCATTGTTCATGGAGGAACCCACACATCATGTCAAAAACGTACCGTTGCTTTGGTGCTTCCCATTGAAGGAAAACATCCATAACACCCTCAAGATCATACCGAGAAGCGTACGTAATCCTTTTACGCGCCAAATGATCCATAACTGTACGCTTATCCGTATCAGGCAACTGACCGCGTGATTGTCTACGCTCACTAACAGGAGACATACCCAATTGTCCCAACAAAGGAGAAAAGAAACCAGAAACTGCAGCAGTCATTCTCTGTCTGGCAGAAGGAGAAGGTGAAAGAATAAGATTAGACGGAACAATAGTAGAAGAATCCAAAGCCGGAACAGAAGGAGTATTATAGATAAGCGTAGGAGTAGCAGACGAAGAAGGAGGCAAAGTTGGCGGCCCCTGGCGAGGCTGCGCCAAAGGAATAGTAGCCAACGAAAGAGGAGCTGGCTGTGGAGGAATTGCAGGTGGCACAACAACCGGAGGTTGCACAACTACAACTGGTGGCGATGGTGCCGTAGCATTCTGTGCATAAGGGGGTGGCGAACTCAATAGATGCGACATTAAAGGATCTTTCGCAAGATCTTTCTTTTCTTCCTGCTCTTTACGCGGCAAAACTGGGTAGCATTTATCTACCGCTAACTTCCTAACCCTAAGCATTTGTTCGCTCTCTTGCTCTTCTTCATTATCCCTATATGCTATAGCAGCTTGCACCATTGACAAACCTCGTTCTCGTTTATTCTTCTTCGCTAATTTAATTTCTTTCTGTTTGGCTTCTTTGCGCCATATGCGGAAAGAGTCAAACATTGCCGGCCGGGCTTTCTTTTTGAACAGTTTAACTTTGAGGTTATCTAGAATCTCAGTTTCAAAGCTACCGTAACGGGGCCTCTGTAGGACACCGTCTTTCTTCGTATATTTTACCCAGATATCATTATAACTAATAGGGCCTACACCATCCTTCACATAAAGATCATATGTAGGAGTTCCAATCGGAGGAACCGGACACGAATCCTCTAACCGGGAATCCTTAGAACAACCACAACCAAATATTCTTCCAAGTCTGCTAATACCAGGCATCTTCGCTCACTAGTCTAGCTTCAAACTACAAGGGAAATCTAAAAACGATAGCCTCATGAATACAAGAGTCCCTTGGCTTTGGGGCCTGAGGTACCAAATCAAAGCGATCCACGAAGGGATACCAAACAAACTAAGGACTGGGAGACGCTCCACTCATACTTAACTGAAATGTCGATGGCGTCACCAGAAGACCCGTCTATCGTCTCGCTCTACAAACGTCTAGGCTCCAAGACAGGGCAACAGTCAGGGCAGCAGTCCTTCGTAGCCGTCGGAAAGCGGGGAACCTCGCAGCAAAGACTTTCGAACCACAACGATATACAGGGGTCGATGAAGTGGCAGGCCTTCCTCCAGAATTTGCACACAAAGCTCTCCACGATCGTCATGCTTGGACCGGTACCGCTGAAGTCGCCCCACGTTGGGCGCCAACTGAAGGACCAGGTTTTAGAACCTAGCGGCGCCAGGGAAAAAGCCCGATGCCTTAGAGTTCCCCTGCCTTGGCAAACAGAGACACAGGACGCTTCTTGATGATGTCAAAGACCAAAGTTTATTGGCTGAAACCAGGAACAGAGATCTACGAAGCACAACACGGGTGGTTCGCTAGAGACTGCACAATTTCAATGAGCGGAGCATGGTCTTTTATGCTAAAAATCACATTCCAAAGGTGGCATCGATTACATACAAACTAGCCAATCACATGGTGACATTTCAAACATATCGCATGACGACAAACCCACTTTCCGTTGTCGAGCCCACCAGAAATGACCAAGCACATTCCAATTTCTTGTTCGATCAGGCCGGACAAACCCATCATAAAACCTCAACCCAAATCAGTGATTATGTCGTAAAGGAAGGAGCAGAAACAGATTGGAAGCAAGATAGAAAGGTGGGTGCAGTGTGCTGTAAACTTTGGCATGTCCTGCTCTTTGATCTTTATCTGACCAGCTGCTTAACAAGGAACTGGCTCAGCGAGGTCAGCCTCGGGCAAGGGAGTCAGTTCGGCCAGGTCATTCAGAAGTCAGCTAAGGTGTACGTGTCCCAAGGACTCGTTCGGCGGTAGTCATCGGCCTATGTGAGGGCAACCACACAAAATGGCTGCCGTTCACAAAATGGAACCCGGAGGTTCAAACGAAATCTCTGAATACATAGTGTTCTCATTGATCGATTAATGCAAAAACCCTCGTACATACCGCACTCATGATTTGCGGTCCGCTGACACCAAAATCGTCTATTTCCGACGATCTTTATTGAACGGGTTCAGAACCACTGAACCTCACACCCTCATACCACAGAACTACACGGGGACAAGATCTATAATTACATACACAAAACCTTTCACTACCGACCACCCACAGATGATTTTTCCTACATTTTAATGGGTGCTCTAGATCCTCATCTTGCAAACATCCAATCAATCAATCAATCAATCATGGACATTTTTATAGGGCGCTACTCACCCGGAAGGGTCTCAAGGCGACACCGGATGGACCTCATGCTCACTCTAGTATGCAAAGTCGTTCTAAGCAAATGGAAAAGTGCCAGTGTAGTCTCCTTCAGAATGTGGCAGGAGTGGCTGTTTTCTTTGAGAAGAGCGGATAACGAGTCTCTCCATACTTCTTCATGGTGTAAATCACACAGAAAACTGTGGGGCTCCCTCGATTCTTCGCACTCATGCTATGATCCTTCATAAGCCCACAATCACTGTCATGCCTAATAGGTCTCATACTCCTTACAACCTGAGGAATACTTTGCTTTTCGCCTACATATGTGAATTGACTGCACTGACCACTTCTAAGTTATCAAACTTGCACCCAGCGAAGCAATCTTGCTTAGCACTAGAGCACTGTCAATCAATATTATCATTATTATTTTTGTCACTGTTATTATCGTCCTTTTATTATTATTTTCTTTGTCATTATGTTTACAATTTTATAATTTTACTTTAACCATTCTCATTCCTGAATAATACTAGTATCATTATTGTCATGTATTGCGTTATCGGGATTAGCAATATGTTCATTATTGTCACCTTTGTTTCTTTCATGGTACTGTATTGTTTGTTCCTGTTAACTCTTAATAAAAACGTTTTGAATAAAAAAAAAGAAATGTGATATACTCAGGGAAGAGATTTTACATCATATGATTTACACAGTGAATTCTCAAATTATCACTTGTGCTTTGTCTATTTTGACAGAGCATTTTTTTATTCTTACTTCTATACAAGCATAATAATCTTCATTCTCTGTACTTGTACTGGAGGTGTACATAAAAATTAACATATAACTATACACACACATAACAATTATTTTTAACCAAAATAGTAACATGAGGTGAAACAATTCCCTTATTAGTGCATACAAAACAATGTGTAGGACTAGAAAAATAATGGCAATAAATATATTAACTAGAATCTTTCTTCAAACTTCTAGTTGCTTCAAACAGGAGTAGCTGTATCCCATTTGAATTTGTCAGTCCACAGAGGACGTAGTCCTTATGGACTTCGCACATGGAGCACTGACTAGTAATCTGTTTTTTTGTTTGTGTCCAAAGCTTTACTTCGAGTATTCTAGAGTGATAGATTCCTCCAGATAGATGAGTGTTGGTGCTCTTCAGTACATTGGAAGTACAGAAGTACTGATTGCGTACAGCTGAGGGCACGAGAAGACACAATAATTGGTGCTAGTTATGTTGGGGCCTGGCTAGGTCCAAGACCTTCATGGGGGGTTGGAGTGGTCATGCTTGGGGCACTGAGTGGCGTACGTCCGTGTATTTTGGCAGAGTAGTTGTCTGCATAGAGACATATGTTGCCCTAAGTGGGAAGGGTATGCCCAGACGTGGGTCCCGTTCTCGCTACACCACTGGATTCAAGCTAGCCTGGCTGATGAAGGATGATGCCCTGAAACCGGTCCCATGATGCTTGTTTCCGATCCAGGAGGACCTTGCTTGGCAGTTTGGCCTGGACTGTTCCCACAAGGAACAGGGTCAAGACTGATTTGCATATGGCTGGGTCCAAACTGGGGTGGTGTGGTGAGCAAAAGAATGATGGATTAAACCCAGATCGTTGTGACGATATTGAATGTTTGCAGTGTCCAACATTCTGTCCATCAAATGTTTCTTTTGCATATAGAGGAGCATGAGGACAGCAGCAGCCTGTTGTGAAAAGTCCAAAGCCTAGGGGCATCATGGATGTAGAGCAGAGTGGGAAAACATCCCTTTGAAGCACTTCCTGTAGGGTGCTGTATTTAGTACAGCGTGCACGTTCATTAGGGAAATTTGAAGTTGTTCTCTGAAGTCTGTGTGATTGTTGCCGGTCAAGTCAGAGTAGCCAAGTCGCGCCAGGAAAAGCTGAAGAACTACTTGGTGGCAGCACTGCTGTGTGAACTGACTAATAAAACTATAAATGGCGCATATCTTTCCTTCCTGTGTATTTTGTGCCACTTCATGCCGTATTTGATGTCAGAGCTGAAACTGTGCATCTGGCACATTCCTAGTCTACTAATGAGGTGCCTACATAGTTTGTTGCATCAATCATAAAACTTTGCACCTATTGTTACTAAAATCTAGTTGTGTTAATCACATTTGATAGTACAAATCTAACCCCTCCTAATATTATGATGATGCCATGCTGTCCTAGACGGAATGATCTGATGTATCCCTCCTGAATAGCTTCACTCACTTTATAGGTTGACGGCGGATAGCAAGCAGTACAAAACAATCCCTTTTTCTCTATTTAGGAATGCTCCATTCAGAGGTAGGCTCACAGCCGGACTGGGAACAGAAACCGGTCCTAGCAAAATACTCAGCTGACCCCGACCCACCCCCCCCCCCCCGCCTCCCCACCCCGGTTGAGGGGAATGCAGCAGCTGAGCAGTTTGCGAGCTCCGTTTTGGACGATTTTGTTACAGGAGGAACGCCTGGTGCCCGCTATGGCCGGTTCAGCCCTGGGTAGGCTCTTCAACAATTGTTTTTATGACTCAGAATATTAACCAGAGATGTGTTACTGGAATCCTACAGGCCATTGCTATACAGAAACATCAATGTTATCATTTTCTTGAAATTTGGTGTCTTGTTTGGTATCCTGGGACAATTGTGTATGTGTTTTGAGCATAAACAAAAATCATTCTATTCCTTAGATCTTCCATTTCTTTGGCCAAATGATTAATTTGAATCCGAGAGCTGTTTTCTCTCTTGGGTCACCTGCACTTCTGTGGTATCCTCCAAGTGTGCTGTTTTCAAGTAATCCTTAATTGATTTATTAATCCGTGTTTCGCCTTCTAGATAGAAGCTGAGGCTGTAGTACTCCTCCTTCCCAGGAGTCACAGTTTTGTAGGTCTTTTGATGTAGTACTTCCTGCTGATTAGTTCCTATGCTCAAGTGTGGTGTTTTCTAAAACTGATCCAGTTTCTCTAAGGCTTTTCTTATATTAGAGTTACCAGTACTCCAATTTATCAGACAATTTAGGGTCACTTTGTGCGATTGTTTTCCTAACCAAGAACTACCATCTTTTGTCTATAGGGTCTAGACCTGTCCTATATTAAAGGTCAATTTCCCCTCCAACAAATTGGTGGTCCACTCTGACCGCACATGGGCCACTGCATAGAGCACCAGCGAGGCAACGCTGCTTGACAAAGCAAGTACAAAGATACATACGGCTGATAAACCTGTTGCTGCGCAATCCGCCAACCACTGGACCATTGTTAATTCAATCGGTTTACTTTCCAGTATGACAGGGCTCGCTGGGAGGCAATGGAAGAACTTCGCCAGCATCTCCCAGATGAGTACCCCAAAAGGGGCCAAAAGTTTGTCTCTGAAGGCAAACTCATCTTGAATACCACAATAAGATGTGCCCTTTATGCTACAGACACCGTGGCTCGTGGCATCAATTCCAGTGTATTCATATGCAGACATAAATGGCTCCATGTCTTTAACTCTAAAACAAATGTTCAGCAGCATCTCCTCAATCTGCCCTTTGACTTGCAACACCTCTTTGAGCCACAGGTAGATAAGATGGTGCAGAAGGCCAAGAAAGACATAGTGAACACCACGGACATTAGGCACCCTCCAAATGCCCTCCCCTCATGGATCCTTTCAACGGTCTGCCTACTGGGACACCTCTAATGTCACATCCCTAAACGCCTCCAAACCTTACCAAAGTCATTTGCCTCAACATCCTTCCACAAGGGATTATGTTTTAGGTTCCACAGGCAACACTTCTAAGGGAAGAGGAAAGGAGGCTCTCCTAAGGCAGCTTCTCAGACCAAGCAGTGACTTGCCACTCCTTCCCCATGATCACACGACACCTGTCTGGGTTCAACTCCAAGGATTCTTCCCCATATGGCAGCAGATCACCTCTGACCAGTGGGTTATAGACATCATATGCCATGGTTTCTGTTTGCAGCTCATTTCCCCCTCCCAAAATCCCATGCCGCAGACGCATGCTCTCCCCCCCAACACCAATGCCTGCTTTGAGAAGAGGTAGATGCCCCCTACTCAAGGGTGCCATAGAGCCATTGCTGTCACACTCAAACGGCACAGGGGTGTAATCCCTCTACTTCCTTATTGCCAAGGACGGGTCCCTCAGGGCTATTCTAGACCTCAGGCCTCTGAACGAGTACATCCTGTCAGAACATTTCCACATGGCCACTCTACAGGAAGTCACTCCTCTTATACAACAAGGCAATTTCATGGCTACCCTTGACCTCAAAGATGCCTACTTCCATGCCCAATTCATCCAGGTCACTGCCACCACCTCCAGTTTGTAGCAAGTGGCAAAAAGTATCAGTGCAGGGTGTTGCCATTTGACGTCACCACTGCCCCAGTGTGTTTACAAAATGTTTAGCAGTAATAGCCGTGCACCTGCAGTGCATGGTAATCTACATGTTCACTTACCTGGACTGACATGAGCACAACTTACCAGCAGTGTCTTGCGAACACTCAGAACACCGTAAACCTTTGACATGACCAGGGGTTTACTATCAAGGCAACCAATTCCCACCTTCTGACCCTCCAAAGACAGCCCCATCTAGGTGCAGTCCTAAACTCAGTGGTGGGCAGGTCCTTTCCCACTCCTGCAAGGGTGCAGGACTTCCAGGTATTGGTTCCACTTTTTGAGCCAGATCATCAGGTTACAGTCAGAACCGTGATGCACTTTCTTAGAATGATGGCTTCCTGCATTGCCATAGTACCCTGTGCCAGGTTACACATTTGCCCATTGCAAGAATGCTTACTACAACAATAGTCTCAAGCGGAGAATCACAGGGTAGATTTAGTGTTGATTGGGATCTGCACTCATCGATCTCTATTCAGTGGTGGAACACCAACAACATGTCGCAGGGGCGACCCTTTTTCGACCAATTCCGGCAGTCACCATCACAACGGACTTCTCCCTTATGGGAGGGGGTTGCTTTATGGTATCTCATGGTCCAAGACCAGTGTGCACCCTATCACCAGAGTCACCAAATAAATTACCTAGAGCTGTGGCCGTTAAACTAGCCCTGAAGGTCTTCCATTGGTGGCTCTCATTCACACAGACAACATGACTACCATGTACTATCTACAGAAGCATGGCGGCACACACTGTCTCCACCTATCCACGTTAGCCCAGAGCATTTGGGGGTGACCAATTAGCCACAGAGTCCATCTGCTGACAGAGTACCTGCCAAGAGTGGACAACAGCTGTGCAGACCTCAGCAGAATGCAGGAACAAATCCACAAGTGGAACTCCACTAGCATGTTCTCATTCAGTACTTTTAGCGGTGGAGGTTCCCCGAAATGCTCAAGCTTCGCCTCCAGCTACCCAACATCCATGGGCAATGAACTATGAATTAACTGGTTAGGTATATTTGCCTATGCTTTTCCACCTCTACCACTTCTTCTGTTCGTGGCTTTGGTAGATCTCCCTCACCCTCATTTTGGTAGCTCACACTTGGGCCAGACAACCTTGGTTCCCCACCCTCTTCAAACTCCTAGTGGTGCAGCACGAGAAGCCCTCAGCAGGCCAGACCTTCTCACACAAAACCATGGAGAAAGCAGGCACCCCAACCCTAAAATGTGCAACCTTTCGATTTGGCTCCGGAGTTCTTAGAGTTTGGTTATCTAAATCTTCCCCAGGAATGCATGACCTGCGACCTGGCCTACATTTCTTTTTGGCTCCATGTAGCTGCCTACCTTCAGAATGGAGAACACACATCACATTTCAGGATCCAGGTTATCAAACTTTTATGGAAGATATTTTTGGGGTGCTTAACTGCTGGTGATCTTACATTTTAACAATGGGTCCCTATTGTCTAGTGCCCACTGAATGTGCTATGGCCCCTAAAACATGTTGAAATTGGTTTAAACCCTCACTGGCACATTTAACTTTCCTATTAGACCATAGTATTTGGTGCAGAAATACACACATGGAATGGAACATTAAATTCCACTTGTGGACTGCATTGCCTAATGTGCCAACCACTACAGTGGCCGTGAAAACATGGGGTTAAGGCTACCTTGTGTAGCAGCTTGAACTCTGCTGTACAGACCTGTCAAAATCTCCCTTTTGACAGGTAGGGAAACCTGGTTTTAAATATTAAGTATGTCCCATCTAAGTGCACCTTGCTGCTCACAAGGTAGGGTGCATAATGTTTAAGAGTGGAGCATGTGTGCCATTTAAAATGTTATCTTCTCCCAGTCACCAGGCTCAAAATGACATGGTCACTGGCCAGGCTGTAACTGTTATATAAGGAACGTCAAAGTATATATTATACACTTCAGTCTGTAATATTACACCTGCACAAGCTACAGACTTCGTTCAATTACTTAATTTTATATTTAATAAAAATCTAATCTAAAGGTGAAGTCCGATTTTTGTAAAGTGCATGCGACAAATAACTTTTAGAAAGTTACCTTCACTCTGCGAAAGCTACTAAGGCCAATTTGTGTTCGCTCTCCAGCAACTGCACAGCCTGTACTTTTGCCTGAAGTTGGTGTGAAAGAGGTGTGAATACTTCTACCATAGCAGAGACAATGGCCTGGAAGTCAGGAGTTGTTGTCTTCTCCTTGCAGGAAGACCAGCTTGGGTGGGCCCAGGAACTCAAGTAACTTCAAAGGGGCCTGTCCTGTCACAAGTAAATGAGAAGTGACACCTGGGAAGGCCCCAGCATTTTGCCCATATTCGGGTTGGCACCAAAACCAGCGGGGGAGAGCTAACCCTAGAACCATTTTTGAGTTACCACGAAGGAGGGCGCTGTTCATTACTCTAGCCACATCTATGGATGGGCACACATGCTCTGCACATGGGGAGAAGGGTCTCCCCATCGTGAAGTTTGAAAGTGAGGGGCACAGTGGGATTTTTGCACCAGGACGTACAGAAACTTCTGAAAAGTGGATAGTGTTGACCCGGGGATCATTTACCCCAGTAGTTAGGGAATGACCAGGAGTTGCCCCCACCCACCAGCTGGTGCCAGGCATAAATGAAGCACCCCACAACTCCACCTAAGATAAAATACTGGACCGGCGGAAGAACAGAAGAGTACTTAACCCTGATGTCTGTGACCTGAGAGAAATCCTGAAGGACTGGACCTGCTTCCCCTTGTACCCAGGATAAAGAAGCGGATCTCCAGTGGTCAGTTGGTTTACCTCCTGAGTGGCTAAAGGTTCACAATAAACTGAAAGAGGCCTTTTTTCTGAAGTACCAATTTGACTAGTAGCCGCAACACCGTCAGTGGACTTTGCTGTAGGCCTCTGCCTGACATCCTCAGCATCTCTAAGTGCCGTCCCTCTCCGGAAGTCTTTAGAAGTGTACACCTGTGGTTGTTTTCGGCACCTGAAGGACCTCTGTGATCTTTGAAAAACTTTTCTTCCACAGCTTCAGGAATATTTGAGGGAAAAGGTATCCACCTGGCAGTTTTAGTGGGTCCGAATTGATTTCAGCTTTGTCCTATTCAAGCCTCACAGCACATTCGGAAATAAAAAAGCTGACTTCCATTCTGCGTTGGGAGTTTAAAACCTTTCAGCTGGAAATATCCAAATTTACAGAGCTCCAGCGGAACAACCTGCTTCATGTATCTGGCCTTCATTTCAGCGCTGCGGTTAAAATGTCATCAGCAGCCCACTTGAGTAGGATTTGTCTTTTCAATTAGTGACCTTTCTATAGTGGGATCTAGAAATATTTCTGAACTTTTTGACTTTCAGACATTCACTGGGATCAATTCGTTAGTTGTTTTCAACTCTGTCTCCATCATGGTGGACCTCGAATTACACTGTTTACTGGTTCCCTAGACTACCATTGGCGCTTTCACTGTTTAGTGCTATTTTCTGTTCATTGAATTAATTTTTGTTTTGGTCTTAATTTACTGCTAACCTTTTTCTCTTCATTTTAAAATTGGTTACGTGATTTTACTTTGGTTCTTGTGACTTTTTCCACTGTCTATGCGCTTCTTCGTTTATCCCAAATTATAATCCACTTTCCTAGTAATCCAAGATGCTTACCAAATATATGACGTGACAGGGTTATAAATTCGAACTTAATCTGCCCACAGTCATGGGTGATCAGGCCTGACCATTGGAGAACCTAGAGCCAAATACCACTTTCAATAGGTCTGCTCTGAACACTGTCTTGAAAGTTATACAGTTAGGTAGGTTCTTCAGTTGATGTTTCCCTAGACACCGTTTTTGGAGCTTCCCAATCTAAGGGCACATAGGTCAATATCCTAATCATAGAACTCAGCACATGAAGAATTGAGTCTTTCTGATCAAAGGCGATAGTGCAACAAGAGGAAGAAGCACATTATTAAACCCGTGGTTCTGTTGATCTGGACTTCCCTGCACCGAAGACCCGATGGTGCATTTCCATGTTACAGCCAAAAGGTGAGGAAAAGGATCAAGAATATAATTATCTCTATATGAGAGGTCCTGGTGTTGCCACAGTGCATAAAGTGCAGTCACAGGCAAATCGTGACTGCACTCATTTTAGTGCAATAGGACCCATAAATATGTTCAATAGGCTTAGCTCTACAAACTCTTTAAGGCCTTAATACCATTTTAGTACAAATCATGCTTCTGCACTCCTCCTCTCCCTTAGCCTACTCGCTATAGAAGCAGTTCCACTGCGGCACTAATCTTGCTTTTTGCCCTAGGAATAACACATTATAAGCTTGGCACATTTAGGAGGTGGTCCTCTTTGATTTCTAGTAGGTTTCAAAATTCGAAATTGTATTTTTTTTTCAGTGGGCCCCCTCTGCAATAAACGGCTTGATGCGCTCCGTTGTAAAAATATTTTTTCCTCCATTTTTCACATATTTTTCTCACATGAGGTTGAGAATCTCAAGAGAGTTTCCTCACGATGTCTCGTCGTATGTAGACTAGTCCAAAATGATAAATACAATTAGTACATGGGGCTTAGTGTTGCAACAGTTTCAACCCCTGCTGTTTGGGCGAAGAAAGATGTCTACCTTGATTTCTACATCAGCACACATCCTACTGTACGGACCCGAGCCCCACTCGCCTGGCCATGGCACAAACTTGTTGTGCAAAGTGTGCATTCAAAGAGGGGAATCGCCCAATAAAAAACATAGCTTGCAACGATACTGGATGTCTGAAGGAATTCCAGAAGCATTTATTTGTTTTGTCTCATAATCCTTTCAAAACTATGGCATACACTTGCAATAAAGTTACAATCAAATGAGCACATTTATCCTCAGATCTCAAACTTTCTGCATCTGCTGCAGGCTGGAGTATCCCCAATCTCTGTCTGCACATCATCCATGAGTACAGAGAATAAATACTCTGAATTTCGGATACTAACAGCATGAGTGGTCTCTTTGCAAATGTGGGGTACAGTCAATCGAGTGGCCAGAAAAATAAAATATTCCCCACTTTGAACTATATCCCTAGTGGCACTCAGTGAGGCAAGCTAGCCCAGCACTTTTCGATTGCTTCCTCAGGAATTCTGAAATCCATGCTGCAAATGGTACCTTTTACACTTTCATTCTTAATGAATTATGCCATCTTCATTTGGTTTTCTTCATTCATCCTGCCTTCTTGTCATCTATCCACCCTTTCTCTCTGACTTTACTTTTTTCTCATAATACATCCATTATTCTTTGCCATGTATCGATACCTAACTCCGCCCATCCTTCTTTCCCCATCAGTCTCTCCGTCCTCCTCTATTCCTTTTCACTTCTCTCCATCAAACCACCCATCTGTCTCCCTATCCATTCATCCTTTTCTCCATCGCTCCCTCCTTCCCTTTCAACCTTTGCTTTAGTCACTCTTGTGCAGTTGTTTCTATGCATATCGTTTTAAAGGTTTTGTGCTACACATACTTCCCAATTGTACCCAGCGCCTGCCCAAGCTGGTAAAGCGAGGGGTTCCTGTCGCCCCTGGCCATGTTTCCAGCCATGTTTCCAGACTTCCTGGCCGGGACCATAGTTTACTGGACTAGAATAGTAATCTCTCTACAGTGAGCATCTTCCACAGATCCATTTCTCGGTAGGATCCTAACACAATACTAAATGTCCCGTAGACACTGACCACTATCTTCACATCACATTGCATCTCCCTTATATTACTTTGGTTTGCCTTGCAGATATTTCTGCTGCTCTATTAGCCTCTTAATGTTTTCAGCTTATTATATTGTGACAGTAAATCTTTTAAATGTTTGAATCCACTGTTCTATACATGGTTTTTTGATGAGATGCTCCTATTTTAGAAATGGTGGGTTTGATTACTTATTCAAATATTTTGCACATTCTCTGCTGTCTCGCGTGGATAACTTTGTGCTGCTTCGTATGACTCCATTGTCTGTACATGGAGCTTAGTTTTTAGGTTTCGCCTCGTCGAAAGCTGCGCTCTCTGCGCAGCTTTTCGGCGCAGGCGAAAACCTAATGAGAATAATATGTTGGTTGGGAATCCGCCCCTCTGTTCCATTGGCTAGCTCCATAAATGGATTCTAGCCATTGGAACAGAGATCTGTCCATCATGGCCGGACCAGATTCGTGGGCGTTCCCGCGATTTCTTCCCTCTCCACCCTTTTCTGATCGTCATCGCGGCGGTGGGCGGATGTTATTTTTTTTTTTGTATCGGCACGTTGGTTGCATTTCCAACGTGTGCCTTGCAGGGGTGGGCTGCGCGATTTCACTTTCCAAGAGCCAGCAGGTAAGCAGCATATTTCTATCCCGTTCCCGCTCCCCCCTCCCGCTGTCCGTGTGCCCGTTAACCCGCCCCCCCTCCCGCTGTCCGTGTGCCCATTAACATGCCCCCCCTCCCGCTGTCCGTGAGCCCGTCCCGTCATTCAGGCATCTGAATGAAATTGCGGCTGGATCAAACTAGTGAGTTGCGTGTAATACCTGTGCCATGTGTCTCTATTTTAACTTTCTGTGCCTCTCCGGGGTGGAGCGCGCCCTGAACCAGCAGGTAAGCAGCATATTTCTATCCCGTTCCCGCCCCCCCTCCCGCTGTCCGTGTGCCCATTAACCTGCCTCCCCTCCCGCTGTCCGTGTGCCCGTTAACCCGCCCCCGCTGTCCGTGTGCCCGTTAACACGCCCCCCCTCCTGCTGTCCGTGAGCCCGTCCCGTCATTCAGGCATCTGAATGAAATTGCGGCTGGATCCAACTAGTAAGTTGCGTGCTATACCTGTGTCATGTGTCTCTATTTTAACTTTCTATGCCTCTCCGGGGTGGAGCGCGCCCTATTCCAGAGTGGAGCGCGTCCCCTCACTGTTGGTGCAGCTTTTGAATGTGCTGTAAGGCTGCCATGCATTGCGGACTGTGTGTTCATTTACCATTATCCGATGCGGCATTGGAAACTGCCCTCGTGGGCTGCTGTTCGTCTCTGCAGTGTGAGTTGATTCTTTGCAGTGTAGCTTCAATCTCTGCAGTGTGACTTGAATATGCACAGAGTGGCTCGATTCAGCGCAGTGTGACATGAATCAGCACATGACGCGAATCAGCGCAGTGTGACTTTAGTCTCTGCAGTGTGACGCTAATCTGCGCAGTGTGACTTGAATCTGTGCCATGAAACACGTATACATGCTGAGCAGTCAAATGTGTTTCTTCTGGTGTTTTCTGTAGCGCTTTCGTTTCCAGGCACCACTTGGTTCACCTGGCCAGGTGTGGTGTGAACGACCTCTGTTTAATCTGGAGGGGGTGGGGCCGATCCGCCACCCCTCGGGACACTGTGTACACATCTTGTATGACTGGCTTGGGGCCTCTGCGAGTGTACCCTGGGGTGGTGTTTGTGCAGGCTGGAGGGGTGAACGGTGACGTCATGACGGGGTTAAGGGGGGGCAGACCTCAGCGGGGGCTCTGTCTGTATTTGTGTTTCATTGTCCGGGTATGTTGGGCTGGAGGGCAGGTTCCCACGGGGGGCTGTGTTTGTGTAGGGGGCGCTGGAACATTCACGGTTAATGTGGGGGTGGGGGCTCTGTCCCCCGAGGCGATGCACGAAAAGGGGGCCATTGTTCCAGCCGTGGGAGCGCAGGCGTGCCCATGACCCCTGTAGTAAATACCCATGCATGTTCTTCGTGCCTTGATACCTACGGGGTTCAGCGCGCGATTTCAAATAAAAAATATTGTGGCTTCTTCTGTCAGACTCCGGCTGACCAGTCCGACACGCCCTCTCGGAGGACATGTGAGTCCATTTAACACTGTGTGTGCCTCGATCGATAATTATCGATACAGTTGCCTCGCGCCCATGCTCCACGCTAGAGTCCCTTTAAACCCTGTTAATAGGCAGCCAATGAGGTGCCCAGAAGTTGTTTCTTTGCAATGCACAGGCACTTTGAAAACATTCGCATCTAGGTGCTATGAGCCGAAGCAGGGCGAAGGCCTGGATACATACATACATTTGCAACTGCTGATCTGCGCCCCGGCTGCGTCTGTGGTCTGGGGTCCGGTCTTCTAGGCACTGTGGTGTAAGACCCAGACACCTGGACGCCAAGCAGAGTATATTCAAAGCCTCTCTCCTCTCCCTCCACCAACTAGAGACAAGGGGCACATCCTTCAAGTGTCGGTAAAACGAATATCATTGCACCAAGTTTACAGTACCTAGGATTTGACTCTCAGACTGTGGGTGGTTGTAGTCTTTTGAGGTGTAGGGTGTGGGGGGTTGAAGATGGTTGAGGGTAGCCTTGTCACGGTTATTTTATTCTGTTGCTGAGCGGAAGCAAGACACTTGTTGCCACAGAAGTCCTTCTTGCTTCTTTTAACTTTACTTCTGACTTCTGAAGTCAGTCACCTCTGAAGCTCTGTATTGTCATTCCTCGCACAGATTATGCTGCGGGTCCTTAAATATGAGCCCTGTGGCTGCTCCTAGTACCTTCACTCCTACTGCTTTTACGAATCCAATTAGGTATCCTGTCTTACATTTACAGATGCTCGCCACCTCAATCTGTTGGGCTCCTTGGAACCCTCACAGATACATTGTAATCTCCAACCAGAAGAGAGGGTTGAAAGATGTGATCTCCGCGTGGATCAATCTTCTGGTAAGCCCCTTCGCTTATGGAGATCTCCTAGAGGACATGTGGCTGACCTTACTTGGGTAAATCTCTGCAACATAGTGAAGCTTCAGACTGAGATGCTGATCAATACAGTGGAACTGCTACCAATAGTTTAAAGAATCACTCTAAAATCCCAACCTGGTCACCTCCTCCCAGCATCAAAATTGTGGTCTTGGCACTCGCCAGGAGTTTTGTTAACAAATCTTTAGAACATAGGAAAAACTGAAAATTCTGAAAAGTCTGAAAATTTAGTTCAGATTTGGCAAAAATAATGATGTTGTAAAAAAGTGTTTTCGTATTTTTAAAAAGCCTGGTTATTTGAAATGAGAAATAACCAGTATTTTATCAAGGATGTCTCAAAAATATGAGAGGAAATGCCTTCATGGACTAGAGGCTTAAATCTTAAGCACAAGTTTCTGCCTTTTTGTTTCTGAAGAACTATGCCAACCCATTCAAGTGGCATCCATTTTACAGGAGTGTCGAATTATAAAATAAGATATTTGTTACCACCTTATTTACATATGATTGTAATGATATTTTGCACAATATTTATAAACAATTTTCTAAACTGCTGTTAACTGGTGTAATGTTACAGGCATTCTCATGGTTGCAGGAGGAAGGCAAAATACCTCGTCCTATAAATGCTATATTTTCAATGAATTACATTAATTGGTGACCGTTTTTTCTTACCTTTTCGTGGTAATCGAAGGTGGAAACGGGGTTGTACTCAGACCCAACTGGTGAAAGTTTTTAAGCACGGCTAATTTCTCTAATTATACATGAAAAGTGGATGCCCCGATAACTAGACTAGTTAAGGGATTATACTGATGTACTTCATAAATACGCATTGTTGTTTGGGGGGTAAACATGTGTGCACACTTGTGCTCGTGTTCTTTTCACCTACTTTGTTTTATTTGTTCTCATGTGTATGGAAAATGACGGCAAACGAAGCAAAGGACCCCTCTGTGGATTCAGAACATGATGACTCGTTGGAGTGTAGTTTTCCATGCTCCTGTGGTTTTTAGGCCTTGCCTACATACATCTTTATCTGCTTGTTGTTGATTGCCTGTAGTGAACAATGTAATACAGCGAATGGGTTTTGGCTCAGCCCCTTTCATTTCCTTTCATTGCTTTTCTCCCAATACTTGTAACTTAACAAGCATTTCGGTCTCTCCATATTTTGATTGGTTAGCATGTGAACTCCATTGCTTTCAGAACATGTAGCAGTGCATGTGAGGTCTACTTTATCTTGTTTAAATGTTGCATGGAAGTCGGATCTGTTCTGAAAGTGGACCAGTTAAATACCACACAGTTGAGGAAAGGGTTCGTGTGACTATGTGCTCCTCATCAGGCATGCAACTGGACCCAAGCTTTGGGGGAGGAGAGGGAGTGAGGGGCGGGGGTGTGAGGGTTGTCTCCAAAGCCATGTCTAATAACATTGGTAAACAGGGCTTACAACCAGAAATATGCTGCTTTGAGGAAGGCGCAATATAGTCAAAATGTTTTTATTCCTCCAAACTTTTCAAACTTCGCATGTCTGCTGCACTGCACAGCACACATTCCAATGTGGGAAGCGTTTTAAATCAGTCTAAGCATTGTTACAGACAATATTTTCTTTGTCGATTTTTCAAGCTTGGGGCCAGAAGGAATTAATAAAAACAATGATTTTAGCTACATTATTGTAGCTCCTCCCTTCTGTCTGAAAAGCACCTTCTACATCCCTCAGGGCTGGAATATTGAAGATGCATTTATGTAGGAGATAAGAGAACCTCTTAACGCACATTTTAAGGATTATGCAAGAGTTTTGTTACAATATATTGGAATGAGGCCAAAAGGCAACTTCTTATTCAGAACGTCGAAGGACTTACAATATACTGGCTATGCTTGCTTCCCTGCCCCCTGGCTGTGCTTGCTCCCCCGCCCCCTGGTTCCCCTTCCCCTGGCTGTAATTGCTTCCCTGCCCCCTGGCTGTGCTTGCTTCCCTGCCCCCTGGCTGTGCTTGCTTCCCTGCCCCCTGGCTGGGCTTCCCTGCCCCCTCACTGTGCTCCCCTGCCCCCTCGCTGTGCTTCCCTGCCCCCTCGCTGTGCTTGCTCTCCTGAGTGTGTGTGTGGCTCTGTGTGTGTGTGTGGCTCTGGGTGTGTGTGTGTGGCTCTGGGTGTGCGTGTGTGGCTGGCTCTGTGTGTGTGTGTGTGGCTGGCTCTGTGTGTGTGTGTGGCTGGCTCTGGGTGTGTGTGTGTGGCTCTGGGTGTGTGTGTGTGTGGCTGGCTCTGGGTGTGTTGTGTGGCTCTGGGTGTGTGTGTGTGTGGTAGTAATTGCTGTCTGCTGAGCTCGTCCGTAGGGTACAATAGGTCTCACGAGAGATTAAGCTAATGGCTATGTAAATGACAAAACCAACACATAAATAAAAAAAATTGTCATTTACAATGCCAATAGCTCTAACTTTTCCAAAGGCGAAACCATTGCATTGTAAATGCTTGTTATTACACGAGTCTGCATGTTCTTATCGTTTCAGCCCACATGATGCATTTTGCAAGGTACGTATACATAGTGGTGACC
The DNA here is from genome assembly GCF_964263255.1 of Lissotriton vulgaris. Classification (NCBI taxonomy): domain Eukaryota; kingdom Metazoa; phylum Chordata; class Amphibia; order Caudata; family Salamandridae; genus Lissotriton; species Lissotriton vulgaris. The sequence goes on along the minus strand of NC_141685.1, from coordinate 683,878,722 downwards.
AAGGTTACCGTTCCTCTACCTCTGCAGAGTTTATTTAAATGCCCTCCATGCATTTCTTCCTAATGACTTAACTGTAATTATGTTTTCTTTTTTTAAACATTTTTAGCACTTTAACAGTTGTGGTTTAGTAACTTTAGAGATCCTAGATGGCTTACATGCGAACTTGTCCAGGTTTATCAGAGTAGCAAATAAACTGTTATCCTGATTCTTAACTTGTTGAGTTCTTTGTAAACTTAGAATTGAATAAGAAGCTGCAATGCTGGATAAAGATATTCTACATTTTGAAAGTGTATTTAAACTTCTTTGGCTTTCAGGGTGTTATGAAACGAAGAGATCAAATACAAGCTGAGCTTGATGGTAAAGTTTATGCGATGGCGAACAAAAAGGCTGATACTGAGAGAGTAAGTATTTTAACCTAGCTGACTACCTTTATGATTTTTTGGTCTCAGCATGCAGCTAGTTCTCCACGGTGCAAAGATTTGCTTCAACTCTACACCTCATGGTATTCTGTTGTAATTAAGGAATTATATTAGTTAATCGTGGAAGTGGGTTTAAGGTCAGTAAATTAGTGATATTAGGCATCATTAATCAGTTAATTTAGCACAAACAAATATGCTTTATGATGTGCTTCTAAAATATGCTACCAGCATGGCCAGAACCAAGCCAATTTTTCAGGATAACCACCAGCTCTGTAAACGAGTTTCATTCCGAATAATTGCATGTGATTTTATCTTAAATGGATATCCTCAAAATCTTCCACTGATTCTGCCCTTCTAAACATATGGCATGCACCCAGCTGTAATAGAGTTGACAGAGTATGAATTCATTAATTTTGAAATATTGTCACATGTTATAGTGCTATTTTATTTTACACAATGCCTGATGCATCACATTCACTAGTGTCTTCCCCCTTGGACTCCTCCAATTATTGCTATTTTTTGTTCCGGAAAGCGCCAGTGTTTCAGGTTCGCCATCGACTCATACAGTCAGATCTGAATTGGGCATTTATATGTTAAACGAAAACATAGAAATTTAGAAACCACTTACAATACACCACAAGAACCAGAGTTTTGCTCCTTTGAACTGCAAAACACATTATCTTGGCCACTCAGGGATATGACATTTAATTGCATCGCTGCGGCGGTTATTTTTCCGCTGTGCGGCATTTTTAAAAATACCGCGTTACATGACGAGCTTAGCTCGTCATCCGCACACGACCACCGTGGCTGATGACTAAGCATGAGCTTAAAATCCGTTCCGCTCGCGGATTTTGCGAATTTTCGGTAAATTCGCGATCCGCGAATTTACCGAGAATTCGCAAATCCGCGAGCGGCGGATCCGGGGGCAAAAGTTTAAGCCTGGCCTGTTGTAACTATTTTACGATGGCGCCGGCAAGCTACCAGCGCAATCCTAAAATAGTTACTAAGTTAGCTTCAACAGGAAGCTCTAATAGATAAAATAAAGCAGGTGCTCGATTTTATCTATTAGAGCTTCCTGTTGAAGCTAATTTAGTAACTATTTTAGGATGGCGCTGGCAGCTTGCCGGCGCCATCGTAAAATAGTTACAACAGGCCAGGCTGGTGTGCTTTCTTTAATCTTTTCCCAAATGTACCGTGGAAAATCAGCTGTGATGCTGGATAGAGGCTTTTGCATCCTTGACTTTCACGAGCGCAATACCCGTGCTGTTCTTGTGACCAGGGGCTTCTTTCTCTTCATCTGCTGAACTGATCTTTCTCTGACCTTTTATGCACACAAGAGGCATGTGAACTCGCATGGAAGCCCTGCATGTTTGGCCCCGCCCACACACTCGCGGTTTGCACCGTCTTCCTGCCATTCACCCACTATGATGGACAGCTCACTCAAGGGACCCCTGCGCCCTTCGGGGCGATTGCATAGTAACACACACATGGTCGCTCGAACTAGTTGATGCTCAAATTCAGTGACTCATTCATTAGCCCAAAAACAATTGTGAGCGTCGTCGAGGCTGGACAGGTGTGCCTTCTTCCCAACTCTACCGTGGAAAATCAGCTGTGATGCTGTATAGAGGCCTTTGCATCCTTGACTTTCACGAGCACAATACCCGTGCTGTTCTTGTGACCGGCAGGGGCTTCTTTCTCTTCATCTGCTGAACTGATCTTTCTCTGGCCTTTTATGCACACAAGAGGCATGTGCACTCGCATGGAAGCCCCGCCCCAAATCCGCGGATCCGCAAATCCGCAAAATCCGCGGATTTTGCGGATCCACGATCCGCAAATCCGCAAAATCCGCGGATCGTGGATCCGCAAAATCCGCCCATGCTTACTGATGACGAGCTGAGCTTGTCATCAGCAGCGAAGGGGTTAATAAATAGTTTCCTTTCAAGTAGAAATCAAAAAGAGTTCTAAAAACATAGTCTATTTCCTGTCAATGAAAAGACAACATTATTATTATATTTTGAACAGCATAGTTCTGGAAATAAACATCCACACCTTATAAAAATCCTTGTTATATAGAATTTGGGTTAACCCCTGTATTGCAACATTTTCAACTATTAAACATGGGCACGTTGCCAGATATCCACTGGCAGATAATCTGTTGTCAACAGCTGCTGTAGCCTTTCTCACAGATTCTTTGGAACAGGATTTGGCTAGAAGCCACAATATGTTGTCCGTCATAACTCCGCAATGCACTTCAGGTGCTCTCAGCTATTGCCTGGTTTAAAACAGAGCACTAATTCCACTCCAGATTTTAGTGACTTGTAAGTGATGCATCATATCACTTTTAACATGAACAATTAGTTATCTCCAAGGCTTACACTGTTTCCATTTTATAGATTCAAAGTGTGTACACACAGTAACTATATGGTGTAAATGAATATTGTGTTATCAGTGATGCAGGTCATTTAACGTGCCCTGAGTGATGTAATATGTGGAGCCATAAGCAATGCATGTTATAGTTAGTTCAGTAAACTATGACTGGTGAACTTTTGGGATCGATATAGGAAATAGATTATTTTGTTTGTTGATAACTTTGGCAGCATTTGACATATGTTCACAATATGCATTTTCCCCATACAGTTTTGCATAGGAACTTTAGACACGGCTATAGTCAAAATGGCTGAACAGAATTGCATGACATTTTGCAGAATGCTAGATCTTTACCCAGAAAGCTTGCTTTTCCTGATTGTGTGTAATCTATTCAGTAGTTGTTGAGAAATTAGGGTTGAAATGTTGTAGATATCTAGAAACGCAAAAGTACCAAGCACTGGCAGATCAAAAGATAACATATGATTGGCTGCCTCACATCAACGAAGATGTTTCGCAGCAATTTTAGGACTTGGTCCCCTTGTCCTGAAAAAAAAATTAAAACAATATAGGGGTGTAGGATAGGTATATTCTAAACGCTTAAGCCTTGTGAGCGTGTCCCCAGAGAGAACCCCACCGGCCCAAAATAAAATAAAAAATAAAAATAAAGTTCTACTATAAACCAAAAAACAAACAGGGCCATCCTACCCTCGTGGGAAAAGGAAACCCAGCAAACAAAAACTTCTGAGTGGCTGCTCATTTCATATGTTACTGATGGGAAGCACCCCGTAATGCTCAGTGGGGTATTTTTGTAGGATTTGATTTTGCTCCTCATCGTGCTGCTAGAAAGGGCGGGGGCACCACTAAACTTTTTTTTAATGTTGCATTCACAGTGATCGTTGTTAATACAATCCTGATACCTGAGCTTTCAGACAGCAAAACATGATACCTTTCTCATTGAAGGAGGATGGTATTATGTTGGTATGGCTTACACTGGGCTGAGACCCTTCTCAGAGTTTAGCTGTGAACCTGCTGGCCACTACACAGCAACACGCATTGAACAGTAAGCAAAAGCATATGACATGCAGTGAAAGTAGGTCTGGTCCTGGGAGTCTATTAAACTTGTGTACAGTCACAAGGACATTTTACGTGTCTTACAATGGCCAGAGTAGATCATAGCTTGAGTCTTGATAACTGAAAAGTGCTTAGAGGTGGGAGCTGCACTTGTACTGCTTTGCCAATAGAGTGCACAAAAGAAGTGAAAGTGCAGCAAAATACACTGTTTTCCAGTTTCTACTGAAAATAATATATTCCCTTCAGTGGTGTTTTGTCAGTTATTATCGGTTTTAACTGAAAACCAGAGCCCCTATATATATATATATATATATATATATATATATATATATATATATATATATATATATTCACTGAAAAAACCATAGGTTATAGACCATATATAGTTAGGAATTAGCATTTACAAAACCTTTTTTTACTCACACAAAACCATTGAAATTCGCATATATAGTTAGTTGCACTAACTATATATCGCGCACCCGCAATCCACTGCTGGTCATGTCACATATTACTTTATTCATGACATGGTCAGTGACATCACTGATGACATCTCAAATGACATCACTGATGACATCACTGATGACATCTCAAATGACATCTCAAATGACATCACTGATGATATCTCATTTGACATTACTGATCACATCACTGATGACATCATTCATGTGATAATACGATGAACCTCTTCAGGCTCTAATATAACCTTAGATACACTCAGTGTAAACAGACACTCACAGACTGTCACTCATCCATGGAGTTACTCACACACCTAATCAGTCTGCAAAGAATCAATCACACCTCCATTTCCTCAACTATACAGTTATACACACCTTACTTATTCAAACATATACTAACACATATTTACTCTCTTATACAATCCCTGATACAAGTTCACAATGATCCATACAGCCACTCACACATTCACTGGCTCTTATGCACAGTTATTTATATATGTCAACTCGCACATGTACTGTGTTTTACATATGTACTTACTTTGACATGTAGCACTGAGATATCCATTCACTCACCAATACACTCATGCACACAGTCAACCACCCATACAACTGTTTCCACATGCACTTTTGAACCCATACATCTAGTGAATCAACTGCTCACACATCTATGCACAGAGTCATACACCTCCCAGCCACCCACACACACACTCCGTCTCCCATACAAATACTTGGGCAACCAATCAATAACCCATATAGTTACTCATATAGCTACTGATCAACACATGCAGCAGTTTACAGAACAACAGACATAATGATGCACAAATTAAGACAGTTTAGTCACTAACCCATGCACTCAGTGAGACACATTTAATCACTCACTCATACAGTCAGTCATGCACCTACTAAATCCTTCATCCAGACACTAATACATCCACTTATTCTTCAATATGTAAGACATATTTTAACTTTACAGAAACATACAGTCACTGGATGTTGTCATCAGTGATGTCATCAGTGATGTCATTTGAGATGTCATCAGTGATGTCATCAGTGATGTCACTGACCATGTCATGAATGATGTAATATGTGACATGATCAGCAGTGGATTGCGGGTGCGCGATATATAGTTAGTGCAACTAACTATATATGCGAATTTCAATGGTTTCGTGTGAGTAAAATAAGGTTTTGTAAATGCTAATTCCTAACTATATATGGTCTATAACCTATGGTTTTTTCAGTGAATTTTCAAGGTTTTGTAAATGCTAATTCCTAACTATATATGATCTATAACCTATGGTTTTTTCAGTGATATATATATATATATATATATATATATATATATATATCATTTCTATGGCAAAATTAAACCCCTCATTTTGTTCCTTTTCAAATTAAATGTATTAAGTGTTACCACTTTTTTCCAATCAAGATGACTTCAGATGTGCCATACTTTTGTCATAAGTAAGACTGTTAGCGTTCTAGTTGTTCTTTATAACACTCTGGGACATTCTGTCATTGGGCTATAGTTGGGCTACATCTGGCTGATATTTGGGCTACATTTGTTTTTTTTGTCTCTGGTGGCCATCTTTGGGCTACATTGGGCTACATTGGGCTACATTTGGGCTCTAACCTATATATAGCCCAATGGTGCCCAATATATATTTTTCAAGGTTAATTTTCGGAAAAACCACTGGAGCATATATCTTGAGACATAGCAAAGGCACATCGGGGTACCAGTCCCTACAATTTTTCCAAGTTTGGTGGAAATCCATTCAGCCGTTCGGGCTAAAAGTGAGTCCAACCGCCCTATGGAAAACTCAGTGTTAAAAACACGTTTTGGGACCCCCCTTTTTTCTCGGCCCCCGCTTGACGAAACCCCCCCCAAACTTTCAGGGGACGCTCAGAAACAAAATGTGCCATTTTCCTGAAAATTTCAGCCAATTCCGTCCATCATCCCCAAAGTTATTCAACATAGAATTTTCAGAAATCCCTATTAAAAAACATCCTAACTATATATACCTACTGGCGACATATAATATTACATATATATATATATAAATATTACTCTTTGGCTTTTCCCTCTATATTTTCCTTGGCTTCCTATGAACCCCATCTAAATTTCTTCATTCTGCTTCATTATTTCATTTAACTATTTCCTAGTCACATTGTGCAGCATTGTGCTTTTGTTGTCTTATCCATCTTACTTCTAAACTGTATAATGAACTATCCCTTCTGATAAGAAGTGCACTGCCTTTATTGTATTTTAACGAATTATTAAATGATCATTTTCTGGCATCATCTGATGTGTGACCTAGTGATTGTCTGCTGGCTTAGTTTTTATTTTTTTGTTTTTCTGTGCTGTTCGCTTCTGCTACCTTTAGGACTTCGGATACAAACTCTGGAATGAATAAAAAAATGGCCTTTAGCCAAGGTGCCCTTCTCGGGAGGAATAAAACACCTACATTTATTTTGAATGTCTTCTGCTCGGTTGCCTTTGGCAACACAGATGCATTAGATACCTAAACATAAAGCCGGTGTCCTCCTGCCCCAGTGACTTGAACGTCCCAGAATCAGAAAGCAAAACTCCGTGTTAAATGACAAATATGACAAGCCCAGTCTAGACAAACTCTGTATTTTAAAAGAAAACTAAGTTAAATTTAAGTTCAAGCAAACCAAGTGTGCATGGAATAATTGTATGTACTATGACAAATAAAAGCAAGAAAGCCCTAAAGAAATATAAGTGGGAGATAAAATAAGTGCATTGGCAATTACAATAGTTAGTATGCTAGGCCCTGCACTCACATAGGAATACTGTTCATTCTGCACCTATACAGGCACACCACTCATCCTGCACTCATGTCGGCACATTGCTCATCCTGTGTTCACATAGGTACACTGATCATTCTACTCTCACACAGGCACACCACTCATCCTGCTCTCATACAGGCACATTGCTAATCCGGAACTCAAATAGACACTAAATTATCCTTCAGTCATGCAGACACTCCACTCATCCTTCACTCACATTATAAACTGAAATCCTTCAATCCAGCTCGTTACTCACACTGCAGTGACTCAGGCCCACTGATCATCTTTATTTACACACTTTTCTCCCTGCACTTAAAATACATGCCACTCAGCCTGGAATCAGAAAGCCACATCCTTGCCTGACACACTACTAAGACACACTACTCTCTTGCTATTCTTCCAGGCAAATTGCTGACTATACAACCAGAAAGGCACAACTCTCGCTGTAACCTAATAACACAAATACTCACACCACCCCCTGCACTCACAGAGGCACACCACTCCCTTTGCACTCACTGCTCACTCTGCACTCACAATATATACTACTCACCCTGCACTCATAAAGGCACACCACTCATCCGGCACTTCTCCCCCTGCATGCATCTTATCCTGCATTTGCACAGGAACATCACTCACCCCTAATTGAGAAAACACACCATTGGAGAACAGTTTTTGCACAGAAATGCACCTGGTGCTTGCTGTTCCTCTACGCAACAGAGCAGGAAGCTCCTACCACATTATGACTACAAGAAAACATAAAGACGGAATGGACTCATCTTATGAATATTGTAGGTGAGTGGACATTTTTGGGCAGGACAAGTGTTTACCTCAAAGGATAGGCCACTACCTGCCAGCTGTCACATAAATGAAATCAAATAAACCTGTTCTCAATCCCTGATAAAGTGGCACCATGCAGTCATGCTTATATCGAAGGGAGTGAGTAAAGTGCATGCACAGTAGAGAAAGTCACATGAAAAATAGCACGATTTGACAGCCAATTTTAAAATAAAGAGCATCATTCTATGAGTAAAATAAGACCAAAATGACACACACTCAATAGGCAGGATCCTAAAATATCAGTTTTAAAGTTTTAATGGAAATTAGCTTGAAAAAGCACAAAGCACCAATGTTTGTTTATAAAAGCACTAGAGTGGGACCTATGCAGGATTTGAGGCTGACCTTTATAGAAGCCTGGATGAGTACAAGAGGATTGGTCGGAGTGCCAGTCTGGAAGCCAAACATTTTGAAAACATGTCTAAGTCCCAATGCAGTAAAGTCCTTTGTCACTTTGAGAAAAAAGGCCTTCCAGGGTGAACCCCACTGAAATTATAGCACTGCCGCCCATGGAAACGAAGGCAGATACTCAAAGCAGGATGGTTCCACGGGAGCTTTGGAGATTTCTTTTGGAAATATTTTTAATTCCTAGTGCAGAATGGGGCTTAATCGTTTTTCGGAGGTGTTGGGTGCCATGAAAGTTAAGTTTCCCGTATATTTAGTGAATCTCTAAATTTACCATTACATTACATCCACAGTCCGACCAGTTATAATGTAATCTGGCCTAAACACAGGGGGAAAATGCCATTTCTAATGTCACACGTGTTCCATGTGGAAATATTATGCAACCTACTGTGTGGAGAGCAAGGTCTGCTAAGGGGTGACTTATTTCATATTCAAAATCAGATTGTCCTACCTGTCAAAAGGGCGATATTGACAGGTCTGCAGGGTTGACGCTGCTGCTGTCAGACCACACAGGGTAGGTCTGAAACTTTTTTTCCCTGCCACTATAGTGGATCGCAAAATAAATGATGCAGTCCAGAAGCAGCGTTTAACTTTCCATGCTAGGGATGTATTTCCGTGTTATATACTGCTATGCCCTTAAAGGAAAGTTAAAAGTGGCAATTAGGTTTTATGCTGATTTCGACGTGTTTAGTGGTCAGAGCATACGGACTGGGTACTAGTAGAATCCTAATGTTGGCGCTCAAGATTACAAGTTGGTGAATCCCAATAAAAATGAAAAATTTGTAGTGAGGGGGCTGTAGGAAAGTACTAAATAAAAATACCAAAATGTACCTTATCCTTGTCTCTGCTCTGTTCCTTCCGTTTCTAATGCCTTACTCTTTCTCCAGCTTCTTGTTCTCTGATTATTAAAATACACAGTATTTATGAATGTCTGGACATTCAAATATGTTCGAGATTGGAAACGCATTTTATTTAGGGTATTTCCTTAGTACATTTTTTGTGTGTGAGTTTTTTTTAAACCAGTGAAATGTTTTTTTTTTATTGTGCTTGATTTTGCTTTGTTCAGAATGTGCCTTTTGCAGAGTTACTTTTGAAAATGAAATAGTCCATTGTGCATTTGCTGTTGAGGGGGTTGCCCATGCTGACAGTTATATAGTTCCTTCTATTATGCGTGGGCGGTACTCCTCTCTTCCATGGAAACAAGAATCCTACGCACAAGTTATTCATAGCCAAAAATGACTGGAGCTTTTATATTGCTGAAAATATGGAACATTATTAGAATCGTTTTTGGAAAGTGGATGAGGTTGAATTTGATCACTGAAAATATATAAAGAAAGATTAGTGTATAAATGTGTCACGATGATCAGAACTGTGGTAAAGGCTCCTAAATGGGTTTTTTTAGACATAATTGGACAAATTATGCTTTTGCTTACACCGTCAAAAATGCTTCAGAGCTGAAGGCAAGAAATTCTTTGTGGTGATTTTTAATGTCACATACACTTTGCTTGTTTGATGTTTTACTACATTACCTACCATTACTTACCATTGGTTGACTTCCACAGCACTCTCATTTCCGTGCCTCACATCAGTCCGCACTACCTGCTTTCAATTTCTCCTATTGAGTTTGTCCAGTCTGTGGTGCATGGAGCAAGTGCAGCTTCCTTTCTGGGGCCATTGTCGCTCCAAAGGCTGCACACTTGCAGAGGTACAGTGTTAGATTGTGCATCAAGCGGCGGGCTTGCAAAATCTGTTGTCCTGAAGAAAGAAAAATCTTAACCCCTTCACTGCTAGGCGTCCTCCCCCTCCCCCTGGTGCCAAGTTATTTTTTTTTGCTATTTGGGGTAATACGTGCTTATACCCCCATAATATTGTGTCCACATAAGGTATCCACGCCAAATTTGTGTCCTTTTTTTTCCAACATTCTGCCCAACAGCTGCAGCGAGGGGACGAGACTGATGTGCCACTTGCTGGATAAAACCGAAAGTGCTCAGCGACCCACAGTGATTTTCTCAATAGACGCCAAGAAGGCATTCAACATGGTCCACTGGCCATATTTGAAACAGGTCTTGCACAGATTCGGAGCTGGGGACTGATTGTTGAGATGGGTGGACTGCATAATCAGGGACCTGCAGGTGCGGATTAGGGTGAATGGGGTGTCCTTGCAACCGTTTTGTATTAGAGGAGGGACCAGACAGGTTCTCCTTTATCACCCCTGCTCTTCGCCCTATATATGGAGTCATTTGCGGAGAGGATACGCCAAAACCCGGCTATATCCGGGATCAGAAAGGGCGATGGAGAGCATACAATTTTGCTTCACGTGGACGATGTGGTATTGTTTTTAACCCAGCCGAGGACTTCGCTGTCCCCCTTATTGGAGGAACTCGAAAGCTTCAGTCGAGCTTCGGGCTTCAGGCTTGAAAGTTATTGTCCACAAAACACAGGCCCTTAGCTTGACCCTCCCTAAGACCGAGCAGCAGGTTTTGTCGGCACAGTTCCCGTTTGCATGGGCATCCGACGGCGTCCGGTACCTAGGCTTGCAGATGTACACCACACTCGATAACATAGCCCACGTGAACCATTCCATGCTCTTGATGGAAGTCAGGGGAGAACTTTAGAACTGAAGGAGGCACATCATGTCTTGGCTGGGAAGATTGGCAGCCATTAATATGACCATTCTTCCGAGCATCCTATGTGATGCAAACACTACCGCAACAACCGCCACCCAAGATGTTAGCACAGCAAAAAAACGCCTCATCCAAAACTTTCTTTGGGGAGGGAAGAAGTCGAGAATGGCCCGACATCTGACCTATCTGAAGCAGGAAGATGGGGGGTTGGTGTCCCACATCTGGAGCACTACTTCCAGGCAGCACAACTTTGATACATGCGTGAGTGGTGCAAGCTGGAGTCGGAAAAGCATTGGTGCTTCATCGACTGCTCAATAGCGAGAATACACATCTAAAAAGTGCCATTGCTTCCACAGAGGAACCGACTCAGTGGGGTATATTTATCCCCAGTCCTGAGAACTACTCTGGGAGTGTGGGAAAGGGTACAGGAGTCATATGGCCTTTAAACCCCTATGTCTCCCCTGACCCCTTTTATAGAAAAACCCAGACTCCCCACCTCACCCCCACCCACGTCAAGTGTGGGTAATGGTTACCTGCATTGGCAAGAGCCAACTGCAAACGTATAGGAGACCTCTTTGATGAGAAGAAGGGAGTGATGGAGTTTGCTAGTCTTGTCACAGGATTCGGGATCCCCCAGAAGGTGTACTGGCAATATCTTGCTCTCCGCCACTGGGTGACCCAGTCAAAAGTGTGCCCCCATGCGGGTCACCCCTCACCAAGTTTGAGCTGTGGTATATCACAAGGAACTCCTATAGATGTCTACTGTCAGACATTTACACTTTCCTAAATGCACCTAAGCAGCATAGTAAGTCTCCTGCGCAGCGTAGGTGGGAAGTGGAACTGGAGTATGAGTTTTCCCCCAAAGAATGGCATGACATTATATATAGAGCCAGAGCCTCCTCTTGCAGCACCACCGGCGTATAAATGTTTTGAACAATAGCACATTAATGGTAGTATACACTGGTGAGGAAACTGGGAGTGAATGTGCTGTGCTGGCGTCAGTGTGGTCATCCGGGCACCATTATGCATATCCTATGGTCTTGCCCAAAGATACAGGGTTACTGGGATGTAATCCTCCAAGATATAGACGACATTTACCACACGGATTTACCCAAATTCCCCTCCTTCATACTGCTAGGACTCCCCCAACACCTTGATGTACCCGCTTAGATCCTGCTGAGGTAGAGCGATCACCCTAGCACTGGGGGCTGCCAAACAGGCGCTGTTGGCTAGGTGGAGGTATGAGGAGGTACCATCCCGATTGGATTAGCTGTATGAACTATGGGAGACATTGGGGATGGAAAAGATCATAGCTGGCCTCACACGTTCTCTCCCTAAGTTTGACAAAACATGGGGTACCACTATAGAATTTTTATCCACCAAATTCAGACTTAAATGCCAGAGATACCTCTGGGTTCTTCAGCTTACTAAGGCCCCTACCCCGATGGAATAATGAGAGCATTCAGTGCAGACCCCCCAACGCTCACACAGTGCCCGCTTGACCCACAGTTCCCACCCCGAAGAAAGTCGGCTTATCCCCCTCCCCACCTCTCTCCTATTTCTTAGTTTTTCTATTATCTTCGTATCAGTGAATACATTTGATCCCCATCGGCTGGTGGATGTAGGTGGCGGCTATTGTTATTGTTGTCCTTTCAAAATAGTCAAAGATTTAAACCATAATATATTTGTTTCTTCTGAAATAGTATTCCTTCCTCCTCTTATGATTCTCTCTCTCGTGGACCATTGCTTCTTTACAATAATTTTTATTTAGAGGATTTGTTTCCTTCCACAGCTTGACATCAGGGTACCACTTTTTTCCTCTTAGCACCCCATGGGAGTGCATGTGTGTTCATGTCTATCCCACACATCTCTTCCACCCACGCTGTCCGTCTTACTCCACCTGGTTTCCAGCACATCCCCAGCAACTTCTAATGACATTGATATGTGGTGTTCACTGATGTCATTAGTTGTCACTGCGGGGTCGAAGTGGCAGCATAAGTGGTTTTGCTGCCTTTCCTGGTGGGGGAGTGCACAAGGGCCACCCACAGTAACTTCCCCTGTAGGTGGGTGCCAGGACGACAGGGAGCTGGCAGACGCACATGCCCACTATGGCATTGGGCTGCTCTCAGCCATCCAACTAAATTACCCTGCAGTCTGGTAAAAAATGTGCACCTTTTCAACACAACATTCACACAAATATTTCTCTAGCATCATGACAGACATTTCAAAAATATTGTCGGGTTCACCTTCCCCTCTCCATAATCTCAATATTGTCCAGACTTTCATAGATCTTTCTACCTTCAAAGCCTAAGTTGTGTAGTAGAATTGCCTGCTTCCACGCAACAGAGAATTTCTCACCACCAGAGGCAATGAGGTAGGAGTCAAAAATCAATTTCCACAGCAGTAGAGGATCAGATTTATCAGAAAGGGAATGAGGAGGTTCAGAAGTAGTGGCCATGACAAGACCCAGGAAATTGTTGAAGTAAAGTCCGAGAGTCACTAAAGAGAGAGCGCAAGGAAGGAAATAACAATTTAAACAAGAATGCAGGAGAAGACAATCTGGCAGCCCCCCCCAAAAATGGAAAATAAGTCATCCAAAACTTGAACAGGTTTGCCAGTCACCATATATTACAAGCGAGGCACTATATGCATCCACTGAGCCAGAACAAGTGAGAGGGTGTGCCTATCACCATGTAAGCAACAAATGCTCCCACTGTACCTTGAAGATTAAGAAGGAGTAAATGCCGGATCACTCCAGCGCGACCTGGGAACCGTTTGCACCACTCCTTTGAACACTGGATAATAAGTGAACAAAGAAACAAATAAATAAAGACCACACAGCAGAGCGCCAGAACAGATGATCACTAGAATACCAACTCAACTAATACCTTGCCAAACTTGAGGCAACCCAAAATGGTCACTGACCTATATAACTGCGTAGTCACGGGCTCCCTGGAGAGAATGCTACAACACCAACTTCTCTGCTTCCAAATAGGTAAAATGAGCACCCAAGATGGCGACAACGTGCGTGACTGGGCATCTGCACACTTCCTCTTGCAAAACTGGAACACCAACTCTGCCGCCTCACGATGATGAAAATAAGGTCAGATAACGGCCACCAATGTGCACATTTACACAGCTGCACACAGCACATTCCGCCTTTAATATGAAGCTGATGTCATCATGTGAGATAGGAGATGGAGGAGGAAACTTTGCAGGCTCCAATGTCTCTCCACTCAGATCTGACCGTAAGAATTCCTAGATGAGCTCAGGATTCCAGACTGCAGGACTCCCAGACACTGGCTGTGGTACGCTTGATTCATCTCAGCTCTCGGAGTGCGAATAGACCAGATCGCAGGAAATAAAATTCAGATTGAGGTAGGTTGCCACTCTTCTCCTGTCGGTTTGAAATTAACAGGTTTGATGGAATAGCTAATCACCAGTAATAAATTCAGGACACAAGTGGATGTCGACAGGATCTTTAATGTTGAGATATCAGGTACAAGCCATCAAACCCTCTGGAGCAGCACAAATCTGAACGGTCCACCATCCAGCTCCCAACCGACCAACTCCCCCACATTCCACCCATGACATCCTTAACCTTCTGGTTTCATATCTTGTGACATAACCATGCAACAAGTTAGAGAATGTAAGGCAGATTAACAGATCATAGCAATCTGATCTGTGTCTCTCACATCTGCAGAGTCCCACCTTTGATCGCTCCCTCTTTCTGTGTCTCTGCATTTTTTTGTGTCTCTTTATTATACTTGCTGTATCTCGCCACAAATCTGAGTCTGTCTCTGATATGTCATTTCATATCCAGGTCAAACCTGTCAAATGTCTGCTGTCTTCTCTCTTTCTGATAATTGTGTCTGCTGTGGCCTATCTCTTTCTTCGTCTGCAGTCTGCCACCTCTGATTTTTGTGCCTACAGCCACCTGACTTTGATCTGTCTCATTCCCTGCTGTCCTCTGTCTTTTTAGTATGGCTCTAATATTTGTCTCTACTTCCTGTCTCAACAGCCCATATATAGTCCTTTATATCCGCTGTCACAAATCACGGTTTGCCTTTGCAGTCTCTGATCCTTATCACTGCAGTTTCCCCACTCTGATTACTGCTGCAGTCTCTGATCTTTACCTCTTCAGGCGCCTGTTATTGATCTGTGTCAGTCTATGCAGTCCTAGCACTTTCTTTCCCTAACTTTTAGCCTTGGTGCACATCAGCTGCATTGCTGTATAAGTGAGACCTTTTGACTATGCCAATGCCTGTTAACATTCTTTGTGATATTCCTAAAATATACTATGAAACGCAATAGCACGCAGACATCTTAGCAGTAGGTGCCTTTATGTTGGAAAAGGAGGTATTCCATTGTAGGTGACAATGTATAAAACTAGAAAGAGTATATTGGGTTCTCTCTACTTACAGAGCTGCCACAACTTCCCCTCAAACTCCCCCAAATTACGGGAAAGTAAACAATATTGTAAAAAGCTAGAGAGGAAATGGCAACTTGATTATTCCCCTATCAGCAAAACTGCACATAGGGAGGCAATACAAACCTTTAAAGACGAAATTAAAGCCTCTCAATCAACCTTCTTTGAAGAAAAAATGAAGGCAGCTGCTTTCTTGCCCAAAGAAATCTATTGAATCGCAAAAACTTTCCTCAAACTTCCCCTGAAACCACCACATCCTATCGACGCCAAAACCCGCTGCAACAATCTGGCAGATTTCTTTCTCCAGAAAATGCAAACAATATACACCTCTTTTTTCCCCCACCCAGCTCGACACAACCATTGCCAACTTTTCAAGTGCAGGACCTCGACCTTCATCCACCCTGGAAACCCTCCCCCCTCTCAATCCCACCATATTGGAATCCATTCTGCACCGGGTGAAATCTAGCTCCCCCCTTTGCCCCGGCACCCCCACGTGCCCTGCTGTCAGCCATTGGCAACATCCTTTCTACCACCCTCGACCTGCGTAATGCCTCCATTTCCTCCTGCACTGTCCCTTCCCCTTGGAAGTGCGC